>NC_068940.1:73014534-73614534 GCF_026419915.1 Harpia harpyja
CAATTTAAGCTGACAGCATGCATTTATCCTACTTACAGTTTGGGCAAAATACAGGAACAAGTGCCCTGAACTATTCTTGGAGAAGGTACAAGTGATCATGAACTCCAGGGGCAGTATTCTACTTTTAGCAGTTAAATGACGTCCAATCCCCAAGCTAAATCACAATACGTGATTAGCTAATACCAATGCCTCCTTCAAGAAGCTAAAAGCCAAAAGGAGTCTCTAAAAGCAGAGACTACAAAAGCTTTCAAAAAAGAGGAAGTCGCTTTATTTCCAACTGTAAAAGCTTTAGGAAAAAGACCTATTTACGAGATCACAGGAATTCCAACATAATTGCTTAATCCTCTGGAGTTATCAAGTACCTGAAATAAATTATTAAACAATTATATATTGTAAGACATAAAATAACAAAAAGAGGCCAGAATAATTTAGGCTTTTTACACATGGGTATCTCTAGCAGTCAAAACGGGAACAAAGGTAACAACAAATTAACAAATTTCCACAATTTAGCTAAAACTGCCATCGCACCTCTTCTGACACTAGAACAAGATGCTACTTACAATATATTATCACCTTCATATTGTCTCCTTTCTTTGATACTCTCATGAAACAGTGATTCATGACATTTCTTCCAAAATAAACACTACGTCACAATTAGAACAAATCACATGCATGCTTAGCTATTAAATTCAGCATGTTCATATTCTGAAGGTTCTATAAAAAAAAAAGCCACAATTCCTACAAAGCTCACTTTTCACAGTGGAAAAACTGCCCCCTCACCCTCAATTCACCCACTGAGGGGGCAAAACAACAACAAAAAAACCCCAGTTGTTCACCTGATCTAAACTGCACTAAAGAAACTCCTCATCATGTCATAGGACAGAACAAAAATTCCATCTGCTTTGCTTTGTGGCACACAAACACAGAAATTACACTCCATAATACCTGTCAGTATCTTTTAGATGACAAGATACATGAAAGAGAATTTACAGGATGCTACCATGTTAGATTAGGAAACTGAAAAGTAAGTTTATTAATAATGAATGATTAACAGAGCTACAGAAGTAAGGTAGAGATAAGAGGACGTTATAAATATTTACAGAAATAAATTTAATGGAAGATTAAAAATGTAGTTAAAATATCATCAGATGTTACATATAAAAGCAATTTTACTGTATTGTAAGAAGGTAGCATTATTCCACAACTCTTGCTGTCAGTAAGTTTCATATAGTATAATCTCCTAAAAACAAATGCTTTGCCCATTATTTTTTTTATGCAAACTTGTTAGTGCCGGGAGATCACTTAACCTAATATTATTGAGGACCCTGCCTTTGCTCAAATATGGACTAAACAAACATTTTTTTTTCTTCCTTCTAAGTTTCATCACATCACTGTAAGCATGTTTTGCCTCCCTGAAAGTTAGGTCCTTACAGTATAAGACAGACATCAATCTTGCAGAGTCACTGCAGTCATAGTTTATGACAGGAAGGCCACTGCAAATGAAGAAGGAGACCAGAAAACCCTCGTTTCCTTCACTGCTTCCTCACCATCCAAGGACACTGCATCGCAGCCCTGGAAAACGGTTACCCAGCCGAAGGGACCCTTCGGCCACGGCGGGCAGAACACACCGTCCCCAAGAACCTGTAAGAGGGGCCTGCAGCAACACCGCCACGAGCCGCCAGGAAGACCCGCGCTGGTGCCGATAACCAGAGCCTGCAGAGCGGGAAGGAACCGACCTGCAGGCAGCACCGAGCGCTCAGGCAGCCCGACAGCACCACCCGCTGAGGAAGGACAGGCGGGGGGGGACGGAGAGAAAGCGGATGGCTGCACAAGCGCCGGCGGGGGGGGGGGGGAGGGGGGCAGAAGCATGGCCGAACCCAGGATGATAAACCTGTCCCGAAGCAGAGGGCAAGCCTGAGGCGGAGAACAAAGCGGGGCGCTCAGGCGAGGTGAAAACCTGGGTTTGCCTGGCAGCCACAGCCAGGCCGCGGCAACCCGGCTCCCCTGCTCACACACTGCTCGGCTCCCCCCTCGCCACCCCCGGCCGAGCCTGGCGCCTCTCCCCCCGCCCGGCGGGGCCTCCCCGTCTCCCCACAGGGGCTGCCGGGCCTCCACCACCCTCACGCCGCCCCCACTCAGCAGAAGGCCTTTCCGCGCCCCTTCCCCAGCCAAGGGGCGGGTACAGCCCTTCCACACACCCCGCTCCGATCTGCCGCCCGGCACGGCGCCTACAGGAGGACGGGGCAGCCCCTTGGCGGAGCCCCCCGGCAGCCCCTCGCTACCTCCGCTCCCGGCCCCCAGCCGTCTGACAGGCACCGCTCGCTCCGTTTCCGCCCGCCTCGCCTCGCGTCGCGTCGCACTACCTGAGACCCCGCCCCTTCTTCCTCCCCCCCCTCCCGTCCCGGTCAAGCGGGCTGCCGCAACACCCCCCCCGCCCCGGGCTGCCTGGGGCGCATGCGCGGCCGGGCGCCTGCCCCCCCCCCCCCCCCCCTTCCCGCCGTTGGCGGCGGTGCGCACGAGAGGCGGGAGCGTGAGGGACGCCGGCCGTGGCCGGTCGCCGCCGCTGCGCCGGCGGGTGGGGGGCCTCGCCGGGGGCGCGGAGGCCTGGCCGCAGGGCCGCCGTGAGGCCGGCGGGGAGAGCCGCAGCGCGTTCTCGAGGAGCGAGGCACGCTGTGTGGGGCCGGGAGGGCAGTACGTAATTGCAGGCCTGGTCGTGCTTGCTGGAAACACTCACTGCCGGGCTCCAAACAGCAGCCCCCGGGGAAGCTGGAAAGCTGCGTGGCCGTGGCTGTCAATTCCCATTGACGTTCATAACTAAAGATTACCTTCAGAGATACAAACCGGGAAAGGTGTCGTTTCTGCCCTCTAACGACGTAAGTGAATTTTGTTAGTGGCTTCAGAAGTGAGTGCTGTCCCTCAGCTGCATAAGCTGGACTGTTCGTGGCTGGGACAGTACGTAGACTCCCACCGTGATAGTCACGTCAACAAAATCCATTGTGGGTATAGGACTGTGCTAGCAAGCTACCTCAGGCTCTTCCTGCAAGGTGATACTTAAAGGAAGTTGGTATCAGTTAACTAAAGGTGAACATAAGGGCACTTTAAACAGCTGCAGTGTTGCTAGTGTTCAGGAGTATCTGTTTTTCACCCTAGCTCAATCCCTTCAGGATTGTCCCTACCTAGACAAGCTGAGGTACCAGTTACAGGTCAGATGTTGCAGGTGGCTGTAGGGGAAGGTTCCATTTGCAACACTGCATCCTCTGTAAAATACAACACAGTTAGAGCAAGCATTGTCCTGGCAGCTTGCTGATCCCACCACCGCTCTACCTCCCCATCAGTTACCCCCACACCTGCACTGCGCTGCAGCTTTCCCTCCTTTCCAGGGTGTGTCAGAGGCTACCTGGCTCCTCTCCAGTTTTCAGCATTTTTTTCTGCACAGATTAGATGCAGGAAAATTCAGCATTTTAATCTCTTGCTCTAATAGAAATAAAGGATGTTGATACATCAGAGGGGTTAGTGGCCAAGACCTAAGTAGATAGACAAAACTGTTGGCAGGTGGTATCATGTCAGCCAGTGAATCAGTTGCATATAAAACTTTTCTAGTGTTGGCTAGTTTGCAGCCCCTTATTTCAGAGTCTTGTGAAACATATTTTGGGATTTTTCTTTTTTCTTTTCATGTTGGTCTGGAAAATATTGGTGTTCACCTGAGAATTTAAATTTGAGAAAATTGGGCAATTGTTGAATTGAATAGAAGGCTGTGTTCCCACAGAGAATTCAGAAGAAGCTGCATTAAAGGAATTATATATTTATTTGATTATGCAATCCATCCCATGGACAAAAGTCTTTTGCTGAATTATACAATGTTGAATGAGGACAGGCAAAAAAATAAAAACTGAAATATTTGATAAGTAAGCTTTCGAGTGAACAGATTGACTGTATATTGTGCAACACCAATGAAATTGTTGCTAGAAGCATGTTCTAAAGCAGAATCACATCGGATTCTGTGGGTATTTTCTCATGAAGATTTCCTCTTGAAAAGATCAAAAACAGATGGTCTGAAACAGACTCCACGTAACCAACATACTGCAGCTATTTACTGCCATTTATTACTGTACTATTTGCTCAGTGATTAATCCTCTGTTTTCACAGACGTGCGCTGAACAGCTGTAATGTCTTTGCAAATATAATTTATATGGTATTTAGAGCTTACTAGGGAGAGAAAGGGAAATCTGTCGATGTAATAACAGGAAGATTTGCTTGTGGATGTCACAAAATTGCATTAAGAAATCTGTCTCCATTATAAACATACCCTCTCTTGACAGGAACTCTGAACTATTAATAACATTCTTAATTCCTGTTGCCTGAAAGCCTCATGTATTTGGCCATCTTTCACGAACATGCATCTCACAATATTATGTGATACTTCTTTCCTTTATCCAAGATGTGTGGTAAAAACTGTATCACAAAATAATACCAAGCACCTTGTTTCTCCTCAGTGACATATGAAAATCTAATCTTAACAGTGTTTACATGGTCCTTGTAATTGTAGGTAATAATATTCTCAGGATCATTTCAAGGGATAGATAAAAGCCCAGAATTGCAGGAGTAAAAACTTGCTATACTGCAGTGTTCTGTATTATTTTTCAAAATCCCAAAAAGCAAAAATAGGTTGCTGGTGCATTGTTTTCTTTGTTCTTTTCCCCGTGCCATTCACTATCCGTAGGCTGTCCTTCTGACATTAATTTGCATAGCTATTGCTCTGTCCTTTTCAAATGTGTATTAAGAATTTTCTCTCTCATGGTATGTTTAAACTGCTTAATGGTAACAGCTAGAGAACAGCACTCTGACGAATACACTTCATGATTACTGTACCTGCTGCCTTCTTACTTAACAAATTAATCCTCCAATCTGTATACTTAGGTAAGAATGTACACAACCTTATACTTTCCTTACTGCCGCTCCTGTTTTTCACTCTTCCTGATCCCTTACCAGTAGTTTATACCCTTTCACTTTAGGGAATGGGCCTGATCTGGGCCCATCTTTCCCTCAAAAAAGTGCATTTTTTCCCCCAGATTGTGAATACTGTATACTCACTACTGCATTAAAGCTGACAGTATATTACAACAGTATATTAATATTGCTTGAAAAAGCTTCATAAGGCATGAAGTACCCACAATTATATCACGTTAGTGTATCCTTGAGGCCATCTCTAGCTGTTTTCTGCGTTTGAACAGGATAGAGAGGAGGAACAGGGAAGCCCTTGTGATGTGACCGAGCAGAAAAGACAAGCCTTTCAGTAAAATGCTGGTTAAAAGGAAATTCTCAAGACTGCACGTGAAAAATTTAGGCCTTTGTTTCCTAGAAGTATTCAAGACTGAATCACGTGGGTTCATTCCCAAACCTGTACAACGAAAGCAGCCTTCCAGCCGTGCATGTTAAGTAGCCTGTTGCCGTAACAAAACACCACCGACAACGGGGACTTCAAGGTGTTAACCGTGAACATTCCCTCCTGCGGTGCAGAAGCAGAACCCCGGAGAAGGTGCCGGCAGGAGGTGAGCGGGGGAGACAGCGAGAGATGAGGAGCAAGGTCGGTTTTCAGGGCGCGCAGGAGCCGCAGCCCTAACGGGAGAGCCCGCCTTTGCACGGGGAGCGGCGGGGCCTGTCCCCGCACACCGGGCGGGACCACCAGCCCGCTCGCTCCCGCGGCGGCGCGGCCCCGAGAGCCGCCGCCAGGAGGCGGGGCGCACCCCCCCCGCTCTCTCGGCGACGGAGCGCGCGCGCGCGCGGGGAGGGGGCTGCGCATGCGCGGCGGGCCCCCGCGAAGCTTGTCGCAGCCGCGCTAGCTGTCCCGCCGGCGGTGCTTCCTTTGTGACAGGCGGGCCGAGGCGGGCTCCGCCCCCCGTGCGGTGTCGGGCGCAGACGGAGCGGAGGCGCCATTTTGCGCTGCTGCGGGAGACGGTTTGGGAGGCTCTGGCGGGAGGGAGGTGGCAGCGGTACCGGTGCCGATAGCGGTAATAATAACGGCAACAATAATAGCAGTAGCGGTCGTGGGCACAGTTGCTGCTCGGGACTAGCGTCCCCGTTCGCCCAGCCCCGTGGCCAGGACTCTGCCGACATGAGCGACGTGGAGGAGAACAACTTCGAGGGGAGGGTGAGTGGCCGTCCCTACCCGGGCCGTGCTGAGAGGGGGCGACCTGACCCGGGGAGGGTGGGTGGGGGCGCTCGTCTTCCTCCGGCCCGGTAGGGGTGGGGGCAACGCAGCTTGTCTCTAAAATGGCTTCTTCAGGCGCCCGAGTCTTGACTGGGCCGTGGGCGACGCGCGTCCCTCTCCTCTCCCCGTCTCCCTCTTTTTTTTTTTTTTTTCTTCTTTTTTTTGCCCACCCGGCGCTGAGGAGCTGGCCCAGCGCGGAGCTGAGCTCCGCTGCCTTAACCCTCACACGCTTCCTCCTCCCATCACGTCTCTCCGTTCCCATCCCCCTCCGTCGGGATGCGGGCCCTGAGCTCTGGTGCTGCGGGTTCGCCTCCACCCTGCTAGTGCAGGTTTTTTCTTTATAAGAACAGGGCTTAGAGCGCTGCTGTAGCCCGGTGTTTCTCCCCGCTTCTCTCTTTATTTTCTTTTCTTCCCGTGATCTCGAGCCGCCCTGTTGTCCCGGCACTCTGTTGTCTGCCGGGCCTAGGCGTCGGGGTCGTTGCCTTTCCCAGTCCCCACTCTGCCTGCGGGCAGTGCCGGTCTCCCGGTCGTGGCTGGGAGAGCGCGGTCCCGCGCGGCGTAGCCGAGGCCTCCGCCCGCGTAAAAGAGGAGGGTGTGGGTCCTTTTGTGAGAGGTGCGCTGCCTCTTCCTGGTTGCTGGCCCGCGAACAGGATCTTCTTCGGGCCAGGTTTCCTGAAGCCATCGGGGAGGTATGGCCTTCGTTCTTAAACCGCTGAAACTCATTGATCACGCAGCTGAAGACTTTCTCTCAACAAGCTGCTGTGGCTTTGTAACCTTGTTAGGCCTGTTTCTTCTCTCTTCCCTCCGATTGCTGCGGTTTTTCATGCACACGTATGACGGGTCCCTTCCATTTTCAGTGTTCTTTTTTTCTTAGTGATAATCAGGGCAAGCCGGAGTTAGAAGATGTTTGAAACAGGAATGAAATATGTGTTTTGTCCTCACTTCACTTTTTTTAATTTTGCAGAGATTTTTGTTGTTGTTGTTGTTCACTTTTTTAAGAGATTCTTTAGAGGAACACCTGAGCATCCTTTTGGTGACTTTCTCTGATGAATCAGTGACAGCAGCTTTGCAGTTGTATAGGGTTACTGCCTGGGGAAACAAGCAGTGAAACTTTGGAAGAGCAGTGTCACGTTCTAATAATTACTTTTACACGAATATTGGTACCCTTTTGTAGTGTTAGTAAAAAAAAAAAAAGTTCCCTAGGCTAAGAGTGCTGTACCTGGCTGTGCAGTGACTGCTGCTGCTGCTTCCTCAGGTGAGGTAAACAAAATCTGTTCTTGTGTTGATTGCTTGGACGAAGATGGCTATATAGCTAAGCTCTATTCAGCTAAATAAACTAATCTCTGAAGGGAAAGCCAACTAAGTCTGAGAAAGTTGAGCAACAAGCATACTTTGTTGTTAATTTTTTTTTTTACTTCAATTTCCCATTTTACAGTAAGATTTATATTTTTTAAAATTATTTTCTTGTCTGTGTTCGCACTGCGGTTTATTGTCAGGAAATATTTGTGTTAGGTTCATCCACAGAACATTTGTATTAGTTTCCTTGATGGATCTGTTGTTCATGTTACAAAGCTTATATAGCTGTGTGGTTCCAGTATTTCTGCATGCCGCCTTCTGCCAAATGTAGAAGTAAAATAATGTTTCGAGAGTATGTGAAGTCTGAAAAGTCCTATGTAGCAGTTTCTGTGACTGCTACTTCTTAGCTGGCTTGTTGGTTTTTTTTTGTGGTGGTGGAAAATTTACCTGTTGGAAAGAGCTGCTGACCATGTTGAGTCTTCATTTGGAAAGCTTCTGTTCTTTTCTCTCCCTAGCACTGGAATTTCTCAATCTATCTGGCATGTGGCAGTGTCTTGTCTAGTGGTATTTTTTTATAACTGAACATAATGGCAGGTACTTGATTCATTTATAGTTTGGGGGGGTTGTGCTACTAATGAACATTTGTAAGCAGTTCTTTTTTGCTTCAGTAATACTTTTTTTGTTGGTGGTGCTACTAAAATACTTGAAATAAGAAATTACATTTTGGGCTGTAACATTGTATATTTTATTTTCACAGAAAGTACTCACAGGCATAAAATTAAGCATGTGTAACTTCGGGGCTTTAGAGTTTAGCCTGTTACTCCCAACTGGATAGAACTCTATTACGCACTGAATGTCCTGGTGCTTCATTTTGCTATATGCAGGCACATGGAACTGAGAGAGTATGGCATAAGTTTTTAGTGGGAGAAAGAACTGCATAAACTGGAAGAAAGTTTGTAAAGAACCTGCTTTCCTAGAAATTGCCACAAATAAGAATTCTGAGTACCCTTTCAGTTTTCTCCCTGCCCACGCCCTCCTTCAGTTTAAATACTAAATAGCGTGATGTGCTTTTAAAAATCTAAATGCCAAAGGAGTAGGGGAGTTTAAGTTTAGTTTAAGTCCTTTTATATTCTATCCATGTAGATGTATATTGTCCCAAAAGCACTTCAGTGAAAGTTCTTGAAAGTAGTGGTGGAGTCTGATACTAAGATGAAGGTGCTTATTGATACGTACGAAGTTTTGTCTTAAAGAGATTAGTGTTTTCCTGTTTTGCTTCTTACTTTGTGAAGAAAAAACGTTCATATATAAATAATGATAATTCAGTTAAATTTTTTAATTTTCCCACAATATGACCCGGAATTTTACCTTTTTTTAAGCTTATTTTTTGCAGCATTAAGATACTGTCCATGTATATGCTTTGCCTCTAATTTATTACTTTAAAATCATAATGTTAATTAATCTGAACAGGAAATTTAGAATAGTCATGGAAATAATTTTCCAATGAGATTGCATAATTTGCACTATTTAAAATCTTGCATTTCTGAAGTGTTGGGTAAAATAATTGTAGACACTAGTGTTTTTTTTATTATTCTTGAGCTCATTCATTTCTTTATTGGCTTTTTTTTTTAAGCAAATGTTAATCAAATATGCTCAGACTAATTAACATCTGCTCTTGTTTTTGTGTCATTTTGTTTCAACTTAAGCAAGTTCTGTATTAAGAATGTGGCTGCTTGAACAGAAGAAATCCCCCCTCAAGCAAGCATGGTGATTTAATGGAAAGAAATTGACAGAAGAATTAGAAATACAGTGCATGTGCTAGAGCTAAGTTTATGGACATTAAGAAGAAAAAAGATTTTATGTTGTGCTTCTTACCCAGTGACTTGACTTTTGGAAAAGTCATAGGATTTTATCACCGTTGAATGTTCTTTGTGAGCAGATTAGACAAATGAGGCTTTTTTATCTTTTATTGCTGTCAGATGACAGGCAACTCTTATTTCCTTTCATATTCATTGTTATTTCTAATAACACATTGCTCATTTGGTGTGCATTTTGTGATGCAACTTTATTAAAATGTTTCCCAGAGCAGTGAACAAGCTGGAGTCTGAACAAACCTGCACTTCAGAAGCTCCACTTGAAACTTAGATCGATTACTTTTTTGAGCTTCTAATAATGTTTGATTTCTGTAATCTTAAAAGTTTAGTAGTTTTCTACCAATATTAATGTACTGTTTGTCTAAATAGATAAAACTTTTTATCAAAACAAAGATAGAACTCCCATTTTAGAACTCCACATTGGTTGTCTTCCTTCATTCTAATGAGATGCCTCTTCTTGCTCTGTGCAGAATCTCACAGTGATCTCAGTCTAATAAAGCACTTGGAAGATATATATGACTTTGCATGTGAGCCATCTTCTTGAAGGAAGTATGTGTAGTTCATATGTATGCAAGCAGCTTTTGGATTAGCTTAACTGTGAATGTGTCTTGTATTTGCTTCATGAAGCTTGTATGCAAAAGACTTAATTTCGTATGTGTTCTAATGTTAGTTACCTAAATCTGATCAACTTTGAGATAATTTCTTTAGCCAAAAAAAAAAAAAGAGGGGGAAGTCTGTTTAGCTATTCTATCCAACCTCTCCTGTAGTGGCAATCTGCCACCTCTGTGGAAAGGAAGGCACATTGCTTTCCATACCTTTTGAAATACAGGCATGACAATCTGCTTATGCTCAGGAGTTCTGCATATGCTGGGAGAGTGTCGTGATCACTCTGTGGTTTCTAATGACCAGTGTGGGAAACAAGACTTTTTCTGGAAGTCAATTTTTTTCTTTAATCAAGCTTAATAAATTCTAGATTGTTCTGGACCATGTCAGCTGGGAAGACTGGTCTTTTTGAAAACAAATTCTGTTTCCTATCTTCCATATGTGATAAAGAAGTGACTACAGAACCCTCCCTGAAGAGGCATATTTTCAAGCCTCAGTGAGAAGATTAACTTGTAATTTCAAAAAGTTTATTGCTGAAGCTTCCTCTTCCCTTTTTTCTTCTTTTTTTTTTTCTTTTAATCAGAGCAGTATCACTGAGAAATACATAGTTTGCTGATATTCCTGGCTTTTAAAGTACATGTCTTCAAGATTGCGCAACTTATGAGTTGCTTTTTATACATAAGCTTATGTATACTATTGAAGTATTTATAGAAGAACAGCTAATTAAGGGATCCATTTTATTTTTTGTATAGAGTGACACAACATAGTATGAAGCAAAAATTATTTAACTTCTCTTGTGAGTTTCAGGGAAAGTTGGCAAATTCCTGTCAAACAGTGGTTAAAATGTAATCTTGTCCTTTCTCATAAATGAGATGTCACTAAATTGACAGTTTTAACTAGTGAACGTAGGCTGCTGCTAAATTTCCATTTCTTTTTTGACTGCTTATATTTTTCTTTCACCTTTATAAAGTTGGACTTAATTTATTTTTTTAGTTTGGGCAGGAGTTTTTAGTAGGATTTTTGTGAAGTCTGAACTATCATATTGCTGGCTTAATGGTATTGCTAGACTAGTTGTCCTGTCCTTTTTTCACCCCATGTGTATTTCTTCTTAACAAGGTCAAATGAATTTCAACTGAAAATTCTGTGTGATTTAACAATTTTTTTTCTTCCCGTTTCACTTCCCATGTTTTGCTGCAGAAAGCCTAACTTAAGCTTATTCAGTTCTTTACTGTCTCACTTTAAATTTTGATAGCCTTTCTGTCATACTCTGAAATGATAAGGTGTGAGGTGAGGTAAGGCATGACAGAAGTTCAGGACGGAAGAGTGGTGTAAAAGAAAGAACAATTTTGTCTTTTTTTTTTTTTTTCTTCTCATGTTCTTTACCATACCCTATTTTTGATAGGTAGAAAACTGAAAGAATGCTTCAGGACTTTGGCAATTCTACTTTGCATAGAAGTGTTTTGAATGCTTTTAAAATAGTAATTAATTATACTGGAAAGTAGCACTTCTTTTGAAGCATGCGAGGAAGATAAACAGTATCTGTAACTGGCATAAATTCTGTGGTTTAAACAGTTGTACCAGTGTGGATGAAGTGCGTTGACATGACTGATGTCTTGCTCAGCTGGATCATCTAAAGTTGTTGATAGTTGTTCAATGGCTGTGTTTAGGTGATCGTGAGGTATTGTGGGGGGGAGGGGAGACATCCTTTCCATACCACTTCGTTCCCTGTTGTTCTTTCTGGAAGGGAGAAGGTAGAAAGGATGAAAAATACTCCACAGTCCTCTCTTTAAATGCTTCTAGCTGTGCATCTTCTTATCCAAGAAACAGTAACTGAAGCTGCAGTTTCTAGATTTTGTATTTACCTACAATAATTTCTTTGGCTGCAAGTTCCACTTCTTGGTGAATCATTAAACCCCTTTCCTGGTATGTACTTGGGGAAGCCACCAGATCTTATTCTGAGGAAGCACGCTGTTACGATTGAGATTTTTTTTTTTAATTATTATCTTAGGTGGGGGTTTTGGTGTAGTTTTTGTTTGGTTTTTTAGTTTTGCCCTGGGAAAAGTGTTATTGACAGATGTAGCATTTGTTTGGAAAGGGAAGTCTGATCTGAAGAATGTTAGGATCAGCTGACTAGCTAGCTGACTGTCTTTTACTACAGGCTGTAGTGACAGCAAATCTAGATAGTTTGACATGGTCACAGTGAGTATCTGCCTATAAGTTTGCAAGGGTGAAAGTAGTGACTGGACAGTTGCATAATAAAACCAAAGGCATTAAAATACATGCTGTTTTGTGAGATGGTTGTGGGATGAGAAGCTGAGTTTAAGAAATGCAGTCTTATCTGTGGCCCTGAAATAACTGAGGATCTTTAGAACAGAAAGATAAGGAAATGCTGAGGATCCAGAGAGAAATTTTAGTCTTTTCTCTCTTAAGCAGTATTTAAATTAATTTCTGTGATAACGATGGAGCTAAGATCAGAATGTACGGATTGCTTAAAGACTGGTATAGAATTGAGATATTTTAATGCTTCAGATAACAGAGGTGTCTATTTTCTCTCATTAAAGATGACTTAGAATGTTAACTATTTAATTTTCTCGTTCATATTGCAGAATGAATATAAATTGTTTATGCAGAACAATTGGGTTGGTCTGTGATACAGACCAAGATACAGCTTGCTAATTATTTCCTTATAGTAGGAAGTAGAGGAGGAAAATTCTTTAAAATCTCCCTTTGTGACTCCTTGAAGCTCTGAATCTCTTAATCCCTGCCTGTAGTCTTGCTGATATAAATCTTACTAGGTACTTTTTCAGCATCATCCTTCAGTCCTTAAACTCTTCCAGATTATTGTGATTCCCTTAGTCTCTCCTTTTGAAGCACTGTAGGAGATATAACTAGGTGATCTATGTTGCATCAGAAGATGAGATGTAATTGCCTGCCAATGACAGACACAGTATGCAACTGCTAACAGGTAATTTCTCTTTAGCTGCAGTATACATCTACAGTTACTTTGTTTGAGGAAGTTTGAAATGTGTGAGAACTTATGCTGTCACCTCTGTCACTCCAATTTTAAAGTTGTATGTTTGTGAATGCAAACCCCTAAAGGGCTTAAACAGATAGTTCCAAAAAGACTTGACCTACATGAAATGTAACATTTGCTTTTGGCAACTTAGTACAGATTCATCCTCATAAATGATACTATTTAGAAACTCTATGGGTGGTGTCATAGGATGCTTCAGTTGACTAGATAAGGACACTAAGCTCACTTTTACATTGTATGGGAGTGATTGGGTCCTTGGTGTTTTTGGCACCTCCCAACACCTCTAGATCGTGCAGTATCTGGTTTTTGGTTTTTTGTTTTGTTCAAGTTTCCAAAGTTCTTGTTGTTTAAGAATTGATCTTTCAAGTGTAAAAAGTATGGACAACACAGCATCCTCATGAAGGAGTGACTGAGGAGAGTGAATTCTTTGTCTTTTTATTGAAGGATGTTTTCTAAATCTGAATAATGTCGCATTAAATGTTTTTCTATATTGCTGATCACTTTTACGAGGGAAGTAGAAATAATTCCCAGAGAAATTGGTAATTGTTGTAGGGGCTGAAGTGTAAAGGGAAGAATTAAGGAGGCTGTCAAACAAGAGTACAAAAACAGGCAAGGTGATTAAAAAGCATGTTAGTGGTTCTAAAAGGAAATGTATTTTTTATAGTGAACAGTGGATTTCAAATGTAAAATAAAAACACCAAATAAAATTTGGTAATATTTAAGTGCACATACATCCTTTCATTTCAGTGAAAGTCATGTAGCTAGATCAGCAGATAGCCAGCTTAATAAGGGTAGCCTGTAATGCAGACCTGATTATATGGTCCACATGTTATAGCCAAGCTTTGAATTTGGCCTTCATTGATAAGTTCGGCATGCCTATCAACCTAATAGGTGATATTCTTCATGCGTCCCTTGTCCTTTTTATTGAGGTAAAGGGGAAAAGTAGTGTAGCTGTAATACTTGTTAGTAGGGAGTCTCTCAGGTTCCATTTGTGGTGGATTTATTGTCTTGACATGTGAGGACAGCATCCTTTGAAAAGAACTTCAGCCCAAAGTACCGAAGAGTTTAACTGTAAAAGAAAATACAAATCTGGACATAGGCAGAGTAAGAAATAAATCGAGAAAAACATTGTGAGGACAGGAGGAGAAATGATGCAAATAAACATGAAATGTAGCGCCTTGCTATGCATTTTTTCATTAAGAATTTTGCACATTTTTTGCGAAGTTACAGATGTATATATCTTACTATTCTGTAGAGCTTTTTATAGCTGAGCTCCCTAGAAATGCTGTACACTAATAAAAATGTGAGGAAATAATTATCTGCTCTTTGTTTGCTTGTTTTCCTAGTTTTTCTCTTGTGTGCATTACCATGCAAGAAAAAAACCCTCCTGTCTTTACATTTATTGGATTGCTTTGAACTGTACTATTATACATCTTGTTTTATATGGTTTAAGTTGTATGCAAGGAAAACAGGATAACAATGAGGAAGAAAAAGTAGGAAGAAAAATAATTTGTGTTGCATATATCTATGTGCATGTATTATGCGAGTAAGTATGTGCATAGATAGGTTTTGACTGGAAATCTTTGGCCATTCTGTTGAACTGAGAGTGTCTTAGTAATAATGTTTAGGAGTAGAATTTGTGATGTTCGATACTGAGATAGTTATTATTTTAGGGGGGAAATCACTGATATCAATACTTTAATATATTTGTGCTAATTAGTTTTTAGTGTGTCTATGTATCTTACAAAAAAAATCTGAAAGGGGAGGAGGGTAGCTTTGAAAAATACAGTAAAACACTGAGAAGTCAGTAAGCTCATTGTTAGAACGTAGACACTTATACAGTTTTAAAGATATTTTTAAAAAAATTGTTTTATAAAATAGTTTCTTGCACTTTACCTGCTGGCTTTTCAATTTGGTAGATAACATCTGAACTCCAGCAGAGTTTTATAATCCCCACGTGCTTAAATATACTAAATGTTCTTTTTCCATTAAGGTTAATGTTCGTGAAGAAATTGAAGAGTTTTTTCCAAGAATGTGGAAGATAAATCAAGATAAAAGAAGGCTAATGAAAAGTATTAAAGATCAGAAAATTAAAATTGAATGGGGGAAAAAATTGAACAGAAGATTGGTCAGATAGAAGCACTTGAATATTTTTTTAAGGCTATAAGGAATTGTTTGAATTGGGGAAGAATACACGAAGTATGAAAAATGAAAAACTCAATGAAGAATGAAGAAAAGTAGAAAGCAAGAGTGAAGTAGAATTAAAAGAATCTGGAAGAATGAATGGGTCCTAGGTTAAGTAAATGTATGGTTTATGTTCCAGTGTCTGTATGATCAAGTTGTAGATGAATTTGCATGATTACTTAGTTAATAGAGAATTGGTGATCTGGTTCAAGCAGGGACCTATTTGAGGAAAGCATACAATATTAACAGTGGGTTAGCAAAATGAAATTTGTTTTGGAGGGTATTGCCTAACCATTTGTTTTTCAGGAGCAATCAATGTAATAGAATTACTGTACTTTAAATGTTAGGAGTTAGGCATTTATACAACCAATACCATTTTTAATACTGTCTTTTTTGTTAGGAGTCTCGCTCCCAGTCAAAATCTCCAGCTGGGAGTCCTGCTCGTGTAAAATCGGAGAGCAGGTCAGGATCTCGCAGTCCATCGAGGGCTTCCAAACATTCTGAATCGCACTCTAGGTCAAGGTCAAAATCAAGGTATGTCCAGGAAGTTGTTTGTGTTAATTCGGTGTTACTGCTTATGCCTGTTCTTTTGGTACATTGATTTCTTCTCCCCTTATTGTAAAAATTATAAACCTTCTGGGGTGTATTAACAGGGCTATGTTAATTTCCATGTTAGTGGTTATATAGGTGGACAAAGTTGGGGAAAGATTCCATAAGTAATAAAGCATGGATATGAATAGAGAAAGTAATATAAATAGAAGAACTAATGTAGAAATCACAACTAAAATTTGTAGGTTTATCTCTTCCAGAAGAGAGAGAAGGGATTACATGTCAATTCTGTAAAAGCTCCTGCCTCCTTCCCACAAAGTCTTTTGGGGGGAAACTCTTGTGTGGACTTCTCCTTTAGGGAAACAAAGAAAAGTCAGGTGAGAACTGCAGCAAGGTAGTCTGGGTTAGATAAAAGGAGTAAGCTCTGTAACTGCTGGAAATGTTGGAAGATGCTACTTGGGGAAGTTCTTGACATTCCTTCATTGGAGGCTTTAAAAACAAAATGTAGGCTTTAAAAACAAAATCCAAAAACTACAGCTTAAATTGGGCATGGATAGCTTCTAAATTTATGGGAGCTTTAAGATGTAAATTCATTTTTCGATGCTGCACATTTCTTCTCTGTCCTTTTCTACCCCAAGCATGTGTGTGCAGAGGCAACATTTTATAGTGCTCTGTTCTGAGAGACCTTGCTCAGAACAGAGGAGGAATGTCTGTCTTTTTTTCTCTAAAGATGTCATAAATATTACCTGGCTTATACTACCTATGTTCTCTCTTCCCTTGTACTGTTATACTGGTGAAAATGGGGAGAGCTACTGAATCCTTCTTTCATCAATGGAGAGAGAAACCAGAAAACAGCATTTGTAGCTCTGGAGGGGGAAGAGGAATTGCATAGTATTATGTTGTTCCTTCTCCCCAGTTCTTGGGAGAGATCAGTAATCCATCTTCCCTATTATAGACTTTATACCAGGGCAGCCGAAAAAGAGTTACTGTGCTCTGAATTCCCAAAGTTCAGCCTAATGTCATAGCTTCTCTTCTTGCAATGTTTAGCCAGATAACTACCTACCTGTTGTTAGGATATAATGCCCATATGAAATCATGCAGCTTTGATGGGATGATGCCTGTTTAAAACTGTGCTTATCATTGGCTAGATGACTGCAAAGAAATGCTTGAGGAGTTAAGCAGGTGGTTTTTCTGCCTTGAATAATTTTCAAGCCTAGGTGAACTTCACTTGTAGATACTGCAGTGCTGCTAGATCTTTCCATTTTTCAGCCAAGACAGTATTTTACAGTGTGGCATATCTGGTTTCTGTATCATCATGCAAGTGTTAGTTACATGTGCAGTCAAGCTGATAAAAGTCAAAACTCTGAACTTCCCAAAAACTGTCATGTATATAATCCTCATTGTATGCCAGAAGCACTCTTATAGAGTTAAAAATGATGGTACCAAGCAGGTTGAGATCCGTGCAACCTTTAGATGTGCAAGATAGAAGAAACTTAACTATTTTAATTGTAGAGACCCTCTAAAAAAAGATTTTTCTCTAGGAAATGTGAGGCTTACAATTCAATATATTATGTGCATATGACCCAATTCAATATATTATGTGCATATGACCTAACTAAAAGCTTTCTCTTTGTTGAAGATCCAGGTCCAGAAGACATTCGCACAGACGTTACACTCGTTCCAGATCCCATTCCCATTCTCATTCTCATAGGAGACGTTCTCGAAGCAGATCGTACACACCAGAATACCGTCGTCGAAGGAGCCGTAGTCATTCTCCAATGTCCAACAGGAGAAGGCACACTGGCAGCAGAGTATGTCATCAAGGCTGAGTATCAACAAAGCAATTGCTGCTTACATCAGTGTAGTCCAGGTTACCCGCAGGCTGAATTTGACCTGTTATCTTGTCACTGGAGGATACGGGAATGTGGGGGGAGGTGTGAGGAAGCAATCTCTCTCCTTAACAGTTGGGCACTTATTTCTTGGGCCTGCAACTGGCAGGGCAGTTGTAGAAATTAATTGAAAACTGTATCATTGCAAGTCAGTGTGTGCAGATAGGGTGACATCTGCTTCTGTCTGCTGTAGAAGTTGAACACTTCTGATTTTTCTTTTTGTTACAGTTCCAAGTATATGTACCCCTTGCAAAACCGAGACTTTTTCTGTGTATGCTTGCAACCTGACAGTATTGATAAGATTGACTAGATGATCTAAAGAAGAAAATTCTCAAGTGTTTGTTTGCTTACAACATACAGCATAGTATGTTGAAGGTTGCTTGTGATTTTATACCTCTGAGTAATTAATTTGGTTTAACTTGAAGAAATAAACCCATGTGCTACTAGCTAATGTGTAAATCTTAATAGACTAGAAAATTTAGGGTTATGAAAAGGATCAGTAAGCCTCTTGAAATGCAAATGAGAAGTATCTCTGTATGGACAGGAGGAAGTATAGATACACCAACCAAGATCTGAGTTACTAATAATTTTCTCAGAATGAGAGATTTCTCCCAATTGCTGCCTTTATAATCTGTTTCAGTGCCTTAGCTTCTCGTTCCACATCACTTCAGGCTGATCTAAATGAGTGCTGTTACATACAGGTCTGCCTCTTCCTTGGTGAGGGCTGTGGTACTTTTCTTATCCTTTTAATTCTAATCTGGTTTAGTTTCTCCAAATTTTTTACTAATCCTGTCAAAAAGAGTATAGTTTTTTTGCAGGCTTACCTTGGTGAAGCAGCTCACCAGGACTTGATAATACCAATGTGAGGGAGAAGACAGGAGTATGTGGAAAAGGGCAAGACTACAGCAGTGCTAACATACAGTAGCTTAAGCTGTTGTGAAGCAACATTCATAGTTACACTTTTTTTGGATTGTTGCCAGTGTGTAATCGTGATGTAGTAAATATGAATCTAATGTCTTGAAAAATTGGCAGGAATAACTGAACTTCAAAAGGGTTAGCTGATTTCCTGGGGAAAGATGAATGAATCCACTTCACTACTTTAGGAAATACTAGAATATTTTGCTCTGTGAAGAAGTCTTTTTGCCTTGGAAATGACTCTGTGAAACACGAAAGTTGTTTTCACAGTGAATTTCACATTAATTCTGAGGAGTAGTTCTAGCAGTGTCAAAAGAAAACTCAAATCAACCAGATTTGAATCCCTTCAATAGAGAGGTCCTAAAGACACCAGGAAAATTGGTAGCAATTTTGCCACTTCCGATCTTGTAGAGAGAGCTTGCATACTGTATTGATGGGAGGCAGTACAAAAACCTAATATAAAAACTGTCTTTTAGTCCTCCACAGTCAGTTTAGCCCTTCCAGTAGTGATGTAACTGTCACTTGTCACTTGGGGTGTGCAGACTGATTCTCAGTACTTCTCTTGCCTCAGAAAAGGTAATAGAGTTTACGTGTTGCTTAGGGTGTGCAGACTGATTCTCGGTACTTCCCTTGCCTCAGAAAAGGTAATAGGGTTTACGTGTAAGGGGGATGTAAAAAAAGGACAGCACTGATACGTACTGTGTGGAGGGACTTGTCCAAATAATGGTTTAAAAGACAAGATTTCATTAGACTCACAAGAGTTTTGGTAATATAAGGCATATAGCTGTTAATGCCACTGAATTATCAGATAGGTTGAAATATGGAGTAAAAAAGAAACGTACACCCATATAATTAAAACTTTAAAATGATAAACTGCCAGATTTTGTTGTGCTCTTCAACTATAATAAGGAATTGTAGAAGATTCATGTCTTGAAACAAAAGTTTGTACTTTGACAAATGGAGAGAAACTTCAAATATATGAGTAGTTTGAGCATCTTATTTTCACAGTGGATTCCTGAACAGAAGCTCTGAAAAGAAAATGACAGAAGATGTAAACCTGTTCATTCTTCGAATCGGGCTGAAAGGCAAACTCTGAGGCATAAATTACAGTGCATCAGTGGCTTTGAAAATCTGAAACTGAAATGCAAATTTCAACTGTGTCAACTTCCAGTTATTATTTTAGCAGAAACGTTCAATCCCTATGCCTGTTGCTGCCATTTTAAATTGCTGCATCTAGTATAACAGGTGCCAGAAGCTGAGAAAATGTTAATTTTGATCAAAATAATTCTTACAGTGGAACTGGCATTAGATGGACGCTCTGGCATGTAGAGAAACTTTGAACTTAATAGAGAAATTGTACCTTGTACAATTGTACAATTTCATATTTTACTTCCTTTAGTTGAAGTGAAATGTGTTAAGTAGATCTGTATCCCACATCATGTTAAAGAATCAAGAGTCTTGCTCTAGAAAAGTGTGCATGCTTTTGGATTACAGTTTCACAGAACTGGCCTTCAACACTTTTTACTATCTAGGTGAAAGAAGCAGGTGATTTTCATCCAGTTTACAAGTGGAAAGAGATAAACTTCCAAATGTAAATATTGACTTTCAATATAGTTGGATAGGAAATGTTGAGAGGGGAGGAAGTTTTGGTAGAAGCTAAATTATAGTTCAACTGTCTGTGCTTAGGAGCCTAAATGCATTAGTGTGTGCCACTGGAGGTAGCATGCACTCCTTAGCACTAGTGGTGGCCGTGCAGAAAGGCTGAAGGGGGGAGTTCAGGCTGGCTGACCTTTTCTTAGCACAGACCTGTATGTCATGTCTGCAGGTTGTTGATGATTCAAGTGTGAAATACTGATAAAATAGGTTTCTGTTATTCTGTAGCTTTTCTCTAATCAGAATACTTAATTTTTATCAACTTGAGTTTTTCACCAACATGAGTTTGTCTTTGTCCATTTTCTGAAATAAAAATCATGAAAGTAGTTGCTTTTTGAAAATACTTTACAATTGGAATGATAACTGTTGAAGTGTTAAGCTTTGTAATAAACTATATTTAGTTTTCTTCAGATTAAAAATTTTTAATAATTGGGAAATTTTGATATAAGAATGTATAACTTGCTTTTTTAAAACTTAATTGGAGTTGAACGTTTGTCTTACCAGGCTAATCCAGATCCTAATACATGTCTTGGAGTGTTTGGTCTCAGTTTGTATACTACTGAGAGAGATTTGCGTGAAGTCTTCTCCCGTTACGGACCATTGACTGGTGTCAATGTGGTTTATGATCAACGAACTGGACGATCAAGAGGATTTGCTTTCGTTTATTTTGAGAGAATTGATGACTCTAAAGAGGTAAATTCATGCTTTACTACTTTTAACAGGTGTGCTCTTTGTGCATTGTCTTCATGAATATCTCTGTTAAAAAACCAAAACAAAACACATTTTTGAGTGTGTATTCACTAGCAGGTTCTTGCAGTGAGATTAATTAAAAATATGTTGTTCAAATAATATGGCACTTTTAAACAGATGAAGCATTTTAGTTCTATGTTCAGATGCTTGGGCAAATTTTGAGCATGAGCTGTCTGCATTGAATCACTAATGAGCCATGTGCTTTGATTTTAGTCTGTTACTTCAAAATGAAAGTAAATCTTTAGACAGACATAGAAGGTTCCTAGTATTCTTTAAGCATTTTGAAAGTTAACTTTTCAAAGTAGTTTTCTCTATCAAAATTCTGAAGATTCTCTTTCCATTTTCTTCTCTAAAAGCATGTCATCGTGCATTTGAAAAATAGTGAGGTTTGTCTTAATTTGTGCCTTGGTCAGTGACGTTGCTAGTTATATGGATAGCTGTTCACAACTGGGCTGAGTTGTTAGTATGATTGATCTGTAAGGAAAGAATCAAACAATATGAACAGCAGCCTGTGTTATGGTTCACCACAGTAAGCAGTACTTTTTTTTTTTTACCTGTGTAAGGATACTGTGAGCTTTACTACATTTACTGAAATTTGTAGATGAAATTGCTATTAAAATTAAAGACACATGCTTTTCAAAATTTTTTTTTTTCTTGAAGCCTTCACTGTGGGATTGTCTCTTTCTTTTGGGCAAACTGAGTCACAGACTTCAAGCATCTTGCTTATGGATTAATAGTCTTGGGCAGATGTTTCAGATTTGCTGTTTGATTCTGTTTACATTTGATAAGTATATTCATAATGCTTTGATATGACTCTTCTCACTTAACATTGAAGGGAGGGAGGGTGACAGCTGTGGAACCTACTATCAGTAGCTGAAAAATGAAAACTGATGCTAGTTGATGATACTTTAATGAAGAAAAAACTTTCATGGATGACTTGTTGAACTAGACTCAGTTCTGATCTTTGATTTCTGGTATGATCCCACAGAGAATCAGTTTGTGAGAAGAGTAGGGTTTGTAGATGTATATATGTGTGGTTGTTGCAGGTTATACGGGTAAGTAAAAGGACAAAACTTTCTTTAGTGTCCCTTCTGTATCTTCCTACTACCACTTGGACAGGTTGAGACAGGAGTTAATGGGGTGGATAGCTGTATATCCATCTTTAGTGGCCTACTCCCTTCTAACTTTTAGCCTTGTATTTCTTTGCACTCTTGAGTTCAGTGGGATTTTGAAAATGTGACTGTTTTGTAGAACATTTAACATCCAAAATATTTGCATGGTATTTCTTGTCATGTTCATGTGCCAGTCTTATGAAGTTGTAAAACAGACACGTTTGTAGAAGTAGGGTTTTTTCCTAGTTGCCATGGGCAGTGGTCATGCATGACACCACGCATTTCTTAAAATGTTCCATGTAAATAGCATGAAGTAATTTGTTTAGTATAAAGCTGGTTTGGCAGATACTACAAAACTGGAATGGGGGGGGGGGGGGGGAAGGGGGATATTACTTGCAGTCAGAAATACAGAAATAAAGATGAGCACCTTGAGCAGGAATTGAAATAATTGGGAATGTAATTAACCCCCTTTTTTTTTTCTCCCCAGCGGGCTAGTGCGGGTAGAGGGGGAAAGGATACAAAACCTCCCAACTCTTGGAATTTACATAACTGAAATCCTTTGGAAAAAAGGACATAAGAAAAACTTTTTTTGACTTGTTTCATGGGGCTTGAGGACAGATTTGAAGATGGCAATAAGTGGCAGCTAGTGTAGAAAAAGGGGATGTAGCTATAGGCGTGAAACTCTGGCAGGCCCTGTAGAAGAACACGGAAGGACATGAAGTAGTTCTCTGTGTGGAAGATAGGTCAAATCTGAAGAATTGAGCATGCATAAAAGCGAAGACACTTGAATTACTTTTGTTCTGAGTAAACACCTTTGCTCTTAAACAAAAAACCCCCCACCCCAAACAAAACCTCAAAACCCTCAACACCCTAAGCATCCATATAAAGAGAATATAAAACTCTAGATGAGATACTAAACTAAATTCCAGCCGTTTTAAAGCAGTCATAGATGGATTAAATGTGTAGAACTTTACAGAAAAATGTGTAGAAAGATGATTTCCATCATCTTCACTATTGTCCTTTCAAGAGAGGTAACACGGGGAAGCCTCTCAGCTGACATGTTGTCAAACACTGTTAATATTAAATTTGACACCAAATGAATTATGAGTAGTTATATTTAAACTTTCATAACTTTAAGATAGGTCAGTATCAGTATTGTATGGATTCTGTTGCAGCTGAAATACCTCAGGATCTTTGTCACTGGTTAGAGATGCAATGTTTCTAGTTCCATATGGTGGTAGAGACATTTTGAATTGTCAACTAGCTCGATGTTGTGGAAATCCATAGACAATGTAAAATAGCATTTCTTAAAGGTGATACTTAAAGGGGCAGTAGTAAAGTTTATTTTCACTTAAGCTGTTTTAGACTTTCAGAACTTCACATTATGACAGCATAGCAGCCTTGTCTTTAGCTCTTTATGATCCTTTCCATTCTAAAGAGGAGCAGAGGTTTAGCTTTTGATAACTACTAGGTAGAGCAGCTGTCAGAGCATCACAATAGCTTCAGTCATTCCACCTTAACAGGACTGGGAAAAAAATGTTGGAATCTCTTCTACTCTGTTTGAAACTCTACTGAGATTGAGATGAAACTTTATGGTCTGACAGAAGGTTCCTTTTCCATCAAATGTCTTTATTGCAGTGGTCTAGTGTTTGCAAGATGGCACTTGACTAGACTAACATTCTGACCCATATTGAAGATGCTCGTGGACACTGGCTTTAGTTCAAAGTGTGATAACAGACAATAAATGTTGAGGATTGGTGGTGGTTTGTCTAGAAAACCTGAAGTTTTGCTGTGCTAATGTTCAGTGTTCTTGTTCAAAGCCTATTTGAAAAGCTTCTGTTACTATCTACCTTTTTCTAGAAGAAAGGGTATTTTCTCTTAGGACTTATGGGTGTAGTGGTGTTCATTTTTTGTGAAGTTACGTTGTTGTTCTTAAAAAACAAAACAAAAACAAAACAAAAAAAAACAAACAAAAAAACCCCAAAACCCCAAACTTTTCTAAGCAATATTTGGTGTTGCTTTTTTGCCTTGTGCGTTGTGGTATCTTGTTCTTATGTTAGCCACCCTTCTGCTAAGTCTTCAGAACCACATATGCAATGATATGCAAAGGGCAAGATCTATAAACATCTGTTGAAGACCTGTTTCTCAAGATTGGCATTCTTTCTTATATAGTTCTTGGTACTGGCAATGCTGGCACTGAGCCAGTGTTTTAATATTGCAGTTCTGCAATATTTTTGCTAAATTATAGAGGATATTCACCTGCCCATCACATTAGGATTTTCTTCCTGTGTTTAGGGGAACACAAACTTTTATGTATTAGGATGAGGGGAAAAAAAAAAAAGTTGGGTGGGGGGATTGATTATCTCAGGGTTAACAATAAATCGAGAGGATTATGAGTTAAAAGTGCTGGCTGTTCTAGGGAGATGATCCTTACTACAGTTACCAGGGATTTCATATGCCAGTATCCAGCTTTTCAGTAACTCAGAATATGAAGTATTATTTGTTTGTTAAACTGAGGCTACTGTGAATGTACTCTGTGTCTGTAGCAAGAGCTCATCTGAGAAGCATTAGCTACAGCAGCTGTTGGCAATGCGCAGTTTTCTGTTTTCTAATGCTAGTTATATGCTCTTTACAGTTTTGACCATCTTTCAGAACCATTTTCTGAAGTAGTGTTCATTAGCAATCAAGATAAAGTTTATACAGACAAACTGAACTATTAACATAATTCAGTTGCCAAAGACCGAATAATAACAGGGTTTATCATTTTAATTTGCAAGACATTTGATCTGTGGTACAAGCAGGCCAGCTTAGAAGCATCATTATTAACCAAAACTTATCCCATAGCTTGTTAAAGAAATGCTTTAAGTATTGTTTGTGGTATCAAAAGGGACCCTTGATATACCAGAAAAGAACACAAGAAGGTCTCAGATGTTTGGAATTACAAGTTACAGACTTCTGGAGTTTCTGAAATACCATAAAATTGCTAATACTTGCAGAAACATATCCAGTTACTCATTCTGGTTCTCTAAAATCCTGTATTTCTTGACTCTGAAACCCTTTAAAGTATGCTTTAAAGAGAATACATTTAATCAATAGATGTTTAAGCTCAGAAAATCATATATTAAAAAATTATCATTGACAATAATTCTAATAATATTTTAAAAAACAAAACCTCGAACTAGACAATATAAATTGACTCTTGTTCAAAGGTGAAATGGACACTTGAATTCAACTTGGCAAACTGCAGTAAGTGTAAAAAGCTGGGTTTCTTAATTTCTTTTTTTCATCCCGCCAGATTTTTAATTTTTTTTTTTTTTTCACAATGTCCTTTCAGATGTCCTCATTTAAATCCAGACCTGAACTAGTGATATCGGTATACTGGGGGGAGAAAAGCTAATCTATTATGTCTGTTCATCCCATGCTGTACCTGTGATACAGTGGAGATTTTTTTATTCGTGGTATTAAATAGAATATGGGAAGCACTTCAGGTAAAAAACGAACAAACTGTCATGGTTTAACCCCAGCCAGCAAATAAGCACCATGCAGCTGCTCACTTACTCCCCCCTGATCCAGTGGGATGCGGGAGAGAATCGAAAAGAAAAAGGTAAAACTCATGGGTTGAGATAAGAACAGTTTAATAGAACAGAAAGGAAGAAACTAATAATGATAACAATAATAAAATGACAGTAATAATAAAAGAATTGGAATATACAAAACAAGTGATGCACAATGCAATTGCTCACCACTTGCCAAACGATGCCCAGTTAGTTGCTGAGCAGTAGTTTCCCCCTGCAGCTCCACTCCCCCCAGTTTATATACTGGACATGATGTCACATAGTATGGAATACCCTGTTGGCCAGTTTGGGCCAGCTGTCCTGGCTGTGTCCCCTCCCAACTCCTTGTGCCCCTCCAGCCTTCTTGCTGGCTGGGCACGAGAAGCTGAAAAGTACTTGACTTAGTATAAAAGCTACTTAGCAACAACTGAAAACATCAGTGTGTTATCAACATTCTTGTCATACTGAACCCAAAACATAATGTTATACCAGCTACTAGAAAGAAAATTAACTCTACCCCAGCCAAAACCAGGACACAAACAAGCCCCCAAAAAAGAGAGTATCTTATGTAGTTATTTTTAAATCATGAAAATACATTTTCAAAATGAGTCCCAACATAAATTTTTTGTTTGACTATTGAAGTGTATTCAGTCTGTATGTCACTAACTTTGTAGTGATGTGACATTATTGAAGTAATTCAAAGCAGATGCAGTTGAAATGAAGACTTGATGATCTTCTGTACAATGCAAATGGTATTTTGAAGTCCATAGTAGAAATGTAAAGTAACTGTGACATCAACTCTGCCAAGTCAAGGTTTCTCCCTCCCTTCTACCTGCTTCTCCCCTTCCCCAAGTGACCAAAGGGCAGGTTGCAGAAATTTCCCATGTTATTTCCTTGTCCAGGCTGCTCTTTGTGGCATTATCCAGATTGAAAGATTATTTAATTTCTTTCAGTGAATTCTTGATTGCTAAACTAATACCAGTCATCTGTGTAAGTTTGTGCATATAATTAAAAGTTCAGTGTTTCAAAACTTGTTTTACTCTACCTAAATGCTAATACAAGACAGCTGTCATGGTTTAACCCCAGCCAGCAACTAAGCACCATGCAGCTGCTCACTCACTCCTCCCCCCTCCCCCCCCCCCCCCCCCCAGTGGGATGGGGGAGAAAATCAGGAAAAGAAGTAAAACTCATGGGTTGACATAAGAACAGTTTAATAGAACAGAAAAGAAGAAACTAATAATGATAATGATAACACTAATAAAATGACAACAGTAATAATAAGAGGATTGGAGTGTACAGATGATGCGCAGTGCAATTGCTCACCACCTGCCAATTGACACCCAGTTAGTCCCCAAGTGTCGATCCCCCTGCCCCCACTCCCCCCAGTTTCTATACTGGATGTGATGTCACATGGTATGGAATACCCTGTTGGCCAGTTTGGGTCAGCTGCCCTGGCTGTGTCCTGTGCCAACTTCTTGTGCCCCTCCAGCTTTCTCTCTGGCTGGGCATGAGAAGCTGAAAAATCCCTGACTTTAGACTAAACACTACTTAGCACCAACTGAAAACACCAGTGTTATCAACATTCTTCTCATACTGAACTCAGAACACAGCACTGTACCAGCTACTAGGAAGACAATCAACTCTATCCCAGCTGAAACCAGGATAACAGCACTTACTGTAATAAATATCAAATGAAATTGAAATCTGTTGAATTTAATGCTTTCTTTCTAACTGTTTTGAGCCACTGGAGGCTGTGATCCTGTAGTCTGGGAACTGTTCATTTTGTCAAATACCTTACAGATAATAATTTGAACGAGTTTTCTTACTACAGATAGGCTGCTGTAGGTTTAAAACTGTAATCTAAGATTGAATTATTACACGTGCCACTCCCAATCCTCATTTTCTGTTTTCTGACTCTAAACATATAGATGTGTATTCTGGCCTGCAAAGTCAATTTTTCCTTAGAATTTGCCACCAAAACTAATGGTATGTGTTTATAGGAATCCTGTTCGCTTGCTTGCTTACTGTCATCTTGCAAAAGCCGTGCAAGTCTTTTACCAACATTCACTTGTTTGAAGGAAAATCCAGGTTGAAATAAAAATGGACTATTGACAGTTAAAGGCTTCTAAGAGGGTATTGTGTGTCTTAAATCCCAATATAATTTGTTTTTTCTCTTCAAAATATTTCATTTGATGGTCTAGAAAATACCCTTCTATCTCTTAAACAGTATTTAAGAATGTCTTCTGCATTGTTAGAGTGAATGTGCAATTTTTTTTCCCTTTGACATTTAAATGTTCTTAACACAGCATTCATGCATACCCAAAATGAACAAGAAAAGCAAAGTGAAATTTGTTTTGAATACGACAAGCTAGTCTAATAAAATTGACAAATCCAAAATTTGGTTATAGACTGTTTTAATTCTAATGAAAACACAAAAATGTCAGTAATTAGAATCACCAGCACATTTTTACAGCCTTTGTAGAAAATAAATACTGTTGTATCACTCGTCTGAAACCAAGTTTTCAAATAGGGTTTTTAGTCATATTGCAGCAGTTGTTAGTTAATACTGTCAACTTAAGTATTTTGTTTCAGAAACTTGAGATGTGCACATTAAGAATGATGTAGAGAATTTGAAAAGATCTTTGGAAGGAATTTCCAGTTGCTAATGACTGAATGTGAGTGATACATACTATCAATTATTGTTGGATTCATAATGGCTTACTGTAGGTTTGGGCTTTTCTGCATTTGGGGAATGCAGTCAAAACTGTAAAAGGCTTTGTTATGTCTGTATATCTATTAAAGATTTTGATAATTTTAAATTTTTTAGTTGGCAGTTATTGCTGGCAGCTGTTGAAAACTAAGAAAATTAAAGTTTTAATATTGGGTAGGTCATTAGACATTGTGACCAGGATGTGTGAGTTTCATGCAGACTGGTAACTATGAACTGTCCACAGAAACGTAACACATTTCTTGGTACTTCAAAAACAATCAATCATGTCTTAAAATTCGCTCTTCATCTGTCTTGCTGGTATGTTGCTCTTCTCTGTACTGCTCCCTAGGTCAAAGAACTCTTTCGCTTAAAAGAGGTGTTTATTCTTCTAAGATAGAACATCTGGCACATGTATCTGGATTTGAGGTGGCTTCTTGTCAGCTAAGCTTATTACTCTGCAGGTTGTTGATCAGACATGAAAATGCCTTGAGGCAGAAAATTCCCTACCTTTCAAGATAACTTGCATATTGCTGCATTTCCAGAAAGATGCTTTTCATTATGAAGCTAATTTTTCAGCCAGCTATTTGCAGCATTCATTTTTAGGTTTGTGCACACATTAATTCCTAGGATGTGTGCACAGATTTATTTTAATTTAGATCATCCTTGTGGAACAAGACTTCAAAAAAAAAAAAGTCTCAAGGCTAGGAAACTAAAGCTAATGATCATGTTTTATTCACAAAACATACTTTAGTGTATGTTGAAAGACTTGAAATGCACTTTGGCTCTGCCTTGCAGATGGCTAAATGTAGTTGTTACATTTTTTTTTTTTGTATGGGAACAGAACTCACTAGGTGGCGATATAGTATAGTTATAAACAGCATTATTAAAACACAAACGAAATGTAGTTAAAGAGGTTAGTGATAATTCAGTCGCTTCCAGTTTGGGGACATCACAGTTAAATCACGTGGGTGTCAGATTTTTGTTTCCTCTATAACTTGTGTGTGTTAATTCAATAAGGTTCTTGTTAGAGAGCTGCAAAAAGTTATGTTTCTGAATAGTTGTTTGTTTCATTATTTAAAAAAGGGGGGGGGGAATGCTCTGCTTAGAGGCACCTTCATTTTTTGAGGTTGTGTATTGTTCCTCACAGTTAAATAATAGCAAAGTGATTACTCAAGATTGTAACAGTGTCAGTTCTCCACACATGAAAAATGAAAATAATGTATGTGCTGTGCTTAGTGTCATGAACTAAGTGGTGTGCACTAGTATTTCAGAGATCCTAGAAGACCTGATGAAAGGATCAAAAAAAAAAATTGCTTTGTAAATTTTAATAGCTTTTAAGTTCAGCATTAACTGTTTGTTAAATTCTTAAGGTTGTGGGTTTGGTTTTGTTTGGTTGGTTTTTTTAAGTTACTGTTGCATGAATTAATTCTCGAAAGTACACTGTGCTCCTTTGAAAAACTATTTTCATGATTCTGAGTTTGTGAAGGGCCATTGTATTGATTCTCAAAGACTAGAGAAGCAGGGGCTAGAACACCCAGTGAGTGTGTGCTCGGGCTGCGGGCGGGTCTGAAGGCACAGGCTTCTCAAGCGCAGACCCTTATGTGTATCGCTTTAGTGAGCTGCTATTGTGAGAGTGAGTGGGGACGAAGGTTGTAATTAGGTATCCATGTAGGCTGAACCCGCCATTTTACTAAGCTCTGCTGGAGTAGGTCCTTGTAAGGGAGATGGCAGGAGGCTGGGAGAGCATGAAATGGCAGCCGACTAGCAGTAATCCGGCCATATGCACCCTACAGGAAGCCACTGTTTTGCACAGCTTTTGAATCCGCCCGTCCCCTCTGGGTCAGAGACGGCGGTAGGAAGGATGCAGTTTTCAGAAAAAGCTGTTTTGTCTCTCAGTTTGCCTTTCTGATGGGTAGAAGACAAAGTCTAGGGAAAATGTTAGTGGTTAGCACCGTGCTGTCTTAAGAAGGAATTGTGTGTCACGTTACTCTGGCACCCCAGCGCAGTCCTGTAATGCTGCCGGCAAACAGGCCAGGGGACAGAGATGAGCCATTCGCCACAGTGGGGCACTAGTAACCAGTCTAAATAAAACAAGTTCAGGGTTTGTTTTTATGATGGAAAATAATGTGTTTTGTACATAGCCATCCGTAGTTACCAGTAGGTTGCAGGTTTCACGTCCCTGTTCCTTGTCTCTCCTGCAGGCAATGGAGCATGCAAACGGTATGGAGCTGGATGGCAGGAGGATTCGGGTGGATTATTCAATCACCAAGAGAGCACATACACCCACCCCGGGCATCTACATGGGCAGGCCAACGCAGTAAGGATTGATTCATTTCCTGTAATGGGACTCAAATGGATTTAAACTGGATGTTTGGAGTCTGGTTGAAGAAATAGAGCTACAGATAGCTTTTTGAAATTTTAGAGTTATGCCAATTGTATTTTATCACAAAGTTATTAATATAAAGAATGTGTTACCGTGGTTCAGATATACTATTAAATCCTACTGTAGTGTATTGTATCTTTATTAAAAAATACTGAAGGAGTTATTTTTAAAAAACATACCCAGCACGGTTGGTTAATGTACACTTAGCTTACTGAAGTACTAAGGTGCTCATTTACCTTTGATTTTGATGGGAATTAGGCTTAAATCCCTGGTGGGTTTTCTGGGTTTTTTTGAAGGTGTTTTTCTTTAAATGTTTCATTGTTAGATTTTTTTTCATGGCATAGTCTTTAAGTGTCTGATTTACAAGAACACTTAAAAAAAGCTTTTAAATAATTAAATCAAGATGAAGAGTAGATATCTGAAGTAATTTTTTTTGCTTTTTCCCTAATAGCAGTGGAGGAGGTGGTGGCGGTGGAGCAGGTCGTCGCCGTGACTCATATTATGATAGGGGGTATGACAGAGGATATGACAGATATGAAGAATATGACTACAGATACAGGTACCTAATTTTTATTTTATTTCTGTAGGAACACTGGACTTACTGGAAAAACTGAAAAGTTAGGTGGCAAAAATGTTACTCAGTTTGCCACAAGATTCTGCATACTTGCTTGCTATGTGTTAAAGCCTCACTACATTAGGTTTTGTGGGATAAAAGTAGTTGTAATCTTCAGTGTTAATGTAATTTGGTTATACAGTAAACAGTTGGGCAAGGGGTTAATGTTGCTACCTGAAGGAGGTAGAGTATGTGCCCTATGAATCTAGTGGACAGATAGAAAAGGAACTCATTTTTCCATGCTGTATATAGAACGAAGGACAGCTGATACACAGTGCTGATTAAAAAGGGGTTATTTGTAGATGGGATTTTTAATGCTTGACATTTCATAACCATCTCACTGTTTTGAAAGTTATCTAGTTTCAGAGAATGTTGTTCAACAAGAATTGTAGGCATCTGGAAAAGCACTTAATGTGTTTGAAAGGCCAGTGAGAGTTTATTAAATTCTTTGTCTGGGAATATCTTGCAGTTTTAAACACATCAAATAGAGAAATATAAAAGCATTTGTTAAAACTGTAAGCCACAGCCAAATAAAGCTGAAATCATTCATGCAGGCCAAGTCTTTCAGTGCTAAGGAAATAGTTCTGTTCTGTAGAAGTGATGTGAATAAGGCTTCTTTCATAATGGATGTTGTTGGGTTTCTTTTTTAATTTCCTTTAAAGGAGACGATCACCATCGCCTTATTATAGTCGATACCGATCACGATCAAGATCCCGTTCCTATAGTCCAAGTAAGTAAATACAAGTGAATAAATAGAATCTGGCTGGCTTAAGCCATGTTGTTCCTAGTATTAATCGATCAATAGAAATTCTGAATGTGAAAGCAAAAAAGCTGGGCACATTAAAGCTGAGATGTGTGTACAATTAGTTTATAGTAATTGTGTTGTCTTTTTTTTTTTCCTTCCCCCCAGGGCGCTACTGAAGATCAGAAGAGTTACAGTTGAGGACATGATTTTTAAATACAAAGCTCAAATCTTAGCTTCCCTACTGCTCTCCCTCCCACCCTCCCTTCCTTGTCCTCCATCCAGCTCTTTTACAAATCTTTGGTTCATTTAGAATATACATATTTTCAGTTGAAGTATTCCTGTTTTCCATCCCTCCTTATTCTAATACTCTTAAATATTGTAATTGTTGTAGTTTTTGTGTAGTAAAACATCTTAAGCAAAACGAAATAGAGAACCCAAAGTGCTGATACATTTTGGAAGTCATTCCTATTTTGTTTTTTAAACAATTGGACTCCTGACTAATCAGAAGAGAGCATTGTTATTTTTAAAGCTTGCATGTCATATGTAGTATACACACTCAAGATACTTTGATATAAACCTGCATTTCCAAGTAACTCGTTAATCTTTCTGTTAAAATGTTTACCTATTACTTTGATAAACAAGTAATGACTTTGAGCCTTTTCTGTAATGACAAATTTACTTAGTCATGAACCAGAGGATTTTTTTTTTTTTTGTCAGGTAGTTGCTTTGAGTGTAGACTATTTGAGCTAGAGCAAAATTTGGTTTTTGACTGGGAAAATAGATCCTTGTACACTCAGTTAAGGCTGTGTTTTATAGATAAAGTTTCTGGATTGCTACACAGTGGATAACATTTGAAGTTAAAATTGTAAAAATCCTGGGGTTTTTATTGTACTTGTTTGAATATTTCCCCTTAATTGGTGCAGGAATAAAAATATTTATTGAACATAGCAATTAGTTATATAATTTGCTGTTCATTAAAAAAAAAAAAAAACACAACAAAAACCACCAACTTTTTGGTATTGCAATAATGATTAAGCAAGTTTTGTTTCCAGTCCTTTTTGGAGTTTTGAAAGTATGGATGGAAAAACCTACAACTACATGTAAACCTTTTTTCCCCTCAATAAAAGTTGATTCCACTGATATGTGGTTTCTTGTCTTTTGTTCTGCATTTTGTGTCACCTTGGAATATAGGTTAAACAAGACTTGGTATTGCTGTATGTATAATAAAGTCAGCATTGATCTGTCTTCTCAGGAGCCTTGTCTTCCCTGAGAATCAGCATGTGGTTATGTGGGATGGCTGAGCAGAGTGGGTAACCCAGCTTTTTCTCTTGTGCCATCTTTGGCACTTGCTGGAGTCGTGGTGAGGTGGTTTAAGGAGAGAAACACTATTGACTTTGTTGAGATTTCTGGCAAGTTTTGCCCTCTGAAATAACTCGCCATGTGGCTGGTTGAATGTTGATGTTGGCACAGCAAAAAGAATAGGACTACAAAGCCCTCACAGCAAAAATCATTTCATCCTGATTGTCAGAGAATGCCAGCAAAAGAGTTTGTCATAATTTTAAGAGGGTAAGCATGTGAAATGTAATTTTGTTAACTATTTCTGAATGTCAGTGCCAGGAACTATTAACAAGTAATTAAAAGAAACGCTAACACACACCCAGCTATTTTAAAAGCTTGATACAATATACCAGGAGAAATTGGTAACAAGTTCTAACTTACTGGTTATTGCTCAATACTTTTTATGCATTATGTTTTATCCATAAATTGCAGTTGAAAACTCTTCGTAAAATGAAAGCAAAGGGTCTGAAATACTGAAGTTAAATAACCTTCCAACTCTGATTTTACTGGTATTTATTGGTGATCCAGACAGATTAGGAAATGTTAAGAAAATTGTTCTGTGTAAACCAAAGTGTCAAAGTCTCAACATGGAGAACTGTTGGTATTTTTAATTTTGTTTATGTTCTTTCAAAACTAAGGAGAGTAGTGTGCAGAAGTAGTGAGGCAACTGGATGCAAAAGCATGGGAAATAGCTGCAGGGCTGGTTGGGGGAGGCATTCAGGCTCAGGGAATTATAATAATAGGAAACAAGAGGTGGCTACTTCTTGCCAGGTTATGGTATTTGTGGCCTGTAATTGTCAAGGGTTGAGAAGTTGTGTTAGGCAGCTAGGGAGCAGTTCAACAAATCTGTTGCCTGGAAGCTAAAGCCAGAAAGGAGTGTCTCAATCTTTTGCTTGGAGGCTGTTTCTTCCAACAGTTAAACCTAACAGCCTAACAATCCTATTTGTCACGAGTCCATATAAAGTTGTAAGTGGCAACAGCGTTGTATTATGTGGTGCATTTTGCGCTTCATGTTGACTGATGTGGTACAGTCCATTTGAAGAACAGGTGAAAGTGGTAGTTCTTACCATATTGGACATACTTATACATGTATGTAATGTATCAATAACTGTTAGACTTAAATGACCATTTCTAAAACTATCAATCCTGAAATGGGAAGGATAATTTGTAGCTGTTTCCTCATTTGTGTATTTTTATTATTATTACTTTAACTGAGATCAGTTGCACAGAGGTCTCTGTGTTAGCAGTTTTCTTTAACTTCCGTGGCTTGCATTCTCCCCCAGGATGGGAGCCTTGTCTCTGCTTTGTTGTGAATGGATTTAGGAACACTGTTTATATAAGCTGTTGATTCTGTTTATGAAATAAAATAACCTGGGTAACTCTTACATTGTGTCTCTAAACAGCTAGTTAAACAGATACATACTTTCTCTAGTCATTTTTATATTTTCTTTAGTTCTAGATAAGGAATTACAAGCCTAGTCAGAACTCTGATCATATACTGAAGCTTTGCAACAAAGTAAAAATAAGTCAACCTAAGTAACAAAACTTAGTGTTACTTTATGCTAGTATACAATAAGCTGAAATTCACAACTGAATTGCAGGGAATAACCTGACAGTTCATCTAGGTTTTTGTATAGCCTCAATTCTAGGCTTAGGATATGCAAGATAATATTTGCTCTTAAACATACCGTGTTCCCAGTTGCTTCAAAGAAGCGGACAGAAGAACTTCACAACAGCTGCTACACACGCTAGCCCGAGACTGTGTGTAATGGAAAATTTGCACCTGATGACAAGTAGAGTCATAGTGGTTTACATGTTGGGTCAAAATAACTTTGGAGTGTGTGTGTATGTATAAAATGATGTGCATAAGGTGACATTTATTAAGGCTGTCATTTTGTCATTTGTCCTATGTAACTATACTTCAAACCTGTAATGACATTAAACCTTCAGTCTTGCAGTACTTACCGAAGCATTTGACTGTGGCGTTGCATGATGTGAAAGAGGAAAAGCACCTTCTGTCGCATGGCTTCACAAAGGAAGAACAGTTAGGCATACTGATGCCACTGCTGCCCCTTACTATCAGCCTACTTTGTTTAGTTTCTGCGGTTCTCTAGAACGAATGTGAATTCTCTGGACCAGTAGGAGGAAAACAATCTGGGATAAACATTTTCTATTGCTTCCTACAAAAGCAACTTTTTTTGGTTGGGCAAATGATGTGAAGAAAATTTCCTCATGCACACAGTGCCCTTGTTTTTTAAACAGCAGTGTAAAGGACAACACAAAATGCAGACTCAAGCTACACCATCTGCAGTACCTGTAGACATAATTTCTTGCATTGCTTACATTTTACTTCTGCAGAAAATATTTCAGGTAGGACTACTTCTGTCTATGGATGCGTAAGGAATGCTAGGTTCAGCAGAGGAGTGTTCTTCTGTATCTCATACAGAGCTGTAAATACAACACTTAGATCAAGTTTAGGTAAAAAGCAAAGTTTCCCTTAAATAGGTCAATAGTATGTCCAGACAGCACAAAAAACACGATCATCACACTCCCTCAGTTTGGGTTAAACTTGTTATTAAACTGGAATAAATAAGCCTTAATACTTTTCCTTCTGCTACTTTAGATATACAAGGTGATACATTTTTTAAAAAAACTGGCAGATAACTAGTGGCCTAGCAAAGGCTATGAGCCACTTCAGCATGTCTGTTGAATGTCATGAGGAAGTGAGAAACCACCTTACACAGAATGATTTCTTAACCCTTGTGGTAGCAACTGAGGGCTACACCTTTGGTATCTAATAGCAGATAGCTTTCACAATCAAATTAACAACCAAATTTATTTGGCAAAACATTGAAGATGATCTTTGTTAACCAAGATCTGCAAGCCTTTCTTTAAATCAGTTCTTGATGAAAAAGTAGCTACAGTGGAAATAAGTTTCCCACTGTGAAAAGGGCTAATGGTGCTTCCTGTGTAAGATTAATTTTTAAGCTTAAAAAGCAGTTATTTCTCTGTTGTGTCCCGTCCCCCCCCTTTTTTTTCTTTTGTTTTTGGTGGACCTTTCCAACTGTGAAGGTGTCTGATACATTAGGGATCAAGAATGGAGAACTGTGGTCACTAAGAACCAATATTGATATAACTGTTCCACCAGTCCAATCTGCGATTCCACCCTCATCCTTCTCCCAGTACTGCATTAGGACCAGGATGTATGTTCTCTGCACAGCATCTCAAATCCAGTGATTTATGACCTTGCAAAACTTGCAGGCTGAATTTTCTCATGCTAACCCAGTCCCATAATACATGGAATATAGCATCAGCAGTAAGTAGCACAGGCACAAGATAACCCTCCAAGATGCTTCAGTATCTTTGTTTTTCAGTGTTTACCCCAAAGGAAAGTGCTGGCAGAAGACTCCTTGAGTTGCATACAGATGTATCACTGGAGTTTGCATAGGTCTTTATATTTGCTTTAAATGAAAAAAAAAAAACAAAACCCAAACCCACATAAACTCATTGAAGTAGAGCAATGGATCAGTGCTGTGTAGAGACTGATCTTGCAAGTCTCTAGGTGGAGGAACCATGGGCTGTTTGGACCCCTCTTTTTCACTGCTCCATTTTTGCTCCTCTTCTGGGCATGATGGTAACTAGCCAATCTTCTACTGGTTTGGTTTGTGGATCCAAGGTTTTGAGAGATGCTTATTTACAGTACTTCTTCAATAATTGTAAGCTGGCCCTCTCTGTCTCATGGTAGAAACCTTGTAAACTCATGGAGATAAAGAGAACTTGAAGGATGGCTAAAGGTAACAGATATTTATATGATGTTAGGCATTAATAATTTGCAGTGGCTCTGCTATCTTTCGTAAGCTCTGTGGAAGCAGACACCTAACTCTTGCAGCAGTGCAGGAAAGAACCACTGAATGTTGGTTACTAAATCACTGTTGATGTTAAGTGATTCCACTACGCTGGCAACACAGCTCTTTACAAATACCATGTAGTATTTAATCTCACAGCAAACACATGAAATGCCTTCATCAGGGGAACATTCAACCGGTTGATGGCTCTGACGTGCACTGCTGGGATATTTTGGTGTGTGATCTGGACTGTGGCAGGATGGCAACAGTATGGAGGGCTTTTGGTAGCTGCTGTCTCCTGCTTGTCAACTTCCACAGTCTAACGTGCTTTCCTAATGCTCCTATTTCCCTTCTGCTCCTTGCTCTAGATGTCAGTTTTTCCCTTTCTCCAGGCTACTGGATTCAGTGTGGGATTGGGCAGAGAGGAGCAACTTCTAGGGAACTAAAAGGTGATCTGTTTCACACTGAAAAATCGCAGATGCCAAATCCCATGGTTACTTTACAGCTGAATTCCTCCTGGGTGAGGATCCTCTTCCATAAGGAGCTGCCAATTTAGATTTCTAGGTTGTGGCTTTAACAGTGTTGTGTTGTAAATCCTTAGAAGCCGATCTCTTAAAAAAAAACGAAAAAAACTCCAACAACAAAGAAACCGACCCCCCAAACCCCAAGGTTTTAACAGTGCATCAAATACAACTTCAGTATGACTGAATTATTTGTATAGTTCCACAGGGCATGAACACCTCTAACAGTTTTTCTTCCTTCAGAGCAATTAATTCACTTTAGAAGAAGGTTAATTATAGGTAGTCGGGCTTCTCATTAGCAGAACACTGACTTCCCCGGCTGCTGCCCCTAGCCAGGTACGGGGTTGCTGCTTGGCACCCCTTGTTCCCACTGGCTTTCTTCTTCCCTCCCTGCATTGTGTGGTGCACAGGATAGCACACTGAATGCTCTGCTCTCCTTGGCCAGAAGAGAGGAAAAAAGGCAGAGAGAACAGGTCCTAACCTGCATTTCACATTCCAAAGGCGTTCCTCCTCGTGTATCAGTGGACATCTGAATAGCGAAGGTGCCAGCCTCGTCCTGGCGGACCGTCTCCAAAGGAACATCTAGGAGGCCTGCTGTGTCTTTAGAGCAGGTAAGGAAGAGTTACTTGCCAAGCTGAAGACTAGCTTCTTGCTTGTGTCGAGGTGTTCTTCATACGTTTACAACAAACATAAGTAATAATTACAAGTGGCTGATGCCAAATCTGCTTGAGCAGCGATGGCAGCACGAGTAACTGCGGCTGGTGCTGCATGGCTGGGGTGGCCCTGGCGCTCCCTTCGGTGCAGCTGGCTCTCCCAGGGAGTGTTTGATACCATCACATTAGCTGCTAGCACTCGAGGGAAAAGGTAGCAAGAGCAAAGCCTCACTAAAAACCAAAAATCTAGTGCTGGGCTCACACTCACAGTGGAATATAAAGTGCAGGGATTTTTTCTTATTTTAAAATAAAATATCCTTTTAAAGTCTAGATTTCCAGACAGTCATATATACAGTGTGTTTAATTTCCATTTACTAGAGGCTAAAAAGGAACCCACACAGCAACCCATCTGAGGATTTCATAGAAAGGAGACAAGAACAATAGGTCTTCAAAATATAAAAAGACAAAATTTTATGGAAGTTAACAACTGGACTAGATATTGATGTAGCTGAGAATATTCCCTGGAAATGGAAGTTCATGCTGGGGTAGTCACCCGATGTGGTGGGAATGTAGGAGGTTCAGTTCCTACCTCAGCCTGCGTGGGTAACCTTGGACAGAATATTCAATCTCAGTTTTCCATGTATGAAGATGAGGTTAATAACGCTCTTCTTCCATAATTTTTTTTTATTTGATCTGTTCCAGCTTTGGAAGACAGTGGGCGATTTGCAAGAGGATCTGTGAAAGATGATTAAACAACTTTACATAAATCTATAAATAAGTTTATAAAGTCTATACCAGTACTGACAGATGCAGAACACATAAGAGTGGCCCCACGTGCACAGCGATATCCTTAAGGACTGGTCCATCTGGTCCCAAACAGATGTTGCAGGAGAGGATGTGTTTTCAGAGATTCCAGTTCTGGAACTGAAATGCCAAGAGGTTTCTTCCTCACATGGGCGCAGATGATGGACCAGACAGCTTGCTTCAGTCTGGGGAAGGGGCTGAGCCCCATTTCTCAGCCCATGCTTGTCCCATCCCACACCTGATGTCCCCACCCCAATGCTGGTGGGGAGGGCCCCTCCTTGCTGAGCACCCGTGCAGTGCCTGCAAGCTGCACATTGCAGAGCAGCTGGAAACGCATGCTCAAACGCCAACACTTTTTAAAAATATTACAGAATCCATGTTCTAATATTCCCTTAAACTTCCGGGTTTTAGTGCATCTTTGATTGTACCACACAGTTAGTTCAGCTCTCCAAAGCCAGAGAAGCCTGGGATATTTGCTACAGAAATCAGGGTCACTCGAGACAGTGGTTATCCTTGGGTTAATCAAAAAGCTGTACAGCCCAGGCCAGAGGCTGACCGGACAGTCTAACCCACCAACCTCCCACCGGTAGCACCCAAGTGGGCTTAGGCTCGCTCTCCCCCCAGTGCAGCTGCCTGCTGCCAAGCAGGGGTCCCTGGGCTGCAGCCATGCCCCCCCTCCCGAGCTGGGGGGCTGCTGCTGCTGCCGCCGTGGGCAAGGTCTGGGGGCTCCTCTCCAACCCCCAGCCGCAGGAAAGACAAAACACTCTCCCATTTCTCTGCTCCCTCAGCCAAAACCAGGGCTGGAGCATTTCTAAGCTTGAAGGACTCGTGCAGCTGAGCGATGCTGGCCAGGAGCACCCCAGGGACCCCCACCCTCTGCCCGCCCCACTCGCAGGGGAAGGGGGAGTGGGAGCTGCAGCCCTGGGTCTGCCGGGGACTCAGCAGCTCCTTCCCCTGCTCTGGGGCAGCTCCCAAACCCACCGCCCTGGCCGGCCGTGCTGCGAGCCCAGCTGCTCCAGTGGCTGCCTGGGCAGGTAGCACTGGGAGTAACTGGTATCATGTTTGGGTTGTGAGGAGGGGAAGTGTTTAGAAAACCTGAATTGTGGCCATCGTATTTTGTTGTCTGAGTCCTGTGGGAAGAAGGTGCTACTTGTGCTCCTGATTTTTATTTCTTTTTAAATGGAGGAGTCCAGAGATGGATGAATAAAAAACCTAATTTGTTCTTTGCCAGGGTCCCCGGTGCCCACCTCTGAGAGAGGGGCACAGGGGAAGAGCCACCTCAGCATCTGTGTCTGCTTCTGCCTCCTGCCAGCCAGCCCCTTCCCTCTGTGCTTAACTCCCACCTTGCCATACACCACCTACCCATGCCTTCCAGTCTGCTACCTTTTTCTTTTCAGCTTGAGGAAGATATTTCTGTATTGCACCTGTGAGGAAGAGTCAGCGGAGCCTTCATCCAAGGCATAGCTGTGCTGCAGCATGGCAGTGGCTCCAGGCGAGCCTGCGCAGCAGCCAGCCAGCATGGAGGGCGAGCTCGTGGGGCTCGGACCCCACACCCGGGCACTCCCCAGGCTTTGCCACCAGCCCCTCTGGGCTGTGTCCAGGTAAAACACAAAGTGACAGTTTGGTGTCTATTACATGTACCTCCAGAAGAGCAAAGGGATGAACACGGTGTCACTGGCTCTCTGTGCATCTCAGCAGTCTCCAAAAGCAGAAAAGGAGGTTTTCGCTCAGACCCCGGTGCGGTGGCACGGGCAGGTCAAACCCCGTTCAGAGAGGACGTGAAATCCTGAGCCCTGGCTGGGGAAGAGGGGAGAACCGTGAAACCAGAAGGCTGATACCCAACTCAGATGTATCAAAACTTCAAACTGGGAAAACTTTGGACGAGATCATTCTACTTGAGTTCCCAAACTGCAATAAAGATACAACTTCTCCAGACAATAGTGGATTTCCAGCTACTCACAGGGAGGAAGCCTTCATCACCTGTTGGAACAGCACAACAAGGGATGCAAAGGCTAGCAACTGCCTGCTTCTTCATCTTTTTCTTTGTGACTGTTGCAAGTCGTCTTTGACTAAGAATACCATTAATTTAATTAACTAATGGAGGCAGGTAGCTGGGAAATTGCTAGACCTATGAAGGACGTGCCTGTTTTTGAAAGGAACTCCCCACAGCAGGCAGATCCTTGCTTAATTTTTTCCTCCTTTAGCTTCTTCAAAATATTTTTCCACTGTGGGCATTGTACAGTTCTCTCTTGTTATGGTCCTTGCCGTGGCCACTAGTGTCCCACTTTCTGGGGTATTGTACACTGTGTAGGAAACGGGAAAGTGGGTGAGGCATCTCTAATGCACAGAAGGAGTAAGTAAGCAAAAATAATGAGAATTAAGTAGATAATAGGGCTAGAGTATCCAGGGTGGGAGAAGCATGGAAGAACCAGCTAAGTGAAGACAGCTAAAGTCTGCTGCAAAATGGGCATGTCAAAACTTACCTAAAAGCAAAAACTTTTTTGCTAGCTGTGGACCTATCCCTCTGCAAGGGATCCTGAGCCCAAACTCCACGGCGGAATGAGCAGAAGAGCTAGTGGTTTAGTGCTAATGTCACAGTTTAACCCCAGCCAGCAAGTAATCACCACGTAGCCACTTACTCAGTCCCCCCTGCCCCGCCAGTGGGATGGGCAGAGCATCGGGGACAGGGGGGGAAAGTAAAACTCATGGGTTGAGATAAAGACAGCTTAATAGGACAGAAAGGAAGAGAATAATAATTGTGATAATAGTTAAAAAATAACAATAATAATAATAAAAGAATTGGAATATACAAGTGATGCACAATGCAATTGCTCACCACTCGCCAAACGATGCCCAGTTAGTTGCTGAGCAGTAGTTTCCCCCAGCCCCACTCCTCCCAGTTTACGTACTGAACATGATGTCATCACATAGTATGGAATACCCTGTTGGCCAGTTTGGGCCAGCTGTCCTGGCTGTGTCCCCTCCCAACTCCTTGTGCCCCTCCAGCCTTCTTGCTGGCTGGGCATCAGAAGCTGAAAAATCCTTGACTTAGCATAAACACTACTTAGCAACAACTGAAAACATCAGTGTTATCAACATTCTTCTCATAGTGAACTCAAAACATAGCACTGTACCAGCTACTAGAAAGAAAATTAACTCTACCCCAGCTGAACCCAGGATGGCTAACCTGCCTCAGAACATGGGGATTCCCATGCAGAAATGTAGCTTTGAGGAGGTGGAGAGCATTAACATCAGCTTTGGAGCTTAGCAGGGAAAGCAAGCCAATGTGAGAGAAGGTTTTTTAACGAGATGGGCACCACAGAGATCTGGAGAAGGTAGATCTTCAGGCATTCTTCAGGCACTGTCACGGAGAAGACTCCTGCAGTAAGGCTAGAGATGAGGGGCAGGTTAATGACAGACAAATAGGAACTGTCATGTCCTGCCCTTAGTAACTTATGTCACTCAAACACATTTCTTATTGCTCCACTGTGACATGAGGAGCAAAAGAGCGGCTCCTTTCCCCTACCCTGTGGTCAGAAACCCACTGACAGTTCGTAGCAACGAGGACTCATCCTTCCAGGCAGGACACAGCGAGAGTGAGTGGGGGAGCATGGCTGTGATTTGAGTTACTGCCCGGCACTCCACGTGTCGCCAGGGGCAAGACCCCAGCCTTTGCCTGTCCGAGTAAGACCAAACTCTGCTCCAGCCTGCATTCAACTGCTCTGATCTTTTAAAACACATCTTTGTCTTTTTCTTGACCAGAACATCTGGTGATACCTGGTTTTTAAGGAAATGTTAATGGTGATTCCCTTTCTCCTGGAATAGGTGCAGTTTCTGTAAATCCCTGTGACAACTGTTAGTCTGCTGAAACAGAGGTGCTGCGAAGAGGAAGGAGGAGGAGGAGGATGGGAGGAGGAATGTATCCCACCACTCGCTTCCTGGAGACAGCTGCAGCTTCTTCTGGCTCACTAGAGCAATGGACTGGGAAGTGTGGCAAAACAGTGTAGTATTTATTTATGTTCTTATTTTTAAACAAAACTGGTGAGGTTCAGCCATCCTTAGCAGAGGGTTTTTATTTATCTAAAGTGTAGTAACACTCCGAATGACATCACTTGGTTCCAAGCCCACATTGCCTGGAGTAATCACTCTTAGAGAGTCATCTCACCTCTGCCTGTCCCTCTCCTGCCCTGAAAAAAGCACTGAACAGAATTTTTAAATGGTGAGCTTCCAAGGTGTCGTAGGTGCTACCCTCTTTAAAAAAGCAGTCCAAATTACCAAATATCCCCTTTGAGACAGTGTCAGTCTGTCTCTCCATGCAGATAGTCTGTGTTACTCTGAGGATGAGCAGGGCTGGGTTAGCAGAGGATGAGCAGAACAGGTCTGATAGCTTCCCACCTCTGCGTTTTGTCTCCTGAGTTGAGACACTCTTTTGCTCTGTGGCTTCTGCACCCTGTTCAGCCACTGCATTATGTGATGTTAAGCAAAACTACTGACACTCCAAGTGTTTAAGATATCCCCTTCATAAGGTATGTATTTTTACATGAATAAAACCCATTCTCTATGTTAATTTTTTTGGCAGAAGGATGAAGAAGCAGAGAAGCGTCTCCGGAGTGCTCTGCGTGTTGTCTGAGTGCTGTGAAGGTGCCATTGCTACCTTTACAAGTTTGGAAATGTACTTGTTGCTTCCAGGTGATTTGAGTACAGGAGTTCCCCTTTAGTAACATCATGGCAAAGTTTGCACACTCTTTTACAGGAGCAGTGTGGTTCCAGAGGTGTAACTGGGATGGCTTATGAGCACAAAGTTACTCAGGTGTTTGATGGAGGGGAAAATTATGCCTACCACAAGGACACTGTAAGAAACCTCTCCTGCTTGTATAAGAGCTTGCTCCCTTTTGGTGATTGGTCTGGGTGAATTTTCCTGCAACACCTTCTGTTTTCTTTCCCTTTCTCCCCTTGTCCTGTCAAGCACACAGAGGGAGGGAGCTCAGGGAAAGTGTCCCTGGAAGCACTGCAGAGAGCTCGCGCCTCCTGCCCTGCCTGGGACAGACCGACAGTCACAACCCTCCAACGCCTGTTGCAGCGATCCCTGTCCCGCTCAGGACGAGCATCTGGCTTCTGTCCCCTGCCCTCCCAGCTCCTCCAGCCACACGGTGCCGAGGGAGGAGCTGCGTTCCCTGCCAGCCCCAGTTTGTGAGCCACCTCTACGTGTCACCCCGTGGGCTACCGGTGACAAAGCGATGGCTGCCTCTGGCAAGGTCTGTGTCCCAAAGATGAAACCCACTCCATTCTACAGCTTCTGGAGGAAAAAGTAACTCCTGGCTGCTGCTTCCATCGCAGCACACCGCACAGGGAAGCTAAGCAAAACCAAGGGAGAGAGCTGTTACCGTCTCTGGTTGAACGGAGAGAGCAGCTGTCGATGGATCCAGCTCCGGGCTTCACCACCCACCCACCCCACCAGGACTGGTGAAAGGGATATGGGGAGGTAACCAGGGTCTAAGAGCAGTGTCTCTGCTGGTCTCCCGCTGAGCCTGGTGAGCGGCAGAGAGGATTTCCACTCGAATACCTACCCGAATAGCTAAAATCATCCTCTGTGGCATGTGGAAATATAACCCTTCGTTTTCCCGCCTGCCGAAGCCACCTGCTGTTGTCTCCTCCTGTTTTCTACTTTTAGCTCATTAGTTCCACCGCGACTACGCTGTGCTGTCTCGCTGCCTTTTACCGACGGCGTGTCAGAGGCAACTAAATGCATCCGAGCAGCTGTTTGACCCGTTTGCTGCTGAAAAGCAGCACAGACCAACAGCGAGTCCCTGCTGAATAACAGCCCCAGGGAAGAAGCAGCCCCGAAACTCTAATGGCTCCAAGTGCTACCAAGGTCTTTTTGTCACAGTCTCTTCTCTAACTTCTGCTGGGTGAGAAAGATGAGCCTCTGTGGCTATGGTGATAATTTTATGAGTTGGCTTCTTAAATATCAGCATGACAACTGCTCATTGACGGGTGCTGCCAGCTTACTTTCTTGACAGTGATATCCATGCAAAAACTTCCCATAATCTTCTACTAATCGTGAGGAATGTGAGTGGGACTCTGAAGAGCTACCCAAGAATTTCCAAAATTTCACCAGGTACATCACCTCAGGCTTAATCGGGGTAGGCTCCACTTTGATTCCCTTCCTTTGCTGGGAAGGTGGTCTTCCTCTCTAACAAGAGAGAATGTTACCTAAATCAGCATCGCCTTTATACTCAAAATACAGTTCCTTCTTGACAAAGATGGAAGAGAAAAAGCGCCATGTAGAAGAGCTAGACAGGCAGGATTTGCTGGTCATCTGGGTGTGTGGCAAAAGCTGAATAGCATTCATGAGCTTCAGCAGTGGGAAGAATAGCGAATGCACCAGAAGCAAAGAGAGAAAGGAGGTGTAAGGAAGGAATTTCTCATTTCTTTGCTAAACCGTACTGGAACATGGGCAAGGAAAGGGGAAAACAAGCTGCAAGGCTGAAGACGGCTGTGCAAACTGGAAAATTCGGAAGTAGCTCAGGAAGTTACTGAAGAAGCAGGAAGGAAAAAGGGAAGGAAACATATGTGGGGGACACAGGGAACAGAAGAATCTGGAGACCGATGGTTTGTGGAGAGAGGAAATTCTGGGACACACCAGGGGACGATCTCACCACAGTGAGAGCAGGTGGCTGTGGAAATTTTGCGACCGCTATCTATGGAGAAGAGTTGGGCTGAGCAGGATGAAGATGCAGAAGACGTTATGCTTGTCCAAGAAGTCACCTCTGGCAGTGGATGACACTACCTGGAGCTTTCTGCTTGATCCACTTTCCACAATCAGTGCTAAGACTTCCCCTACCTGCCAAACCCTCTCAGTGTCCCCTCGTCTCTCTGCAGTGCTGAGAACTAAGTCACCTCCTCGCCTCCAGCTACAGTGAAGTTTCTTATTACAGAAAGTTGTTCTGTGCTGAATCCATTTGTATGGTGTTTTGCTGAGTACAAACTATTAACATTTGAATCAATAACCATGGAACTCGTAAAATTTCAAAACAGCAGAGAGATTTGCAGAGAGGAGAAGGTGATGTTTACAGTCCTAAAGGGGTAGGAGTAATAAAGAAGCAAAACTTCAGTTTCAGAGAGCGCTGCAGAAATAGTTTTATTTTTCTCCTTGCAACTAATACATTGTTTTTCTTCTGGAGTCAGACGACTCTTTAGTTACTGAGTGAACAATATGGATTTTTCACCACTGCCCTCCTCCTTTTTTTCTTTCCTTTATGCTGGCATGAATTCGCTCTTCCTGTCAGACATCGGTTACTGAAAACCCACATAGATGTCATCTGCTTTTAACTTCCTCTTCTCGGCTCAGGGTCTGCACTGCTTCTTCTCCAGCACAGTGCCAATTTCTTGCCAGAAACTGGCTCTGCTGTAGCTAGCGTTTGCCTGAGCTTGAGAGCATGCTGACCCCAGCTTTTCCATCAGTGGCAGCTCCCCGAGCCCACAGCTGCTCCACCCAAACCTCTGGTGAGATGTTACCACCACTGGAGTCCTACTCACAGGAGATCAGTCATCAAAACAGAGCTGTAAAACAACTGAGCGCAGGTTTTGAAGAACAATCCCCTGAAGGGACTGCTCAGGCATGTTATATTGAACCAGTCTTTCACCGCCCCTTGGTGCTGCTGCTCCTCTGCCCTCTCCAAAACCTAACTTGAACACACAGGGTTTCCCCAGAGCAGCAGTAAGGCTCCAGCTTACCCTGACTTTCACCAAACCTGTTCTCAGAGGCAAGTGGGAGCCCTCCAACAGAGGAAACCTACAGAGGCAGGAGGAGTGCTTTTCCCCATAGTTCGTTGCCTAAAACACAATCACATTTGTGCTGATGGGAACAAGTGTTGCACCAGCTACTGTATGGGAAAGTCTAAAAGCAGGTAGAAGGCAGGGCCCTGCACAGGGCTCCCCAGGCACGAATGGTCTATAGAAATCCTGACAAAAGCCTTCACTTTCCGACTTCAGCCTTCTGGCATGGATCAGGATGGCGGTAGGGTAAAACTCCTGCCACAGGACATGGGTACCAGTGCACAACAGGACTGAAGTAAACTCCCCTTAAGGAGCAGAGGGATGGAGGCACAAAATACCATTCAGTAAGGATGAGGGAGGCAGGTGGAGAGACTGGGAGGCAGGGGATAACAGCTGGGGAAAGAAAACTGGGTGGGAGCTTAAGGTCAATAGTTGAAAAGGGAAGCAGGGTGGGAAAAAATCAGCCAAAACAGGAAAGACGTGGCTACGAGTTGGGCAAAGGAGAGTAGAGGCTGGGTATGAAAATAAGCAGCACCAGAAGTTTGTCACGCTCTTTCTGTGTAAATACACATCAAACTTCACGGCTAGCCTCCCATGTTGAACAGCAAGGATCCTGTTGCCCTGAAAATGTGAATGTGAAGGCATCAGGGAGGACAGGACTGTATTTTTATGAAAAAAAAAAGAGATGCTGAACAGGTCTGCAGTGACTGTGCCAGTACCTCGAGTGTGTTAAATCCAGCCCGTTTGTGGCGTACAGCTCCCACAAGGTGACTTGCTCTCTGTTTTAGCGCTTGCTACCCTTTTCCCTTTGGCTTTTGCTGGAGGAAAAGGAAACGCTCTGAAAATCATTGCCTTAGGACATCAGTCTTTCTAAGATCAGATTTACCTATAGCACTTGGGAAGGATGGTGTGTTTTGTCTAGGCAGGGATGTAAAATCCACTTTCTTGGGAACCACACGTGTACACGCTCTTCCTCCGGCTGCGCTATCTTCTCTTCAAGACCACAGCCAAAGAAAATAAGAGAAGCCAGCACCCCTGCTAGGGGCATATGTCTGAGTAGGCACAAGCTTAATAACGTCCCTATTTAAATACGTATCGAGCCAATTGTGAATTGCTAATGTAAAGCACGCACATGCTAAACCATTTTGGGGCGGTTTGGCTCTCCCTTGGCGCGAGGTTAGCGCACCTTCCGTGAGGTCAACGCGAAGGAAAATATTGGTGTCTTCCCTTCTCCCGCTGCTTTGAAACCAGGACCTCCGCTGTTTTTATTCCCGGTCTTTTGTGGCTACTGCAAAGGAGCATCGTCCAGAAGGCACCGTGTGCGTGTTGTCCAGTGGCTGCTGCCCTCCCGGCCCTTTTCCAGCCGGGGCCCCCCGTCGCAATCCGCCAGCCCTCCCCGGCCCCGGCGAGGGCAGCCGGCGTGGGCAGGGGCTGGGGGCGGGGGGGGCAGTGGCAGGATTTCGGTGGGGTGTGAAGGGACACCGGGCTGCCGAGGGGGGATGGGAGAGCAGCGGGCAGCTGGGTAAGGAGGGGCGGCGGGGGACCTCGGGGGGCCACGCCGGCTAGTCCCGGCGGGCCCCCCCCCCCCCGCCGGGGCTGAGGCCACTGGCCCTCGGGCAAAGCCGTCCGGCAGCCACCCCCCCGGCCGGCGGCACCCCGCGGGGGCCGCAGGAATCCCCACCGGCCATTTCTGGAAGGGAGGGCTCCCTCGGCTTTGTCTGGGTGGCCGGCGGGCGGGTGTCGCGCCCCGCGCTCCCCGGCCATGTGGGGCCGGAGGCTGCGGGCGAGCCAGCGCTCTGGGGGGCCGGGGGGGTCTTCCCCACCTCCTTCGGCTTTCCTGCACATCCATGCCCGCGGGCTGGACCTCAGCGCACGAACCGCCCCCCGCCCCCGCCCCAGAAAGCATCCGAGGGTGGCTGGAGGGGAAGGGAGCCGGGAGGTGATGCCACGGAGTGTCCCACAAGCCCAGAGGCATCCTCGCCCCCAGCAGCCCCGCTCCCCGCTCCTGCTCGCCCACCGCTCCCGCTTTCCCGAGGAGCCCAGAGCGGCGTCAACCCTCGGCTTCTGCTGGTGCAGCTCTGCCTCACCCAGCCCTTCCCTCCCCTCCCAAGGCAGAAAAAGATGTCTTCCCTGCTCAACCTCCCCAAGGAAGCCGGTCCCCTAACGCTTTGGCAGGCTTCTTCGCTACTCCTTAGGTGGCAAGCGTTGCTCTCAGAGGGGAAGAAGGGAAGGCAAAGCGTCACCCATCCATTTTCAAAGCCTCCCCACCCATTTTGGGGGGTAGATCGTAGGGTCCTTGCAGTCAGCGCCCCACCTGCTCAGCTGGAGGTAGGTGAGCTCAATTCACCCCAAGGAGCACTCTGGTCAAGCGTCTGGCGGCAGGGGGAGGGTGCCTGCACAAACCCGAGCTCCACTCCTGCCCTTAAATTATCTGTTAGGTTGGCCATGTGTCTGCAGAACTTGTTTAATGGGCTTGTAAATGCCATTAAATCTGTTGGGTTTTAGCAGGTAGTGAACGTTTCTATCCAGCCTCTGTTCGGGGACTTCCATAGTAAGACAGGAATACAGAAAATTTACATTTGGGAGTTAAAATGGTGTATCTGCAGCCACCCAGCACCCACAGTACTAGTGTAGATTTGACTCCATTGGTGGGGCATGGCTGTTCTTTTTGATAAAATACTACATGCTGACTGGAAAAAGGGTAATTTCCCCCATTCCCAAAGGGCAGTTCTCTGTGCCCACAGGCAGGTGCTTTGGGATGTGTCAAAGACGAGGCAGCATTTCGTCTGTGATGCTAATGAGCTGCACTGGCCACTCTTGCTCTATTTTTCCTCTAGGACCTGGGTGTCTCCAGTCAAAGGCAGCCCCACCACTTCTGTCCAGGATATTTCTTACAACTTTATACTGTTGAGCTTTTTTTGCTGAGAATCATTGAACTTCTTTAAAAAAAAAAAAGAAATTTGCTGGAAAGGAACCCATTCTTATTTTAGGACAACTCCTTACTGTTAAGAGAGAACATTGGCCACAGCTGAAAGGGGTTTAAGATTTTGTGTTAATCTCTCTTGGTGCTGTTTTCTGTTTAATTTAGTTACATATAGATCAGAGTTTAAAATAGCAACTAACCATAATGCAGGTTCTCACTCCAAGGCAAGGAAAGGTTTTCATCTGTCACTTGATTAGTCATTGATGGGGATTTTAATGCAGTCAGGAATACAATGTTTTGCCATATCTAAAACTTATCCCCAGTTTATTTCAGGGATCATGTGAAAAGAGATAGGGAAAAGAATGGATTTCCTGGAAAGACTAGGCACTGTATTCAGTATTTAACTGCAAGAAATGTTTCACCTCTTGCAGAAAACAACAGAACACCCCTTTCATTTTACTCTGTTGTTACTATCTCTTGATTTTTTTTTTTTAAGATTATTTCTTAATTTTAGATGTACTTGTTCGGGATTTAAGAATGTTTGTATCCTTAAAGTGTATAAAAAGAAGATGAACAATAATAACATAGATATAATCTATAAAGTTGGTTTTAACATTACATAATTTTTAAAAAAACTTATCAGAAAAAGTGTTAGTAAAAAATATTAGTAAATTAACACTTTAGCAAGAACAGATTAATACAGGAGAAAAACTATACACTCATAAAATGTAATGCAGATCCAAAAGAAAATATTGGCTTTATTAATTTAGAAATTCAACAGTTTTGAAAATAAACCCTGGATTTAGTATATATGCTTAAATTTTGAGTACGGGCTCTACGTGTATGATGTTTACAACCAGAAATAGTCATTTGATAACCAGATCTCGAAGGTGTTCAGAGCTTTCCACTGCTTGACCTACAACTTCAGAACTGCAGAGCAAGTCCTGGCTTGTTTTGCCTCTTTATCAGGCTCTGCAGAAGTTTTAAGATGAGACTATGCATGCACAGATACAATGTCTTATGCTATAGATTTGCAACAAGATGTTCAACATTAAAAAAAACCAAACCCAACAACAACAAAAAAAGAAACAAACCCCAACATTTTGTATAAGAATAAAACTAATCAATTGCAACTTCATTTGCAGCAGATGGAAACAGTGCGTATCTGCACAATAGGGTTCTTGTGGGGATTTCAGTTATAAAACCTCGTATCTTTTTCACTCCTTTTTCACTCATAATTTATAGAGAAAACAAAATCCTCCCTTAGGCTACAGTTTGTCAAGTTTTTTTTCCTCCCGCTCAAAACAGTTTCTAAGCTGTCTGGAAGTATGTATGGGGCAAAATGTATCTTTCTTATAGGAAAAGAAAGGGTTGTTCCCTCTTTCCTAATTATTAAGACAACTGACCTTTGAAATTTGGCATTTCACTGCTTCTCATTGGAATACACCCATGAACCACTTCGAAGTTAGTTTTGAACCTCTGCAAGTTACTTACAGGACATGGGGAAAACCATAAATTAGGTTGACAGCATTTGCATCCAGAAAGCTGATCTGGTTTGTTCTGTTTCTTCAAAAGCCAGCATTTGAAAATCCCATTTGCAGCTTGTGAGCATAACCTTTTAGCCAGGCCAGGGAGCGATTTCCTAAGAAACTGAGAGGGCACCTGTTGGCCTTTGACTTAGCGGAGCCAGGAAACACTTTTGTCTTACTCTTTCCACTGCTTAACAACCTCTGCCCACACTTTTCTCTTTCTCAAAGTAAATAACCACAACTTGCTGAAAACATATGCACGTTCAAAACTAGCAATATTTGGGCTAGTTTTAGCTTCCTAAAGCTCAAGGCAGCATTAAAAACATGCAATTAAAATTTAAAAGTCATGATACTAAAAAGTTATATTCAATCAAATAATTTGACTATAATACTGATATGAAACATCCCCATTTGTTCTTATGATCTAAGAAATACAGATTTAATTATTTTGATTTTTTTTTTTTTTTTACTTTAAGAGAGAAAGCTCTATTTTTACTAACTTGCCAGCACTGCAGGAAATTTAACTAGAATTTCCTGAATTTCAGGGTTTAATTAAGCAACTTGAACACTCAGTTCAATTAGGTTACTTTATGTCTATGTTTCATTGCCATCAGAACTGATATTTGAATTTTTTTGTTTTGAAAAAAATTAAGATCATATTTTGACTAGAACCATATTTCAGTTAAAAATAAGGATTTCAGCATTGAGCATTAATATTAGAAACCCCCACAAAGCTAAAAAAGAGTACAAAACACTTCTGCATTTTCCTGGATCCATTATTTAATGTAAGAAAGTAGACTGAAGCATGCAATTAACTTTTTTTTTTTTTCACCCAAAGAATGAAAATAAACCAATTTTGGCATTTCTTTGCTAACACAACTTTGACTATATTTTTACATTGTTAACTTATGGCAAATAATGTAGGTATTAGCCTTGCCTCTAGCTGTTGCCTATGAGAATGTTTCACTGACTGTTTACATATAGGCTGGGGCTTTATCACAGGTCTGATGCAAGAAAGCTGAATTTTTTCTCTGGCCTCTGTGACCCCATTATGGTACTTTGTTAGTGTGCATTCTGTGTGCTCGGCCTCACTCCTACAGCATGACTATACGTTCAAACAATGGACTCAAAACAGACTTGCAAAAAATAGCTTCAAAATAGATTTGCAGGCTTAGCTTTACCTAAATATATAATTTGTTTCATGTTTTCCTACTTGATTTTCTAACTTTGGTTTAAGCAGCACTTTAAAAGCTCAGACAAATTGTTTACTGTTGCAAAACTTTACAGAAACCAAAAACATTTCTTGAAGAAAAACTGGAATCTGAAATTTGTAGAAACTACTACTTAGTCCAAGATATATTTGTGTGCCCCCAGTTGTATCAAGGATTGCTCAATTGAAATGTAAATTGAGCTTTAAAACAGGAATTAATTAGCATGAAAGTAACGCTATATGTATGCACTTTAATTTTGCCAGACTAAGACTTGTATTTATTTTCACAGGCTATGCCTTATGAGGGTGCAGGAGATTTTTGTTTTACAGATCTCTCTTCTCCCACTTAAATACTTACTTTTGTAGAAGTCCTAGTTACTTGACTTAGCTACTTTTGGCAATAACTAGGCTGTACATAAAATGTTTTAGAAAAAAACCAAGGTCAAACTTCATTGACTAATTAACTGTCAGAGAACTATAACTTGGGGGGAAAAAAAATATAGGTATTTCCTTATATAAAAAGATTGTGCCAGCCATTTTATACTGACAAAACCTACCCAAATAGATCTCTTGAAATCAAAGTTCCCTAACATTTTATACCTAAAAATATGTACATTATACTAAGGTAACCCTTTGCAAAGGAAACAGTTATATGGTATGGCTTTCATAAGAAACACAAAAGACTAAGCCCAATTTTTTTTAAACCAGATAAAGAATAACTGAAAAGACCTAATGAAATTATTCAGATATAAGCACTAATGTCTGCAGGAGGAGCCAACAATCCTGCAGCTCAGCCTTCAGCCTCACAGGTAGTTTAAAATTGCCATATACTCTATAATTCACAGACTCAACTATTCAGCCTGCTTAAGAAACAGAGCAGAAACAAAAACTCAACTGTATTTAACATTAGATTGCTTTCTGATCTTGACAAAAATAATAAAATATATACTGTGTTGGGAAAACACATTTTAAATACAAACATTCATGACCACGTTCTTCAAACAATACATGTATTAATGGCCAATTTAAATAGCTATTTTTGTGAATGTTACGTCGAAATTGGAATGCTTATTCCTCAGAAATTTGTAAAAGACATAACCAAAATCTAAACCAAACTATTGCCTGAACTGGAAGGCAATGAATTCTTATCAACCTCATGCAACAGAATAAATATATTTTAAGATATTCAACTAAATTAAAACAAAAAAAATTTGTAAACTATGAAACTTCAGCAGCTAGCATTGCCAACTTTGCTCTAATGTAACAAAATAACTAATTTATATCAAAAATAAGATTTTTTTAAATATTAAAACCAAAATGTTGCAGTTTCTTCAAAGGCCAGCATTACACCAGAGTTTTTAGAGAAAAAGAGATGGAGATTTTTTCTTATTAATAAATAATGCCTACTTGGAAGGAACTCTGGGCATCAAAATCTAACCAGTACCAGGTATTAAAAAGCAAATTTAACACCCTTCCCCTATAACTTTAAGATATGGAAGCTCCTGGGGCTGAATTCACCATAGACCTATGATAGTGCTAGCTGAAAACACCACTATCATACTAGGAAGGCAAAAGAGATTCTGGAGAGGAGGGTCTCATTGTTCTCGCCAAAGGGATTTCATGCTTGGGTTGCTGCCCCATTTTATTCCCTTACTTGATATTCCCCCCCCCCCCCCTTTGCAAAAGATCTCCTTGATCAAAGGAGGAGCAAACAAGAAATATATTCTGATTTCTCCAAAATGTAAGAAAATAAAACAAAACAAAAACAGAACAAAACCCCCTCTGAACCAAGTTAAAATACACTTAACTAGTGAGAAACACTTTTACTTCTGAAATAATGCCTTCATTTTCAGGTCTCCACTCCTTGTAAAAGCCCCACAAAATATTTTGTAGCTAGAGGAAGCCATATTGGCAATTCTTCCTGTCACTTGATCAAATAAACTTCTGAATTTGTCTGGCTGCATTATACATGATACATTTATATTTTCTCTACATTCTTTTTCCACCACAATTGCAAAGATCTCAGGTTTCAGATATCAAACTGAAATATGATAAGTTGTGTTTTGAAAGTCCCATTTTAAATCCAGCTGTGCCAAGCAAAGTGAACACTGATGAAAAGTTTATGTGTATAGGTATACATATATATTCAAAAAAGACTGTAAGCTATTTTCAGGTAATTTAAATGTACGTGGTCAGATTTTTGTTTTGCAAGATGTTTGCAAATGTTTGGAAGCGGAAAATAAGATAAGCTGAGCAATCAGTACTTGAATAAAGAGATCCCTGGGCAAAATGAAAAAAAAAAAAAAAACCAAACTTACTTTCAAACCAGCATGCAGAGATTCATTCTAAGCCACGGTCACCATGTTTTATGTACCGGAATACTTGTTTAGAAATTGTTTGTATTATTTTAATACAACAATACTGCGATCACATTGCATGACAAAACAAAGAATTCCTGCAACTTTCCGGTGAGCAAAACAGCACAGACAGCTAACCTCTTTGTAATTCTTTTTTATTGGAAGAAACTCGGACAGAGCTGGCTACAGTGTTTTATCTCAAGCCCTAAAACTTCCGATGCAACCGTGCGATTTATTGGTTTCCTTTACGCACCAGCACAGCCAGCCGCCGCGCTCCCAGTTGCGAATCCACCGGGTTTTACAGCATTTTTTTGCGGCAGAAAGATCCAAACTTTCAAGCCGGAGCGGAGCCGGTCCCCGTGCTCCGGCAGCCGCCCCGCGGAGCGCCCGGCCTGCCTCGCAGCTTGCGGGGAGCCGAGCCGAGCCGAGCCCGGCCCCGGGAGCCCAACCGCCCGCCAGCACCACGCCGCCGCCGCCGCCGCCTCCGCCTCCCCGGGCTGGCTGGCGGTGCGTGCTCGGCCGGAGGCACCGGTAGCACGGCTCCAGCGCCCGGGGCCGCCGAGCCCGCCGGCTGCGAGGGGCCGCCCGCCGCCGCCGCCGCCTCCCAGACCCTGAGGACCCGCCGCCGCCTCCCCGGCCCGGGCATCCCGCGGAGCGAGCCAGCGGCACTCCCCGCAAAGCGCCCGCGCCCCCGCCGCTCCTTTGTTCGCCGCCCTCCACGGCACGGCTGCGGTGCGGCGCCCGGGACCCGGCGTTCAGCCGGAGGCCGCCGGAACCGGCACCTCTGCGGCGTGGCACCCACTTACCACCTTACAAGCCCCGGCCCGCCGCCGAGAGGGAGCGGGCCGACTCTCCCGTCCCTGCCCGCCCCTGGCCGCCGCCGCCCCCTCCCCCTCCCCTCGCCGCGCCCCGCCCCCCCGCCGCCGCGCGGGCAGCCGCCCCCCGCCGCCCCCGCCGCGCGGCCGCCGCCGCTTTCGCGCCACGCGCCGCAGGGGCCGGCGCGGAAGCCAATGGGCGGCCGCGCGCACCCGCCCGGCAGCCAGTGGCGCCCGCGCCGCGGCGGCGGGCGGCGCTGGTAGGCGCAGGGCGCAGCCAATAGGAGCCGGCGCCGCGCCACGGCCCGCGCCGCTTACTACGAGTTACTATGGCCGCCCGCGGCTGGGCGCGCGGGGCGGCTCCGCGCCCCCGGGGCCGGCGGCGCCTCGCGGCCGCGGCACGGGGGAGGGAGGGGGCGCGGCCGCCCCGCGGCGGGCCTCGGGCCGGGGCGGGGTCCGCGCCGTTGTCCCGTCCCGTCGGCGGGGGTGGCCGCCCCGCGAGGACCGGCGGCTCCGCGCCCGCGTCGCCGTGAGGAGGCAGGGACGGCGGCAGCGGCCCCCTGCCGTCGTAGCGGCAGGCGGAGGCCGGGAGCCCCGGCGGGTGGCCGCCCGGCGGCCGTTAGGCCCCGCGGCAGCCGCCCGCCGCCCCTGCGCCCCGTGGTGGCTGCCCGGCCCCCGCCGCCCATCGCGTGGGCGGCCGCGCCTCAGCCCCAAGCCCACGCAGGAGCCTGCCGTGGGCGGCGGTAGTCTAGGAAAAAAAAAAACAACCCAAAAGACATTTAATGGTTAATAGTGAGGCTGCGGACGGTCCAAGGTGCTACCCACCCACCGTGCGCTGAGGTGGGAACCCAGCGGGAGCTGGGGGGGGGGGGGGGTCCTGGCCTGGGGAGGGGGGGAGGGAGCGCCCTGCCCGCCCGGGACCGTGGAGGAGAGGGTGGACGGTCACGGCGAAGGCTGTCGGTGTCTCACCCCGGAGGTGGGGAGAAGCACATGGTTGAGTTTAAATTCTAAATGGCAGACTGTCGTAAAAGTCCTGGCTAATTAAAAGATTGGCTTTGCTTCCTTGTGTAGAATATTTACGTAAGTATTTTAACTTCTTGGTTTGCAGGAGCGATAAACATAAACATTTGAAATACGGGGAAAAAAAATCAATTTTTTATAATGCCTTTTCTTACAGAGGTGGCTCGAAAAATACGTTAGCTGTGAGAATGCTTTGATGTGTGCTCACGCATTTGATTTGTGACTGCCAAAATAAATTACATCTCAAATTGTAGAACTGTATTCTCAATAACGTTAAGGTTTGGGAGTGCCCAATTGATCTGAACTCTGTTCATCTGTACAAGGAAGCGGAGATTTGTCAGGCAGCACGAGCAAGTTTTTGTTGTTGATTTGCCTTTTTTGGCATTCCAAGGTTTGGATTTACTCTTGAAACCACTAACCAACCCACACTTCTTGACAAAGCAAGCTATACGTTATTTAGCTTTACAGAGAATATTTCAGCTTATTAGCAAAAGGTTTTCAGAGTATAAAAAAAAAAAGGGATTGCTAATAAGCAAGGGGTTTTTTTCCCAATCATCTGATTACAAAGCGGTTTATGATGTTATTGGACAACTGATGCATACTGTTATCATGAAGTCTCAATCTTCATTTCTTAAAAAAAAAAATCCTCTAGCAAAACAGATTATCAAGCTAGAATATTAAATGAAATACATGCACCCCGTTTAGCAGTTTTAAGAGGAAATGCCAGATAACGCTATAGACCAATCATGTAGAAATGAGCACATGCAGACTGCCTTATAGATTCAGTACAAACCAAATTTATAAAGAATGCAATTAAATCTGCAAGAACAGTGACTAATTCCTTTCACAAGTTCAACTAAGAATTCAGTAGTTTGGAGGGGGCTGGTTTTAACTTGGGACAGGCAATTGTTTATTTTAGCCAGACTACACAGGACACGGTTATGAAATACAAATTAATTTAGGAAAAATGCCACATCCAGCATCGAAAAGTTGTAACAGGTTAATACTGTAGGGAAAAAAAAAATATTTCTCTCTATCCCCGAGATAATTATTTGCTAATTTTCTACAAAATGGAAGTTGTGCTTAAATTCTGACGAGTGGAACACAAAACACTCGCTTCCCTCAATCACAAGCTGACAATTAAAAGTTCACAGAAATGACACTGAGATTAAACAATGGGTTGAAATCACAAATATTAGTTTTTCGGTAAGCCAGGCGCTTGGATGCACACAACAAAAAGGGCCGTATTTCCAACTCGCTGCAACATTCACCCAGCCCCTGATAATTTCACAATGGTCTGGGGCTCCAGCCCTCATGGTAAGACATGTCTCCTTGCATCATACCACCACAAGAGAAATCTTCAGCGACTTACTCCCTCTCCCCCGCGCCCCCTCCGAGCCCTGCGTACCGCCACCGCCACAGCCACAGCCACAGCCGAGCTGCAGCGGCCGGAGCGGGGGTGACAAAAGCCTGCACTTAGCACGGCTTCCAAGGAGATTTAAATCACCCCTCTTTAATTGTGTACTTGCTAGAAGTTAGGCGCAAAACTACGAAGCGTTCCTGTTTACTACGGATTTCCAGACCTACTACAGGACATGTGGAAATCCATTCACTGCTCGCTAATAAAAGTATTTAACCATTTTCCATGGATATACCTATTAAAACCTACCGCAAGAAGCCTACCACGGAATAAATGAAACCTTCGGCTAAAGTGCGTTGAATTATTAAACAAAACCTACTAGATCGCTATATTAAACACAGTGCTGGCTTTCATTTCCGTATCCTTTCTTCATCTTCAGGCAACATTTTGTTTGCACTGGAAAGGCTCCACACCCCCAAACCCCTCCCCCACAAGCCCACCATTGTATCTGTACGAATGTGGAGAATTATGAATGGTTCCTTAAACCGGGCCGGGGGCGGGGGGGGGGGGGCGGGGGGGGAGGAGGAGGGGGGTCGCCAAATCCCTTTGTGTGCCGTTACCAGCCGAGGGCAACGGTGCCTTCGCGTTTCCCTCCGCGCCGTCCACCATTACCCAGATGGAAACGGAGCTTGGTCCACCCCCCCCGCCCCTCCCCGGAGCGCGGCTCCCTCGCCCCAGGACTCTCCCCTTCTTCATCGTCCCTCAACTCTCCTCCACCCCTTTGTCTTTTCTTTTTTCTCCCCCCCCGCCTTTCTCCTCCTTTCCGTAAGGCTCAGCGCAAAGGGGCACTGCGAGTAATGCAGAAACATTACCATATGGGGCTCCTCCGAGGCTGGAGAGACCCTCCGCCCCCGCCCCGCACAGACCCCCAGCACGCAGCCGCGGCGGCACTGCGCGGGAGCGGATCCCTGCCCTCCCCCGCCCCCTCCCCCCACACCCGCGCCCCCTCCCCCTTCTTCTTCTCCTTCTTCCCTCTCTTCCTCCTCCCCCCCACCACAGTGCCGAGGAGCTGGATCGCCCAGGCACGACCCCAGTGAATAATCCCCACAGCCTGGCACGGCGGGGGAGGAGCGGAGCGGAGCGGAGCGGGGCGGGGGGGGGCGGGGGGGCGGGCATTGCGGTGCCTTTTCCCCTCCCTCCCCGGGATCACACCCCACTCGCACGGGGGGAGGTGCGGCCGCCCAGCCGTTTTTGGGCGGCGGGGGCGCGCGGAGCGGACTCCCCCGGCGGAAGGGCAGAGGCGGCGCAGAGCGGAGCCCACCCAACTCCGGTTTCCCCTTCCCCCGCCCTCTCTAAACTTGTTCTGTCCTGTCCAGCCTCCCCCCACCCCCCCCCCTCCGTCCTTCACCCCGGCCCTCCTCCTCCTCCGAGTGTGTGTGTGTGCGCGCCCCATCCACTCGCTAATTGAAGAGCTGGGATTCCTCACGTGAGAAGTTGATTTGTAGTTTGAACACGTGGCTCATTCAAAAAGCCGGAATATTCAAGTAATTTTTTTTTCTCTCTCCCTCCCTCCTTCCCTCCCCCCTCCCCTTCTCTCTCTCTCTTTTTTTTTTTTTTATACTGAGAGGCGGCGCCTGCACGCACGTAGTGTGACATTTTCATAGTCCGCCTGCTGCTGCCAAAGGGGCTTGGGGGCAAGACAAAAAAAGTAGTTTTTTTTCCCTCCCCTCCTCCTTTTCCTCTCCTCAGCCCGCCATCCGCGGCCCCGGCGCTGGGTGTTTCCCCCGCGCCCCCCATGCGCCCGAGTAGCACGGCAGGCACTTAGGGCTCCCGTTTGGCTACGCTTTTTTTTTTTTTTTTTTTTTTTTTTTTTTTTTTTTTACCCCTTGAGAGAGAGAGAGGGAGGGACACAAGCTGCAGATCTGATTTTTTTTTTTCCCTGTCCTCTCTCTCTCTCCTTCCTCCATCGCATTTTGTTTTATTTCCCCCTTCCTCCCCACCTCCTCTCGCAAGACGAGGGTTGCAGCCCGCGGTGCGCGCCTCCCCGAGCCGCCAGGAAGATGAACAAGCTCTACATCGGCAACCTCGGCGAGAACGTCAGCCCCCTCGACCTGGAAAGTCTCTTTAAAGACTCCAAGATCCCCTTCTCGGGCCAGTTCCTGGTGAAGACGGGGTATGCCTTCGTGGACTGCCCCGACGAGAGCTGGGCCATGAAGGCCATCGAGGCACTTTCAGGTGAGCGGCCCCTCCGCGCCCCCCCCCCCCTTCCCCGCAGCCCCGACGGCTCTCGCCGCCCGCGCTGCTCCGCGGCCGCGGAGCTGCTGCAGCGGCGGGCTGGGCCGCGCCGCCGGCCTGGGGGGGGGGGAGCCGGGGTTGGGGGGGGGGGGTCCCCGCTACCCTGCCCCCCCGCCCCCAGGTGAGATGCAAACTGTTGTTTTCCTAGCGCGGCCGGAGCCGCCCGGCCTGCCCGCGGAGGCTTTGCGCGGGGCTTGCGCGGCGGCGGCCCCCCGGGAGGGGCCAGCCCGGCGTGGCGGGGGAGTGGGGCCGGGGAGGGGCGGGAGCCTGGGCCCAGGGACCCGCGGCGCGGCGGCTCCCATGTTTTTCCACACCCCACGGCCAGTCCAGCCCGGCCGGGGGCCCTCGCTGCATTGAGGGGGGGCGAGGGGGGGAGAGCGGCGGGTGCAGTGGGGAGGGGGCGGGCTGCGGGCGCGAAGCGCGCTGCGCTCCGCGGGGCATCGGCTGCACCCCCCCCCCCCCCTCCTTGGGCACAGATGGACACCCCCCCCGCCCCCCCCTGCAGCCCTTCGCAGGGGCCGCCTCCCCCCGGAGCGGGCTGGGGCTCCCCGCGGCTTGGCGCAGGCCGCAGGGCTGGGGGCGAGCCGCCGATTGCCCCAAACTTGGGAAGGGGGGAGGCAGGCAGCCCCCCCTCCCCGCGCTGCCCTGCTATTTATTTCGGTTTCTCTTCGCTGCTCTCACGCACCATCACCGCCTCCAGCAGCGCGCCGGCTCCTGGCCCCGACATCCTGTTTTTGTGTGCTTAAAAAAAAAAAAAAATAATTTTAATTTTTTTTTTTTTTCGCGTGAAGCGGCTTTGCGGAGGTCTGCTGAGAGAGGCTCCCGCGGAAAAGATGGGCTCGGGCTGTGCTCGGTGTCTCGTTTCGGCTCCCTTCCCGCCCGCTTCCGCGCAGAAAACCGCCCGAAGTTGGAGGCCCGGCGGCGGCGCGGGGGGCGGCGGAGCCCCCGCTCTCCCTCCCCGAGACGGGGCCGAGCCCCGCTCCCGCACACGGCGTTTCACGGGCCGTTTTGAGATCGGGGATGGGGTGGAGGAAGGGGCCCGCCGAGGGCAGCTCCGGCTCCCCACGCGGCAGCGGCTCGGCGCCGGGCTCTGCCGCCTTCCCGGGCGCCGGGTCCCCGCTCCGCCGGTGCCCGGGTTGCCGATGAATGGGCTATAACGTGTTGCGCTCCCGTTCCCCGCTTTACACCCCTGCAAACCCACTCCGGGAGACGGGGACGCGCGGGGGATGCACAGCCGTGCTCCAATATTTCCCCCTTTCTGTTTCTCTCTGTAGGTAAAGTGGAGCTGCATGGGAAACTCATAGAAGTTGAACATTCAGTCCCTAAAAGACAAAGGTAATTTATTCTTCCACCCCCCACCCCCCGGCCCCTTGCCCTCAGTTACCCAGTGAGAAGAAATTTGAAAAATGCTTGGGTTTGTGTTTCTCTTCCCTGTAGATAAATGGACCGCTTTCTTAAACCCACAGGCGTGCACTCTGTGCTGTCCTAGGGGTTTTCTAGAATCACCCCATGTATTTCTAATGTAGTGTCTTGGCTGGGCGACGGTGGTAGTATTTAATTTATTTAAAAAAAAAAAAAGCCTTTTTGTGGGAGAAGCAAGTTATTACGGTCTGATGGTAAATGATTGTGAAGATTTTAAAATTTAAAGTTCCACGAGAAGAGTTAAAATTTGGGTGTTAGCAGGAAATGAAATGTGGTGTTGTGGACTGTATAAAGGGCAAGCACATGAGCTTTGCTCCAGTAACAAAAAGCATCTTGTAAATATACTGGTATACATACATATTTTTTTGATCCTGCCATGTTGGAGTCTGCAGCGTTTTATAGGCACGTAGTAGAAGTCTCATCTATACTTGAGACGATTTTTCATCACTATTTCGAGCTGGTCTATAGAAGCAGCAGGAGAATGACTCCCAATAAGGGCAGGATTTATGCATCCTTAATTTCTAAATGTATGTTGAATTTTTGCAAGGCAGTAATTTCGTTGGGCCTCATGTAACGAAGCAATACTTGCAATAAAGCAAGGTAGTATTTTTATACTGCCTATAGCCATTCAGCCTGCTTCTTTCACAGATATTTAGATTATAGAAAACCTGGCGTGCACTAGAGAGTAAAGGCAAAATAGATCAAACTTTCCACGTGCTTGTTCCTGTACTCCATTATTCAATCTGGGAAGTATGTCTCTCTGTGTAACTTTGTTAAAAGGGTCTTCTGCTATTTCAGGGTTATTTTTAAAAGTGCAGTCTTTTAAAAATAGTTAATTTGAAAAGGTGAATTAGCTGTCTTGATGGGCTTTGTGTCTCGGTATTTTAAGAATTAGAAGTTTAATCACTGTTTAGTGTTAGAGGAAAGCTTCGCTTGAGAAAGTATGGAGGATTTTTGCTCTAGTTAAGCGGGGGGGAACCCCTCTCTGGACCTATTCATAGCATGTTAATCTTTATGGTTATATTTATTTGATACTTTTCACTGGAAATTAATATGCTGTATGTACTCATTCTCATTTAATATGCAAGGTATATGGATTTGATTTACAGTAGCCTATATTTCAGATCTTTTGTATATAAAAATACTGTTGTAGATGGAATATATTTTTAGATTTAAGAAGAAAATTCCATGGGACATATAAGAATTGATAATTTCCTATTAGTGTCTTTAATAAATAAAATTATTATCATGCTTATTAATCTCAAGCTTGCACAAGTAGTATTCTATTTATGCTGCTGAAAACAATTTCATTTCACGCATATAAAGGTAAATTTAAAATCACTGGTGCCCCCCCTTTTTTTTAATCATTGTTTAATGTGTTTAAAAGTATTTTCCTGTTCTTTCAGCTGTCAGCTGAAATGGTGTAAAAGTCCATTCTTCATATTGGGTAGCATGTCTTCCTATTTGCCTGTGAATTAGCAATTATCAGAAACATGCATCTGTCTGTAACTTGTTGAAAAGAATTCTGCACTGAACTTAAGCACTTTTCTAGGCATGCGTTGCCTACATATAGGCATATTGAAAAAATTGCAAATGTAATTGTATCAGCATAGCCATATTGCTTCTCCCAAAGCCCTTATTTGTGCAAACACTGTTTCATCGTGCAGTATCATGTTGGAATGTATTAGATATAGTTCAGATTTATACTGCTCTTTAACAGAAAATTAAATTGCATTTCTAATAAGTGCACTTCCTTCCCATTTGTTTCCACTCCCCCCCCCCCAATCAAATCTAGGAAGCCACTTAAAATTAATTCAGTGGCCTCCATATGTAAAACTGACTCTCTTGTTCCTTTTATAGATGTCTACTACTTTTTTTGGGGGGGGTGGGGGTGGTGTCAAAGTTGGAGATTTTTTTCCATGTCTCTATAAACATTTCTTACTGGGTGTATATTTAGAGTTGTTAGGTATGTGTAAAAACACAGTTTTTGAATGTTGAGTATTTTGGTGAAGCTGGTTATTAAGGTGCTTTCAAAGTAACTTATTTGAAGTCTTTGTATCTTTCTACACAAGAGAAAGGTGTAGATGCAGCCGGGATGGGGGGTGTGTGTTGCTCACCAGGCCCACCCAGTGTCTTTGCATGCTGCAAGGCCGGGGAGTGCTTTCCAGACAGCCCTGTGCGCTCCAGTGGGAGAGACACAGTTAGAGAAGTGACGCCATTTAAAAAAAAAAAAAAAAAGTGGATGTGTCAAGTCTGTCTTTCAGCATGAGTGTACGATTAATAGTTTGGTCAAACGATTACTTCATAAGAGCAAAAGTTGTTTTGTAGTGCATTGAAATCACTCAATACATTGTATTGACCTTTGCTGTTGTGAGGCGGCTACATTGAGAGTCCTAGCTCCCCTCCTTGTGACCTCCCTAAATATGATTTTTATTTTTTTTTTCCTTAGCAGAGTGTGTATATTATCACTCACAAAGGTAGTTTGTGGGTATCTTTCTTGAGAGGCGGCTGAGGTGCATGGGAGGAAAGGGTAAGGGTTTGGTAATCCATATCCTCGTCACATAAAGGAAGGTCAAGAGGTGGTGTCAGCTAGGGTTGCCATAAAGTTGAGCTGAATCCAGAAGACAGTGGAGTGTGCCTGGCTTGTTATTCAGGGTGAAATTCTTAGGCCCAGTAGTCACTGCATTCCAGCCCTTGCTGGATCTTCAGATTTGAAGTGGGCACACCCAGGTTTGCAAAACTACCTTCCTACCTGCTGTGGAAGGAGGGAGAGAGCCTAGTGTGTGCCTTTCTCCCTCCCCTCCCCCCCGTGGAAGCATTTAAAAACAGACAAGGGGATGCACTGTGGTTGAAAGAAGGGGCCTGGTCAAGGTTTCCTTGATGGAAGGGTGGAGAATTATTTTGGGGGAGGTGCAAAGTATTTAATAAGCTCGGAGTAGATTCCTGACTTACTATTGAAATCCCAAGGGAATGCCAAAGGAATGCAGCATTTCTGCATTCAGACCCCTCAGTGTAGAGGAAGGCTATTGCAATATTTAAAGCTTTAGGTCACTTTATGCAAAAGTTGGACAAGACATTGTAATAATTCTGACTGCTAGTCATGCTCTGCAAGGGAAGGCAGGGCACCGTTAGTCACGATCGCTACTTAGATGGGTTTTCTTCTCCCAAGGCAGCAATGCGGGAGGAGGATGGTGGCAGCCCATAGCGTACGTGCGCCCGTGGCCATGAAACTTGTGGCGCAAGGCTTTGGGTACTACCTTGCCGCAATCCAAGAGCAGCTGGTATCTTGCAAGGCGATGTACGCTGCAATCTGATTATTCAAATGGCCCTGATGTCACTTGTGTGTGAGGAGGGGGGAGGGCAGGCACTAACTCTGGGCACCTGGGGATGTGCCTGGCACAGCCTCCTGGCCCCAGCTCCCACGTCCAGGTGGGCTTCCCACCCTGACCTGGTCCACCACGCCTGCTCCTGGGGCCTTCAGGTGCCTAAAATGCTCACAACACCTCAGCTGTGGTAATGATGAGGTAGTTTTCCAATTAGAAGGTTAATTTATTTATCTCCCCCCCCCCCCCCCCCCCGCCCCCCCCAAGGGCTCTTTGTTGAGAAAATAAATTCACTGTGTCTCTTCTGGGGTGTTTGTTTGGGAGAAGAACAGAAGAGGGTAGCAAAAGTGCATCTTGTAGGATCTTGTAGGTAGGTAATGCTGCTTCTTAACGAGCTGTGCTACAGGGAGCACAATGACCTGTCAGCTGTGCTTCACCTGTAATGCTGAAGTATCTGAAGGCTGATTTGACAAAAACAGGCCCCAAATCCCTTATGCAACCATCTCTGTTCCAGGGGCGAGCATTATGCTGTTGGATGGGCATCAGATTGTGTTGCTAATTTTCAGTATAATGAGCGTTTGTATCTTGAGTGCGCAAGGCAGTGGGAAATGGCTTTGTGAGGCTAAAGTATGTATGGTGGCTACAATGGTCACGGCTATTAAAAAAAAAAATTAGTGGCATTGATTTTTAGTTTTGCTTCTGTAAATATCAAGCAGGGAGAAACATGCTGAATGTAAGAAGACATAGAAAATATGTCATTTATTAGCTGTATTTGTGCCCTTTTCTGTGGAAAGAGGAGGAGGACTGTGCCTGGGTCCAAACTAGAATGTTTTTGAGAGTGAAAGGCCAAAACTTTGCATAGTGATTTTTGGGTTTTTATTCTCTGTTTCCACATTTATTTTTGCAGATGTGAACAGGAAATTAATTTTTTCTTTTTTTTTTTTTAATCTTTGAAAGCTTACAATTAGAGTGGAAACAAACCTGGATAGTTGTGGTGATTGTTACATAAACAATGAGTTGTTATGGCAAGAACAGATAATTCTTCACTAACCATGTTAACTGTTATGTTGTTGGAAGTTTAATTTTTGTAACTCCTCATACTGTTTGATCATTAATAAAAAAAAAATCCCTTCTTGCAGTTTTTAAAAATAAGTTGGAGTACATGAAGCACAGCTCTAAACGTGTGTCTTGAAAGGTTGGTCCTGCTCTCTTTTTGCTGCCTTCCCATTATGGGAGGTACCACCAACATACTTGTAGTGGACCTTAAATTGTGTGTAGATACGATAGATTTTGAAGGGGTGGAATAAAAAATAGTATTTTGGAAGTGTAATTCAAGGGTAGTAAAATATAATCAGGAAATGTTTAAAATCTTTTTATTTCTCCCTTTTTTTTTCCCCTCAAGCATGGGGTAATAACATTTTCCACATTTTTGAGACCTTGAAGGTGGTATTTTTGTAAAATGGGGCTGTGTTCATTTCAGTTGCTCTCTTAAGTACAGAGCATAGGACTCTACTGTGCTGGAGTCCTTTTATGGCTTCTGGCTAGCTACTGGGTGGACTTCAAATGCATAGTTTTGACCTGAAAAATTCTTAAATGGCCTGGGATTTATCTACCTAACAGAAAATGTGAAGCTTCCCATAATGGCTATGAGAGAGGGACCCAGGCGGAATTAAAATACACCTAATACTTAACCATGGGCAGGGCTAGCCCTTCAGGGAACCTCACAAAAAAGGTTCTTCACTCCTTAAACCTGGTCCTCTCCTTAATGTCACTTCAGCTTTTGGATTTTATCCTCTTGGGATTTTGGTAACAAACACGTAGTGCCATGGAGCACAATTAAAGACCCTTTTCTGGTGATTTCATCCTTACGCGAGCCCAGTGGGATGGGCACAGGGCAATATTGATGTGAGATTTTTTTTTCTTGTAATATAAGAGTCAAATTTGTTCTTGGAATTTGATTATTCAGAATCAGTAAATAGATGGAGAATGGGTGCAAAAATTAAATCCTGTACAATTTAAGTAAGGAGGAGAACTTTTAATGTTTTGTAAAGGGAGAGGGTTAGGTGGAAAAGTTTGAATAGGATCGATGCACTTGGCAATATTGAGGTGCTTTATGTAGTTCCAGAGCGCTTCAATACTATTGTCTTTTAATGTGTGTTCTCTCATTTTGTTTTCATAAGCAAAATGTTTACACGTCAGTCCATGCTTTATCTTGAATGATGCAGAGTACAGAATTATATGTTGAGTTATATGCTAATTACTGTTGAAAGCTAAGATAAAACCATAACTTTTCCTTATTTCATCTAGAAATGTGACATTGTTACCAGAAATACTTGTGCATTATTTTACAGTTTTAGTCTGAGGCTTCCATCCTTATGTGTGTTTTTTTTCTTTTTTTTTTTTTCCTGGGCATGTCAAGTATATGCAGTTGTATGTCTTTCCATCCTGCATCTTTGCTGTATGAGTCTTACGTTTGCTGTCCAAATAAAATATTGTTGAATGTACCATCCAAAATCTCCCCAGGTGTGCTGGGGCAATCAGTAAGGCCAGTAGTTACTGGTGCTACCCAGCCTCTCTGAGCATGTTTATCCATGTGGGTACTTCAGTGGCTGTTGTTTCTTCTCATCGCCTGGAATAAGTAATTTGGCTTTGAAAAGTTTCTGTATGGGAGCAAGAGCTCCTGTGAGTTTGGGCATGTTTCAGGTAATGAATAAAAAATTATATTATTGTATTCTCTCCCGCTTTTGCTTCTTTTCATGTCTGCAATATTGGTTTGTGAGTGTGTGTTGAAAGATGCATACTTTTAACCATGAAGAAAATCTTGATGTTTGTAGTTGTATACTTAGCAAATAAAGTGTGTTACTAGGGTCAATATTAGGGTAAATGTTAAAATACTGTATGAGTAACGGTAGTGAAAGAGTGGGACGAAAAAAGGTGGTCTTTTGCAGGAGAAAAAACCTGGAAGTGCATTGAAATTTTGAAATGGAAAATTATATTAAATTATAATATTGATTGTTAATTTGCTGAAGTGTATTATCATGGCAGCTGGCACAAGAGAAACCTGTAGTATAAAAGCTGTCTCCTGTGCAGTGTAACCTTAGCAGCAGTGTGCCTCCCCTATTGCCTGCCTCTTCACAGTGCAGTGGAATCAGCATCAACTAAAACTGTCCTTTTGCAAATCTGGATGGATGGAAGACTGCCTCTCTAACAGGTAAAATGAGGCATTCTTGATAAGAGTACAGATTAACAATGAGTCAAAGAGGGATCTGACTCTTCTTGGGTATGGGACTAAGTAATGGAACGAAACTATCTTGAAATGAAAAGCCTTCAGCTGGGAAGGGCCTCACTCCATTTTAATTTTTTTGGTATCTTGATCGTTTTGTGACTGTAGTCTGATTGGTGAGAAATAATGCAGAGAAATGTTTCAAAGAGAATGTGTATGTGTCTCTGTGTGTGTATATATATATGTATATACACACACATGCATTTTAAAAGATTATATTACCATAAAATAATTTGCAGTTTGAGAAGATATCAGCTAAAAATATCTGGAGAATTTATAAAAATAATAAGGTTGGGGTATTTTTGCTAGTACTAGTACACTCGAACACAACTGGAGCTGAATGCTCACTTTTGAAAGATTAACTTTCATGCTCAGCTGAACTTTAGGAACGCTATTTTAAAATATGTAGTCTATACCATGTGTCTAATACATTTTTCTTCTTTGTAGAAATAGCAGTGCTTTATTGTTTTGGTAAATTGATTTTATTTTTAAAAGCTAAATGTACAGGTCCTGTAGGTTTTCCCTCAAAAATGGAGCTTGCTTCACCTTAATGGAGCCTTAAATATTGTAGTGCAGAAATCAGAATTCCAGACAGAAGGAACTCTAGTCTGTGTGGACAAAAATTTTTGTTGGGGGGGGAATCTGAAGTTATTTGGGTTCACAATTACTTATTTTCCTGAAACTTCATGTTAAATAGCAGTTAGGGATGAAGTCAAAAGTTTGTTGTGTTTGGATTTGGAATTATCTGTTGAATATCTAGCATGGATGGATCAATGTGGGACTCTAATTTTCTAGGAATAAGCAGGGCAGGAGGGCTAGCTATGAGAAGGAGGGCTGGGGAAAAACCTTGAGTGAGTTGTACCATGCAGTTGCTCCACACAGCTTTCATCCTGGGGCCTGATCCTGCGTGTTCTCTGCCCCTTCTTCCTTGCCCCCAGAGGAAGTCCTCAGCACGCTGTGGGGAGGCTCTTGGGAAACCGAGTTTGCAAAACTGCTCTAGCTTTGACAGGGAAAACGCATATATCATCTAGCAAAGGCAAAAGATACAAGGGTTTGTTTTTTAAAAACAGTAGTTTTAAACCAGTTATGGAACAGATCATCTAGAAACTTATTTTCAGTGGTAGAGCAAATTATTTGGTTTATACATGTAGGGGAGATTCTCTATGTGATGGTGGCTTCCTGGTTATCATGAAAGAATAGTTCAATTTTTCTTCCTACATCTAGAGTAAAAAATTCAGAACAATGTCTCTTTAAGGCAGTACTTGAAAAACATAATCTGAAGGATGTTTGAGGAATTTAGGTAGTAGTTTAATCCAAGATAACAGACTACACTTATAATGTAAACCATATATTGTCTTTTTCCTGATGTGAATTAAAATTCTGATAAACATGCTTTAAATGATTTTCCAGTGAAAGTTTTGTGGCAACCTTAAGCAGGTAACGGTTAAAAAATTATTTGTCTGTGTCTTGGAATATTGTTACAAATTTTGAAATAAGTTTTCAGATGAGTTTACTAATTGTATACCAGCTTGTACAGGTTCCCCTTGCCATCAAGGCACTGGTCTGTTACAGATGTGTACTGCTGCACTGTAAAGAGCACACGAGTCTTTCCTACCAAGGGAACTGGATCCCTGAATGAACCACATCTATCTTTGTGGAAAACCAGCTCTCTGGTGTGCAGAGGGAGCTATTCACCAGGGTCAAGTGAGAGGGATTCAATGCTAAGTGTCTTTTAGTGGTATTGATCACAGTGGGTGCTGATCAACAGCAAGAGTTCCTATACGTTGAGCTTTGTGTTAATAGAAGTTCGGTTATTTAAGCAAGTTCCAGGTGGTGGTGGGCAGCAACATAACTTGGTGACAGAGAGCTAAAAACTGCTGTTGCTAACCAGGAGGTACTCATTTTGACCCTAACAGAAGTGCTGGAATATCTCAATACTTGTTTGTTCCCCAATTGTATGAACTTTGCACCTGTACAGAAATTTTTAATGTAGGATACTTTTAAGAAATGTGCAAATTTCAAGGATGATAGGCATTTAAAACTGTCTATGAATTCAGATTCTCTTTAAATTTCAAATACATATAAAGAGATGGTAAGCATGTAGTTTAATGTGGTCTGTAGATTTTATTAACACTTAATGAAGGAATTGGAGGATCCTAGCGTACAGCCACAGGTATTTAAGTTGTTTCTAATAACATGTACAAAATACATGAGAAATGGACAGCTCTTAAGTCAGAGCAGAGATTTTTTTTTTTAAATACTGTGTACTCATCATTAAACTTCTTATCAGAGTTTAATGTTGGTGCTTGGTAGCAGTGGTGTAAAATTGTTTTTACACTGCTAATACTCGTTCATTTGAAGATGCACCAGAATGCTTTTTCTATTAAACTATTTTTCTTAAAAACACCCCCCCCCCGAAGAAAAAAAACAATGAACAAACACCACCCCCCCCCCCCCCCAAAAAAAACCAACCCCCCCAAAACCCCGACCACCAAAACACAACACCCAAACACTCCACATTAAGTTCTGGTAGTCAAAAAGTAGGTGACCCTTCATTTATTTATGAAATACTAAGTTTGTTTCTCAGTGATGGTCCGAGTCCTAATAGCAAACAGTGAGGTCCTGTTCTATTTGGTAACTTGGTTTGGATTGCTGCTTGTTTTGTTTGCATTAACAATGTGTTTGCTTAGAGTGAGTTGTATATGTCTATTTAGAAGTTTTCTTTTTTTTCTGTTGTACAGTTGAGAGGGAATTTTTATAACTAATGTGATTTCTACCCCTTCTTCTACCCTGGCTGCTCTCTTAAACATGAATTGACAGCTGGCATGTAAATATACCCCAAATTCTGCATTTAACATAGAACTGTGATCTTTTACATAAAGCTGTGGAGTACACACCCTTTGTACAACTGGGCTTGATGACAGTTGTTCAATTAAACTCAGATCATGAGCAAAATTATCTTTTCAGGTATGTAGCATGTGCTTAAGCCATATAAAGTTGAAGCTACCCATCACTCCTTGAGAGTAATCTTGGGAAAAGATTTATCATTATAATTTGTAGAACCATTCAAGCTTTTAGACTGAGTTAAAGATTGCTTTACCTTTGTGTTTGACTAGCTTCAGTAAAATCACAAAATTACATTCACTTGCTGTGGTTGACTTTTGCCTGCCTCAGTGGCAAATAATAAGCTTATGTACGTTGCTTTTCCTCCTGTCCCTTTTGCTCACATTGCCTGATCCACACAGTTCACTTACTGTGACTCTTACTGGTTTTGCATACACTGGATTAAGTTCAGTATCTTAACATGAAAATGCTACTTCTGAATGCATGAACGATAGTACAGATCCAGCATCACACATGTGGTTATGTTAGTCTCCTGCTGTATAGCAGCGCTGTGTTTTGTACTGCAGCTCTTCAAAATGGCTTTTCAAATGAAAGTTCAAGCTATCTTAACTTTTTAGCTATAGAGTGTTGGTGGAAATCTCATGTGGTTTTGTATTCCAGAAAGCTGCTCTTTGACGTAGTCCTGACTAGTGTCACTGGGTGTATCGTTTTGGGTGGTACTCTTTAAAAAAAAAAAAAAAAAAAAAAAAAAAGGCAAGGCATGGAAAAATCTGTCCAAAACTTAGTCATGTTTCACCATGATGAAGCTCTGCAAGTTCCTGAGGAAGAAATGGCATTTGAGTAGTGATAGTTTTCTGGAGATGGCTGTGGTGTGTGTCCTACCTGATGAGACTTGGGCTAGATGAGGAGAGCTTTGCCTGGTTTGGGGGGGGCTGAGCAGGTGCCCTGACCTGTTTCTTTTCCCTCTAACATATCCAGCTTTGTGAACTTTCCTTGCACTCTGTGGATAACATGCATGTGGTTACAAACTATTAAAGCATGTCTTTGAGGTTTGGGGAAGGAGAGGGAGGGAGCAATTGCTTTGTTTTGAGGCTTTTGGTAGCTCCATTTCTGGTTGTTACTGGTAGTTGTCTCTCATTGTGTAGTCCAGTACTAGGCAGGAAGCTGGTGCCAGCATGGTTTGAAATGAGCTAAATTTTTGGGGGGTGATGATGGGGGAGGTGAGTGAAGAAGATACACAAACAGTAGTGTTAGCAGAAAATGATCAGTAACCCCTAAAGAAGGATGATTTCTTTCTGTGGTTGAATAGTTATCTTATAACATCATCGTCTTCCTTATGCTGAATTTTTTTTCTTTGTAATTCAGTGTTTTTAGCTTTCTCTTGCTCTTCATTTCTTTAAAGTGTTCTTCTTAAATCCTCAATTGTTGGGCATATCTATATGCAGATGGAATGGTTGAATTTCAAAGCTTTGCAAGGTGTGTTTAAACTATGCTAAGCTATGCTCTCAGGTAAAAGCAACTTGATCTGCTAGTGGGGGCAGGTACCACCTACTTTAGGTATTTCTGTTAACAAATCAGTACCATATGATTGTAAAAAGAAGATAGCAATTACTGCCTTGGTGTGATAATAAGTTTGCACATCTGTATACAAACTAAATTTGAAGTAATTAACTGCTAAATAATTTATTAAACTTGGTCAAAATTATCATCAACATTCATGTGAACTTTGTTCCTAATCTCAATTTGAATATCTAGCAAAATACTAGATAATAAAATTATACTTATGTAAATTATACTTATGAATTAACTGGTTAGCTGTAACATGACATAGGCCTTTTCTCTGCTCTGAAACTAAGTGATCCAAATTTACAATTTTGCTCAGTTTAACGCAAAGCAAACTGAAATAGTGTAAATGTTAAATGCTACCCTATGTAAAGAATATGGTTTTCAGTGCAGAAATGTAAACTCTAATTTTTTTTGTTCTCTGATGATAAGAGTATATTTAAATCTACAGTGACAGTGAAAAAGTCAATGCTCACTGTGATCTTCATCCTCAAAACATGCACTATATTCTATGTTTTCTGTGAAAAAAGAAATGAAAAATAATGGAGTTATTTAAAAGGTGATAGCGGTTATCCTATAATTGCTTTATATGCCACTTCTTAGTCATGGGAGGTTTTTTTATAGTATTATGAAAGCACAGGGAGACTATTAAATATTAACTGTAAAGGTTACTGAAGAAAATAAACTTACACCTCTTATATACAAGTGATTTTTCAACATAACTTGCCTTTGAAAGAAATTGTAAAATTGAAATGTTGCAAAATTTAAAATTTGTGAACAATTGAATTTTAGTTGTTGGCTTTTGCAGTTGAACAGAATGAAATGATACTCTAAGGCTTTCATCAAAGCCTGGTATGAAAGCTCAGGGATTGCTTTCATATATGATACTATGTAAGCTTGTGTGCACTAATCAAAGCTGCTATGACAAAAGCACAGAGGATTGTTTTGGTAATTCTTAAAAATAAAGTTTAATGAAAGTTATAATTAACAATATGTCTGTTAAGTAAATATAAAAAAATTGTGAAAGACTCTTTACACACAAGCTGTGATGCTTTAACTATGCCAGTACAAAATATTTACTGTGAATGTGGATTTACTAGTGTAGATGTACTTACCCTGACCAAAATTATTGCCCTATAAAAAAAAGGAGAAAATAAGCTTTGTAGACAATAGAAAACTTTGCATGGTGGTTATTACTTTATAAATTTAACTTCTTAAAACATGTTAATCAAACAGTTAATTTTTTTCCAGTAACCTGTTTTTAGATCAAAACTTAATGTAGAAAATATTGTGTATGTGTCCAAAGTGTGTATTATTTAGCTCTACATCCTAACTGAAAGATGGTGCATTCTACGCTTCAGAGGTATAAAAGCTTTTGAGGGGAGAGTACGCAGTTGTTCTAAATAACATGTAACTTTTTGCTGTAAGTACAGCTAGGAAATGATTTTATTTGGTGCTGTTCTGTCCATGCAATTTTTGTGTAATTGAACGGGATTTCATTTTGGGGGGAGAACTCTTCAGAGAAAATTACTTAAATGACAATAATGCCTGGAAACCATAAGCCTAATTTGTTTCTCTTTGCAAGCAATTTAAGTATAGAAAAAGCAATGTTTTGTTTGTTTGTTTGTTTTAATTCTGCATCTGGTGACATTCAGCAGAAAAATGACAAAGCCAAACAGCAGAGTGGTCACTTTCTATGACTTTTGGGTTTTGACAGGGCAAGAGAAAGGAAGGAAAACTATTTGATGGTGATAGTGCAAAACCCACACATTCTAGCACTTCTCCAGTAGTGGTGTTATATCTCATCTCCTTTAGGTCACTTAATCAGTTTAAGGCTATGTGGAATTGCCATTAGTAAGGGCCAGCACTTGAGTGTTATTTCTTCTTGTTAGTATTCAATTAGTTCAACAAAATGTACTAGTAAAATAATTACTGGAGCATCAAAGTGATAACTGGTATCTGTGCAATGTCTTAGTCATTGGGTGCATCAGTTTATACTTTAAAAGTTTCTGTTTTTTTAAAAACTTGTGTGAATAAGGTTTATTGTACTGAATCCTTTGAGATGGAAGAAGTTATTTATTTTAAAGCAAAAATAATAGGAAATGTATGGTAAATTTGACTTTTCTTCTGTTGTAAAACTGGTGAAGTATTCTACTTAATCTATTCCTGTTAGTGTGGTCTAGAAGATTTAAGAGAAGCTATTTGTCTTGCCAGTGTTTTTTGAACTTTGCTTGGTTTGTCTTGAGATTGAAAGGTGTAAAGTAGTAATGAGGATTTTTTTTTTTTTTTAAATTAAAAAAAAAACTTTAGCCACATGAGCAGGCTAACTGCAGGTCTTTGTTAGGCTTTGCTGGAACAGCAGATATGAGCATAGTATATCTCTTAAATGCTCAATTTTCATGTCAGTATAAAGCTGTCCTCTTGCAAAGTTAAGTAATATATGTATTTATGAAAAAAGTAATAAAAATGGAAGTTTTGGCCAGGATGGATGCAGAGTGAAAGCCATGCATGCGTGTGCATGTACACACACACATACTACATTCTTTAAGAGTGCATTTAAACACTGGAAAGAGCCTGAAACATGTGGCTGTATACTTGAAAACGTTGACTTACTCTGTGCTCTTGTTAACTCTGCTTTTAGTTTATTTTGTTCTTTTAAGCACCAGGACTTTATTAATATTTTTAGACATTATTATATAGACAGTTGCCTAAATGAAGTAGTTTGCCCTTGTTAATATCCTTTTATATCATAGAAGAGACTTGAAAATGCTAGCGAGCCTATCTGTTAGCTGAAGCTTACATATACACTTAAAATCAGACTAAGCAAGATTTTTCATTTATTCTGGTTACAGCATACAAGCTTTTTGAAGTTAGATGGTGCTTTCAGCAGCATGAGTGTTTCAGTGTGTTTTCATTTCCCAGACCCCACAGGAATCTTCACTTACTGAGATAATTTTAGGAATTGGACAATTAATTTGTATAATTTTTTGTAAAGTAGCCTGAGAGAGGCAGCAGACAGGCTTTTCTTTAAAAAGCCTGTGTGTGGGGTGAAATGACAGTGGAGAAGTATGTGCTAGGTTGTGTCCCTGAACTACCCTAACACCTCACTCAGTTTAAGCTCCAGAGTAGCTTGCTCTCAACCTGAAAGGTTTAAATTGGGTGTTTAATAGCAAAAAAGTAGCAAATAGAGGTTCCCTGCTCTCTGAGCCTATGTAGCAGAGGTCTTGCAATTACATGCTCTAAGCGTATAGGCAGAGCAACTCTTGCTATTTTACTTCAAGTCTTATTTTGCTTTCCTTCCACCCCCCAAACCAGAACTGAACATGACTGGTTAATCTGGAGCATATGGTGAATTTAAACTGAGTACAAACAAACTTAGTTTCACTTGAGCCTCACCTGAAAGAGACCAAAATGGGTTAGACTCCTTGTCTATAGCTGTGGCATAAGGAATCTGGAAAGCATTTCCGATGTTCTCTGCAAACACAGGCTCATGGTTGAGCAAGTTGGTCTCAGCAGCATGGTGGCTACTGAGTTTGTCAAGGAACGCTGCTAATTTTATTTAGATATTTCAATCTGAGAAGGGCGAATCACTGAGCAGTTGTTAGGATAAGATCTAATCTGGTGCTGCACCTCCTGTGTAAAAAAAAAAAAAAAAAAAAAAAAGCCAAAATTTTTACATTGTACATGATATCTGTGTCACTTATTTCCATGAGGTTTCTATCTGATGTGCAAACTTCTGTGCAGTAAGTGATGGTAGCAGGGAAGACATGCAAAATAAAAGCACTATGAGGGTATACCCAGCAGCTGCTTCATGGAACAAAGTATCTTGTTGGCCTTTTTCATTAGTCAAGTCTTGGTACACTTTTATGATTCAGAAATGACACTGATGTGTCCTACACCATTTTTTTTCCTCCTCCTTGGGCTCTTTGAAAGGAGCTGAATTCACTGAAAATTAAAAAAAAAAAAAAAAGTCTTTTTTCATTTCCCTGTCTAGAGCTCTCCAGCCCCTCACTTGGCTATGTATTGCAGGGATGTCATATGCAAGTTTCAGTCTGGAGCTGCTGTTTACAGCTGATGTAAAACTTCAGTTAGTCCATAATGGAAATACTGACTGCTTCAACTAGCAGCCCCCATTGGGGCTGGAGAGAAGAAGCCTTTAGCTATTTTGGTGGCTGAAGGAAAGGAGGGAAGGGGAGGAGAAAGATAAAAGTTGAGCATTGTGTCCCATCATTAGGGGATTACTAGTTCATACTGGTTAGGACTTTAAATAGACAATTTTTTTGCATGTTTAGAAGCACTTTTGCATTTAAAGGTGTTATTTTCAGTCTTCCATATACCTCCTGAGTGTTTTCCCTGTTATCCGTATCCCAGTTAATTGCAAGTTAGTGGTGGGGTGGGAGAATAAATGGGAAGTGACCATAGCTCTAAAATGTTTTGTCAACAAAATCAGCTCAGTAGTACAATTGTTTAAGGAATACAGACCCCTGCTCTGAGGAGGAAGGAAAGAGGAACTGTGGCATTTAGGGAAAAAAGCACCCCCCCCCCCCCACCCAACAAGGAGGGGGGGAACAAACAAACAAGCCCCCCCAAAAAACCCAAACAAACAAACCCCTCCCAAACTAACCCAAACACCACCACCCCCCATCCTGTTTCAGTCTCTTCAAAGAATTTTGGCATGGAGGAAGAGAAAAGGCCTGAAATGTCAGAAGCCACAAAGGTAGATGAAAGCCCATTTTCCTAAAGGATACCGGAACTGCTCATTAAATTTAAAGCAATGCTTAATTCTTCAATGAAAAAAAAAAAATCTTAACAGCCTTCTCATTAACAACACCTGGAAAATGAAAGTTTTTTTAAATGGCAACTGCAACATTAGTATGGTAGTGGCAGAATCTTTAGAATTTTCTTTTTAAAATGTCTTTATGGACTACTCAAGGGAATTTACAAATAATGAATATAAGCTTTTAGTCTAATTAGTGATGTGAAGAATTGTCGAACTGAAATCCTGAAGCAAATGGTAATAGGTGAAAGCCTACTATCTGGCTAATCTACATAAACATAAGAACTACAGTCAGGCTTAAATTGGTTGATTTACCTGTTTTCTGTGATGTAACGTGGATGTGCCAATATAAATCTTCTGGTTGTGCTTCTTGAGCTATCATCTCCTGTCCACAAACGTCCAGTCTCTTTCAGAGTATTTGAGTTTATCCTGCAAGGAGAGCGCAGCCCTGTGCCCAGTCATTTGGCTGGTGGCTTTAGGGAGCGGAGCTGCACGGTGTGCTGGCCCCATGGACAGCTTTCTGATTGTTCGTCCTGGTGGAAAGTACTAAGCAAATCCGATGTTTCACAGGCACTAGTAGGAAATTTGATCATCAGCAGAGAGGGATCTGTGAGGTAATCCAAGAGCCAGATTTTTGTCCTGAATGCTGAGATAATACACCTTTCCAAAGCGGCTACTTTGGTGGGTTGCATGTGCAAGATGAAAGGGGAAGAGTGTAGTTAGAAGCCAACTGTTATGTCTTGCATGAACTTTGAGAAAAAATTTTTGTTTAAATTTTATGGAAAATCATTATTCTGAGTGGTAGTACAGAGTGCTTTTAAATCCAGGTCTGGCATTAAATAATGAGGCAACACAAAGAGAACTACTGCTGCAGTTTGCCTGTGGCTTAGCCAAGCTTTGTCTGCTTGAATTGCTGAATTCGATCTGAAATTGGAGCAATAACATTTCCTCTTCAAGTATTCTGCCATCCAGATCAGTGTGTAAAAAGTGGTGATGTTTGTTAACAAGTCAGTATTTGAAACCATTCTCCTTTCTTTCTTCTGTAGGTAAGGCATCAGGATGAACTTTCTGGTTCACAAGCTAATGGCTTGATTTGATAAAATACAGTAACTGTGTCATCAGTGTGCCTTATAATATACACTAGAAATTAATTACCTTTTAATAGAAGTGATATAAAAAATGTTGTTTGTCACTTCACTGAACCTGAGTGGGTTTTTAACAGAAATTCAGTATACCTACTTTCTAGGTAGGGAGTGTGACCCTTTGCTTTTGTATTTATCAGAACTACTTGTAAGGAATAAGCAAATGGAGATATATAATTGTGCATGTATATACATATATAATTTTCTATATATATAAAAAGATGGTTTAGAATGCATGTTCAATAAGCTTTATTTGGATGGACTTATTATTATTTGTTAGGTGCTTTCAGGAATCAAATGTGAACAACTTAAAAAGACTGAAAAGATTGCTTGAACTCGGAGTTTCAGTGTGAAGTCAGGAGGCAGGCAGAGACTGTGACACCACTTACAGGACAAGCTACTCCAGTGGCTTAATCTGTATCATTACCTACATTTACCATGAAGATGTAGGAGATACAGTGAAGATGAGGAGAACCCCTCTCCCTCACTTTGTAACTAAAAAAATGCTTCTGCTTTTTTCCCCAACCACACTAATATGAATTAGAGTTAAGGATTTTTTTATTTTGTCCTGTAAATCTGCTCTCCCCACCCCCCCCACTAGAAGAGCATTAAAAGCACTGATTCACTGTGTTGTGATAAAGCATCAGCTACTTGAAGCAACCTGAGGGGGAGAAACTAATAAACTCTGTGTGTGGGGGTAGCTTTTTGTGTTGGGTTTTTCTTGCCTGTTTTTATTTTGCTGGCTGCAGAGTAAACAATAAGACAACTCTTCCCCTATAAATTCAGTTGATTACCAGCAGTTTTCCATTTGGCTATAGGAGTTGCTAACTTTGTTTCTATAGCTGTGCATGTCAGGACTTTTTATACATAAGTTGTTTCTCACTGTATGGCATTAGTCCATAGCAGGTTTTTTTTTTGTTGTTGTTTTGTGGTGGTTTGTTTTTTTTAAATATTTCATCTCTGGATGTCTATGTTAAGTTTGTGTTGTCAGTGAAGTAAGCTTGAGAAATTATGGGTTTTGTCTTTAGGCAGCTCTTAGGAGCTCAGGGAGAAAAAGGGTTGTTTCAGTGAATGGGTTTGCAGGGGCATCACACGTAGCTATCGGGGCCAGGGGACCGCAAAGTTGGAGGCAGCATGAGGGTGTAACAGCACTCGGTGCTGGTGTGTATTGGCGTACTCTGCATCTGTGCTGTTAGTGTGAGGTGGTAAGACTTTCCAGGTAGCTAGTATAGCAGTGCCTAGCTAGAGTGGATGAAATGAACAAGCACTTGCTCTTTGCATGTTCCTAAGAGTGGAAAAGGTAGACCATTTACTTTCTATCCCATAGGTATTGAGTTCAAACAATTGAATGGACTAACATTGTTGACGTTCACTTGATCTCCTTTCAAATGTTTAACTCTTTTTTTCCATAGATTTTTGTTTAAAAAGAGTAGGTTTGTGCTGTACAGGTTTAAGGCATTAACATTGTGTGTAGTTCATATGGCCGCTGAAATAAGAGGCTATTACATGGCATTATTGTTGAGAAATGGGAATTAAGAAGCAGGAGGCAGCAGGTCTCTGGGGGGAGGGAGGATGGTGAGAAGGGTCTGGTAAGAGTGTGGGTACAATGATAGTGTGGAAGTGCAGTTGCTTCGATACCTGTGTGCATGCTCCCCTCTGAAACAGTCAAATTTTGACACACCTATGAGATACAAAAAAGCGGGACTGTGAGCAAAGGCATGATACTTTATTGTTCTTTGCTTTATAATTGCATGCCTTCTGTTTCATAAAATTGTTGTCCCTTAAGGGGAAGTGCGGGTCTTATGTGATTTGCTTTTGCTAAATGTCACATAAAACACACAGTGAGATTGTATTGGTGAGTGAAAATGTATAGTGAGATTTTATTTAACGCAGGGATGCAAAAATGGACAATTCTTGAGACCTTTTTAACCCAAGAGGATTTTGATAGGTTGAAGAAAAAAAGCTCATGTATATAGGGAGGGTAGAGAGAGAAGGAAAGAGTACAACTAAAAGAAAGAGAATGCTGAAACTGTAGGTTTTCTTCTTCTCTCCTCCCACCACCTTTTCCCTAAGACATGTTTAGTACTGTTTCATATGTGTGGAAGGAAGGCTCTCATGGGTTGGGAGCAGTGAGTGTCCCTTTGCGTGTGTTCTCTGTATTTACGTATGAGAGATTACCCCTTCAGAGATCACTAAGATGGCTTTTAGCAAAATATCTGTCTTTATGGTACTTCACCCTTTCTGTCTCTGCAGAGGAACGTAGCACAAATACACTACCTTCCTCGTGAAGAGGCACAATGATGTCTCTTTGTTTTACCTGCTTTCAGTGTAGCAGAGATATTCATGTCCCCCAAACACAAGGCTCCGTGTCTCAACATCCCCAGAATAAATATGTTGATGTATGGCCACCAGCAGTGGCTTGAAGTAACTGAATCCAGTCATCTGCATAATACCTGAAAACAAGAATTAGTATGTGTGCAATTCCTCTTAAGAAAAGTAAATTATTGCCAAATAATTGCTTATGGATGTATTTCTTCTTACCCAATAAAAGGTAAATCTTTGAAAAAGAGAAACGAGTGGGAATACCTGTTCACATGCTGTGAACTATAGGTAGCTTTCAAAAACCTTCATATGACACAGAGCACAAACATAATTTGCCCAGACTTTTTTTTCAGTTGACATCTATTTGCAATGCCTATTTAGAATGGAAGAAATTAAGAAATCTGCTTAAACTGGAAAAAGTGTGTACACAATGCTTACATGAATCACATTGATGAGATATGCTGGCAGTGCTTTACTGAGGATTTATTAAGACTAGGTGAGCTATATATTAAATGAAACTATTGTAATAAAATACCTTCATGGAATTTGAAAGGACTATTTCTTGTCTTACACACCTGGTATGACTGCAAGTAGTTGTAAAGTAAAAAAGCTTGAGATTATTTCAAAAGAAAATAAAATCTTCTGTAGGTTTATGCTGCCTGGGATGTGAAAGCTATAGGAGCTTTGCTTATACTCTACTTTGCTGAAGAAAATAGGGTTATGAGGAAGATAGAAAGCACCCCAAAAGAGCTGACGTTGTCTGAGATAGGAGAGTATTTCCAGGAAGATTCTCCCATATTTTTGTCTTTCCTTTCCCCATTTATTGTGTAGAGTTTTGTCCCTGTGCAAAAGCATGCTTTCTGAAGTCAGAATCCATCCTCATGGAAGCTGTCGCCACTCTGGTAAATTCAGTCAGACCGAGCTTTGTTCCTTACTCTTTGCTGTATATTTGCATTTGGTTTGGGATTTTTCTTGAAGTTGAGAGCTGATTTGCTGTGGATTCACGTGCACGCAGCAGAGGTGACTGCAAATCACTAATGCCATCCTGCAGCAAGGAGCTGTATGGGGCTGTCAAAGTGTGGGAGAAGCGATCCTCTGAGCAGGAGCTGCGGAGGTTATCGCAGCACGTGGGGGATTTGGTCTCTGCCTGCTCGCTGCTAGGTCAGTGCTCATTCTGGTCCTGGGAACACAGAAACACCTCTGTCATTTCTATCTGTTCTTTCTGTGTGGGGAGAAGGGCAGAGGGGGAAAGAGGTTACAAACTTTGTGTGTTTTTATGTGATTTTAAGAAATATATTTAGATTTTTTTTTTAATAGGAGCTTGATAGTAACTGAAATGTAGAAGTCTCAAAGGTGTTCGTGATCTTTTATCTTACACTGGTTCTGTGTGATTCATCTCTTGGCCATGCAAAGCTTTATTCTTTTTTTTTCTATTGCTAATTGTGATACAGCAATAATGTAAAAAAAAAAAAAAATTAAATTTTCACATGCATCAGTAAAGACCAGACTTCAAACTAGTGCATTGGGTGACAAGTTAAAATTACTTGCAGTGCAGCCAAGCAACTGATGAAGGTGTAAATAGTTTCAAATTAAATGATTCATATAGCTATTCTTGTATTTTTGAAGTGACCTTTTAGTTTTGTACAATAGGTGTCTCACTATTGCCGTAAATTGAGGTGCACAGCAGGACTGTACCCGTTTTGTACTTGGCTTGCCGTTTCCTTTGGCTTTTTATGAATGGGGTAGAGGAACTGGTTGTTTTAAGGTGGCATTTCTTCCTTGCTACTCTCCCTTCCTCCTGCTCCTCCCTTTCAGGATGTTCAAGTTATTTCTGTAATACAAACGTTGGCTGGCAAAAGTTTTAAATTGCATCAAACTTTTCAGTTCCTCGAAGTCATCCGGGAAGAAAAAAAGCCTCCAAACTTTGTGTTATGTCCTTTGTTGAGTAAACATAGAGATTGCTTTTACTTGGTCCACCTTTCAAGTGTTGGGTAGTAAAGGAGAAGATACGTAGGTTTTTCTTCTGAAATGAAACGTGAGGTGGTAGTTGTGTGTGTGAAACTTGTATACATGCTTCTGGAAAGGACTTTTTCTTGCTCTCCTTCTCACCAGTGGATATACAGTGCTCAGCGTGAGCATTTGTTATCTAGCTTGGTGTGGAGCTGGGGTGAGACCTGTTGTTGGTGTGTTGGCTGAGCTGTTGCATACTTGGATCCTTCTGCAAGTGACACTCCTTGCTACAAAACTCTCATGAATTTTAATTTGAATCTACAAGTGTGAGAGACTAATGGCATGACACAGTTTGAAGCACATTGAACAGTGTATTGGCTGCCAATTTTGTGGTTTGGGATTTTTCTGCATTAAAATTTCTCAGTATTTTTAATATTGAATGAAGATCCCCTTTTATGTTCTACTTTAGGACCCAGCTTTCAAGTTTCAGGTTGCTGTGTGAGATTATTTTGATATTTCAGAGCAGTATATCATTACTTTAGGGTGATTTGTTTTATAGCAGTATCGCTAGCTGAGATTCCAGTTTAAGGAAATCTTTGCAGACTTCAAGGAAATTCCCCCCCCCATTACAGTGAAGCAGCTCCTGACTCTTTCTTTGCTTTATTGGAGATGAAAGCTTAAACAGAGTTGTGTGTGGTTTGGGTTTTCATTCTCCCTTCTTTGCCTCTTTATATGATCAAATGCTGAAATCAGCTCTTACTTGCTTGAGAGGGAGTGAAACCAGCTGAGAAATGCTGCACAACCGAGACCCAATCACCTTTTCTGGGGGAAGCATGCTTGTTGCTTGATCTCGTGGTTGCTGTAGTGTTGGGTTGTGACACCTCTGTGTGAGGAGAAGTTTGGGCAAGGTGGCTTTGTGCCGTAAGCTCCGTCTGCACCCTGAACAAAGCCTGTTGAGAAGAGCATTTCAAGATGTAAAACATGCACTGCAGGCCTGTGTGGGTGGGTGTTGGTGTTAGGGAAAGGAGTGCATTTTCAAAGGATCTGTGGGGGAAAATGAAAGCTTTCGATTTTATTACTAGACAGGAACATCTCTAAAACTTGTTTTGTTGCAAGATTTTACTGGCTTGTGTAAGTTTAACAAACTTCTGTTATAAAAAGTCCTTAAAATGCGAAGCGTTTTTCTGTGAGAGGTCAGTATTGAGCAATTAAAACACTAAGTAAAACTGAGTGTTTGAACACAAGACACTTATTTTTAGCTGCTTTGGTGAACCAAACTGTAGTTGAGACCTTCAAAGCTAGACCGCTCTGTGTTGTCCCCTCTCCCTTCCCCAGATCTTCCCTGCCTAGCCAGACTGACCCCACCAGCATGCCCTACCTGAGCCCAGCTGAAACTGTGTTAATCTACACATTCTTGTAAATCCCAAGGGTTTTGTGGCATCTCTGGCATTTATTTGTTCTCTCACTTTGGGGGAAGGGAGGAGACAAAGGACTTGGCTGTGAAGGCAGCCAGCACACTGCCAGGCTTTGCAGTAGCACTTCAAAGTGAATGTTTTGTTTACAAGATAAGTGAAAACTGATGTAAATTTGGGGTGAAAATACAATGAATTTACTGATTCTTACCACACTCTCCTGATCAGGGATGGAGAATGTCAGCCATATAAATGTTAGAAAATAGTCCATCATTAGGCTAATGAAAAACTTAATATTGAAGCAAATGTATTTATTCAAATTTATATTCTCTTTCTTGAAGGGGTGTAGAATCCTGAAGTATCCTCTTGGTGAATTAAAAAAAAAAAAAGAAATTCTTAAAGTGTGTAGAGGGGAACCCAGTACAAATACATGGGATTATCACACCCATTTATAATGGAGAGAGTTAGATACTGAAGGCCTTAAAACTGAAATAGAAATAATCTTCAAGAAAAGCGGAGACTTCATGAAATGTAACAGCTGTCAAATGTGTAACAAGTATTTCTGTAACAGCTCTTTGGACTTGAAATGGTTTTGACCCGACATTCCCCCCCCAGCGATCTGTTGGGTTTTTCGAGTTGTGTATTTAGTTTTGCCCCTCTTAGTATGACAGATGCTTAAATGTACGACACTGCTATGTATAGTCTATCTTACAATAATGTTTTCTTTCTGTTTTTTTACAAACTATTTTATTTAATTTATCTGCAGGAGTCGGAAGCTTCAGATCAGAAATATCCCGCCTCACTTGCAGTGGGAGGTAGGAAGTTACTTTAAAAATTATCTGTGCTTAAAACTGTGTTTCTGTTTCTCTCTTTATCCACAAGACTTTTCCCCTTCCCCCACCTTTCATTTGCTTTGCACACACCACCCATTCTGTTCTGGGGAAAAATCCTTTGGAAGAGGGAACAATAGAGCCTTCTAAGCAATTCAGATAACTGCCTTCATTTCTGCTCTCCGAGTTAACCATAAAAAATGTTGAAATGGATTCCTTGGTGAATGCTGACTTCCTGATGCAGTCACTCTCTTTGACTGAAAGCTCGTCCGTTTTGGACTTTGCTGGTGTCTGGTGTATGAGTTCAGTAAACTTAATACAAGTTCATATTTAAATACTTGGCCAGAAACTTTACAAAAGCAGAAATTTAATGCTGATCCTTTTAGATTTTTTTGTTTGTTTGGGGTTTTTTTTGTTTGTTTGTTTTTGTTTTTCCTTGCTCCTCTATAGTGGTGGCATTATAGCAAATTGTTTGCTCATGCTATTACGGTTATTGGCTCTCACCAATATATTGTATACTTGCTGTTTACACTCCACAAATAGTGTTTTAATTTTTGCAGTAGATGGGCTACTGTGAGAAGGGATCTGTTTTCGTTATTGTTTTTCTACCTCGTATGTGTTTAAAATGTTGTTTTCACATTTTACTAGTGGTAAGTCATCCTTTTGCCTGAGGGGGATTGGAGGGTGGAGGGTTTGAGGATAAAGCTCCAGTAGCGTTGTTCTCTGAGCAGGTTTGGTCTGACTTCTTCATCTGATTTTTCCATCTGCAGCTACTTCTTTCTTTGCACTGCCCAATTGCTTCCTAGCTTTGGAGCAAAATGGAGGCATTGCTCTGTCCAACCTAGGCTGTCAACCACAGGTTTTCTGTAAGATATCAGCACACACCACCTCTCGTTGCTTCAGTCTGTCCTTCTGGTGTGTGCTGTCCATATAAACATTTCCTCTGCATTTCCCAAACCTTGAGTTCCCCTCAGTTGAATCGTATCCACCCGATAATGTTTTATTTCAAATTCTTAACTGCTTTTTTGTCAAACTTTTGGGAAGAGTAGTAATAGAAATGGTTGAGGGTGACTGGTTTGAGGATTAACTTATTTTTTGGTACAAACTTCCTCTGAGGATTTTGTGTAGGAATAGTGAGTATCAGAGCAGAAGCATATGATTTGGAAAAATATGAGTAAACGTGGACGTAAGCACTGTTGAGCAGAGTACATAAAAATGCTTCTACCTGCTTGTCCCTTCTTCCATGTATGTAGCTATTACCTGCAATTTACAAGCAGTATCTACCCTGTTTCCCATCTGCTTCCTGATTTTTAAATTGTTTCCCTTTCCTTCTCCATTGCTGCAGTTTCTGTGGTGACATCTGGTCTCAGACAGATGTTCCCTCTGCCCCACCTTTTCAAAACACTTTGTCTTCCTAAAGTTCCCAAGGAAGAGTTAAAATTGTCCTTATTAACATCATCTCAACCTTGCATAGATGTCCTGAAGTTGCTTGTACAGACTTGACCCTTTGTCTGAGTGCAGAATTTAGAGGGATAAAGCCCCCAAATAACTTCTACAATACTTTTGTGTTCTCTTGCAACATCAGGGCTGCTTGCCAAGTATGGTTTGTCCACAAACTTCCTTAAGTTTTTCTTTGTAAGTGCTGGTGGTCTGTCAATTCTGCACTAAGCAGGTAAGTTTTGTATGTCCTCAAAAGAGTGCTGATGACAAAATACAGCAACAGGTGATTAAATTCATCAGGGAATTCTTATGTCAAGCTTACCTTGGGCTTTGGTATCTTTTTTTTTTTTTTTTTTGGTGCTAAAAGACCTTGCAAAAACTTCCTTTGACCTCTGTAAGAAAGTTTTGGATGATTCTTCCTTAAGACAAGTCTTTCTTGCAACCAGTTGCTTGGTAGAGAGAGTAAAAGTATGTATATACAGACAGGGATTTATATTGAAGCCAATGTTCTTGCATAAGGTTTTCTGAGGGGATGGTGTGTGTGCACACGTGTGGCAGCTGGAGCAATTTTACTGAAATTTTCATATAGTCCCTCTGTGCCAATCTGCTTGCCTCATCACTCCTTTGTTAATTGCTTGGATCAAGACTGACTTCTAATGGGTGTGAAATCCTTAAAACCGAACTAAAAACAACTGCTGAAAGAGGTCTCTAGGTTAGTTCAGTCTATCAGCCTTCATGTATGTTTGATATTGAAATACAAAACACACTTAGTACTCTGCAACACCTTTCTTTTTACAGTGACATAGGGATATGTGAAAAGAATGGAAGAAAGATTAATGTTCTTGTGAAATTTTTTTCCCAGTGTAACCATTATTGCGAAGGTTACCGTGTCATTCTTTGCAAAAGTATTTTCTTAAGCTCTGTTGAAATAATTGCCTTGTTCTAATTTTGTTCTTTATAGAAAACAAGCATTTTACATGGTAAGCCTATGGGTATGCCCCTAGCAGTCAGTGCGCGTGCCTCTAGTTTGGTGCTTCATAGCTGTTCTTGTAGCCAGTGTGTCACACAGTGGTACCTGTAAGTCCTGGGCTGTGTGGGACTGGGACCCAGCAAGTGTCTCAGTGCACACCCGCACCCAACAGAGATGGTCCTTGGCTTATAACAAATCGCCCACAAAACCTCTTATTATAAGGAAGGCATCCATAATGTTCTCAAATGCAGCTTGTTGCGTTTGGAGAAAGCGGCTGTGGAAGAGTGGTAAGGATGCTGGTCCCACAGGGGAATGTAGCTGAAGGTTTGTAGTGTGAAGTGTAACAAGAGTTTGGTAGTAGCTCCTACTCCTGAGCACCCCAGAGAATAGTATTGCCTGGTTTTCAAAACCAGAAAAACTTTCAGGGAATAAATTGAAGCTTAATCTGAACTGAGAAAGTTTTGCAATACATCAGCTGAGGAAGGTGCCCCATTGTTGATATAGGTGCTTTGTTCTCCATGCAGATGTGAGCTGGCTCTTAAGATTCATGAAATGCCAGAGTAAATGAGTTTCCTGTGAAAACCTTGAAACTGTTTCACTGGTGTATCTTCTTACCTTTCTAAGAGGCATGTGTGCCTATTTAGTAAAATCTAGTGCCTTTAGTACCATGGAAGAGAGAAAACATTGAACTTTAGTCTTAAGGAAACCTTGACTTCCCCTTGGAATAAAGTGGATATCCTGAAGACTCATGTGAGGTAGGACACTTGACCCATAGTTATTTCATACAGATTGGAAAATAAACAGTGGGTGTAAATGGCCACAGAGTAACAAGCATTTATTAATAAAAGATTTTCATAAACTAAGTATGCAAATTCAGGTTAACTATTTGCTTTTCTGGCTGCCTTTTTGGAGAAAAATATTGCAACTAGTTTTCTGCTTCACATGGGTTTAAGTTACTGAACAAAATACTGACTCTTATAACCAGCCATAGCAATTGGACTTGTAGTTGTTTCCTCTGGGTAATGTAGGAGTTCACTGCGTACTAATCAGACCATCATGGTATAAGTAAATAGGTAAGATAACCTTTTTAGACCATATTCAGGGCTAAGTGGTAGCAGAAAGGTGGATAGTGACCTGCTATAATCTGCTGAGTTACTACATTGAAACAAAACCACAAGGTTGCTATCCTGAAGAGCTTGCTCTAAAAGCGCAGCTGTAAAAGATAAAATTCTAATGTATTCCAAGGCATTCAAGGTTAAGTTTGTACAAAACTTGCCTGGCAATTAATTTGAACTTCACAAGAAGATTTTTGGCAAGGTTCTGAAGGTTTCTGTACCTGTGGGTTGGGTACTCGTTGCCCAGCTAGGAGAAACTGGAGGTGGAGGGAAGGCAGCATCTCTGTCTGAACTAAGAAAATTTAGGACTTGCCTCAGACTGAAATTGGAGTCTGGACTGGAATGGGCTTATCCAGGATCATGTTCTCTACTCATCCAGGAGGTCGTTAGCATTTTTCCCCCTTCCCTCACTAGACTGTCTGGGTTTGAGGACACTGGATCAGTGCCCATGTCCCATAAAAGCATCATCACTTCTGGAATACACCTTCTTCCTTTTTTTCTGCTTGCATATAAATTGCATATGAGGTTATTGTATCAATTTAGTAATTTGAAGGACATGTGCATGATCAGATTTTATTTTTTAAACAAATCAGTTTCACTTGTTACAAAGTTTTTTTTGGTGAAGCAAACACTCAAAAATTAGTGCACCTTTTTTAGTGATAGTAGGTGGGTATAATTGCCCCACCCCCCAACAAATACAAAGTCTAGATTGATGCTAAGAATCATGACAAGTGAAGGATTTGGCACACCACCTTTTCCCACTCTCCACACATACCAGTCTCATCTCTCTCATTGGAAACAAGCACCCTTGCTCTATGGTCTTTGCAGAAAAGTAAATAGATCTCTCTTACTCCTTCCTGAACCACAGTCTGTAACATACTGTTTTGACTCCTAATTTGTAACTTCAAGTGTTCTCTCACTTAGCTTGTGAGTGTTCAGCACCGGAGGTGTATTTGCAAGACAAAACGATATGCCTTCTAGGAGAAGGTCTAGGTGTGGTGATTTAAAACTGAAGCACCTAGAGGTTGTTTCTGTTTCAACATGATGGGGATCTAAGTAGAGTTCTTTTGAGAAGAAATTGTTATGTGAAATGTCACTTTTTTTTCCTTTCTTTTAAAACATTTTAAAACTAGCTTTCTCAGTGTAGAAGATGCTTCAAGAGATTTTCTTTCCAAATATTTTTTCCATGTTTAGTGAATAAAGTGCTAGAGAACAGACTTTCAGGACACAGATGGTGCCAGAAACAGCTCTTGCTGGCTCAGCAGGAAGGTAGCTGTTGAAGAGTTCCCACTTATCTTCTGTGGGCTTATTTCCTTAGTGGTTTGTATGGAGCAGATAAACAGATACAGTGTTGATGAACTTTGTAACAAAAAAGGTAGACTAAAAGCCTGTGGAGTGTGAACCTGTTGAGTGAGCAGAGAAGCAAGAAAAACATTGTGAATGTGTATTCCTAGATTTGCTGTGAGACTTGCAGGTTGCTTTCAGGGACAGAAATGTGTGGGAAGGGAGGTCTGATTTAGCTCTTCCAAAGGCAAAAGCATGTTACTAAACAGGGTTTGCTTTTCCTCACTTTTTGGTGGAAGTGAAAAATGAAGTCTCGTAGTTATGCTGAGACCTCTGCTGTTTTAGATTCTCCAAGCAGAAGTAGTAAGGGAAAAGAAATTCTAGATCAGAGTTGCAATGTGAGTGCAGGTTCTGCATTGAGATTTCTGTCAATGCAAGAGAGGTTTGAGCCATCTCCACCCATCTGCATATTTTATAAGACAACTTTCAGTTTCTTTAAAAGAATCGAGACTGATTCTGATTGTGAGTAAATGTTAGTAAATCTTCTTACAGTGCACATAACTGTTTGTCTGAGGATCTGTAGTAGCTTGTGTCGCTGCTTTGATTAAAACAGCTAAGCTGTGTGGGGTGGGTTGGTTGTTGGTTGGTTGATTTTTTTAATCTAGAGATGCAGTGTAAAAACTAATCTTGCTGAATGATACCTGCTTATGATGCAGCTTATTCTAGAATACCAAGGATATGAAGAGGACAGGTGGGGAACTTGTGGATTTTAAGAAAGGAAGAGAAAAACACGAAACCATTGCAATTAAGAATAAATTGGGATTATACAAAGCAGATATTTCTCATAAAGCAATATGTAAAGGGGATATGTAGGAATGAGCTGAGCTACAATGAAAAGAATTCTAGAAGAAAGATGAATCAACAGTAAAGAGGTTTAAAATGTATTGAAATATGATCTTTCACCTCAAGCCTCCTCCAAGAATCCTAACTTAATGTAGTGCTATAAAAATAACATACAGCTATAAAAATGCTAGCAGAATGGTAAGCATGCACAAATTGTCTGCTGCTGCCTGCTAGGTGTGGGAATATCTGGTAGGGATCTCTGTTTTCTGTTTCCTCCTCAGTGTGCTACATCAGGCGCTAAGCTGTACTTTTTGCCAATTACTACTAGTCCTACTCAGCAGGAGAATGGAGAACATGTTCATCTGTTCTCTGCAGCAGTCTTTTACATATTTGAAGACCTATGCTGTTTAGGGAGGGTTAAGGAGAGAGTTTAAGTTCTTTCAATCTCTTCTCAGGACTCTTATTTCTAGGCAATTGATTGTTCTTAAGTCTCTCACCTGGTAATGTCCCATGAAGCTTCTCCAGAGTAGTTTCTGGAGTTTAAGATCACTTTGAGCTCTTATCTTGTCCTCTGGTATGTTTGCACTCCATTTCAGCCTTGTGCCATCTTCAAATTTAATAAACACAAACCTGGCACAATGCTAGATGTGGTGGTCCCTGCAAACCCTAGGAAATGGAGCTCTTTATTTTGCCAGCGTTACCTGGCACTGATCACAAGGTCAACTTCTTACCTGCTGTTGTAGTGTTGGCTGTGTTTACCTTATGATTCTGTTGCACGGGGCAGTGTCAAAAGCCTTCTGAAGAAAGATTCCCCCCCTCCATAGACTGTTAATTCTGTTATAATGAGAAACTTGAGAGATTTATCAAGAATTATGCACATCAGAGAAAGGTTGAATGCTGATCACCTGGAACTACAGGATAGAGCAGCCCCTGAGGCAATGCAGAGCACTTGGGCAGCACTGCCTCCTCCTGGTCTTGGATCTATATCCAGGGGAGCATGGGGGGGGGTGTGCTGCCTTTGCTCCTCTCCTGCCAAAGGGGAAAGAGAGGATGGCCGCCTTTCCTTTCTGCTATCTGACCTGGGCCCCACACTCTGAATTAACTATTTTGCCTGACCTGCACATGTTTACCACCATGTAGCTGGGCTTAGCAGCAGGTGAGGCAATCTGATACAGGAAAGTGACTGTGTCTGTGGCAGACCACCCAATTTTGCACTTAAGACATCATACTGGCTTATGTTGGGATTTTAATTGCCTGGCTTAATTATAGGAGGTGATATTTACAGGTATATGTGAGGTATATGTGAGGTAATAAACACCTTTTGCAGGTGTTTAAAATATAGGGTGTGGGAGTGAAGGTCCTTGGATAAACATGCAATAAGCATATTTCTCACTCGGAATGATTTATTCATATGAGTGTGTTGGCTATAGCGGTGCTGATAATTGTCTTGTTATAAACAAGGGAAAAAAATCTAATGTGGGAAGTAATTTTCTTTGAGAATTGGACTACAGTGTTTTTTACTTAAATCAGGATTGTATTAAAAATAGTTGATAGTGATGTTTTTATCAAATGTCTGCCCCCATTTAAGAGTTAATATCCCAGGTGCCCCCACTGAAGATACTTTGCTGTGTTTTTATAATAGTTGTAGGCTTAGAAATGTAGCGTTGGATTAGTTAACACAATATTTTTCTTTAGGAAATTAGTATTGCGGTAGCTTAAGTAAGGAATAGAGACGTTAGAGGGGAGGTCAGGGCTCTGTTGTGCTAAGCACCTAGAAGATACGGAAGGTGGTCTTCCAACCACAAGAACTAGACATAATGTTAGTACTCTGTGTCAAAGAAATGAGAAGACTCACCAGGTCAGAGCTGGCTCGACTGACACAGTTTAGAGGTGTGTACTTGATTCTCTTCCTCCAGGTGGCCAAGGTGATAAGTTGGAAGAATAGGAAGTGGAAGATTTTGGGCTCCTGCTGCAGGAAACGTGGTGTTGGGCAGTTGTTCAGGCAGCCACTTTGACTTGTATTTGTATGGCAGAGGCAGGAAGGTTGGTTGAGCAACTTTTGAAGAAGATGCTGAAATGCCACAGCCTTTTGACTAGAATATTAAGCAAGCTGGAATAACTGCTAGCTTCTCTCAATGTGCCAGGTAGTCAGCTGCAGTGACCATGCAGGGCATGGTTTGCAAGCTGTTGGTTAACCCTGCTGTGGAGGGGGCAGGACAAGGAGTGGAGGGAAGCATCCACTTGGACATGAGACTTTTAATCTGTTGTCTCATCTGAGTTGCACAGATTTGTGACTCGGTGAGTTGTGTAGATCTCCGTGTTGGAGTATGAACTGCTTTTGACTGCAATGGGCTTTAATGTCAAAGCACAGAAAAGCAGTGAGGTTTAAGTGCTAAATGTGGCCATCCCAACTAAGACATGCAGAATGTTTATGTCTTTGGAGACTGGATTTATGGGTCTATATCTTATTTTCCTTCCAACATTCAGTGGGAGAAATAGTTAAGTGAATGGTTTTTTAAAAAAAAGTGACTCAGTGTGACTATTTAATCAGTGCAACTGATCCAAACTTTTCCCCCCATCCAAATTTGTTCCATTGTCCTGTGACTGAGACGAGAAAAATTCTGTTTTCATGACTAGTTTTTGATCTTTGAGGATAACGGAAGGCACAACCTGCAATCCCTTAACTTTTTCAGAAATGTTCCAATACTTAAAACAGCTGTTAGTGTGCAAGAATTTTGGCATTGTCACCATGGGGTTGTTTGGCACTGTTAGAACAATGTGTTGCTTACAAGGCTAGAATAATATGGTTACTTTTTTACCCTGTCACTAATAGTGACTCCAAAACTTGAGAAATCTTAAGACACACAAGGCTTGCTTGATTCAAAACACTTTTTGGGAAACCAGCCACCAAATCTTGCGTTTTATCTGCAGTTCTAGAAAGGTGTCTGTGAAGACCTTTGTTCAAGGGCTCAGTTGCCAGTGTCTTGCACCCCTTAGCTATAATTTTTACTTAAGGAGTCACTTTAATCATGGTGCAACCTCTTTATCCAATGTTGTGACATGTCCTTTCATAGAATTACAAAACCATTCAGGTTGGAAGGGATCTCAGGAGGTCTATAGTCCAACTTTCTCTCAAAGCAGGGTCTGTACTGAATTCAAACCACACTGCTTAGGGTCTTGCCCAGTCTTGGAAACCTCTAGGAATGCAGTTTGTGCAACCTCTCTGGGTGACCAGGTCTAAGGATTAATTATTCTATGAGTGAGAATTGTTTTCCTTATACCTGGTGAGGACATCTGTTGTGTCAATTTAAGCCTGTTGTCTCTTGTCCTCCCACCCTGCACCTCTGGGAAGAGCCTGGCTCTATGTTCTCAGTGACCTCTGGGGCAGGCTGCTGCTATGCTCCCGTCAAAGTTGTCTTTTCTTGGGCTCAACAAGCCCAATTCCCTCAGCCTCTCCTCACTGGAGAGGTACTCCAGTCCCCAATCATCCTGGTGGCCCTTCACTGAACTCATTCCAGGTACTCTATCTTTCTTGTACTGGAGGTCCCACAACTGGATGCAGTATCTACATGTGATTGATTATCCCCTTTTACTCAGCATTCATCAACTTTCCTCCATCCATTGCCTGTGCTCCTGTTAATACAGCCCAGGCTGTTGTTGACCTTCTTTGCTGCCAGGACACAGACCTGGCTTATGTTCAGCATGTTGTCCACCAACAGCCTGCATGGTCTTTTCAGCAAACCTGTGCTCCAACCAGGCAGTCCATAGCCTGTACCAATGTGCAGGGGATTATTCCTTCCCCAGTGCAGGACTTTGCATTCATCCTTGTTAAATTTCATCAGGTTGCTGTTGGCCCATTCCTCTAGCCTGCCTAGGTCTCTCTGGGTGGCAGCCCTGCCCTCTGGCATGTTGATTGTTCCCCTTGGTTTGGTCTCATCCTCAAATTTGAGGAGGGGGTGCTGTACCACTTCCTCCAGGTCATTGACAAAGATGTTAAGCAGGACAGGCCCTAGGACAAACCACTTCTTACTGGCCTCCAGGCAGAGTGTGGCCAGGTGGAGTACCATCCTCTGAGCCCAACTGTTATTCATTATAGTATTATTACTGGAAATTAAGCTGGATGTGGAATCTCTGCAAGTCTGTGACCTGCATGCACAGGAGGGGAAACATGTCTGGGAATGGTATTGCATCTCTGCAGATAGAACTTAGGCTGCATGCCATTGCTGGATAAATTTCCTTAAACACAATGATAAATTAACCCATTGTTCAAACCACCCTTAAATGAGACAGCCCAGAAGTGAAATAAGTAGCATCAACACACTGCTGCTTTCTTCATTTCACATGTAATCGCATGATCTTGATTCTCACTGGTACTCTAATAGCATAAAATACAAACTGCCAAGGGACTAATGGTGACAGTTGTAGCTTCTGAAAACTTTCCATTTTGAATGCAACCTCAGTTTAGCAAGTTGTAATGGAAGTCCCAAAGTGTGTTTTTTTAACCTATGAAAGAATATACATATTTAATAAGAAAAATGTACTCTTATCCCTGTCAAAGCTATTGACGTAGCTTTTCTGTGTCTTTTGCATGTAAACTTAGTCTTTCCTAATTAATTCTTCATGCTGCCTGATATCTTAAATCTTGCTCACTTTAGTTTTTCTCTGTGAAATGAGGAACCAGTAGTTCTTACAAGTGTTGGGTTTTCTGGGGAAGAAGCTGGGAGTGTGCAGCCCCAAAATTCCCAATGAAATCAGATGTCAGTACGTTATTTGTTGGCATATTTGAATGTCCTGGTTTCAGCTGGGATAGAGTTAATTGTCTTCCTAGTAGCTGGTATAGTGCAATGAAGCTGCTAGTAAAGCTACATGCTTTTATAAATGAAGATGCCCTTCAAGTGTTGTAAAATTGATGTGATTAAGAAACTAGTTACTTCTGTCCTGTTCTTGGAGAAGTTCTGAACTAATTTCAGTTACCTGCCTTGAAAGAAGATGTCATTAGCAGGGATTGTCTCTTCAGACTTGCCAGTCGTATAATTTGAAAAGAATTAAAAGAAATGCATAAATGAGTTGTTCCTCAGGCAATAATAGGAGAAATGTTATGAGCTCTTGTTTGTGGTAGCCAAAGGAAGAGAAAAATATTAACTTTAAGTAGCCTCGATGATTCTTTTTTTTTAATCCATTTGCTCAGTTTGTGCATAAAGAACATAAAACCAGCAACACTGGGTCAGAAGAAAGGTTTATGTATATTCCTGTATCCCACCTTTGCTGTGCCTTGGGAGGGGTTCAAGAACAAGGGCAAGGATATAGCAATAGCTCACCAGAGCAGTCTCCTGGCTTCCAGCATTTTGCAGCCCTGTAACCTACTGACCCAGAAATGATGCTGCTGTATTTAAGAAATCCATCTAGAGTTTCTGTGAACATGTTCTTGAACCAATGCAAATTCCAAGCATCCACAATATACTGCAGTGAAGAGTTGCATGGTTTTAGGGTATGTTGCAGGAAGAACCATCTAATCTCACATGCTTTGAACTTCCACCTGCCTCCCAGCTCCTGTCTTGGAGGGAACAGTGAATGGTAGTACCTCTGTGACCTTTTTCTCCCTCTGTATTTCCCTTATTATTTTAAGGACCCTTATTCCTCAGCCATTTCTTTTCCAGGCTGAAGAGCAATAGCCTGCTTAGTTGTTTTTATGTGGAAGGTGTTCTGCATCCTTTGATTATTTTTGTCCCATTCTTGGAAATTCTACTAAGTGATTTGGAGTTGAGGGACTGAATCTGCACACAGTTATGTCATTAATTTTAGGTTATTTCAGTTTATGAAGGTAGTTGCTGTCAGAGACCTCTGTGTATGTCTTGGGTTTTGCTCTCCTTTTTTTTTTTTTTTTTTTTTTTAAAACAAAAGGTTGTAGTGAAACTGGTGGAAAAGCTAATCAGTGGAATGGGGTTTGCTGCTTATGTCTCAAGAGATGAGCAGACTTTTCTTTTTTATGACAGCCATGGGAAAAATCAACATTATCAGTAGTGCAGATCCTCCCCTGGGCTTGTTGCTAGTTGCCAGGAAATGTTACATTTGAATCATATGCGTACCACATGTTGACCTAACTTTATGCAACTGGCTCTTGTGTGGAGGGAGGGAAACAAGATGTGCTTATTTCCAAGGGGCTGGCTAGTTCCAGCCCAGCTGATTCTATAAAGCAATGGTAATCAGCACATCTCTCCTTACACTTGTCTTAAGCATGTGGGATTTTTTTGTCTTGTTCACTAGACAAGTAGAAAGTGGCTCTTAGACTACCTCTCTGATGAGTAAGTCTGCTGAGACTGTTGCAAAGGCTGTGATGCTGCTGCTACTACTGCTACAAGTCTTCTACTTCATTGCTACTTGTACAAGCACACTGCTTCATTGCCTCTGTGTTCCCCTTCCACAGTGACTGTTTTGGTTGCAGTCTTGAACTCGGCCACTCAAGAATGAGGCCCCACCCATGCCTCTTCTTGCAGCTCCTACTTGCTTTCACCTAGTGCTACAGAAAAATCTTGAGTTATTTCTTGGGCGTGTGGGGAAAAGGAACAACATGAGCTCAGCTGCAGAATCTCCTGCAGAAAGAGGGAGACCCATAACCGAGGCAAACAGAGAAGCTGTTGTACCAAGCAAGGGGAAATGCTACAGGCTTATGGGAAGGCAAGAGATGCCAACAAAATCTGCACCTGCATACTGCCATTTCATCCAGCAGCTAGTGCTCGCTCCAAGAGTCTGGATATGGTAGTGGGTCAGGTACTGGCTGCTGGGTTGAGGCCTTGGAAAGCAGCAGTGATGACATGAAGAATAGGTAGGAGATCTTTAAGATGTAGGTGAACACCAACTGAGCCAAAAGCTGCTGAGCAGGGGGAAGGGAGATGAAGTTGTGTTAATGTATTTCCTTTTTTAAGTTTTTGTGTTATTCTAAAGCCTGAAGCTCCCTCTGATCTTGTGTCCCAAATTGGTAGCCAAGTACATGTGGGCAGGGAAGGAAGGGAATGTAACTTGAAATAGCTCCCTTATTTTCAGATGCTTTGGATGTTGTGGCAATCAAAAGGGGAGATGTGACTAAAAGCCATCAAAACCACTTCCAAGCACATGCCTTTTAGTGGAGCAAATGAGCAGGATTTTTAGAATATAATGCAAACAGGAACTGTAGCCCACCATTAACTGGGGGTGGGAAAGAAGATATATTAAAACTATCCTTGCAAACAGCTGCCTTGTTATAAAGCCTAATAGGGGATTGAATGCATGTGTAAGAAACGAATTCAAATGAACATTTCTTGACACCTTTTATTGGGTGCTGGGGTTTTTTTGTTGCTCTTAATAATAGAGTTAGGCTGTTGTTAGTGAGTAGTAGATAGCTATTCATGCAACACTTTCACTTATTTGCTCACATAGTTCCCTTGCTGAACTCGTAGTTAACCACTGTGAGCAGCAACCAGGAGGCCAACCTCAACCATGTACTCTGAAGTGGAGGGTTTTAATGATGTGTCAGTGGCTTCTAGGTAGGTGTTCCTCAGCCCTTTGTTGCATTGGGTGTATAATTAAATCTGTAGCCTTCATCTGACTGCATATAGCAGCTGTCGCCCTTTTGGATGTGGTCTGAGTTACAAATCTGCTGTTGATGTTAGTGTGTGCTAGTGTCCTCCTGTAGTTTCAGCAGGCTTTTGGTCTGGGAAACTTTCACAGGCTACCTTCTCAGCACTCCTTTCCTTTTCTTGGCATGTTGTTTTCTGGTTTTCTCCATCCAAATGTGTAGAAATCTACAGGAACCATTCATGTGAGCTTATACTGAAGTGATGTCTATTACATCCCAGCTACAGGACTACTACTTTTTTTTTTCTTTTTGAGTATGTGACTTCTGTGAACCTGTAGCATTCCTGTAGGTAGTGTGGCATTGCTCATTATCCCTAACTTTGATTTGTGGGTATTGGTTGTTGCACCCCAAATGGTTGCTGGTTTAGGTTACTGTCGCAAGCTGGGATGACTTAAGTACTTGAGTGACTGCATCTTTATAGGAAACTTTCTTGTTGCCCCTTTGTATCAGCCTCTCGCCAACATTCAGTAATTAGTGTGCTTTGTCATCAGGTTTGGGTTTTATACTCAGGAGGCATCTGTTCCTGGTGACATTCTGTTTTCTAAACGTGTAGTAGAAGAAACAGTGCAGTGGGGGGCATACTGAAGACTTGAAGCCACTTTGTATCTGGGACTGCAGTGGGAGTGTGCAGAGGGATTTCATGCTAGATTAGTGACTGGGACTCTTCTGACTGTGCCATCTCCAATGAGTTGTGATGGACTACGAACACCTTTAGGAATATATGCAGATGGCTGTATAGCAGATATGAACTTCTCTTAGCTATGCTGTGTATACCCACTACAACCAGCCCTCAGATCTCTGAGGTCCACAGCTCACTGGCTGTGAAATTCATTGTGGGATCTAGGAGGAGGGTGGAAGGACTACAAAAGGTATCAGAGATACCTGAACTTTTGCCATCTCAGGAGTTGAGAGGAAGGAAAAAATAAATAAATCTGGTGTTGCTGCAAGGTGTTGGAGACAAGTGCCCATAACTTCCACCACTTTGCTATATGACTTAACTTCTGGTCTAAGCCAATGTCCAGTGGTGCCTTTGGACTGTAGAAATGCACGTTGGTGATTGTTTTGTGTGGCTGTATGTTATGAAAGTAACTTCTGTCTTCAGGAGACAGATAGGAGAATTCTCAAAGTGGTGTCCTTACCTGACTAATGAAATACGTTAACCTGCTTCAACATGGAAGTGTGGTTTTATTTACAAAATAGATATAAGCTATAATGCTTTGTTTCAGCTTGTCAAACTGTGGTCTTGCAGCTTCCCGAGGTTGTGCGAGGCATTGCTGTGCTTGCAACTGCCCTTTGTGCCTTACTGTTTAAAGTCTGCGGGCAATCCTTTCTTCCATCCATTTGGGAAGTTGCTGTCTGTTGCAAAAGCAAAGACAGGAGCAACTTCTTTTCCTCTTACAGTAGGAACACTTGATTTTTCTGACATCATGTATACCTGCATGTCAACAGTTCCCATTAATTTGCCAGAACCAACCTGTTTAGCGGCCACCCTTCTGTTTGATTGTTCATGTTTCCATTGTGGAACTGCTGTTCCACACCATTCAGACAGTGTGTTAATACAGCTTCACAGAGCCAAGCAACAGGTCATTGAGACTGGAATGCATGAGGGATGTTAGAGCTGCAGCCTCCAGTATCCTTGGACTGCGTTGACTGCTCTGCATTGCTCGAATCCTTCTGCGTGGTATTAGCTTCTGAGCTTTGTGGGATTAAAAGCATTGCCCTACCACGTGTAGCTGGTTAGATGTCTCTCTTCTGCTTGACAAAGAAGGTATAATGCTGGTTTTTGCATTTTCTTTGCAGCAAGGCCAGCTGTTTTAGTGGTTGATTGGGGGCTTCACAAATGCAGAAGAGACCACCTGGCTTTGAGATTAGGGAGGGAGCTCGTCAGGTCTGTCTGGCCATGTGTGCTTTCCTGTGCTGGGGTAGTGGCAAACCTGAAAATTTACTGCTGATGATGCAAAGCTGGTGGGAGCTGACCCCAGGTTTCTGCAAGGCAGGAGGTATTGTCCTGGGCTGAGGAGCAAACAGGTTTCTGATGGCAGAGCTCAGAAGTTCCTGGGGTGGCCTCCTGTCAGAGATCGCTGCTGCTGCTCCTGAAAGCCATCCCTCGCAGTGCCCTGTGCCTTTCTCTCAGACAAGGGTCACCATGTGCATGTGCATTACCCTATTAGTGTGGTCACAGACATGCACTTCTGCAGCATGTGCATATCTCAAAGTATTTTTAAATATTTATATATTAATATATAAATGAAAAAAACCACAGAGCTTCTGATTTGCAGCAGAATTTGCCCCTTTCAGAGAAGCAGGTGATACAAGTTGTGTGAAATGGTGGAATGGAAGTAAAGTTACATGCTGGTTTTTGTACTGATGCAATAAAAAAAAAATTGTGTTTGGGGAGCGAGCAGATTGTAGGCTGCACAGTAGTGGAGTGACAATCTTTGAGATGCAGTGGCATTTGACACTTTTGCTCTTTGGATTTCTTGGTTTAGTGGAAGTAAATGCAACCAGAAGTGATCAACAGCTTGTCCAGCAGCACTTTGACTACTTCCTAGTGTGTATGTGGTAGAAAATATGGTCTCTCCAGCCTTCTTATGTCTAACCAAATTCAGGTGGTTGGGTTTGGGACAGAGGAAGTTTCCATTTTGCAAGTAATAGAAAAAGTTGCCTTCAGTCTCAATGGGAAATTTTCAATGAGTAATGATAGAGCTAGTGTGTAAAATGTAAGAGCGGGCACCACTGACTTTTCTGCCAGAGAGTTGTGTGTATGTGTGGGGAAACCCCTTAAAAAACCCTACTGACTTCTGCAGCATGCTGGCTTGGTTCCCTGTTGCTCCTTTGGGTCATGGCAAATGCGCTTTAGCTGTAAAACTGAAGAGTTTGAAGTTTTTGGAAGTGTTGAAAAAGAAATACTTCTCGAGAGTATTTATCCTTTGTGATCTAGTTGGAGCAAATAAAGGTACCAACTTACTTTCTTGTGAGTTTTCTCTCTTTCAGGCAATGGTAAGTTTATAATCAAGTGAGGGATCATTTTAATAATAGGTTTCAGGACAGTGATACCATCATGTTCAAATTGTGACTAACAAGTTAATTATAGATACTGTATATTAGTTCCGCTTTTCTTTTTGACATCTTAAATTTGGCAAAAGAAAAATGTAGATTATAAAAAAATTGAAAATTAAAGTCTCTAGTTGAGTTCCAACATCTCATGCACAGTTACTTAAACTTTAAAACATGCTTTTAAATAGATCTTCCCAGACTGTTAGTCTGATGCCAGATGAACAGTTCAGGGGTACTTCTATAAATCAGTAAAAGAAAATTTTATCACGAGATGAATCCCACATTTTGCGTGCAAAGAAGAAAAGTTAAAAACCAACCACCACCACCACCGCCCCCTGCAACAAACCAACAAAAACCCAACAGAAATCCCCTACTCTGCTTGTCTTTAAATCTGCTAATAAGCATTTTCATAACATTATCTGAAACAAGTGTGCTTCTCCATGAATTATTCTCTCATTTGAGGCCCCTGCCTTCCTCCCTGAAAAGTATTTGGTATTTACCAGTTGTTTCTTTCTGAGCTGAGCAAAAAGCAAGACAAATAATAAGCTTCCATTAGCTTACCTGTTTTCTAAACTTTTCTGATGTTGATGTTAGTAGAAAAGCAAGTGTAGGTAATGCACCCAGTCCTGTTGCACACTGGAGTTTGTTTTTTCAGCAGGCAATTTGGTCTATGGCTTCTAGGCTTTCAAACTGACTCAAACTATTGGGTGAGGCTTCATACTTGAAGGCTTACTGCCCCAAAATAAAACTCCTAGCCTGTGAGTCAAGGACCTGTCCTTTTTGGCAGATAAGAGTGCTCTGTAATTCCCATTTTGCTTTTGTTTCAACTCCCTGTTGGAGGAAGCTGCTTTCTTCTCCCCCTGCCCCCCCCCCCCCCCCTTCTCTAATCACAGCAGCTACATGGTAACATCCTTATGCTGTATTCCCTGGATGCTAGAGAGCCTCTTGGGATTTGTAGGACACACAGATTTCCTGGGGGTCTTGCTTCCTTCAAAGGCCAGGGCAGGGCTGGGGGCAGAGGGCATCTCTTATCCTTATTCTCTTTGCTAGGGACTGGTGTCCAGTCACATTGGTATGGGGAAGATGTTTTATGAGCTTGAACTAAAGAGCTTTGGATCTGTGTGCATGGATTTTTCATTTTTTGTGATATCCTGATGCCAAAGGTGTAGTGCTTTCCAAATAATCTGATAGCAGAAAGCTGGAGGATACAGACACAGTTACCATACCAGCAGTGCTTGAAGGTGCATATAGCAAAGGGGTGGGAAATCTTAAACCTATTATTTTTTAGGAGTATGAGTAATTAGTACCTGGAACTATATAATTGTGAGCCTTTTTCCCACAAAAATGTGTAGTTTTTCAGATCCCTTTGCTCTCTCTTGTTCTATTAAGAACATGACTTTAAAAAGTTATAGAAACACCATAGTTTGTAGGCATAAGAAATACTTAGGGACAATGTTGCAAACATTACTTTAGACTTAATAGACTACTACTTCACCAGCAACTTTGTGGATGTTTTCTGTGAATTCAGTCTAAAATTCCTGCTTCTATTTAATTTTAAGGAAAACTGGAATTAAGTTTCTAAATGCATAAAAAGTATTTTCTGTATAACTGGAACTGCAAGGAAGTTTTATGTTGTGCTGGTCAAAGGAGGCAGGCTTAATACAGAGTCTTTATATTCTGTGCTAACCCACAACAGGAATCTTTGCACTTTTGATAAGTGTCAGCATGTATATCAGATGCATACAAGATCCTAAATTATTAAGACTTGATATGTTGTGGCTGTCTGGTGAATAAAGCTATAACATATATAATACTCTGCCTCCATCAAATGTTTGTGGTGCATTAAGAATGCAAAAATCTACAAAATTGATTATGCAGGAGGGAAGTGACCATAAGTAAGCTTACAGCTCCTAATTCCCTATCCATTACTATCAAGTCATACTGTCCTATGGTTTTAGAAGAATTTGTGGGAGGCGGGAAATAAAATAAAAATTATCAGCACTACAAATTCTTCCTGCAGAACTGATTGTGAGTTACATTGTTCTGCAAACTGCTTTTGGAATCAAATTCTAGAGGGAATTCTTGCAGATCACCTCTCTTTAGAAAAAGCATGAGCAATGCTTTCCTTGTTTATGCTTTTCAAGGTCTACCTTACCTTGTTACCTTGCTCATAAAACTGTTTTTCTCACCCCACTGCTTGCATTGCTGCTTAACTACCCATCAGCTGGTTGTAATTAATTTCTAGTGATCAGCGTGTTATGTGATGGTTGTGGTTTTTTTCTTGCTAAGGTATGGTGATCACCTGAACAGAGGTAACTATTGTGCTAATGTGCATTAACTTCTCCTTTATTTTTGCTAGCAATTTAATTCATCTCATAGCTGCCTCTTGCATGCTTTTGTGGCTTTGGCATATCTGACAGCATATCTTGCAGCAGTGTTGCCTTTCACTTCCTTCTGAGAGGGATCCAGATGTAGCAATGCAGTGTAAGGAAATCCTGCCCTCGACTCCGGCTGCAGCTATAAGGGCGTCATTAACATGGTTTTCTTTGCCCCTCTGCTGCCCCGTGCTATTGGAGCTGTTGTTTCCTCTGTTGTGTATCTGTTAAGCAGCCCACCCTATCACAGCTTATCAGTGAGAAGAGCTTTATTCCTGGGAGCAAGACGACAAAAAAATGGAGAGGAACTGTAGGAAACTGAAACACAGTGCTTCCTCCTTTCTGTTTCTTGGTATATAGGATATACACGGTAACTTTGGAGTGCACATGAATGTTAATTTGTTTCTTACTCCTAATGGTTACTTCATCAAAATGATCCCCAAGTACTGTGAGTACATGCACTGTCACCAAAATACATGACCCACAGAGCCAGCATTCTCTAGGCTGCAGATACTACGGTGCATACAGCTTGCATTGAAGTGATGTGATCCATATTAAGTCTGTTTTGGGATCATCAAAAAGTCATTTGAATGAGCAGGGCATTTGCAAGTGGGTGATGAGATTTCAGTGATTTTAGTGGAATCTGGGGTTGTGTGTGGATGCAAGACTCTCCATAAATAAAGGTATTTGTTGTTGTGGCTTTCTAGTTTGGTTTAGGTGAGGAATACAATTTTTTAATATTCCTGAAATGTGTTGTGCATTTGGAGATTCTTGGCAGTGTCCCCTGTTGCCGACAAAGAGTCCACTTTGTGTTTTGCAACTCTTTGTAGCTCCTTCTACAATACTCAAGGGATAGCTGTGCTCCTTGCTTTGTAACCTGTGATACTTCATTATGAAGGTTGCCCATGTCATCCTCCCCTGTTTTCTCTGGGCTATACTGTAGTTGTTGGGGCTTGCCAGGGTGTAGAGATGTGGTTTCCATCTTGTAGGAGTCCTCTGGGTGGGTCTTGAGGTGTGCAACCCTCCCTGACACAGGCAAGCTCCCTGGGTTTGGCTGAGGCTGAGATGTTCCTAGAGTGCGAACGCTGTATTTTGTATGATCTGGATTGGGAGACTGCCCATTCGGCTACACCCCTTCCTCCCTCCCTCAGTGACAGCCCAAAATAAACATTGCGTAAATCGTGTGTCCCTCAAACAATCAATCAGTGAAAATTGCTGTGCTTCCACTAAGATTAAGACTAATCAAAGTGGGCAGCGACCGTAGGAGTTGGTCTTTGCTTGGAGTTTGTTCTAATGAATTCTTTGCTGCCCCATGAAGGCACAGAAAGAATATGAAATGACACAACCTACAAAAACTTTACCACTAATTGCTTTTTATGTTCTTCTGCTACACCATGATCTCTCTTGGTCTCATTTATTTTGGTGGAAAGCCCTTCTGGTAAAGAAGAAAATTTTGTGTAGGCTAAGTAAGTAGGAGAGATTAAGCTTTTGCTGTGAGGTGAAACAAAACCTCTATGGTATATGTCCTTGAAAATTGTTGTTAGTGAGCAAATCTTTTTTAAAAAAAAAAAAGTATTTAAATCAGTCCATTCCTGTGTGGCTCTAATTAGTTTAAGGGGGGAAAATAGTTTGTATTGGAAATGTATACAGTTTCATTTTATGAAGTCTAGTTTACTGTGTGAATAATTCCTTATAAATATAGCTAGTGATTTAAGAGATGACTCATTAATGGTTTAAAAGCAGTATAGTAAAAATGAAACTTGGTTGTGTGTGTGAGAGCTATTTTTGTTGGTTTTTTTTTTTTTAAAGTTATTTTGGGAGTTACTTTCAGTGGAATCCTTCTAACTGTTCTCTATGGTGTAACCATGATTGCCTACCTTGCCGGTTTTCTCTTTTTTGTCTTTGCCTTTAATGCAGTAGCAGCAAACTGGGAAATGTTGATGTCAGCAAAGTAAAGTATGGGCAAATGTACAGCTTAAAGGAAGGCTAGAATGAAGCCCATCTTAAAATTACGGTAACTTTTGTTATTTGTTGCAGTACTAGATCATATACTGTTACTGTATTGAAGTCATGATTCAAAGCCAGTATAATTCTAACTTCTTGTATGGCATCTCAGTGAGTGAGGTTGTTGGCTTGCCTGACTTAAAGCATATAGTTTTCCTTCCCTTTATGTTTAAGTGATCCTTGGCTGACCAATTCCACTATATGTAGGAAAATTCTTCTCCTTGAACATTGGTAGTATTCTTAACAAGAAGAAAAAGTCCATCTGTCATTAAGCTTGAGATGAGTTAAAGCTCTGCATGTGTTCTTATATTTGCTGTAATACCAGTTCTTCAGAGTGAGGCTGCTTTTTATGATTAGTTATATAAATCACTCTTTTATTTTGCACTTTGCTGAGAGTATTGGACTTAAAAGCAGTATGCATATCTTCTAAAATTTGCATCAATATAGGAACTAAGTTACACTGATTTAAAAAAAACAAAACAAACCAATGTATTTGAATTTCAGAGAAGTGTCACTACCTGTCCATTCCTCCACAAAGGCTTGTCTTTGCATGGACTTGCAGGTAAAAAAACAATTAATGGAGGCTGGGTTCTGCACTCAAGCGATGAGTCTCTTAGGAATATTGTTGCCTTCACACTTTCCAATTAGCAGAACTTAATTCTAAAGATAGGCATTTAGGCTGGGCTTAAAGTAACGGGAACTCCAAATTCAGTGACTCGTGGGAGGTTCTAAACCAGTCTGCTTTTCTCAGCCTTGCCTCTTCGTGTGTGTATAATGAGGTCTTGAAATCCATAGTGCTTTTCCATTATCTAAAAAATGTAAATGGTTTTGGGTGAAACTTCTGTCAGACCCTCTGCTCATCTGAAAAAAACCCCCACAGTTTCAGAACACCTTCAATGAAGATTTAGGTATGAACTGAAGTTTTAAAATGAAACACTTGCCTTGTATAACACTAATATTTTACTGCTGTTAAATTAGAAACACTGAGCCATGATTTATAAGCAAGCTATTGACTTGTTGGACACTTGGTCTGTTTGACACAGTTTTAACAGATGCCACTGAAAAGTGGGTACATTTTCTATTAAGACAGGTGGTCCTTTGAAATCAATATTTGCTTTCTTTTTCTAGGCAAATTAATTCAGGATTTGCCTTGTGGATTACTTAATAGTTTGAGGCAAAGCAGAAAAATAAGAACTGTGACCATAACCTTGATTCTTTCAACTTTAAGCAACTATATACCTATTTCCCCCATGTGTGGTTTTGTTTTACTTTCCTGCTGCTTTTCCCCTTTGCTGCAGCTTCTCTTCCCTGAATCTTACCTGTTCTCCCTGATCCCCTTCCCAGCAGAGTGTAGCACTGACCAGCTTGGCTCCCATGTGCAAACCCCACTCTCAAGGGGGTCCCAGAGGGGTGGAGCTGGTGGGCCGGCAGCGCTGGCAGGCTTTGCGGCTGGCAGAGTATAGTGGTGAGGGTGGAACTGAGGGTTAAAGGTGGGCTGGGGTGAGACTTTTTTTGTGCTTTGCATGATTGGGAGAGGTGGGAGGAGAAGGGCAAAGGTAACACATGGAATACCTGAGACCAAGGTTTTTAGGTCAACATGCTGCAATGCAATTAGTAGCTGCTGGGGCTTGGAGGGCAGATTATCCATGTCCCTCACCCCTGTGTTGTGGGCTGTAGCTAGGTGTTTTTTCAGCAGTAGGACATCCAAAAGCTGAAGAGTTGGACTCTCCAAACTGCAGCTGTGTGGATGCTTGCAGAGCAGCCATGCTGGACTACTTTGTTAAAATGTAACCTACGGTTTGTACAGATCACCTGAGCGATGGCACAGGAATACAATTACATTTAGGTATCTTGGGAGAGAAGCTGTAGTATGGGGATTAGGCCTATATCCCATTTTGTTTAAACAGGCACAGAAAGATCTTGTAATTTGGAACTGGTTTTTGTTTTATTCTGTTTTCCTTTATTCTTTTAGCAGCATGTTCTGTGTAATGTGTTCTCTACAAGCGAGTGTTGAGACCGTTGTTAGGCAAACATCTGTTCCTATGGAAAATTAACGGGTTTTATGTTGCTCAGCAGCTTATTTACTAATGCAACCAAGAAGGGGATACAAATATCTCCCCACTCTTCCCGCCACCACCCCAGCCCCAGTTATGCTTGTTTGCTCACTTTGCTGGCAACAGTAATTTTACACAGTGGTTCCTGCACTGTCCCTATTTACTGTCCCAAGAACAGCACAGTATGCAGTTAAGTCACAGCAGACAAGGCCATATGAAGCTGTTAAAGCAACAGTGTCAAAGGTAACCCTTTAGAGCCATGTCTGTCCACATACTGTGCTGTCTACTCCTGCCCTCCAACCTGTTTGCTGGTAGACCTTGTCTTCTTTCCTGATCTTTGTATGTATAGCACTGGATTTAGCAGTCACAGGTACCTGCTGTTGGAGTATCAATAGTCTGGGGACTGTGCTGGTCAGCACACAACACTTAAATGATTCATTATCTACTAGAGTTTAAAAAGGAAAAAAAAAAAAAAAGTCCTGTGTAAAGTTTCCTAAAGCAAAACTTCAGGTAATATCTCAAACTAATGAAAACAGTTCATGAAGTTAGTGTAGTTGTGAAGATTTTCTACACAAGTAAAAAATTCAAGTAAACTGACTAGTTAGGTTGGTTGATTTTTTTTTTCCTTTTTTTTTTTTTTCTTCAAAAGTCTGTCTTCTGACTTCAGTCCTCATAACAGCTGAACAACTTCTTCCATTAGGTCTCTGGAGAACATGTGGCAGCTGATCTTGATAACTGCTAACTTGATCTTTGTGTTCAGAATGAGCAGAGTATACCATGGGCTATTAATTATTACCTGCTCTGGTATTTCTGTTCCTTGCAAACTTGTTGAGGATGCTGCAAACCATATACTTATTAAATTGCAAGGCTTCTTGGTGGAACAGGCACTGACATAACTTTAAATAACAGCAGCTTTTGGGTACATAAACCCTTTAGTACCCTTAGGTAGAATGCTGCTTTTCTACCTTGTACCTTTGTTCTATTAAAATCTTATTTTGTATTTATTGTTGTGTTTATTGCCATGTTTCAGGTGGCTTAGTGCTTCATAGTTGTTCTGTTCATTTATATATGGCATATCCTTTTGCTAGCTTTCATATTCAACCAGTGAGCTTTTGGTCATCTGACCTTGCCTCTGGCCAAAACATTTGTTTAACTGCTTGTAGATGGTCTAAGAACACCTGTTCTGGCACCCATATGCCACTAGAATAGAGGAAGAATGAATTTATATTCAGTTTTCCCTATTTTCATAGTAGCCTTGTGTATCTCTTAGTCCTTGTTGACTTTCTCACTGCATAGCTTATTAGCTAAGTGTAAGGGTACTCAGTCTGCCAATGCCGCACAGTAAAGAATTTGCTTGAAACTATTCAAACGGTATTTCAAATGAAGGACACTTGTTAGTGAAAATGCAGCAAACTTGCCTGGGAGAGTGATTATAGATGGTTGCGGGTATATAGATATTACTTGAAGCTAGGTTAAGTGTTATATGTATTGGTAAAAATTTTGTCGTTTGATAACTATTTCTATTAACAAACGAGAGCTACCAGATAATGCATGACTTTAAAGTATTATGCACTGTGTTCTAGTTTTGGAAGTATTGAATAATATTAGAAATGGTGGCCAAAATGATAAGACTTCTTTATTCCTTTAGATGACTCTGCATAGACTTTCATCCACAGATGAAAGATTTTTCTGGGTTTTTTGAACAGCTGATTCTAGAGGTACTGAAAAGTTTGGAACAATAGTCATATGTGGAACCTAAAATAGAAAACAAGTGGGGAATGCAAGGCTTTTTACAATAGTTCACTATTATTTTTTTTTAAATTTTTGCACACCCTTTATCATTCTTTCCTATCTAAAATATTTATTTTTCACTTGAAAGAAATTAATTTAGTCCGTTTGCTTTCAGTTTGTACTGCCCCACCCCTCTTACGCTGCTTCAGGATTTTCTGAGTCCTGTGCAGCCGTTTCCTTCCGATACCCTTGGAGTAGCATTGAGCTCTGGGGCTGCATCGTGAGTAGCGATGCTGCCTGGGTGAGTCACCTGGTAAAACCAAAACAGTCCCATGTGATTATTCCCACATGAGATTCAGACTCATCTATCTGTAAATAAGCATGTGCTTGTCTACCTTGTTTTTCCTGTAAACTGCTGAAGCAGTGAAAGTGCTTTCTAGGCATGTGCCCTTGACACACAATGCTAAAAATAGGGCAGTTTGACATGGCTACGAACTCAAATGCTTCCTAGTTGTCTAAGACAACACTCCCCTATTTAAGCAATAATTTGAATGGGCATGTGTTTTCATGAAAGTGAGTAAATACTCTAAAGTACTTGGAGATGTCATGTTTGGGTTTTTTTGTTTTTTTAATTCAACTCTAATATGTAGAGCTCCTGAATTTTTCTTCAGTATATGAACAAAGTTAGGTGGCATATCTGTTCGTAATGTTCTCAGTAACTTTTTATAATCTCACTGAGAGAGAGCAGAGGTGGGTTTCAGTCTAAGGCATTTGTACTCTTTCTTTATTATGTTGGTGCTTTTCTGAGCATTTTTAAGCCCTGTTACTCTGCTCATGAAGTCACATCGTTGTCTTTCATGCTGGGTATTGTCACTGTTACTGAAACTCCTTCAGATGCAGTTGAGACCTTGTTAGAAGAACAATCAGTTATATTAGCCAAAGCTTGTCTGTTTTTATGACTGTGCTTTTGTCACACCTCTCTTCCAAAAGAGCTGAACTAGTTAAGCCCATGAAAGCATTTCATGCTGTTTTTTACCACTGTGACACAGCGTGCGTCACCTGAAGGTTGCCATACCTCCCTCGGATGCGTTCCTCAAAACTTGCGCTTCGGCCCCACGGGGTTTGCTGTGTTACCGAATGGCGTTTCCCCTGGTCGTGCAGAAAGCAATCCCTCGAAGCACAGCCCAGGACCGATTTGAGTGCAAAACCCATGCTAGAGCCTGAACCAGAGAGGTGCTCAGAGTGGGAAGGGGGATGTTTGGAGCTGGCTGTGTGAGGCCTGGGGGAAGGGGAGGGGAAGAGAGATTTATTTTAACTAACTATAAGCTTTATGTAGATTCCTTCCTTCCTTCCTTCCTTGCTTCCTTTGTCCCCTGCTTTACATTTATGGTAAGAGCATACAACAGCCTGTGTGGCTTTTAAGAAACTTATCGCTGCTGCCCAGGAGGAGTAGGTGTTTTTGGCCCAAATCATCCCCAGGGTGCCTGTGACACGCGGTGGTACCCGAATGGCGTGGGCAGGCTCTGGGCAGGGGAGAGCGCTGGGGCTGCAGCCCGGCCTGCCGCTGCTGCCGCCGGGGGAGGCCGCTGTGCAAGGAGCTGGGCGAGGGCTCGGCCTTGGCCTTCACCTCCCAGCCCGGGGGGAGAGGAAACGCCGTGGTCCGGGAGCCGAGAAACCTTGAAGGCAGCGGAGATGTGGTGTGTGGGGAGGCGGGCAGGCTGAGCAGTAGCATCCGTGGGCCAGGGCCAGGCTGTGAAAGCACAGGGAGACGAGAGCAAGTGCTGGTTTTGGCAGGGCAGGGCTTCATTTTGCTATGTTGGTGCCGTTGTTGCTGATGAGAGAGCGGTGGTGGGGATCTCATGGCCTCCTCGCATCACCCTGCTGTTCAGCCTCCTGTTCCCTTGGTGCAGTTGTAGCCTGTTTACTTCTCAGCAGATCTACTGCCGAGGTGGAGAAATTCCCTTTTCTCTCCACTCCCTTGTATACATCCGCAGACTCAAGACTTCCCTCAGGCTTCTCTTTTGTAGCTGGTATGACCGCAAGTCTTTCAGTTGTTTCTTGGAGGTCATGTTTTGCGGGCCTTGGAGGGCTTTCACTCCTGTGCTGCACATGCCTTCAAAGCAGTTTGTGTTTCTTCCAGTGGTGGTACATGGTGAGCAACCAGGGCTGCGGGGAAAGACCCAGTAAGAATAGCCGGGGAGAGGGAAGAGCCATTGCAGGTTCAGTGCTGGGAAACGGCATTTGCAGAGAGTCTTGTCTCTGCAAATGTAATCTGGTTTATTCCAAACCAATTGCCCTTGCAAACAAAATAGCTCCAGTGCTTGGACTGTATCCTGCCCCATACCAACTGTTAGTGTTGCACAGGATTCCTTGACACTTATATCCATCAAACTCTTGAGAGAATTTCACTTTAAGATAGTCCAAGATCCTTGAGAAAATGAATGTTTAGTCTCTGTACTTCATCATTCTCTATTGCTTTAGAAGCAGAACTGAGGAGTTTGCAAGCTGTGCTTAGTTTCCTTCCCAGCTTGAGCCACTATAAAGTACAAGTTACACAGCATTAAAAGACAGAGACCAGGCTGTAAAGCAGTCCAAATTAAGCTGTGCATTTCTAAATCATGAACAATTCTGAAAACCCTGTTGTACGAGAGAAACGCGTGTCCGTGTTTTGGCATTTTTGAATCAGATGCAGAAACGTATGGCTGGGACAAAGAAAAGAGGAAGAACGTGACTCATGATGCATGAAAATATATATTTTGCTGCACTCTTTCACAGCTCATAAGCAACAATCTAAAAGAGAAGATACACAGCTTCTTCCCCCCCCCCCCCCCAAAATCCATGGGTGAAAGGGTTTCCTTTGTTGGGACTCAACAGGTTGACACCCTTGCTGGGGTGGCTGCACAGCTGCTTTGTAAGCCATGGCAGGGCTCATTTGGTGAGACTTAGGGCCAGCTGCCCCCTCTAGCCACTTGCCCCAAGGTCACCATCTGCCATGGCTCTTGGCATCAGCCACCGTGGGCTTGGCTGGAGCTGCGGTGTGGAGCCGTGGTGCAGGAGACCGTGGGCTGCTGCTGGTGGAGCTGCAGGTGCACGTCTGGCTCCCGCCTCTGACTTTCTTCCCTCCTCTCTCCTGGTTGCAAGGCAGCCTCTCCCTTCTTGTTGCTTAGGTGCCTGCTGGCTGCTTTGGTCCAAGGTGCACAGGCAAATGAAGCTGTGCCTGCCACTACCAGGAGATTCTGTGTGGGAAGCCTTGAGGTCTGTTTTCATGCTCGTGTGCTGCGAGCGCAGCCTCCTCGGCATGGACAAACGTTGCAGAGCATGAGCTCATTTTCATGACACTTCACACAGCTGCGTGAGGCTCAACTGCTGTATCTAGTCACTAGCTTTGTGGTCATTCTAGCTTTTCTGGGGAAGTTATTGTTGTAAACAGGCATGTGCTTCACATATATGGTTTTGTGCTAGTGTTTCTAACGAGGGAAGAACATTACATTCTACACCAGTAATGTGCATTGCAGTCGTTATACAGACGGCCGTATCCTCACGTGGTCTGTTTCATACTAGATTTACAACTGTGTGTTCGTTATTAGACTCGGAGCTGTGCATGAGTGGTGTTCATGTAGTTGCCCGTGTATTTAAAGGTTACACAGATACAATTCTTCTTGATAGTGCCTAGTAGAGAGCAGCTTGCTTTATCTAGCAGCTGACACTTGGAAAAAAAAATCCCGAAATACTTGTTGGTGGGCTTTGGTTCTCCAAAGCCAAATAAGTAGGATTGGACCCATTTTTGAGTATCTGGAATATTTGCTGTTTCTGTCAAGAAGGGCAGGAGGGGTGCTGAGCTCTTCTGCTGACTTGTTCTGGATTAAGAAATTTAACTTTCAACATCCAAGTTGGAAAACTATGCTTTTTTTTTTTTTTAATCTGATAGCTTGGTGGTTTGTAACCACTGTTACAGCACAATTTATACATGCATGGGATAGTTTAGAAGTATACACAATGGAGCATTTATTCAGTTTTTATTATTATTGGCCAGTGTGAAGAGGTGATTGCATTTTAGATGAGAAAACATAATATTTCATCCTCTCCACACATAATTGACCAGTTGGAATTTTGTAATTATGGTTCTAGTTAAGCTTGCATTTGGTGACTCCAGAACTTGAACCATTTGTCTTCTTTCTAATGGTTAGAAAATGAGTGTTTAATTGAATGATTTATAGTGACCGATGTCTGCTCTTTCCTCATGGTGTAACAAATGAAGGACAAACATACAGATAGTTTCCTACCTGGTATTCTCATGGTGCTTCTTGGGGGTGATGGGCTGGTGATGTATGCTTATGTATTGCAGTTTAAGCTTTTTGTAGCTTTAAAACTGGATTTGCAGGCTTTTCCCAAACTTTTCTAAGCAAATTTAATAATAACTTTATTTTTCAAAGCTGATTACAGTTAAGCATAAGGGATTTTATAGTCTCTGCTAGTGTATCTCAGTGCATCTCTGTTACAAACTCAGGTTGTTTTCTGTTGCATTCGTGGCATTGCCGCAAGTGGTCAGGTGTTCTCATGTTGTCACTTGCTGTTGCTCTGAGTGGTAAGCTTTTTATGGTCAATTCCCACTGCCATATTTACAGCCTTAAAAAAAAAAAATCAATGGCCAAAATTTAATTTAAATGCAACAACAACAAAAAGCTAACCTCCAAACCCCTAATCCAAAAATCCAAACCTTCACTATCCTTTACTATTTACAGCTGTGATAAACTCCATGTAACCTTAGCATTCACCAGATCTAGAGTTTTGTTTTCCCTTTTTCCTTCAAACCACTGTATGCCTACTTGATACTTTTTCTACAAAGCTTTTCATCTGCATTTAAGAGTGTAACAGAAAGCAGATTTTAAAAAACTAAAGGGGAAGAAAATGTCTAACCTTTTGTACATTGCTTTTTTTCCTTACATGTTTTGTATTTTAACTGCAAGTGTGTTTACACAGCTGTCTGCATTCATGTATGTGTTGCTCCCCCAGTATGCAAACTGTGTAATAGATGGATGATAATGTTTTGTACCTATGCACTCACATAGAGATTTATATTAACAAATCATGTTTTGCTTTATGTCCCAGTTTCTGTCTTTTAATGCTGCTTAACTTGCACTTTATAGTTGGCTCAAACTGGGAATGAAACTGAGGAGCTTGCAAACACCTTAGTACTGTTTCTAAAGCAATAGAGAATGATGAAGTGCAGAGTCTAAACATTCACTTTCTGAAGTACCTTGGATGGTTTTAAAGTGAAATTTATTCAAGGATTTGATGGATATAAGCTTACTCTAAACCAGTTACTGATATATCAAATTATATTTGTAGAGGCAAGAGTTTTAGCAGATGATATTTTCCCAGTGCTGAGTGGAATGGCTGTAGGTATTTCCCTTTGCTTCACCCTGTCACCTCCTTTGAGATGAACATCCTCCTCTCAGCTAGTCCTGTCACGTTAGTCTAGTTAGCAAGTGTCTCTCTGGAGCTCTGAGTTTGCTCTTTGTGTGTCCTAGTTTCAGCTGGGATAGAGTTAATTGTCTTTCTAGTAGCTAGTATAGTGCTATGTTTTTGGGTTCAGTATGAGAAGAAAGTTGATAACATGCTGATGTTTTCAGTTGTTGCTAAGTAGTGTTTAGTCTAAGTCAAGGATTTTTCAGCTTCTCATGCCCAGCCAGCAAGAAAGCTGGAGGGGCACAAGGAGTTGGGAGGGGACACAGCCAGGGCACCTGACCCAAACTGGTCAAAGGGGTATTCCATACCATGTGACGTCATGTCCAGTCCATAAACTGGGGGGAGTTGGCCAGGGTGAGGATCACTGCTCGGGAACTAACTAGGCATCTGTTGTCAGGTGGTGAGCAATTGCATTGTGCATCACTTGTTTTGTGTATTCCAATCCTTTTATTATTATTATTATTGTCATTTTATTGTTGTTGTTATTAGTTTCTTTCTTTCTGTCCTATTAAACTGTGTCTTTATCTCAACCCATGAGTTTTACTCCATCCCCCTCCCCGATTCTCTCCCCCATCCCACTGCAGAAGGGGGAGTGAGTGAGCAGCTGTGTGGTGCTTAGTTGCTGGCTGGGGTTAAACTACAACGGTGTGTCATTGTAAGAAGTATACGAACCACTTTGAGGGCATCTCCAGCAAGGGAAGTAAAACCCAGCTAAAACATTACTTCCAAGGAAGACCTGAGGTCATTAAGTCTTCCCACTGTCTTCTGTGAAGATGAGAGTCTTGAAGTGTATAAAATGTTTTAATATCTGTTGTAGACAAATGCAATGGTAGACATCTTTAAGTATAAAATCTGCAGTGATATAGGAAGGGTATCTCTAGTGGTAAGTGTCTAAAAGTTGTCCATACTTAAAAAGTCTCCAGGGGTACTCCAGGAGTTTCAATCAAACATTGGCTTGAAATTACTGAAGTGTAGCTGATTGTACCTTATGCTGGGTAAAATTACTTGTTTAGACCTTGAATAGCTCTGGTGGTGGTGATCATACAGCTGTCCATTTTCAGAATTTGGGGAGGACGTACCAAAAGTCAAAACCAACTTCAGTCAGGGATCTAATTTATCAGACCAATCTTGGTTCTGAAACCAGGTAGCTGTGGCTGTCACGGGACAAGTTCTAGACCTGGTCTTCCAGCTGCAGTCTTACTGTGGTGTGAACACTGGTGGTTGGACTGGGCTTCAGCTGATACAGAAGGTCATTAAAAGTGCTTGAAGTCAATGCTCTTTGCATGCAACTTTCAGTGTGTCCATATTGACATTGTCCTCTTTGAAGTAGTAGGGGAGGGGGAAAGACTGTAGGTGTCTCAATATTAGGATAAGGGAACACACATACAGGGTGTGTACATGTACAAAGTACAGGGTTCAGGTCTCGGAGTACAGGGTTTCAGTGTGTGGTAAAATGCACATGAAGCCTGCCAGTGCACAGGGCTACTGTACATCTGTTTCAAAATTAGTCATTCTTGGTGTTTCTATCATGTTGTAAAACTTTTCCTGGTAGACCTGCTCTCAGCTGCTGATGTGAGTTCTAGTCATGCTTTTTTCTGTTTTGGCTGAGGAGTGTTTAATTTTGAATATCTTTAGGAGGCCAGTTTGAGCTGTATTTGTCAAATAGTTTAAGCCTATGACAAGATGCTGAATTCAGTAAACAATATTCCATATGTCCTACCAGACTTTGCGATGTCACTTTTTAAATGAACCAATCATGAGTGAGTTGAACATTATTCATCTTACGCTAAAGCTACAGAGTTCTTTGAGATGTGTGCTGTGCACACATCCCACGACCTATATTTTTACGCCTGAAGCAGCTTCTCATATTGGCTTTCTCTTCCATGCTCTGAGTCCTGCTATCCTGCAAGTGGGTGGGATACGAATGAATATGTATAATATGTTGTGTGTGTGTATATATGCATATATACACAGAAATATATGTAAAAGAAAGATATTTAAACTAAAAAAAATAAAAAATAGTAGTCAGCTGCACATATTCAAGCACAAGCAGCTGTAACCCACATCTGTAGCAGCAGCAGTGAAGACCTATGTAGGAGTGTGGAGAGAAATGGGAGGCTGGACCACCTTTGTGAATAAATCTGTTAAATTATCCTGAGGATGGATTTGCTAAGACTTATGTCTGTCAACTGCAGAAACGAGCTTGAATGTTTTTTTACGAGGTTTCTAGGAGAATGTACTAACATTGTTAATATGACAACTATATTTGTACTTGTGAAGTATTTCTGTTTTCATTCTCACACGGTATAACTGGAGGTGAGCAAAGCACTATCTTCATGTTCTTCTTGTTAACGCCTGGTTTTAGCATTTCTCTTGTAATGAAAATCCAGCTGAAGGCATTGGTACCTGCACCTTAACAAGAAGCAGATGAGAGGAAGTGGTAATGCTTATTTGTTGGCTTCTTTAAAATTAAGGACTGATTATTTATGTAACGTGTAGTCACAGATGTAGTCAAAGTGCAGGTAAATCAGGGTTCTTTTCTCCAGAATTTGGGCAGAGATCTCAAGTTATTGTTTCCTGATAATTTTTTTTTTTTTTGTCTGAAGGTATAAAAATACCACAAGCACTGAAGATTTTAATGGTAGTTTTAATGCAGTCAAAACAGTGAGGAACATAATCTTATACAGGCATCATTGTTCAGAGACTCAAGTTCTCTATCAGTGGCACGTGAGCACTTCTTCCCTTCTTCTCTGGCTAGTTATTGAAAAAAACCCCTGACTTACTGAGCTAACTTTGCTTTTTTACTTAAAAAAAGGGTGAGGATGGAGAGGAGAGAGAGGAAAGTGATTTCTGCTTGTTATTGCTTGGTTATCTCCTATTAGATCCCTGCAAGTACTATCCCCTGCTCTTGTAAACGTACTGAGGAAAAAGCTTGTGTCCTTAAGTTTTAGGCAAGACTCACAGAAGGAAAACAAACAAACAAGAAAACATTAAAAAAAGCACTGCAGTGAGTGTTGAGGTGAGTTCAAGGGAATGATTGCCAGAGTGGAGCAGTTGGTCCATCAGTGACCAGAAGGCTGGTCTCTTTCTCATCTAGAACTAGGTTGCTGCCATTTTTGTGTGTGTCCATCCCTGTGATGATTCTTCTGAAAGGGGCAAGAAAAAAAACCCCCAGACAAACTGAAAGTGAAATTTGCTTGTCTCAGAGCACACAGAAATGAACATAAAATGAACCCTTTTTATAAGTTTAACCTCAGAAGACTCCACTTGACTGAAATTGGATATCAAAGACTGTGTATCTAAATGGCTGCCAGAAAAAGGAGGGTCCAAGCTAATTTTTAGAAGTTAAGTTTTTCTGTGGTAATGCCTGGTGTGCACTTCAGGAGCAGTGTGATAGCCACTGCTGACCCAGGTTAAGGGATGCCCTGCATTGTGTTGGTGGGAGACAATACAAGGAATGAAGCTGGTATGTCTCCTTGTCACCATCTATTCATATTTTCAGAGCGTTAACCCTGAGGTGATTCCTTTATCGTATTGGAAAGCATGAGAGCCTTTATTAAACATAAAGAGGACACACCCTGTGCATGTTGTAGTATGTAGAGGCAAATTGTGTCTGCCTTAATTGCGCTTTTGTTCCTGACACCACCCCCCCCCCCCCCCCCCCGCCCCAGGCTGGAGGGTGACAAAAGGAATGTCTGGGCTGATTTTCCCCTCTTCTTCTAGGAAAAGCTAATATAATCATCAAAATATATTTAACTGCCTGCCTCTTTCTTGTGAAAGCTCACTGTTGCAGATAAGGTTACATGCAGAAGTCTTCCCGCATGCCAGTTGGGAGTAACAGCAGATAACTTGGAGCCCACAGCTAAGATGAGCATGTTGGAGTGTCTGTTTACAAATCAAATATCGGCCTGGCCTGGCATGGCCTGCCCTGGCAGCAGAGCTGTGCGCGCGCTAAAATTAAAGAGGAGGCTGGAAAGGGAGACATTCCTCATGTTCTGGGCTGGTCTCATTGGTTCAACAGCATGTACCACTACTGCGCTGCTGGCATGGTAGCCAGCACAACTACAGTAGCACATTGTGTGCTGGTGGGTAAGAGCTCAACAATAAGGGACTGGAAAAGACCGCTTTCCATAGAGAGGTTTTTAGAAGGCTGAATATTACCAAAATAATTTCACAAAGCTATATAATCTGAAAAGCAACTGAAGTGACTGCCCTTGATCTGCTGCCAGACCTCATAGGGGTATTGCTTTCCACAGGCCACTGCAGCACACTCGGCTGTGTTACCCCATCCCATAATTTTTTTTTTTTCTCTACCATAGCTGAGCTTACTATTTATGCTAGTTTGAAAGTTAAGCATGCTCTTGGGTAAGCAGAGGGAAAAGTGATTTTACTGTTGCTATGTGGAAGAATGGCCAAATGCTTGCATGTATTTTCGGGGTGGTACAGAGTGTTTAGATTTTACATTCTAGCAAAGGGTGTTCAGGTTTCTAACCCAGCCTCCGGGGCTGGCAGCAGTTCTTCTAGTGTTGTTGTCCCTCCTGCCAGGGTTGTTGCAATGTCCTGGAGGGGACAATATGGCAGCCTCTTGATCTAAACCTCTCAACTCCATTTAAAGTCAAAGACCTTAAAAAATGTTGGTAAAAGGTCTCCAAAGCAGTGGGACTTTTTCTCTTTTAAAGTAAAAAAAGCATCTGGAAATGGGATGTCCTTGGCTTCTCCTCCTGCCTTGCAGTTAGGAGCAGTAAGTTTGCAGAAAGGTGCTGTTTGTAGTCCTTCCAGGAGCTGTGCTGGCACAAATGCCTGTTCTTCATGTTCAGTGTCCATATTTTATTTAATGCTACTGACACATTCTTGTTGCTTATTGGGAAGTTTGCTTCTAGCTTCATGGGGAAGAGGGTGGTTTGGGTTTTCATGTTTGTTTTCTTGGCATTTTAAATATTTCTTGTCTACTCTGGGATGCTGTGCTGTATGTGTCTTGTCATCGTTATTCATAATTTAAGAACCCGTCTTTATAGTAGAACATGTGCAACGGGCCCATCTTTATTCAGTCAACTCTTGTCTGAAGACCATCTTGGAGCACCTCTGTGCTGAGCACAGCTCTCCCACACTTTGTTAGAGGGTCTTGGCTGTCATGCTTCTGGTTTGTTTTTTGGTGTTTTTTTTTTTCTCCTTTCAAGTATCTGGGTGATGAAAATCATGTCATCAGTGTTTTGTCGCATGCTTTCCAGCTTCAATGCTTCTTGTATGTGGCTGTTTCTGTATGCTGAACTGTTTCCATCTCCCTGAAACCAAGCACTGGTGTGTATATGTGACAGTATGTGGTTATACAAGAGTGTATTAGTTGATTTCTGAGGCTTCTGCTACTGCTTGTCTCCATCTCTCTCTCATTTATGTTCATCCTATGTTCCCTTATACCCGGGAGCTGCTCTTGTATGGCCACTGACTTGGGATCCTGATCTTCCTATCTGGTTCCTTCCCTGAACTCATTGTGATGCAGTTCGTCCCTAAACTCTGTCCAGATTTTGGGAGAGCTTTCTTTCATAATGCCCCTCATATTTTAGAAGCATCTCTAGTACTTATTACTCCCACAGTAGCTGGTCACTTCCCCTACATCCTTTCCTACACATGTAGATCCATTTCCCTGTGAAACCTCTCCTGGATACCTCTGCCTCGCTCTTCATCTCCATTCCCAGAAGCCCAGGCAGCGGCTGGGCCACCAGGCCTTGGGTTGCCGCTGTGACCTCCCTGGTCTCCCAGCCAGGCTACACTTCCTTCAGCACTCAGGCTGCCTGTTCTTCATTTCTATGGCTAGGCAGTAAGGAAAGCCTCCTCCACCCTTCTGGAGCAGGCCAGGCTGGCTGAGGACAACCTTGAATTTCAACCAAAAGATCAGGTGGATGTTCCCTGGTGCGTCCCATGTCCCGTTTCTCCCCCCCCCTTCCCCATGTGGCTGTTGCACCCACTGCCTACACCTTGCAAGCCCTTTGAGGCAAGGGCCACCCTGTCTTGACGCTGCTTTCGTTATGCACAGCTGCTGTTTAATGCAAGAGGTGTGTGCTGCAAATAGTTTGAAATAAAATTTTTCCACTGCTCCAGCAGTCCTCTACCACCCCTCTCTGCGTCTTCTTGCTATGCTCAGCTCTGAATAGCACATGTTTCATTCTCATCCAGATGCCAGGAGCAGGCATTTAAGAGCTGTGGCTCCCTAAATATTCAGCAGGCCAATAACCAAGATTTCTTAGTTCCTCTTACACCGCCTCCTCTTTCTTCTCATGTCAATAGCAAAGCACTGAAGTACTCTTTCCCTCTGTGCCTAAAAATCTAGTTCCCCTTCTGTTGGGCTGAGCATTTCACTATGAATCAGTGAAAAATCAGAATGAAGTGTACATTCATACAGGGGATTTACACTCCCACTTCCCTTATTTTAAACAGTGCCGGCTTTTTAAATGTCAAAAAATTTAAATTTTAGGCTTTTTAAGGAGAACAAATTGTTTTGACAAGAGGAGGTAGTTTATCGTATAGTGAATGTGAAACTGGTAAATAGTATACAATTTGTCAGTGCCCTGCAGTATTGTTCACTTTTATTCTTAATTTATTACTACTATGGATGTTTTTGATTCATGTTCAGGGGAATATTGCTGTAGTGAGTTAAAGTACTTTTAGTGGAGGATAGCTTGTGGAGCTGCTTACAGAGCAGCAGTGAAACAGGACTGGAGCCATTTACCTGAATACTTGCAGTGCCTGTTTCAGAGCATAAGGAAGAAGTTGCATTGAAATTGAGTGTCCAGGTTTCTGGAATATAACAGGTTTGGGGTTTTTTTTGTGTGTGTGGTTTTTAAGTCTAGCACCTGATGTTACCAAACTGCTTAGATGCTTGCAGAATCGTGACTTTTGCAAAGGACAACTCTAATGGGTTTTTAGCTGTGAAAGCCTGATGTCTTGGGCAGAGCTGATTATTTAGTTGAATTGAAAACTTGGCTATAAAATGTAAGGCAGAGACTTAGGACTAAACTCTTCCTGTGGGGCTATTGGAGCCAGTAAGAATAGAGAAGACCTCTGCTGCGTTTTATTTGATTTCTTGTGCTTTTTGCAAGTAGGCCTGAGCAATAGCAGGCGATTTAACTATATTCCAGGCAAGATATTCTCTTTAAATAAAAGAACAACAACCCAAAAACATATATCTTCCATGTTAGTTGCTAGTCCCTTTTTTCTCTATGAATTCCAGTGATTGTGAGGAATAAGGGTATTTCAGTTTTCAGGTCTGTGCAATTATAGAGTATTAACTACTGCATAGCAAGTAGAACAGTGTAAACTTGCCTCCTTCATGATTGCATCTCTTCTGTTTTCCCTTTGTAAGAAGGGAAAACCTATTCTAATTTCATTAATAATGAGGCTGTACAATAAACTTCAGGGTCAGAGAGCTTGCTGGTGACTGAATACATCCTGCAAGGTTGTGAATGGAAAACTCCTTCCACCTCTTTGTAGAAGGCTCTGAATGCCAATAGCTGGAAGTAGAGATCACTCGAACCATGTCAGGTGTAGTTAACTCATTTAACTATGGCTGTTCTCCTTGAATTGTTTCAGTCATCTTACTTGTCATTTGAGTGCTCCTTCAAAATTGACACTTAAGTAATTTATTGTCTGCAAGCTGTAAGCTAGCACTCAGCATTCACACTGTGAATTGTTTTGTTTGGGTGTATATATAGGTCAAATGATATTAGCATAGCGCATCTATTGCAATATTAATTTCTAGTTTAGATAATTGCATTCAAAAGTTTGTGGTTTTTTGTAAACATCCTCTTAAACCTTACCTTTCAGGTTAATGTGTGAGTTGGTCATAATGCTGGGATACTTTAAGCTAGACTTGGAAATCTCATAGATCTTTATAAATGTGTATTTAACAGAATTTCACAATAATGTCTTTTTAACTTTTAGGTTTTTTTAATAACCTGGTTTTGAGTGTTTTAAATATGCATACTTTTATTTTTATGACTATCTGAATTATTAGGTAGCTGCTAATTAATGTGTTTCATCACAAATTTTCTACACTCAAAAATCCTGTGATTCCCCTTTGCTTCAAGGTTCATGTTTCTACACCTTGAAGGCTTTGCACTTAATTGTTGGTGTTTGCAAAGCTCTCATCTCTGCATTAGCACTGTAGAGACCTTTACTGTAGATTTTATTTTAACCTGATTCTGCAGCTCAAAGTGATTCAAATACTTGAAGGTGGTGTTCTTGCTCTACCAAGATCTCTCCTCCTTTCTGTAAAGTGTATGTAACTTGTATTTTTGTCTGACCCCAGGCTTGAATTCTTGTGTCCCGCTCCAACCTCCTCTACTTCTTTCCGTGCCCAGTCCCTGCAGCAGGGACTAGATAAGGTTGTCCCCTTTCCTCCCCTATAAAAAACAGGAGAGGTAGGTTAAGAAAAACTTGTCTTCTCCAGCTGTTGGAATGACTTTAGCAATTTCAGGCGTAGCTGTTACAGCTACTCAAGTGACTGAGCTGCCCCATGTGTTATGAGACTGCTACTGATGATCTGCATTCAGGTACTGGAGTTTGCCATGCCAGTATAATAACTAGGGAGGTGAGGTAGGTGACATGCACTGACAGTTCAAGGGAAAGTTTTGTATAAGAATCTCGAGCAACTCAGCCCATGTGTCTCTAAGCCTCTGTAAATGCAGATAACAAGTCCTTCCCTTAAATAGTTTCTTGTGTTTCAGAGACTCCTTGTTTAGAGGCCAAACCTACTCTTAAACGTCTGGTCCACAGCAGTGCTGTCCCTCAGTAGGACTGCTGGGAAGCCAAAGGCATGGCATGCATCCTATAGATGACCAATTTAAAAAGGGGGAAGGGGAATCTTGTAAATATAACTCAAGTAAAATGCTTCAATCTTTTTATAGCTTTTCCTGGTTATAAAAAGATCGAAGATATTCATGAAATGGTTGTTAAGGACTTATCTTTTTCCCAAAAGCTTGTCATCTTGAGTTTTGTGCACAATAGAGGGAATGTCTCAGATGTGATCTCCATCTGAGTTCTAATACACTTCATTTTTATGTGCACTAATCTGTGAACTAAATCCATTTGACAGGATTTTCCTCTATGATTCCTTCTATAATTTTTTAGATAGTTATAAGAGATCCTGGAGGAAATGCTTAATGTTAGAATACAGGACAACCTTCCCAGGAAAGATTTCCCTGGTATCAAGCACTGACTTGGCTCTGTTTCTACAATGCGCCAGCATACCTGTACCAGAAAGAAATTTTTTTTTTTTTTTTTTTTTTTGTAAGTGTGGCCTCTTCATGAAATTATCCCTTTGCTCTTGTCAAGAGATTTCTTGGAACTTGTAATTGTTGATTGGTTCCAAAAGATGATTCAAAAATTGATTTTTAGTCTGACAGATTTCTATTATAGTTGCAGGTTTCTAACTTTACAGAAGGCTTTTTTTTTGAAATGAACGAACTATTATGCTGAAACTATTATATCACACTAGCATCCACCTTGCAGAGCAGTAATGAAGTGGCATCAAGACTTTTTAATAGCTACAGAAAATAGCTTCCAAAAGTGCCTTTTTCACACACACATGTGCACACATACAGAGAAAAGAGTAAAGTGTATAGCAAAAGTACAATTCTCCCTGATAAATCTTCCAATTAAAAAGAATGCATTTTCTTTAATGATATAGAGTTAACAAAATTGGGAGGACTGAAAGGTTGAGGGCGGGAAAGGAAAAACATAACCATTTCCTTTCTGTTTTTCATGGCACTGAGCAGGACATTGCAACTTGCACTGTGGGGCTGAGCAGCAGTCTTCCTGACAGAGACCACTGCTGGATGCCTCTGTGGGAAGGTGTTGAAACTGTCATTTAAAGCACCAGTTGTATTTCAATATAGTACTGTGAGTAAAACAGAAAATTCACCTTTTATCCCCATTTTCCAAACATTCTTTTAAAATTTGCTGGCTCCCTTGCTTTTTGTGTAGTCTATCATTTAATCAAAGTTGGGCAATGGATGCTCACTGGATAGCAATGCTTTTATAGCTTTTTTTTTTTCCCATTGGCAAACTACAAATGAGATTGTAGAAGTAGCGGGGAGTGTTTCCACTTAAACTGGCCGCCTCGATGCGAGAGGAGGCAGATGAACAAGAGCTAGTGTTGCTGCTGCTTCCCACTACGTTTCACAACACCCATCTGCCAGCCCAGCATGTGATCCTCCCCTCACGCTGAGCTGCAGAAATGTCCTGGTAGCCCGTCAGCCTGGGAAGGAGGGGGCCCCAGCAGTGCCCATGAGGAGGTCCTAGGAACAGGGATTAGCTGTGTAAAACAGTAGTTGCTGTCTTTAAGGACCAACCTGCATGACGGTGCTTTTTAATTTTCTGGAAATCAGGATGGGTACTGAATCAGGAGTGTTTGCATTAGTGCAAACCTGGTTCATAAACTCTGACATTATCTGAAACTGCTCTTGAAGTTACACCTTTAGCGTGAGGAGAGGGGAGATTAATAAAGTATCGTAGCAGATATTGTGTGCTGCTTAATTGTATTCAGATAATGTTGCATAAATACTTATTTCTATGTTTTCATTTAATTTAGATGAAGGGTGAATAGAAGCTGCCAATTTGGCCATCTCTACATGATTCGTTATTTCATAATACCTGTATCATATTCCCTCTCTCTCTTTTCCAAACTGAATTATCCTGCTCCCTTTAATCTCTTTGTGAAGGAGGCCACCCATGCATCTAATAAGTTTTTGGGGTTGTTTTTTTGCCTTTCTCTAAACTTTTCTCAAGTAGTCTTTTTTTTTTTTAACCTTGGAGACCATTTAATGCCATTTGTCAGCCTTGATACTATGATTTTCAATTTTTTTTTTTATGCCCTTACCTCCTTAGTGTAATGCACACTAATCTTTCCTCTCTATCGCACAGACTATTTCCAGCTTAGGGTATAACATGGGAACATGAAAGCACACAAGATCTTTTTGCCTACTGCATTCAGTACCTGGGCTACCTTTGTAGCACAAAAATTTCTTTTGCAATTTCTCTATTTTCACAGCTTCATTAGAATACTTTCTCTGTGAATGTTTCCATTGTATGAATTTTTATTTTAAAAAAAGGAGGGAGAGTGAGTTCTGATGCTGATCTTCATCTGTAATGGTTTACCATGTTGCTTACACTTGTTGGATTCCTCTTAATTGTTTCTTTAGAAGCTAACCTTCTTCCATTTGTAAATTATACTTTGTGATTTTTGACTTAACAGGACCTGGCTTAAATCTGCTAAGTGTTGTTCTTGAATGCTAGTGTGGTTTTAAAGCATATAGTCTTCTCTTTCTGTTATCTTTTTATTTTATATACATGGGGGTGGGTGTGTGTGTGTATATACACACACAAATTCAAATGGTCCAGCAGTACTATCTTGAAATACTTATAAACACATGTGGTATGTGGAGTTGGTTACAATAGTTGTAGTCATGGTTGCATGTGATGCTCTAGCTGAGACCTATTTTCAATTGTTTTAAATCTTTTGCTTTATTTGAAACACCGAAGTTGGAATAGTCCACAGCATCCCTTACCTCCTTATTTTTTATTTGAGCATTTCAGATATGCCATAACGAGAGCGAGGTAAATAGGGACCTAGTGTTTGTTCTTAGCACTGTAGGGAGGGACGTTGGCTGAGGCTGGAGGATGACTCTGCTGTCAACTAACAAGTCCAGCGTGTGCAGTGAAGATGACTTGTCTGTAAGAGTCGTGCCCCAGTTACTCACCACACACTTTCTTAATTTTGCAGCAAGTTGAGGACTTTCAGGAAGACGAACCCCTTTGGTTAGGGGAATCGAATGCTGCCATGGCAAATTGAAATCTGCATCTTCTAGTCTTTGGTGCTGGGCAAACTATTTAAGCAGTAGTTGCCATTAGTTGCTAACAGTGTGCCTAGTCTTCAGTTTGTCTCATGTGACGAGCCTCAGGTCTCTCTTGCAGAAGTTCCGTGTTCTCCTTGCTACTGAAAGTGGCTTTGAAGCTGTGCTTTGAACACACAGACGTGCTGAGCACTGTGGAAAATCAAGCCCTCGGTGTCCAAATTGGTCGCTCAATTAGTAGTTCCTTTTGACAATTTTGGCTTTGTTCTCTGTGGTTCAGCTTTACATTCTTAAAACCCTGGTAATGCCACCTAAACAGAATTGCATTATAGGGTAAACTTATTAATAGTTTTGAACATTTGGATATAACTGTAAGTTCCCAGGAGAAGAATTCACTCCAGGGTTTGTATGGGATGTGGTAAATAAACCAGAGTTATTGTTTTCAGGCGCTGCCTTTCTGGTGTGTGCAAACAATGACTTCAGCAGCTTCCAGACTTATTTTTCTGATTCTTCCAGACTATGGTCATGGTTTCATGAGACAGTAAACTGGGTATTGGAGGGCCTACAAGATGAAAAACACCATCACCACATGCTGCAATGCATTGGGCCATTGCAAACTGGTGTTGCCTATTCAAATGCCTTCATAAGGTTTTGGAGAAATAATTTTGTCCTGGCAGACCATGTTCTGGTTTGGGTACTCCATGTCCATGCTGCTCTGCCTTTACAAGCGACCTACATGCTCTGACCTTCTTTTGGTGAAAATGGGTGAAACTGCTGTTCTTGCGCTCTGGCTGGGGGGCTGGGAGGTGTGCCAGGAGACCTGGTGTCAAGCTCACTGGTCTGCCATGGCCTCCATGCAGGTGATGCAACATTATCCAATTACACCTTTAAAAAATGGCTGTTTCTTCAGGGATTTATTAGGGGCTTCTTCATATTTAATTTTCTCCATAAAGCCATGCTAGCCCTCTGTTGGGGATGTGGCTTTTACCAACAAAAAGACTATGCCTAACTGAAGGCACTTTGAAAAGCCTTTTTAACGTTGTCTGTTGTCAGCGGCTGATGGGGCTGGGAGAGTGATAGTGGTTCTGCTGAGGTCTTGTTTCAACAAAGTAAAAAATATGCCAGCTCTGCTCGCACTGTGCTGCATTAATATAATTAATTTAAAATCACCTTTTTTTTTTTTGTGGACTTAAATATACTGACAGAGCACTTGAAGTGTGCAGATGGCATTAGTGGTTCAGCCAGGCTTGATATCTGGAGTGATATCAGCATTGCTCTGCACCCCCACCCCCTCCTTTCCTTACCTGGGTCTTTTGTTTTCCTTCATCCCACCTCTCCTCTTTTAAATCAGAAAGAGGCTTGCACTAACAACTTCTTCTCTTTCCTCATATTGTTGCCTGACTATTTTTTTCCCTTCTTTTTGTTAAATCACCCAGAACACTGAAAGTCTTTGCAGCCAAAAATTTCCACGTGGTCTTTTACTGAATGACCCTAATTCTCTTGTCTCTTTTTCTGCCTCCGCTATTTGTGATTTCAGTGGTGTTGTCTAATTTTAACTCCCAATCAACATGCCAGGAGTCATGGAGTTCTAGTGGATTTACTCTATATGAGTGGAGAAAATAACTGCAGGTTCTACAGCACCACTTGAAGTTCCCATTGATAAGTGTGTGTGAGAGAAACAGTAAGGAAAACTGTGCTTATGGACCAGATGTCTTGAGACTAATTTGCTTATGGTGTAGGGCAGAAATCCTACAGCACTGTAAGAAGAGGTGTATGAAATAGTCTGTTCTGAAAGTGCAGAAAACAACTGCCCTGGTTTGTTCAAAGGTGCTACTTATAAACCTGTGAAATCTGCATAAGAACCAGGATATTTTAATGTGTGCTTCAAGCTCTCTGCTCTGCTGAAAAGTAACGTTTCCTTGTTTCTTTTTTCCTTGTAAAGCAGCCTTGATTTGTGGGGCTTGGTGTAGGGTAATGCTGTTTATAATGAAGTCAGAATTCGCTTTTAGAGCCTGATGAATGAAAGTCCACAGTATAAGACTGCAGCTTTTTGTGAGAGAGACATCTGTGCTATAACAAGAGCAGGAGACCCAATTTAGACAACTGCTAGAAGGAGAGCTCAAGAAAAGGAAAGACTTTTTTTCTAGCTTAGATTAAATATTTGTACAAATAAACTTTTCTTTTCAGCTGCTCATCAGAATTGCTGCTGCACCACCAACTTGGCTTTGAATTTTGTTCTGATTGCCCAACAAGGCTGTACACGAAGAGTGTTACGGAAGAGCAGCTTAAACAAAACATGTTTGTTTTGCAGCAGAACTAGAGGCTTTGGGCTAGAGAGAAAAAAATTTGGGGAGAGGGAAAAGACAGTGCAAAGAGAAATATGAACAAATGAAGGATATGAATAGAAACTGGCTGTTGCAGTAAATACATGTGAAGCAAGAAACGTGCAGGAGTTGAGTTCTGTGTTTTGAAAGCGAGTTACAACAGAGGATCTGGCTTTGAATACAGTCACAATGACTTCTCCCAACTGGATCAGCTGGTTCACTTAAAAGTGTTCTTACCCATGAAGCTTGCTCCTCACACACACATGCATATACCCCAACTGCTGCTGAAACTTTTTTACTAGTGCTTTTTAAATACAATCTGGTAAAAGGCTACCTCTGCGGTGTTGATCACACTTGAAACCTTGCTTCATGAGAGTGATGGTGATGAAAATGCAAGTGTCTACTGAGGGCAGTGCTGCAGAGAGCAAGTGTCTTTGACCCAAGAGGGTTGTTTTTCACTTTGGTTAAAGAAAGCTCCAATCCTTCGAGGAAACTTCTCATAAATCTGTTTGGTAAAGCAACTCTTTTAAGAACATGGGAATTCAAATCACTTGGATTAAAGCCCAGATGGACACCATCTCTGAAATGGCTCTGAAGAGGATTAAGGAGCAGTGTAAGTGGAGAATTCCTGGTGAAGAGGGGTGGGATGCTGAATGTGCCATCCTGGGCTATTCCTCAGCATTAACAGCAAAGGAGCCTTTTGGTTCTTGGGCTTCTTGGAGCAGATGCAAGGCTAGTGTGTTGAGAGGTTTTTGATGGCTGATCAGAAACATGCTGAAAGTAGTAGTTTTTAGAGAGAATGTAGCATCTTTAAAAAGTTGTGTGGATTCAGGTTTAAAGCATTTTTTTTTCTTGGTGAAGCTGGCAACTTTAATATGTGGGTCAATGTAAAGGTATGCTTAGTCAAGAATATAAATTTAATATGGAAATAGCTTACAAAATATTAATTATTACCCAGCAATGTCTTGTGGTACCTCTGGTATTCCAGCTTTGCTCTTTTCCTGTATGATTAAGGATGAAAATGAAATTCTGTGATTTTGAAGTAATGCAGCTTTGGGGCAGAGTGGGCATGAGCTGGTGGTCCGCACAGTTTAAATGTAATAAAAATTTGTCTTAACTAAAGACGTTAGCTCACATCGTAGTATGGTCTGCTGTGTGTGGGTGTTGACATACTGTAGGGACAAAGAAATTGCTTTATCAGACTAATGAACTCTTCAGTATCCTATTTCAAGTAAACATCTCAGAATGGATCTCTAAGCCAGGGACTTGCTTTGCTTTTCTTGTTTTAAAACCCTGACTCCACCTGTGATTCTGTTCACCTGCTGATTTCAGTGGAGGCACAATTACCACTTAAGCTGTCTATGGAAGAAGGCTTTCCTCTAATCACTTGTGGTGACTCTCCTGGCTTGTGTGGAAGTACAGCCACAGACCTGCAAGACCTTGCAACTCTCCCACTCACCTGTGCCAACATTTCAATTCTCTTAAAAGGATCTTCCAGAGACTTTTAATTTATTTTAATCCCCTGGAGCATCTCTGCTTCAGTAATATTTAGTGAATTTCAGAGCAAACTTTTCCTTAGGTAGTCAGATCTGTTAATCTGAGGAGTGGCAGAAAAATTCTTTTTTAGGGGGTGGAAAAGGCAAACTCTCAGACTAGGCTAATCTCTACTTGTAGGAGGAGAGGACAATTAACAAATTGTCTATGAAAACAAAACAGTTGCCAAGAAAATTTACTAGACCCTGTACAAGGAGGATGGGGAAATTCTGCAGTTAGTAGTAGAAATGCACTGCTTAAACTTGGTGAGCAGCGCATTGCCTTTTAAATACATGGTTTGAAATATTACCTTTGAAATGTCTGTGTGCAATTTCAGTTTTAGTAGGTGGTAAAGATTGGAAATTATACTGATGTAAGTTGTCATTAAGTTTGGGCAGATAAACTGTGATTTATCTTAATGTCTTTTAGATTGTAGTAAAAGTATATGGTACATTAATAAATTATAATTTTGAATTCTTAATCTCATGAGGATGTAGAGCCTGAATTTTACATTTTTAGGGACTGGGGGTTTGTGCACACTCTGCTGGTTGTAGCAAGTGGAAGCGTAAAAGGTACTGCAATGAGAAGCTGCACAGATGTGTTTTTATGCCTACTGCTTTCCTTCTGGCCTTGCTTCTTTGTTTCCTTCCTTTCCCAAAAGGGTTTCCTCCCTTTCATACTGACATTTTGCCCTAAGAGACTAACTGAAGAGAAGAATGGTACTTCAGTCACAGAAGAGATTGCAAGTTTACTTTTTCACTTTTTGGTGTAAATGCTGAACTTTTCAAGCATCATTTTAATTCTTGAGTCAAAACATTAGGATGCAATAAACCACAATTATGTACTAATGTGCTAGTTACTGCCACAGTCACTGTTTTCTGGAACATTATTTCTTACCAGGAAGAAAATAAAGTATATACCATGTGAATTTTAGAAGTGATACAACTGTGCGTATTTTACTGGTTTTACTAGAATATTCTGACACCTTGATTTTCCTAAAAGTGTCATTGATTCTTGCCCCTTCTTCATCCTCTATTTGACTAGAATAAAACAAATTTATGCCAGGTAAAACTACTTTATTTGGATTTCGTTTGTCCCTTGTCATATGTTTTTTTTACCTGTTCCTCCCCAGCTTTCTACCAAATGACAAATTAATTATGACTTTCAAATAATTGTGAAGATAGTGTTGCAAGTTGTTCCTCTGGAATGGGTCTTTCAGAAAACTGTCAAAGTAATTGCAGAACAGCTCTTGATGTGCTGGTTATTCTGGTTAACTTGTCTATGTAGGCAAGCCCCTACTAAGTAAGAGAATAACATTTTTATGTATGACCTAAGTGTGTTGGGAGGAAAAAAAAAGCCCCAAACGGTAGCAAAGTTACATATATTTGCTTGGGATACATGGAAAGGTTTTATTCCAGATTTGCTCTTCTCAAATTCTTCTTGCCTCTGCGTTAGCCTACTCTGAGAACAGGTGACTTAGATTTATTTTCAAAGTTTGGGACTTACAGTGTAGTGTGACTTCTCAGAGTTATGTTCTGTATTTTCACATTCACGAGGTTTTAAACAGAGATTTTTCTGATGTAAGAAAACATGCAATGTGTGCTTGTTCTTCCCAAAACAGTTAACACTCCTTTCTTATTGGAGTGGATGTCTTGAATGCTAATAATAATAATTCTGATAAAATTATTACAAATTTTAGTGTTTTACAGGCTTTTTTTTTGTTAATCTGTTTTGAAATTGAAATCTGTCATTTCTTTTCCCTCTTGATAGGTGCTGGATAGTTTGTTAGCTCAGTATGGAACAGTGGAGAACTGTGAGCAAGGTATGGCTTTACTCTCAAATGGCTTTGAAATTTGTAGTGGGAAGGGAGTGCACACTGTACTTAACATCTTTTCATTGTGTTTTACTCTCTAGTGAACACTGACACGGAGACCGCAGTTGTAAATGTAACATATGGCAATAAGGACCAGGCTAGACAGTAAGTATCTTATTTACTTGTTAATGTCATCTACCTTGCATTTTGGAATTCATGTTGTTGCGATTTTATATGTAACTTCGCTTCTGATTTAATTTATCAATAAAATTATCATATAAGCATTAACTTTTAAGAAAGTCTCTTGGTCTTCCCCTCACCAAGTCTCGTGTGCTTTACCTTAATTTGCTATTTTTTGTTATCAACTTTTCCTGCACTTTGATAAAAAATAAACTAATAATTTTGAAAACTGAAATTTGGGGTAAAATTTTTTGACTGGGGAGGGCAGAAAGTGATTTGCCAATGACAGAGGATGGGAGTTACTGCCTAGTGATTTTTAGCCATGTTTTAAAAAAGCTTTGTGATGCCCTCTTACAGTGTTGGTTGTTCTGTGCCTGTCTTCTGGTTAGCAGCTGTGCTCTTCTATTTGTTTCTGTTGTTTTGCTATGACTTTCCCTTAAGAAATTATTATTTTTTTTAAATTAGAAAAATTAATACTTCTTCCAAACACACAAAAGGTGGTAATCTGAATACGTAAAATAATTTATTTGGGCTTTTTGAACTTTAAGCCACATATTTTATGCTTGCTTATGTCTTCAGTAATTGATAACTTTTAATCTAGATACTAAAATTTAAAAATATAATGCTTTACTTAATCAATGGTTGTATATCTTCTTCCTTTAAACATCCATACTATATATTATGCTATAGGTTTAATTTTGCTTTTCTACCACGGGTAGAAGAAAGACTTGTGTGTTCCCTGATTTTTTAATCTGGTGACATAAACATATTTTTGCCCTTTTTCTAGCTATAGCAGGTTAAACAAAACCAAATGCATGGAATAGCCTACAATGATCTTTTTATTTTAACTTTGAAATTTCTGCCACCTTGTGGCTAACTAAAATCAGCAGTTAAGATGCAGAGTATGCTTATGGTATGCATTAATTCAAAATTACAAATGAAATAATATTTGTACATATAATTAAGTAATTATGACTTCTGTGTAACTTGAATGCAACACATGTATTTAATCTTTCAAAGTGTTAGGTTACTCGTTAGTGTATTCTAAACAAATGTGATGGGAAACTTGTGTCAGTGGTGTCTCCTTTGTACAGTGGAGCTGAAGGGAGCAATGTTTCCCTTGAATTAACTATTTAACTTTCCTCAAAACCTGAATTGTTCAACAAGTTCTTCTTCAGGTTCATCTGTTGTTTTTAATTCTGTTGCACAGTAGTTAAGAAAAATGTTGAATTTCTAGTTCTGAAGAAACCTATGGTGCAATGTTCAAAATTAATGCTACATGTGCCAGTTCCTTCTTTGAAAATGTAAGAAGGAAGTACCTAAAATACCATGGAAAGAAGCACGATGCATATTTTTGAGCTGTCATCTGTGATGTGGGTTCCTGGACTTGAGCACTCCCTTCTGAAGTTAAAAACAACAGCATACAGTTTCTCCTCCCGCAAACTGTACTTGTTAAATTTTAAGGTCAATCCTGAGGAAATGCTGAGATAAGCCAAGACTGTGAAGAAGTGTACGAGATAAAATATTGTTTTGCATGAGAAATCACATGACAATAACTGAAAACATCTTGAGTTTGAAGCAGGTGAATTAGCATCCAGCGTCAATGTTGGAGGAGGACCTGAAGCGATACAGGTTGAATGATGACATAGAGTTTGGTTGCCTTGAACAGGTAGGGCAAGTGGAGGAGTCTTGATTTGTTTTTGTGAATGCTTTGATATGGACACAGGGTTTTTCTAAGGGGATGAATCCATTTTCTGTACAGAAAACCTTAGTTCAGATTGGCTGGGTTCAGGATGCAACCTTGCAACCATTTAGAAACCCTGAAGAGAGGAAGGGACTGGATAGAGGTTTTCCAAAAAACCGTGAGGAATTGCAGTGAAGAATCACTACAGCACCTATGCGTGTGTGACTTTTCCACAGTGACTGTGATGGTGTTTCAGCTGAACGGTTTTCCCAGACATGACCTAGCTTTGCTTCTTGGAACTGGCTGTGGCGGACAGCGGTATACGAGTACTGATAGCTGATAAAAGGCAGTGTTGGTCAGCCTATGCAGTACAAGGAGTAACAAGAACTGACTTTATCAAAAACTGTTTAGAGTTGTTGAGAATCAGCTGCTGATTCTCAAGAACTGTATTTTGAGATTTAGCTGTTTAGGGTAAATGATGCTCTTAGCCATGAGTTTTGGAGCAAACACTGCGACATGGAGTTTTCCACGCTGCCGCATACAGTGCGTCCCCAGTTCTAATTGCGATTTTCTGTACTTTTTGCAACACACATACTAACCTCACAGTTAATAGTGGTGACTGACAAAACATGCAAAGTTGGCTACTTTCCTGCTAGATAGACTGTATGGCATTGCTGTGCCTGTTGGTGTGTGTACCAGCATTGCTGTGCAGTGAAGGTGCTGTAACACAATCTGGAGATATTTTTGATAAGCAGTTCTAAACAAGTGTGGTGTGCATTGCATGGGGGATGTTACTTTTGAACAAAGCTTTTGGTTCCACCCAGCTGGGAAACTGAGCCTTCTGTCTTGCAAGTCTAATTGTTGTGGCAGAGGGTTCTTTTCTCTAGGCTGGTACTGCAGTTGCAGTATATTCAATACAGGGCTGCATCTAAAATTAACTTGGAAACTGAAATCGGTGAAGAATGCTGCAGTCCTTTTGAGAAACAAGTCTCGGGCAGAGCATACAGCACCTAAAATCTGAGAGGTGCACAGTTATTGACTTCTAGTTGGAACGGAGGTCTGTGGCTTTGACCTGTTGTAGTGATGGCTCTCTTTCCTAGCTGGACAGGCATGAGGCTGTCTTAGCAGAAAAAGCAGGATGTTGCTCCTTGTCTTTATGTGGCCAGAGCAGGGGAGCCAGTGCGGTAGATCAAGTGCTTGTGGGAAGCCCAACAGGTTTGTGGAGGGGAAAACCACCCTTTGCTCTCTGGGACTGTGGGTAGGGAAGAGAAGGCTGGGACTGCCAGGGCATCTCTGTGACCCCATCCCTCCCCTCCTCTCCTGTGAGCACTTGGGAGGAGGAGGGAGTTGTTCCAACTTGGAAACTGCCCCTGCCACCATCCTTCCCAGAAACTGGAGAGGGCCTTATAAAGCATGTGCGTGCTGCTGTAGCAATGCAATTGCTGAACGTCATGGTGGGTTATGGAGTTTTTGGAAGAGAGGAGTTCAGAGGGCGAGTGACAGAGCCTGGAGCCCACAGTTCAGTTTGAACAACCCAACCAGCTGCATGCAGGTACCGAGGCACCTTGGGACCTGCTTGCCAAAGGGCAACACCTCTTATCCCAATATCAATCCCTGACTGCAACTAGCAGGACATGTTGACTGTGTCCTTGTGATATGCTGCCACCTAAATTACAGCTGTTTATCTTCAAAAGTTACACCACCTCCTCTTCCCTCCCCAAAATGTTCCAGTGTGTAGGCGTCTAGTGCATGCTACAGGATTTAGCTCTACTCAGGATTTTGGAAGGGAAATTTTGTGCAAAGTTGGCCTCATATATGGAGTGGCTGTATATTGTTTTAGTATGGGGCTAAGTGTTTATTCTTTTATTTTTTTAGCTCAGGAATGAGGTATGTGTGTTGGTTGTGTCTCATAACTGATGGTGTATTTTAAATGCGGGCTGCAATGTGAAGAGCTCAGGATCTGTGTCTTTGCAGATATAAGTAGGTATATTACTTTGAGTGTTAAGACACTAGTGCTCACCTTTTAATTAGAATACTTGCAGAAAGAAACCATTTTTCTTACCCTTTCAATGAAGCACAAAGCTGTGTGTGTCTGCACACAACATGTATCCCTGATGAATGAATAAGAGTTCACATAACTAATACTTTTACATGCCATCATGGGTCAGGGCTAGTGTTGCCATAGGAACGATAATACTGAAAATTCAGTGGTGTATGCTTATAAGCTTAGATTCATTTTTTTGCTTTGTTTTTATTTTCAGAAATACGAATGAAAACTATATTTTTATTTAATGCAAAAAACCATCATTATGCCAAAGAAAAATTACCATGTATATCTGTCTTCTCAGTATGCAAATGTATCTGTTCAGGGAGGAAAAAAGAAAGGTGGTGTACGTACAAGCTGCATGTGGGAGTGAAATATGTTCTCCATCTAGTGCTTAGTGTCATTGTGCTATCAATGGGTGAATGATTTCCAGCATAAGACTTGCTGTTTTTACTGTATTCATTTATCTGGAATGTTTAACCTCTACTAGCATCAGAAGGGAGAAGACTGGGCAAACATCCTCTCATAGGGAGCTTATGAGAGGACAGTGGTGAGATCTCATTTTGATGTGAAAAACTCAGATGACTAATTTACAAAATAAACAAATATTTGTTTAAATATTTCATTTTTATGTAGGGATCCTTTTACTTCTGAGCAGGTATCATGTGAACATAGGCCAGGCTGCTATACCTCTTAGCAGAGCATAGGCAGTAGCTGCTGCAGTCTCTTAATGAATTTGTTTTTATAAAAAAATTCTGACCTACACTATGAGATTCCTGTGTACCAGCTCTTGCTAGTATATGAAACAGAAACATTTTCCATTTCCAATAAATATTAATTTTTAAAGAAGATTTGGGGGAGGAGGACACCTCTTAGTGAGGAAGCTCACTGAATTTTTCTCCATCTTTGTCCTCATTAAGTGACATTAGCCCTCGTGTAAAAGATGGTTTGTGAGTTGTTTCTGTAGGTACAAGTAGTGCCCTCTGACACAGGTAACCTGCACAGCCTCTATTAACCTGTGGTTCTGGAAGGAGACCTCCAGCCCTGTTTGGGAAGGCAGAAGTCTTTGCAGAAAGGCAGAGGTGGTGTGGTTGTGGTTTGGACTTGAGTTTCCAAGATGGTCGGTCAATGTGAGTATGTGCTTTACAAAAGGAGCTGGAGTTACTGTGTATTTGGTGGACTGCAACAATGATGATAGCCTTGACTGAAACAGGTGTCACTAGTGCTGGGAAGAACCAGTCACTTGCTTTCCTCTGAGGCTCAGGCTTTCCCAGGGAGCGGGGATGGCTCTCCTGACAGCAACTACTGCCCTAGATGCTGTTTTACAGGAATTTTACACCCATCTAGAAGATAGCTGTTAATCACTCATCTCTCTTCTTGGTTTGTTCCCCCCCCCCCCCCCCCAGCAGTGCCTAAATGCCTCTAAAATTTTAGGCTTAGTAATGGTGCTGAAGGACTGCTGAGCCATTACCTTGCCCTATTCCAGCCCTACGTTTTGTGCCATGAAATTGATAAAAATTAGTTCAGAACAGTTAAATAAAGGTGTATGGCAGTACTTCAGAAACTACTGAAAACTGTCAAATGCTGGAATGCGAAGGCCAGGCTCAAAAAAAAAAGCTTTCAAAACCTGTGTTCTTGTGTCTTCTGTAAGAAATGCACCAGAACTGTGTATTGGCTGCATCACTGAAAATTATTTATCTTGGCCCAAATCAGTGCAGAATGTGGGACCACCTACCCAGGAAACATCAGTTCCACAAAAGGCTTGGGAGAGCAGTGTTTAATTACTGACTCTTCTTCTGACTTCTCATTACTTGAACAAGTCAAACTATATAAAACAAGTTAGCCTATAAAACACGGAGAACTCTCTGACTTGGAGGGTGAATTAGTTATTTTAAAGTTTTCTTTATAAATGTCTAGACTAATTTAAACAATTGATACTACTGTTTTATCTCTAGTAGACTAGAGAAATTTAGCCATTTATAAATTGTTCTTAAGTAGAAAAATTCCAACCTTCCTTCCAGTAAAAGTATGGCATATATATATGTATGCCAGTTGTTGCTGTATAAAGTTTGTTGTGAAAGCATGATAGGTATGTATCTTGGTTGCAAACAAAAAGCCTAGTTTTTTCCTTCCCTACCACTTCTAAGGAAGAGTGAGAAGACTCGTGCACTGACTTAATGTAAGATTTTGTATTAGTGCTGGGATTCTGGTCTAAGATGTTTTAAAGCCAGAAGAGATTGAAGCATTTTGGGAAAGAAGCAATGTCTGAACTTGTCAAATGAATGTGTAGAAGGGAATGAGTTGGGCTGGATGTCAATCCGGAGCCTACCAACATGTTCGTGAAATTGTTGGTGCTCATCTCTCCAACATCTTGAGGTTTGATTCCAAAAGAAACAAGGCTTGTGCAACTGCACTGTCTGGTGGTGCCATTTCCCTCCCTAGTAGTAATTCAGCTTTTTGGCTGCTTTCAGTAAAACTCGACCCAGGAATAGAGGTCTTGGGTATTTACAACCAAAAAGAATTTAGTATGTTCAGGTTGCATAAAAAGGAAAGGCTCCAGTCCCCTTTCCCAGATAGGATCTCCATGGAGAGAGACTTCAGAGAAATACCTTTCAGGCATTAGAAATCTATGCAGAAACTAAAACTTGAGAGAGAAATCTATAGGAACACAAGTTTCACTAGTCTGGCTGCTCATTGCCCTTACTCTTTTGTAAACGTGGCTTTCTGTGTAATAAAATGCTCTTCAAAGTCCATGGAGTACAAGTTAAGAAATGTCAGCTTTGAAATAGCCTCAGCAAATTTTAATCCAGCTCTCTTTTGCCATATGCTGTAAGAGATTCTTCTGTTATGGGAGCAATTACACTCCTGCCCTGTTCCCAACGGACCTGTGTGTCTCATTTGGTGAACAGAAGTGTTTAATGAGCAGTGATCAGTTATTCAATATTTTACTTTCCTTGTTGTTCATTGGCATTGCCTTCGGCCTTACTTATTACCAGCCCTTATTAAACACTGCTCCAAAGACACAAATTACTTGTTTTCTCATAAGCTTTTTACTGTCCAACTGGAGAATTTTGAGGATGCTGGTTCAACCTCTGGGAGATGAGGGGCATATTATCCTCAGTACCTGTATACTACCACTTACCTGCAAAGCTGCTGCTTGGCTTCAACAGCTGCTTGAGACCCAGACTGTCAAGTGGGACATCCAGGAGATGAATAGTACTTTTCACTGGCTGCCCTTGAAAATTTAGGTGATTGGCTAGCATCGCCCTTCATCTCTGCAGTAGAGGTGGAGTAAAAGTGTTGCTGAGGGTAGTGTTTGATAAACTGGCAGTAACCACTTGCAAATATGCATGAATGGAGGGACTGGGTTAAGTTTCTGAATTTCAGAGGCCTTGCTCCAGAGCATATGGGTTTTGGAGCTTTTTTAACTAAAATGTTGGTGGGCTCTTTAATGTGACATGGAAACCTCCTCCCTCCCACTACTGCTCTTAATTTAAATTTTGTCTTTAAACAAAAATCCATCAGTAATCTTTGGTCCAAGATTAAGCCTGGCATTTATGAACTACCCCAAATCAATGCATGTTTCAGCAATATCAATATATTGCTCATAATAGTATGCATTCTGTAGCGAAACTTGAAATGTCTTTCTTGGGTGAACATGTTAATTTTATACCACTAGATTATCAATGTGTTGTATGTAGCTTAGTTATTCCTACTGTTTCCCGGATCTTTAATCATGTTGACTCTACTCTGTGAGTGGAAGATCTTCTACCTCCCAGAAATCTGTCATTTTTAAGTTGAGTTGTGCTCCCTCTGAGAAGAGGAGGAGACCAGCATGTCAGGTTGACTTGCAAACTTGGCCCCACCTCAGTTAGAAAGAGGGGCTGGGCAGAGAGAGCGCTGAGCGCCTGGGTAGTTATTCAGTGTGATGGACTGTGGTGCGAGTGCATTGTGTGCATTTGGGCAGTAACCCTCTGTGATATTTAATAGAGGGCTCCGCTTTGCCTAAAAGCACAAGAGAACTTGAAACATGGTTTAAATGCCTTCTAACACCTTTGTATCTATGGAGAGTTTAACAGGCGTGTTGGCTTTAATTTCCTGGTTAACTTCTAAACCTGCTTACAACATGACTAGTTGGTAAGTTGCAAGGTGCTGTCGTGGTCTGCTAAGTGGTGTTTCAAATGCCGTTGACTGGCTTTGAATGCTTTCTTTCCTGCTGAGAATGAACCAGGAACTGTCTTTCATTTTTTTTTTTTTTCTCCTCCTTGTCATAGCTATGTCAGTTATTGCAAAAAAACCTCCAGCCAAATAGCTGTGCTGGCAAAAACCCTAATGAAGGTGCTGTGATAGCAGCTAAAAAGTTTTCCCTCTGGTGCAGCTTTAATTCCATTTGGGAAACTGATTTAAATTAAATCAGGCAAAAGAATGCTTTTGAGTGTATAAGCTCTGTCTCCTGTGAGGTTTTGCTGATAGGGTTGCACCAGCAAAATCTTTAAAGTGCACAGGAGCCCAGAGCAAGCAAGACCTAACTTGTAGTCCTTAATATGGTGACTTAAAAAAAAAGTTGTGTAATCAAAATCTTGACTGAAGAATTTTGAATGTAACTTTTCATCTTGGAACCAGTTTTCAGCTTTGTCATGCAATTTAGAAAGAGCAGAAGTCTATATTTGAATGACTTGTCATTTCATAAGACCCTGCATGTGATTGTGGTTGGTTTTTGTGTTTTTTTTTTCTCCTCTTTCTTCCCCTTTGCAAATAAACAGAGCAATAGAAAAACTGAACGGGTTTCAGCTTGAAAACTATTCCTTGAAAGTTGCATACATCCCTGATGAAATGGCAGCCCAGCAACCTCCTCAACAACATCCCCAGGGAAGACGTGGATTTGGACAGAGAGGTCCTCCAAGGCAAGGGTCACCCGGCGCAACCACAAGGCAGAAACCACAGTCGGATGTTCCTCTACGGATGCTGGTTCCCACGCAGTTTGTAGGAGCCATTATTGGGAAAGAAGGAGCGACAATCAGAAACATTACAAAGCAGACACAGTCCAAGTAAGTTATTTTACAAAACTGTAATTGTAAGCTTTATTATTGTGTCCTCATCTCCCATGTAAAGGGAAACTTGTAAAACTTCACAACTAACCTATGTGGTCAGAGAGCAAACGAACATAACAGTGAATAGGAAATCTTTTGCAAGATTTATTTAAGGACTAGATTCTGTCCTTGACACATGTTTGAATACTAGCTGGCTTGTTTCTCCCTTTTTAAAAAAAATGAAATTAGTCAGTGCTAGTAGGATGGTACTTGATGTTGGAGAGTTTGCTTACAGATGTACTAATAAGGTTCTGGCACAAAAAGTGAAAGTGAAAGAGCTGTAATATGTCAGCCTGTGGGACTTACAGTCGGTGTGGTGACCTATCCAATTCTTTAAGTGTTTATTCTATCTCTAGTTTAATTTGGGGCGTTCTTAGGATTTATAAATGTTTTCAGTTCGGGGGGGGGGGATATCCTTTCTATCTCCCCTCACTACTCCTTACACCTCACCCCCATTATTTCTGGTGAATACATTTGTTGCTGTCAAGTTGCAGACCACACCAAAACACAGATTAAGGAAATGCACGGGAGGCAAAAAGCAAGCTGCTAAGTGAACTAAGAAGCTTAGAGCACTAGGGCCTAGAGACGCTGGAGGAGATTGTTTTCAGTGTGTGTTAAATCCCTACTCACAAGGAAGAGCTCAGTGTAGATGCAGAGGGAGGTGGGGATCGTATTCAAACAATTCTTCCAGGATACCCCTAAGAGTGGTGAGTGAAAGACACTGCCTTCAGCAGTACACTGGTATGAGCCCCCAGGTCTGTTGTTACAGCAGGCAGGACCTGGAAATGAGCTGTATGTGAGGGGTATGAGGGTGGGTGGCTTCAGTTTTGGGAGTAGTTAATGAGGATAAGGGAGTCCTCTCCGATTACACCCACCCCCCCCACCGCCCCACCCCCCCCAAACAGGCTCCCTCTCCTCCCCCCAACCTGGGATTATCATGATGCTCCTTCCAACCTCTCATTAGCATGTTGTAACCCAGGAGACTATTTGTTGTTTAACAACACAGGTTTAAGAGATTTGTGGTGTCCTGACAAGACTTGGTTGTAGTTTGCCTATGGGTAACCAATTTTTCAGGTGATACCTAAACCGTCTAATTCTCAGACTATAAAAATCCTGGAAGATTGGCATAAGGAAAGGTTTTATCTCTTAAAAGAAGGCTGGATAGAGCAGAAATAATCACAGGTTGCTAACTTTACAGATACATGACTTCAAGAATGATGTTTTCATTGGTTTGGGGATTAAAAAAAAAAAGTCATCTACTTCCAGTTGCACCAAGGATTGCCATGGGCTTCTTAGAAAATGCTGCATCGTGAAACAAAATGAATTTTCAATATCAGAAAGAACTGGAAAAATAAAGGGCCTTATTGAAAAGCAGCATGGTTGTTAAAGTTTGGAAACAGCTATGATTTGGGGAAGAGGGGAGGAAGCAAAAAGCAGAGGTGGAAAGAGTATGTGACCTGCAGTTATTGGCAGAGGACAAATAATATCCAAGGCATTGTCTTGATGCAGGTCATAATTTTAAATTCCTAGAGCTACATAAACCATGGTGTAGACTAAGGCTAGTAGTTTTAGTGTGGTAGAGAGTGGAGCTAGAGGAAAGGTAATGTCAGGACAAATTTTAGGCTTAAAAAGCATAGGAAAGTAATCTTGAGGATGAATGCAAGTACTACGATGCTACTTGCTAGCAGAGAAGTGCTAGGAAACTGCTGCTGAGGTCATTAAAAAAGACAAGATGGGACAAAGCCTGACTGTACTGTAGCTGCACAGTCATTGGTGGAGCAACAGGGCTGGTGACAGAGTATTGGAAAAACCCAATAAAATGTTTTCTTCAGTGGTTTACCACAGACTGTCTATCTAGCAACTCTCCTGAATATCTTGATCGGAGTTTAAGGAGGAAAGGAGATCCCAGCGTCCACAAAGATGGGGTTTAGCTGGTAAAATCAGGATAGGAGAGGCTCTTTATAACACATGAAACATAGTGTTTAGGAGATGTTTAAGTAGTTGTATACTTTGCAAAATTAAACCACTTAAATGTAGTCAGCATTAGCTCAAAATAAATTAGTTTTATGAGAGTTGGAAATATCCAAGGCTTACCATACAGTACATAGTTATAGTTAGTGTTTTTCTTTCTTTCAAGAATTGATATTCATCGTAAAGAGAATGCAGGTGCTGCTGAGAAACCAATTACCATCCACTCAACTCCTGAAGGCTGCTCAACAGCTTGTAAAATTATTATGGAGATCATGCAAAAGGAAGCTCAAGATACTAAATTGTGAGTAAAAGGCATTTCATTGTGGAAGCATTAAAAATTCTGAATTCTTGTTTACTCAGTTTAAAGATATAGTCTTTAAAACCTGTTAACAAGTGAATCTTTGTTGCCATTATCCATATTTAAGTAGGTAAAGGAACTAAGACTTTTTTCTTTTCAGGACAGTCCAGTTGCTTAATTAGTCCCAGCACAAATCTACGTTTTCAGCCATTGTCTGGCTGTGATTTTGAGGTGAACTGGAGCAAATACTGGAGTTTCTTGAGCAACTAATAACTTTTAATCAGAGTGAGCATAACAAGTTTTGAGCTCTCACTAAAAGCTTTAAGGTATATTTTTTCCTTCCCAACAGCTCTTGCTACTTCAGTCTGAGTTTTATTTAGCAGGTATGTTACAATGAAGCTATAGATGATAGTGCTGAAATGTACATTGCACTTGGACTCGTTCTGCATCTAGTATAAACATGTGCAAGTAAATGGGAGTTGTAGACATTTCTATGAAAATAAAATTTATCTATAACACGCATAAAAACTTGTACTCTGGTCTCCAAAAGTCTCACTGGGTGTAACCTCCATTACAGTACAGAAGAAATTCCCTTGAAGATATTGGCACATAACAACTTTGTTGGCCGACTTATTGGCAAAGAAGGAAGAAACCTGAAGAAAATTGAACAGGACACAGACACTAAAATCACGATATCTCCGTAAGTTTTCAGTGGCCTAATCTTTTGGTGACATGTCTCAGATAGCAGCAATGCCATTGTGGTACATTCAGGTATAGAATTCTTACAAAAATATTATGTGTGTTTTGAAGGCTGGGATAACAGCCTTTTGGAGGCCTTTCCATAATGTGGATTAAACTGTTGCTTAAGCTTTGTTAAATTTAAGGTAAACAGTGAGTCTTCATTGTAAACTGAGTCAAGAGCAAGCCTAAAAATAACACAGGCTATGTGGAGCCTGTGTTAAACTATATTTTAAGTGTTGGTTGTTTTTAACATATTATATCATATGTAACGATGAGTGTTTGAAACTCATCATTAAGCCTGGATCAGTTCTGAGCTGTGTGTGAAAATGAGTGAAACTAGTGATGCTTTAGTTTCTGGTATACATTAAGTTTTTGGACAAGAGGGAAGGAAATTAAGCAAATGAATTCTGAAAAGAGTATTTTTAGTAGCAGTTCTGTGCCTCTTGGCCCCTAGCAGCCAAACTGGGATACATTGACTAGTCTGCTTCAAAGTAATAGCTTTGTGAGCTTGTGAAGGTAACTGAGACCTGTTCAAATTTAGCTGAGATTAAACAGGAGTTTTCACCTTCACTGGAAATCTGCAAATCAGTGATTAGATCAACATCTCTGCAGAAGCTTGGCTGTTAATAGTAGTTTTACCCTGGAGCAATATTTTTGGAGAACCTCCCATTCTGAGTAATGAATACTTTGGCATGAACTTTCAAGCATTTGAGGGCATCCTGGACTTAGGCTTTAGCCAGAAAGGGTGAAAATAAGGCTTATAGGCTGTAGGAAAGGAAGAAAGTTTGGAAGACACATGAAGATGTATGAAGAGGTGTGAATACATGCAGGGGACAAGAAAAAAGTGTACTGAAGAAAATAGCTCAAATGAAGGCAAGGAAGCTAAGAGTGAATGAGCTTCCTCAAAAAGAGGAAATTCAAAATTGGGTGAAAGAACCCGAGACCTTCCTGAAGATATGTAAATGTTTATGGAGTTAGTCTGAGGAAAAGTGAATCAATTGGAGAAAAACACCCAAATAAGTGTGTTTCAAGAATAGGTTTTATAAGGCCAGCATGCTCTTTTAAATGTGTTGGTGTAAACATTTTGTTTGCAAACAGTACACAGACTGTTAATGCTATTTCTTAAAGGAAAAAAATATGTACAGGGTAAATGGGATAATGGTCTTCATTCCATGAAACCAACTTGTCTTTATTGATGATGACACAAATAACACATTGTCTGTAAACACTCGCAGAGTATTTTTTTAATTTAGCAAGTTAATGGTTTATTTGCATTAAAATCTTGGCCTCAAGATTATATTTGTCATGCTATGCCCGAAATAGCCCCATGAAGTTGCCTGGTTTAATTGGTACATAAGAGAGCATATATGCCCACTGATTCTGCTTTGTCTAATTAGTCTTTCTCCTGATCTTTTCATTTAGGCTTTTTGGTAAGCTTGTCCATAAAGTTAAAGACAGCTGGTTTGGGAAAGTGTTTCCTCTTTTTCTTTGGGGTGTTCTCCACCACTTTCCTTCCCGAGGCAGTAACTCAGTGCTCGCACACTGGAAACTTAAGAATTGCTTTGTGGATGCATTTCATGCTTGCTGCTGCTTAACTGAGATGCGCAGGTTGCCACGCTGCCTGCTGTGCGAGAAAGCAAGCCTTGCATGCTTCTTCCTCTCTCCTTCCTGCCATGGTCTTCCTTACCCCTCCTGCAACCTGCTCTGACTTTTGGGTTTTTTTTTTTGTTTTGTTTTCACCCCTTCAACCACTTTTTCTTAGTATATGGATATGCCATGGCTTCCCAGTCTGTTTCTTCCATTTTACCATTGTAGTTCACCATTTGTTACCTAAAAAAGCACTAGTTTAATGCTGTAAACCTTTCATTTTCCCTGAGGAGTCACTAGTGTTTGCAGCAAATGTTGATTTGCACACAGCTTTTGGTTTTCCCGTTACGAGGATTTGGAGGCTCTCCTGCAGTTTCACTGAGGGTTGGGCTTTTTTCCCCTCCTTCCTTAAGGATTCCACTATTGTTCTCAAGGGCAGAAAGTTTCTTATGCTCTGTGTTTCTGGGATGTCTAAAATGTCTGAAGCCCTCTCTCTGTTGGTAGGGCTGGTGTGGAGTGTGAAGTTGAATGGTGCTGCACTGCCCTGCAGCTCATGTTCCTACAGAGCGTGATGGTTTCCATCTTGTGTTGCACCTAAGAACATCTCAACCATCTGATGCCAAACCTTGCTGCGGTGGTTTTTGTTGTATTTGCTGTGAGGACAGAGTTCCTCCAGATTCTCCAAGAACCGTGTTTGAGCCCTGTTATGAATTGATACTATGCTCTTTGGAGGGCAAACTCGACACGCTCGGATGTCATCACACTTGAATGATAAACCTGGGTTACACTCTGCTGTTTGCTAATTAACTGTGCTTCTCTTTTATTTGCAGATTGCAGGACTTGACACTCTATAATCCGGAAAGGACCATTACAGTTAAAGGCAGTATTGAAACTTGTGCCAAGGCTGAGGAAGAAATTATGAAGAAAATCAGGGAGTCCTATGAAAATGATATTGCTGCTATGAATGTGAGTTGTCTTGTGGCACGGGCCATTTCTGGAACTAGAACCATGAAAAGATTTAGGTGTGAGGTACCTCTGGAGGTCACCTGGCCCAGCAGAGGGGTTGCTCAATATAAGGCCTGTTTCAAAGTTAAATGAGGTTGTGTAGGAACTTGTCCCCCCTCAAACATCTCCATGGGTAGAAAGTCCACAGTGTCTCTGGGCAGCCTGTGCCCTGTCTCACTGCTCTCATGGTGAAAATTTCTTTCCTAATAACACATCAGAATTTCCCTGTTGCAACCTCTCTCTGTCGCCTCTTGTATTAACTTGTGGGGCTTGGCCAAGGTTTTTTATTATTTATTTATGTATGTATGCTATGTTAATAAGACTTTTTCTGGTTTGCTTTGAGCAGGGGAACTGAGAAATTGATTTAGATTGAGAAAATGAATGGAATGACCATTTCATTTTTTTCTTGTTGCAAAAACCTAAAGGAATGTGTGTTTATGTTCTATTGTGGTTTATGAGCTCTAGTTTGTATGTTTCTTAAAGTAGTTATTCCCAGTCTCTTCATGTTAAAAGCATAACATATGGAAGAAGGATCTCTCTCCTGCTTTCAGTTATTTAATTTAAGAAGGCTTTATTAAGGTTTTTCTTGATATAGATGATAAAGGTATTTAGTTATTCAAAGATGATTGGTGATTATATAATAAAAACAACACACCTCATTAGTTTGCCAAAGTATTACTAATACAGATTGAGAAATGATTGAGATTTTTGATAAGCTATGAAGAGCTTTTTGTGTGTGTATCCAAATCATATGGTGTAGAATCAGACTGGAAATATTTTTTCAGTTTACAGGAGTCTCTGATTTTCTAGAAATGGCTGTTCTTCATTGTTTTCCTACGGCTGGAGAGAATATTCTCCCCACTTTTCCCCTCGCTCCCAAACTATAAGCAAATTGCAGGATACAAACTACACATGAGGACACAAAGTATTTTATAGTGGTACACTTTTGCTTCACATAGCAAGCAGGAACATGGGGTGGGCTTGTGGCTGCTCTGCTTTTGGTAAAGGTGTGGTAAGGAGACAACTACTTCTGTTACTGGATGGATTTCAAGTTTAGTTTGTAGTGATTGTTATAGTAGTTTTTTAGTTGGTGAAGTGTTTGGGGGGTTTTGGTGTCTCATGATTGGCTTATCTTGATGGCCTGAGATGGTGTCTGTCTCTAGCTGAGGTATTTCTAAAGCATAGCCATATTACTTGGCAATAATCTGGAAAAGTGAAAAAGCGTACTGACAAGTTTCGTATCATGGACAACAAATGCTTCCTACCACATGATACTGCCACTTTTCTCAGGTGTGGTCAGGTAAGGGACATGCAACTTTATGGTTGATGCTTTCTCAGAAAATGCTTGGGGGTATCTTACTTCATCTTTTGCAAGGCATGGGAGGGAAAGGATATGGGGGAGGGAGGATGGGGTTATAGTGGGGTGTATATGCCCCAGTGTATGAAAAGTCAGGGCTTGTGCATGGGCTTTCTCCGTTTCTACAGGGCTGTCTTTTTAGTATAAAGCCAAAATTATTATATTATATTCTCTGACAATTTTGTTCACTCTGAAAGTGAATTATGCTATTACTTGAATTGCTTGCTATAAAGTTTGTCATATGTTATACTGATTAAGTTGTACCAAGTGATTCCCAGCTGCCTTTACTACTACATGTTTTTAATGTTATTGGTCTGTGCATATGCCAGGGAAATAGGTTTGAAGCAGAGTCCTTGGGGTAATGGAGATGAATTTTTTTTTTTTAAATAACATACTGACATCTTCTCAAAAGGTTAATAGCCTATGCCACCTAGGATTTTGATTAAAGTTAATAACCAGGATTGTAAATCTTAAATAACTCTTCTGCCATTGCAGCTTCAAGCACATTTAATTCCTGGATTAAATCTGAATGCCTTGGGTCTGTTCCCACCTTCTTCTTCAGGAATACCACCTCCCGCAGTGAGTGTTGCCTCTGCTGCTGCTGCTGCTTCATATCCACCATTTGGGGTAAGGGAAGCCTCTGATTTTGGATGGTTAGTGGATGGTGATACTAATCTGTACAATGCTGGTGTTCAAAACTAATCAGTTTGCTATATTTTTGCTGAATTCCCCAAAGATCTGGTAATGGTGTTTTAGTGGGTGTGTTCTGTCAGTTTTCTAAATGTTGTCTGTCTTCCTGCTTGCACACTGAAGATATTTCATGTGGCTGCAGTTGGGAGCAGGCATTCATTGGTCATTTAGTGAAATGCTCAGTGAAACCAAAAAATGGTATTTCTTAGAAAAGTGTTAGATCCTATTTTCTAGAGAACTTGAATTATTACAGAAAGAAATCTTACATAAAATGGAATTTAAAAATTGCTGGAATTTGCAATTAATAATGCTAGTCTGCAATTGTATTCCTGTTGATATGGAAGGGAAAAAAAATGATCTCTTGTCATAAAGCAGGGATCTATATGTAGCTAATGTTTGTTTGGATGTAGTAGTTTTATAAATGTACAAGCCCTATTGAAATGCAATATTGCTAAATATATAGGATTTAAATTATATGGATGTCATGGTTTAACCCCAGTTGGCAACTAAGTACCACACAGCTGCTCACTCACTCCCCCTCTGGTGGGATGGTGGAGAGAATTGAAAGAGTAAAAGTGAGAAAACTTGTGGATTGAGATAAAGACAGTTTAATAGGTAAAGCAAAAGCTGCACACACAAGCAAATTGAAACAAGGAATTCATTCACCGCTTCCCATCGGCAGGCAGGTGTTCAGCCATCTCCAGGAAAGCAGGGCTTCATCATGTATAACAGTTCCTTGGGAAGACAAATGCCATCACTCCAAACGTACTCCCCTTCCTCCTTCTTCCCCCGGCTTTATGTGCTGAGCATGACGCCATATGGTCTGGAATATCCCTGTGGTCAGTTGGGGTCAGCTGTCCCGGCTGTGTCCCCTCCCAACTTCTTGTGCCCCCCCAGCCTCCTCGCTGGTGGGGTGGGGTGAGGAGCAGAAAAGGCCTTGGCTCTGTATAAGCACTGCTCAGCAGTAACAAAAACATCCCTGAATTATCAACACTGTTTTCAGCACAAATCCAAAACACAGCCCCATACTAGCTACTATGAAGAAAATTATCTCTACCCCAGCCAAAACCAGCACAATGGATTAATCTCCAGAAAGCTGTGAACTACTTGCCACATTGTTCTCTAAGAAATATGTGAAAAAGTTCAATAGAATCTTATTCAGATCAGTGGTGATTGGTAATCATAAATGAGGTCTTTTGTGATGGAGCAGAAGATAATTTGTTGTATTGGAAAGCTCTAGAGTCTGTCTGGAAAGAGATGGTGCTCTGCTATTCAAGAAAAGACAACCTCATTACACAGAGAAGGTGATTTTTCATGTCTCTTCCCTGTTTCTTGTGATGGTGGTTGTTAGCAACTCAATGGAAGATGAATTTTCAAAATGAACTCTAACAAGTGGATGACAGAGCTTTACAAACTCTGATGTGGCTGACTTTGCCCTCTTCTTTGCTCCACAGTAACATCTAGAGAGCTAAATCTGAGACTCTTCATGAACTAAAAGAGTGAAAATGCAGCACAGCACGCTGAACTTTATCAAATAACTCAAGTGGGTCTATATATATTGCACTAAGGGGTAGCTGTTGCCTAAATATTTTTCCCAGAGGAAGAAGCCAAGAAAATGTCACTGCAAGGAACAGGAAAAATTCCACACTCATAGCATTGTTTGTGGGAATGAACAACTTGGGTGTTGTGAAAGTATTACAAACTATATTGAGTATAATAGTGGCTTTATCAGGAAAAAGTGCCCCAATGAAAACTACAACGGAAATATGTTTATACTCGGTTATTTTACTACTAATAGCAGTGCTTCTGTGACAAACAAATTCTCTTTCCCTCCCTCCCCCTGCCCCAGTTCCTCTGTGCTTTGATTAGAGTGGCAGACTAAATGAAAAAATACAGGTTTCTGCTTCATTGTATTGCATAAAATGCCATCTGTGGTAATGGATTGCCTCAATTTATTTCTTCTTTTTTAAGAGAAACTAGAGGTGATTTGTTAACGGTATTTAACTTTAGTGGTAATGAAAAGTGTAGTTTTTTCTTTCTTTTTACTCCAGTTTTGCAAACTACTTTGCTATTCTTGAGATTCATTGTAAGCCTACAGTTCTGTTCCTCAGTTGGTTTATTTTAATTTCTTTCCCACTTTTTCTTTGTTGTGGTTCTTTCTTGGTTTTGCTCTAAATACACACCTAAACAGTGCTGAATTTGCTGATTTCAATCTTATTCCTGTCTGTCCATCTGTTGCTAGAGCACCTTTATCCCCCCCCCCCCCCCCCCCCCCCCCCCACTTTTTTTTGGCCTGTTAGGATCTCTGGCAGTTTCCAGGTTTCTGGAAATAGGATAGTGGCAACATCTGGAAAAAGGCATCAAGAAACAAGTGTCATTGTGTAAAAGTGTAGAAACTTCGCAGCTGGAAGGACTGCACTGTCTGAACTGTCTCTTGCTCCTGTTCATACTGTTTGCTCAGTCCTCTGAATAAGCTCTTGCTCCAGATAGTCTAGATGTATGACAAGCTATTATGCAAAAAGAAGGGATAAACTCATAGATTCAGAGGATAAACTCTGGCTTTTGTGGAGGTTGGGGGTGGTTCCAAGACAGCCCCTGAACCTGATACTAAGGGCTTCTGAAACAAATGCATGAATAATTGAAGCGATCTCACCTTTTCTTACTTATATGTGACCTTATCTGGAAAAGAGCAGGTGGCTCTGTGGGCTTCAGGCAAGTCAGCCCTTCAGATTACTTGGAGTAGCTGTCCCTCTCTGGGGAGAGGAAAACAAGGAAAAATATGAGTTTATCTTTTAATGGATGCAGTTTTCCAAGAAACAAGTTTCCTTTTTTAATTTTTTTTTTTTACTTTATTGGACAAAGACTTTTAAATCTTGTTTGTGTATGAAGTTATTTTCTGTAATTTCTGAGTTTTACTCTTATTTTTTTTTTCTCTAGTAGAACAATTTTTAAGACACTGATTAAATAGGGTATGGGGGAATGGAGAAGTAAAAATAGCAAAAGAAAAGGGCTGGCTATATTTTGGAGAAGAAAGGGAAACAATTTGAACAGCTAAAAGTAACCTCAGAGGGGGATCTAGGAGAGCTCATAAGGGATTTAAAAAGTAAAAGAAAATAAAAATCTGTGTGGGTAAAGGAGGCTTTAGGGAAAGAAGGTCTTAGAAGAAGCATTAATGAAATCACAGGGATACTTTATGTCCATTTCCCTATGAGCTATTCATTACCAAGTTCCTTGTTTTGGCAAAAGTGTTTGGGCAGCCCAAGTCCCTTTAACTTGTTTTGAGTGGATGTCCTTGTACGCTTGGGACCACTGGTTAGCTGGCATTGAGGATATCCATTTCAGGCAGCAGAAAATAATTTCTGAAAACACTGCTGGCATCAGGATATAAGAAGTGTATCCTGCTGCTGTCTTGCTTATTTTTGTCAGTGCAAACTTTGACTTCTGCTCAGGGCTGGACATGGGTGGCTCTTCCCTATCTCCTGTTTTTTCTGACTGAGTAAAGGTGTGTTCCTCAGCAAGTTCAGCTACACCATCATCAGGGGCCTCTTGGCATCTAATGTCATTGAAGTACTTTTGTGAATGTGTGCGTATAGTGAGCCTTGGGACCCCACTATGATGTGCCTGAGAGTTATGAAGCTTTTGTTTGAATACCTTTGTGTGGACCCTTGCTTCACCTTGTGGGGATGGACTCACAAGTGGCTCTCCCTTGGGTCAGAAGAGGTAGGTGGGTGAGCTTTGGGCATTTGCAGAAGAGTTTCTACATGGAGCTGATCCTTCATATGTACTCTTTTAGTGACAAGGTGTTGCTGTGACCTGGTGTAGGACTTGTTCCCAAAGAAACTGAGATGTCATCTTAATTATTGAAAAAAGTGTCTGTCACATTCCTCATGCTGCTTTTTTATATGGGTGGAAAGAGAAAAATCTGCATAGTAAATGCAGGATCTAGGATTTTGTTATATTGCCAGAACTTAGTGACATGTCTGAACACCCATATATACAGCTGTAGCCAAGTATTTCTAAAACTGAGTATTCAGGAGCTTGGGACTGAGTAATTAGATAGGTTTAGCTGTGTTAACATGAGCTGTGTGATGCTTTATGCTCTCCCTCTTCATGCAAAACTTTGAGGCATATTTGATAAAAGCATAAACACTGTTCTCTAGCTGCTTCAGGAATAGTCTGGTGTCACAAATTTAGGATATGGCGATGTTATCAAACACTGGTTTGCATTTAGCTCCTTGGACTGGATCACATTCAGGAGAACAATCTCCATGTGACTGAGATACTTCATTCTCTATGGTCCATCTCCACAATGGTTCACACTGGTGTATAACACCAAAGTCTTATTGCATAGAGCCTCACCTAATTTAATCTAATGAGATGCAGTTTCTGTCTCACTAAGAATCTGGCTGTTGCTTTACCCTTTGTCCTGGCAGCAGAGTCCATACAGGGAGGCACAGGCTGTCCTTGGTACCTGTCTGTTTGCAGATGTAAACACACATATGTGTGCACGTCTGCTGCATGTGGCTAACAGTGTCTGAGCACCACATCTAGTGCACGCTAACCATTCTTTTTTTTAAATATATTTACTATCACTAGCAAAAATTCTTAATATTGCAACTGTATAATTTATTTGCAAAGTCCAAGCTCTGTCTGCCTGTTTAAAGCACTCATTTTGTATAGCCATTTAAAAGGGATACAATGGAATTGCATATTGTGTTTCCATTCCTGAATTTTCCTGTCTCTTTTTGCAAAAATCCAAGATTTGTGTATTTTCATCTGGCTTCCTAAAAGACAAGTAAATTGGAACACATGGGAATCATTGAAATGTTTTAAAGTTTGAGGAAAAAGTAGGACTTAAGAAATGTCTCAGTTAAGAATATTAGGAGTTAAAAATTCTTTTTTACTGTCAAATGGGCATGATTTTACTCCTATGATCCTGGTGATATGATAAAACTAATGGGTTTTTTAATGAAAGTGTACCCTTGTGTGGCCATACTAAGGACCAGTAGCCTTTCTGTGCCTATTTGTAGTTGATATCTCGTCCAGCTGCTTTTGGGCCTGGAGAATGACCACTTTCTGTTTAGTCTTAAATCTTTCTCCTTAACTCTGCAGTTAAATGCTTCTGTGTGTGGCAGTTCTGACACAATTGCAAATAGTTTTGCTAGTCTGCCCACTGTCACTCATAATGAATGTCATGAGCTGAGTACCTGCATGAAGAACTGGGATTTGTATGAGGAGGAGAGTAAGATTCTGCAAAAGTGAATATGCCCCATGCTTATGTTTTCCAGAAGATATGTTGCCACAAAAAATGTTTTAGAAAGTATCCCAGCCAAGCTGCTTCAGATGTAGTGTTGTACTGCTTAAAGCTGTTTTGATGTTGTTGTTGCTTCTGTCTGCTGAACTTTGGGGAGAATATGCACATACTTGTCTCTTGAGAATAGAAGTTTGTTCTCATGCAACACTGAAGATTTTAAAGCTCCAAACAAACAAGAAATCCTTGTCTTAAGAGTTCAACTGTGTATAGTCATGCAATTAAATACACCTGGCCCATCTACTGGGGTTAAGCGGGTTGCACCTTTCCTTTTCTAATTGAAACTGCATGTTTAATTGTACATCTGACTGCATTTCTTTTGTAGCCTTTGGGTCTGAAATTTGGCATCCCAAGGGTATGGGGGAAGGAGGGCTAACCTGTAGAGAGCTCATCCTGTCCTTGAATGTCCTGAAACAGGGCAATAGAATTAATTCTCTGTCACATGGCAGATGTACTTAAACATATAGGAAGCTGAGAAGTAGACAGCTTTCCTCCACAAGAGGAGTTCATGCCCGTTGCTCTCCTGCATCTGTAAGGTCCTGTCAGAGACAGCTGAACTTGGGCTGTGTGAAGTTAGCTAAGGGGAAGAGATGCTCCTCTGCTCACAGTAGGACTGCTTTCTCTACTGGTCTTTTTGCACACCTGTTGTAGCTTCTTAAAGGTCTACCCTCAAAATGCACTCTTTCTAACCTTTTCTTTAGCCTCACGGTTAATTTTCAGGTTATGTGATATGCATAGAGGCTTCGGGGGGTGGGTGGGGGGAGGTAGTTTCCTACAGTAAACAAAAACCAAGCAATCAAACCACCTTTTTCGGATGACAAAAAATGCTTGTACAGCTAGGCTGCCAGGTTGCTGTCCTTCATTCTTTTTGCCATCTCTTGAAGCTTTTTGTTGCAGGTGAGGAACATGCCAATGGAAAACTTTCTCCTTAGAAGATATTGTGGTCAAGAGAGAGATTCCTTCTTTATTCTACAGTAATTTTCTTAAATAATAATAGTAAAGAAGAGATCTTCTATACTGCATAGATGTAAGAGAAGAAATAACTGTATTGTGCTTTTGGCAGGAAAGAAAAGTAATTTAAAATGAAAAATTGCTTCATTGAGGGCCTTCATTTGATGCCCTGAGCATAGATGAGAGACAAGGAAGAGGAAAAACTGTCCTATGTTTCCAGGTACTTTGACTCTTACTTGGTGGAGTTGGGCTCCTTTGGATGTCTGGGTTTGATAGGATTAGCTCGTGCAACTGTTACATCTAAACTACCCAGGGGTAGTAATGTATGTACATCTATAATGTGTGTAGTCGTAAGTGGCTTTGCCCTAACTTGGCTAGCTTGTTAAGCAGTAGATGATTTTGTGAGGAGCTGTCCTACAGCCAAAAGAGGATGTGGTTTTGGGGGTGAAGAAGGATTTGCTAGTGTTTTTACAAAATGGTTTTATATTAGTGAAATGAAAACTATACATGTGCAGCACACACAGTCTTGAGAAGGGCACTATAGGACAACAGCATTGTCTGAAAAAACCACTACCAGCTAATTAGACTTCTTTAAAAGGATTGTAACCTCAGTGCCTTGAGTATACCTTTCCTGCTGCTTAGTTTCTTAAATTCATTAATGATGCATTTTTGACAACTAAGAAACTTGCTCCATGGTGCATAACATTGTGGGATTGTTCTGGCCTGTGGAGAAAATGGTTGGTCCTCCCACCGCCCTGAAGTCTCCTGCTCCTACCATGCTGTGTTGGCAGGGACTCATGTCCGGAGTAATCAGAAAATATTCTGCCTCTGGAGATGGACTGGCCCCTAGTGAGGGAAGCAAAAATGCAATTGGCACTGTATGATGTATAAAGATCTGGCAAGTTGACAGTTGGTGTCTTTTCCAAGGTGTTGAAGCCTCCAGTTATTCTTAATAGCTCTTTTTACAGTTCTGAGGTTGTCATAATGCAAATAGTATCACTCTCTAACTAGTAATGCACACTTTTAAAAATAAAAATGGCTACTTCCTCACTGCAGATTTGAATACTTGTAGTGATATTTGTAGTTCCTTGGGACAAGAAATAGGAATTTGTGTTGGTCCCCTGCTCCCAGATTATTATTGTGGGAAGAAGATTTAATTGGTGTTCCCTCGAACATCTCAGACTCCCAAGCTTGAAGTACCAGGCTCAGCATCTTCTGAATGTAAAACTAAATGGGAAATTTAATTCCTTAAGGTGCCAAATAATATTTTGTTACTAGAGTGTGCTGAGCTCCTTCAAGCCAGAAACAAAAATAGGTCAAGTCCTCATTCTGGTGTAGCTGGCTCCATCTCTGGTTTGTTTGTTCATTAAACATGATGGAAAAATAAGTGACCTTTCTGTGTTTTCACAACCTGTTTTCTTTGCAGCTGCCAAGGAATCCAAGAGCAGTGTCTTTGTAAACCAGAGCTGATGAGTACCTGTATCTTGCAAAGCCACAGATTTCATGGGCAACTTCTAGGAGCCTGGAGTACCCATGTGGCCAGTGTGTCACAGCCACGATTTTTGAAGTGGAAGTGTTTCTATACATAAGCATTTGTTTTGGTGGTCGTGCAGTGTTGCAACACCAAATACCTATGTTTGCTGCTTGTGAATGACCAGCAAAATTCCTGCTTATGTAGTTTCACAATCTGTTCCTTGTTTTGATTTCTGCTTTTGGCTGTCTATTCAGGATAAAAGGTGGCAGATTGCTTTTTTTGGCATTGTGGCCTATCAGATTTTGCAAAAACAAAAAGTTCATGCCATGTTCAGAAATATGTCAGACCTGTTCCTGCTTGTGAAATGCCTTATAACCAGCCTGCGAGAAAATGTTCCTTCTCTGCTTCTGTGATTTCTACCCCCTTGTTCCTGGCTAGGTTTTCATGTTGGAAACACTTCTGATAGGGTGCGGTCCTGTTAGTGACTTCTAGTAGTCTGAGGAGATCCCCATGGCTTGCCAGGTAGAAGACAATGGTGATGAAAAGTACTAAAGCTGTGAGCCAAGAAGTAGAGTGAGTAGTAGTAAGTGAGATGATTTTAGTGGCATCTCTCTTAAGGTACTGACCATTGTGTAATAACCAGCTGTGTTTGAGTTTCAGGTGTTGAAATGCAGTAGTCCCCAAATTGGAAAAGCAGACAGGTGTTATTGCTTAGGTTTTCGACCGTGAGGACCAGCTCAGCTAGCTGGACAGAGGGCTCCCACCGGCATAGTGTACTTTCTGGGTGTCCAGAACTGATGGGGGGTGGGGGGAGGTAGAGATGTGTGGCTTTGCTGTGGGCTGATTCTCAGAAAGGGTCATGCTCTTGGTTCACCTAGTGACACGAGTGTTTCTTACATGATGCTTGCAGGGTAAGGGGGAGCCAGATCTGCTCTGAACACAGCAGGTTGCCAGCCCAGAGACCCGGACGGTGGAGGGAGGTGGTGTGATGAGCTCCTGGCCACACTAGATGAAGGTTGCTGCAAGCGTGATGTTGAAGCTGCTGTGGGGGAGTTCCTTGTCATACTTGCAAATCCTTCCCACCACTCCTGCCTCTCACATCAGTCTGGGGTTCATGCGAAGATGAAGCCCTGGGTGGATGGTGGCAGTATGGTTTGTGCATGGGAAAATGGGTGATGTTTCAGGGTGTCCAGAGTGAAGTTAAAAATACACGTTGCTTCTTTTAAATTATGTTTTGCTGGCTCTGGGCTGACTAAATTCAGTAGTGAAGAACTCTGTTACCTTCTGAGCATAGTCCTGGCTTTTCAGGTAGTGAATACGGCAGAAAGTTTTAGACTTGCAGCATGGGCTTAAATCTGTTCTAAATAAACCGGAAAAGGTCAGAGGGTGGGGGGAGCTCAGGCTTCAGTTTGTTAACCTACACCGGCAGCACCACTCTAGCTGGTGTAGGACATGGTGACCCAAGAGGTATTTGCAACAATGTTGTAAAACTGTGGATCACGTTAGACCTGTCTACCAAGACTTCTAAGTTTTCGTTAATAAGCCTCTTGTTTCCAAGGTTGGCTTAAACTTTTAGCATTAGTATTGGAAAATGAAGACACTAGGATTTCTTTCACTGGTGTCAAAAGCTTATTTTTTTTTAATCAATGCATTGTATCCTTCTGGAATGTCTTCAAGGATACTTAGCTTAATGTTGGTTTCCCCTTGCTGCAAGTTTTTACTACTAAATAAGTAAGAGCATGTAGTATAGCTGTAGGCCAGGATAATTCTTCACAGTGCATTCCAAAAACATGGCTTAAATTTTGACTTTGGGTCTGGTAGAAGGTTTGAATGAAATGATACCTCACTTGCTGACAAACCTTAGGCTATTCTGAAGACCAAGTGAGTCATCTGTAAATCTGCCTTGCCTTGGTGATGGTGATCATGGCGGTTGGGAAGGGGGAAAATGGCGAAAGAGAACTTTTTAATGCAGTCATCTACTGGTTGTAATTTTTACATTACAAAGTGGATTTGTTTACTATTTAAAAACAAAAAAACCACCAATAACGCACCAGGCTAGATGGTAGCCAAATGTTGGCTGAGACTGTTCCATGCAGTCTTAAAATAGTTTTTAATTATTTCCCTCACAGCTAAAAAAACTGATGCTGGCTAGAAATGGATAACGTTACTTTGTGACTGTACATGTCTCATCCTAAGGTAATTCATTTGCAACACATTTAGAGTAAATGAAAACATGTACTGGAGATGCATAATGGACTTAGAAACCAGCAAAGATCTGATTCTGCTCCCATTGATGTCTGGCACAAAATCCTATTTACTTCAGTGAGTACAGTATTTTTAAAGATTTACAACCTTATCCCAAATGTTGCCATGGATGTACCAACCACATACATTTGACAGAGCAAGGGGTCTGTGGAGACACTTAAAAACATGACTGGAAAAAAATTTGTACTGTTGGCAGGCTTGCAGAAAAAGACTGAGATTAATGCTCAAGTTAACATGAGGGACATAAATAACAAACTTGTCCCCTTATGAGTCCTGCAATGGGTGGGATCACATGCTCATACTGACTGAGGGAGCTGTGGACTGACCTAGCAGCAGCAGCAGCCAAGAGCAAGAGAGGGGGGTTTATCTTGGGGAAGAACTGAGGCAGCAAAACTTTTTTTTTTTTTTCTTTAGTGGTGTTTGGGATTTTTGTGGTTTTGTTTCTGTCTGAGTTTTTGTTTTTTTTAAATACCATTCCCCAAATACAATGACCACTCCCCCAACTCTGGTGGCTTGGGACCTACTTTTTTTACCTACCACCATCTGAAGAATCATAGCTTTATTTTTCTGAGTTTTCATCCTTGCATGGCCATGCTTTGGCTGTTATACAAGTGTGAGATGAGGAGGAATGCTTTTCCTTCTGATGATCTATCAGGCAAGGGAAAAGCTCTCCCTCTTGTGTGTGATTTTGGGCAGTTTGGAGAACTCATGCACCAGGCCTTGGCAGAAGTGTTACAGTAAGCTTCTCCCAAGGGCAGCTTATTGGGCTCTACAGATCTTTCTAATGACTATTCTGCTAAGCCAGTTTGCTAAGAGTAAACTATAACGTGGTAGGGATGGCAGCAGAGAAGCAATTGTCCTGTGAAAATCTTCTGTAGGGCTGCAGAATCTGTTTGGAGTGAAGGGGACCATCCTGATGGTACCTGTAGTGTAGGGGCTCCAGACAAGCCCAGTATAATGGGGAAGCAGCTGGGGAGCACAGGATTTAGGAACAGATTAAGCTAGACCTTGGATGGAGGTGGTGAGAATTTTAAAAAAATTTTTTTTTTTTTTTCTTAAAGAAATAGTTGGTAAGGGCTATTAGGCTAGGGACAGATGGCTGGTGTTCAGGGACTTGCAGGAGGTATGGAAGGAGGTGTATCCAAGCTGCTACAGGAAAAACAGTTGGACTAGTCTAAAACTTTTTTTTACTGGTGTGCAGAAGCAGTTGCTTAGCTTCATCCAATGGGGTAGATTAATTTACATCTCTGTGTTAGATCACTGTTTCAATCATGATTTAATTGAGCAAGCAGGAAATTTGATTGAAGTTGACTTATCAAGTTTTACATCTGTACTTTAAGTTACCTTTCTGAAAGCCTTGGTGTAGTCTGTACTACCACAGCTACCCTTTGCTAACATAGTGAATGTATCTTTCTATTTAAACAAGTATGCAGTTTACCATTTGCTTTGGTTAATATATTTTTTCCATTTTCTGTTAAAAAATGATGAATGGTGCTTTTCTTATTTGCTTGATTGATTAATTTTTAACTTCTGATTTTTCATCAGGCTACATTTGGATGGAAATTGGAATCCAATTAATGAACAAAACCAGCATTTAAAATTGTTTTCATTAGTTAAATGTGTGGGATATAGATGAAAATTCCTTATCAAGCCTGTTTTGTGTTTAAAGCATACTGATTTTTGTAGAAACAAAGCAAGTATTACCAGCTGTTTATGAACTGAATTAATTGTTTCTGGTCACCATGCTCTTCAAGAATCTGTTTCTTAGAACTAAGAAATCTCTGTTTCTGGAGCTTTTTTTTTTTTTTTAAAATCTAAAAAACTAAGTTATCCATCTGAGGGAACATCCTGGTGTTGTCTAGCTGTGTGCCCCAGCTATGTGTGACAGAAACTTCTCTCCCCAAAGCCATATTCCTCAAGTGTATGCAGGCCTCCCACCCCACTGCCCAGAAGAGTATGTAGCTTGCTTTGTGCTGTTTGGACCTATTCAACATTAGGATGGACTAGTCCTGAGCCCATCCCACAAATATTGTTAGGGCAGAAGAGGTGGTCTGTGCATCACAGACCTCTGAGACAGTTACTCACGAATCAGGGTAGACGTATAGACCATACATCTTGGAGAACTTAGGTTACTCTTTTAAAAGATTTTTTTTTTCCACGTTTCTGTCAGTTCCCAGTCTTGAATAAACTATTTTCTTATGTGGGGGGAAAATAAAGTGAATGGGAAAGAGGAGAAAATTGCACAGAATTCTCCATGTGCAGGAGACGTGACTGTTTTCAAAAATTAGTTGATGACTAATTCCATGACTTAATGAACTTTACAACTTCAGTAATGAGTGCACACTACTTCAACATTTAGACTGAAAAGTATTTAAATTTATAACTATACCATTAAGGCCCTTAAAATTATGAAGTAAAAAAGATGAACTGCAGGATGCTCTCTAGAGTCATTACAGACAGATAGTCTCCAATATATATATATACACACATACATATTTTAGTTTTTAAATTTTAAGTATATGTTTAAGCAAACTTGGCCTTGTTAAGGGAGTGAACGTTGAAGCTCAGATTCCACACAGTGGGAAATTAGTTCCCTAAATTTAGTGCTCCTAACATATGTTTAAGATCTAGGAATCTATTTCTGATATAACTCATGCTAGAAGTTCCTGGAAAGCTCTATGACTTATGTGGCGTGGCATGGGGAAGATTAAATTATAGTTGATTTTCTTCCATCCTAAGATCCCCAGAAGCATCTGTAAGATTGATGGGTGGTGTAGTCATTGCATTACGTTTTGATGTGTTTCTTTTGGAGGATAGTCTTCCAGTAAATACAAAAGGATTTTAAAATTATTGTGGGTAAGGAGGTGGACAGATAATAAATTGAACTTGATGTTATGATACTCTCTTAAAAGCCTTAGCTAGACTTGATTTCTGCCAGAAGAAAAAAGAAAGAGCTGTTGTTTTTTATGTTCATGCTTTAAAACAAATCAAACAGTATGGTTTTTTGAGTGGTTAAAAATCAGTGTGGGTAAGGAAATGGACATAATCTCTGTAAATCCTGCATGATGTTATACTGGAGATGAATTTGGTTATACGTATGAGCCAATGTGCTTCTGCAGACAAGAATTTGAAAAATGACAATGTATAAACAGTTCAGTATTGACAGATTTTCTGCTGTTCCTTAATGAACATATATCACTATTACACCAAAATGGAAGTTTAATGTTACAGAACCTCACTCACACAAAAATAATAATAAAAAAATCCTTTAGGAAAAAAGAAGTTGAAATGTATCAACAAGTCAAAATTATGAGGAGGGAAGGGGGGAGAGCGCTACAGTGAGCTGACTGTGCAGTTGGAAAGACACGTGTACATCTTCTGTCTTTCATTGCCTTTGCTGCCCATGTTTCATGTTTAAGGGTGAGGCAGCAGAAAGGAATTTCAGTGGTGAATTGAATCTAGCCAAGAAAGTGGCTTGAAATCAAGCTTTGGGAAGAAGAGGGGAAAACTGTGCTGCAGGCAGATGGGCAACAGAGGGAAGGCAGGAAATATCTGCAAACAAAAGTAATGAAGTTTGATTCGTTTCTATGGTAAAGAAATGTGTCTGGAGGTGGATTTAGGTAGAAGCTGTGTAAAGTCTTGAAAACCAAGTCAAGTTACACGTTTGATTTGTAGCAGTGTTGTATGAATTAGCTGGAAAGTTCGTGCATTAACTCAAAAGTTTAGCTGGAAGAGGGTGGCTGGAGTTGCGTGTGGGAGGGAAAACTTTGGCAGTGGACTTTTGCAGGGGCTGGAGCATGTGTGGACAATTGAAGGTAGGGGTCAAGGAGATGAGCGAGCAAGGGGTGGCTAAGCTGTCTGCACCTGGATTGGAAAGAGAGGTTGCCTCTACACCCAGTGCAGTTAGTATGGGTCCTTGCAACAAAACCGGAAAAAACCAAATGCCTTATGAATTTGTATCCATTTAGAAACAGTTTTCTGAAGTGGTGAGATCAACCAAGTACCTACAGTAGCATTTCCAAATTACTGGAAATCTTGCTGGATTCACAATGAAAATGTAAAAGGACTTACTATGAATACACTCACAGGATGTTTGTAATAATAGGAGGAGAAAATGAGTAATCTTCTGGAAAGCGGTTTAACATATATACTGAAGTGACTGGTAGCTTTCATTACAGATATGTAGTTTCAGGGCGTAGTTTTGAGATCGTTTTAAACTGATCTGTAAGCAGATTAAAAGGGGTGTTCCCACCTTTTCCCATGCCCTGACCTAATTGTTGTTGCTTCCTCCTTTGTTCCAGTACTACCGCTTGTGTGGCTCCCTGGTTAGTCGGGTCAGGGACCCATTGCCTGCCTTAAAAATCAACTGGATCTGCAATCCTGCTGGCCTCAGAGCACGCAGGGCAGTGGGGAAGCTGGGCGTGGAGGGCTGCAACTTGTGTCCAGGGAAAATGTGGGCTTAAACCAGCATAAACTGACTGTGAATCCTGATGCCTTGTACATGTGAAAACACACGGTAAATTGTGCAACTGTTGTGATCACATAAAGCGACTGCAGAATGTGTTTCTATTCTCAATATCCTATTTGGGGGTTTCTTCACCTGGTACATGGAGCTGTGCCTGGAATTTGTTTCCCCTGAGGTTACAGTTGACTTGTGTTTACCAAAAATAAAGTGGTAAAACTTGGAAACAAGCATTTTGTTCTGATTTGTTTACAGTTAATGCACTGGGACTTTGTTTCCCCTTGAAAGAAGTTACTGAAACTTAAAAATAAATGGAGATAGCTTTCTTAGGATTGTAGCTGCTTTTTTTGCTTTGTGTTCATATAGCATATATCTTTCTGAAAATATCCCAGAAAAAGCTGCTTTGGTGAGCTTCCATATGTGGGTCTGTATCCCTACCAACATATGCAAGTGAGCAAATCTAAACGAGCACGGTTGGTCCCATGTGCTCTGCTCACTGGTGCTTGGGCTGATCTGCATGGTGGGTACAGAGAAAGTGAGGATGAGGATGCTGCATTGTCTTCGAACAGCTCTGAGGGAAAAGGGCTTGTTGGCTTTGTCCTGTTGAGGATGAGCAAAACAAATTTTGAAAATACATAAGAGGGCTACAGAGGAAGAAATGCTTTAAAAGGGGGGTGTGTGCGTGTGTGTCTTTAAATACCTTGTAGTTCAAAGAAAGGCTTGTGTGAAATGCTTTTGAGAAGTAACCCTGATGTAAGTGGATGGATTAATGGTACGGTAGCATAGTGGGTACTCGACGGTGCTCCAGTAGTGCGAGACGAGCTCTTCTGAGACTGGTAAAATAGCTATGGCTTACTGTGGCATATGTAACCTGCGGTTCAGTCATCGCTGTGCAGCACGTAGAGAGGATCTCAAGTGTTATGTTGTGCTTTCCAGCTGGGGTGTCTGCTTGAAAGCAGTAGGAAGCTGCAGTGGTGCCTGATTATCCAGTGGGTGCAATGTTAGGGTCCTCTTGCTTTTAAGAACGCCTAATCTGGCGTTTAATTTACTAGCCTGCTTGAGGTCTGCTGCCAAGGCTCCAACTGTTGCATAATGTTACACAGGAGGAATTGCTGGCAGTTTTCAAGCTGGCTATCATTCCAGATCACTCCCACATAAAGGAAATTGTAGCATACATGTAACTCTGAGGGTTTTTATGCCGCGCTCAGCACAATCTAAAATTAAAAAAAATAACTAGGAAAACTAGAAAGAGTTTGCCTGCTCAGGCTGTAGCCCTTCTGCTTGTAGCAGCCTCATCTGCAGTCTTGCATGCGGAAGACAATCCAGACAGTGACAGGTAAGAATGAAAGCCTCGCAAAGAAGCAACACCTCAATTGTTCTTTAAAACTCTAAGCACTAAAATTGCAAGTATTTTATAAAAGATGAAAGAATCCTCTTTTGGCTCAAACTGTTCTTTCATGTTCTGTGACTTTTGTGATTCCCAGAAAAAGCCAGACCCTTAATATTCAGACATCACAGGGCATCATAAGATTTTCCCCTCATTTCCATGCATGCCTGTTCCATACCCGTTTTCCTGTCAGTCTGATTCGTAATGTTCAAAAACATTCACTGCATATTTCCTTCTTCCCCACAGCAACAGCCCGAGTCTGAGACTGTTCATCTGTTCATCCCAGCCTTGGCAGTTGGAGCTATTATTGGCAAGCAGGGACAGCACATCAAACAACTTTCTCGTTTTGCAGGGGCATCTATTAAGGTATTATTACACTGACTAACTTTCTGTCTATTCTACATGACACTTTCAGCAAGTTTGCACAAGCCGTGTTTTTGTGAATGTCCTCCCCCACTCCATACTTAGAATGTGATGTGATAAATGGTACATTTGTTTATAAATCATCTTTTAATCTTCCTTGAGACAAGAAAATTAGAAGCATGTTTTCAAACGTCTCCTGAGGTGTGAAATATAAGCTGCAAAGAAAACTACTTTGGTGGTCTCCGTTTCTTAGAAACAGACTTAAGTCTTAATGATGCAGTGCTTAAAGGCTTTTTTTCTGCTTTTGGTAAAGTGAAAATTGGTGAGGTAAATTCCCCTTCTAAAAACAGCACAGGTGAAGTCTCCTACTGCTGTGGCTGCTCTTGTTCTGTTCTAGATGGATCGGTCTGGGCTGTCAAGCTCAGATGTCTCCACGCTGAAGCATTGGTGTGTTAAAATCACCCATGCACTTCAAGCTCCTGGGGTTGGTCAGTTCTTTAACATCATGTTTATCTCGGCACCCTGCTTTAACATCCAGCTGTTTGTTGACTGCCTCAATGTAGCTAAGAACAAGATGGTTTCAGAGGTTGACCTAATGGAAGCTTAAGTTTGAATTTTAGTCAGTTTGGTGAAACTCTCCTTGGCTGTCTATAGCGGTTAGTACCAATTGCAGTGATAGTAAGGCCTTGGGTTTCTGCTACTAATGCCGTTGTAACCACAAGTATCTTCTCTAGATGCTTGAGCTTTTTTCTTGTAAATAGCCAGTTCTGCTACTCTATACGGTAAAGATAATGTTTGGGCCTAAATTTAAGAAGTAAAAAAAAAAGAAAAAAAAAATTACAGTGTGTAGCTTTGTTTTGTGATGTTAGATTAACATTTTCCTGCACAGATGAACCAAATGTTTTCTTCTCAGTTCTTTTTTGGCTCAGATGATGTGGCCTGTTTATTGAGTGCTATGGCAGGGATCTGCCAAAGGTCAGGGGCAGAGAGGCAGGAGCTGGCTATGCTGAGTTGAGCTTGGTGAAGCCAGTTAGGCTGGGCTAGGCTTGGAAGGTGTTCATCTAAGTGTGCAGAACAAAATAATTGGGGAACCCTGGTGAATGAATCTTGTGTGTGGTTTGCTGAATGCCGAACCCTTTACTGGCCAGTCAACCAACTGGCACACTGCCCAGTTCCATCCTCTATTGAGCAGTACATTAAATAGTTGTTATACTACCCACATGGTTTACATTAGTAGAGCATTAATAACCATATTTTTAGGGGAAAAATTGAATAGAAGAAAGTGAGAGGTGTTGATTTTTCTTTACCAAATCTGTCTTGCACGGAGGTGTGATGTATCACATGTATTTCCTTTCTCCCCGTTCCCATGGTTTGTATCTAAAGATTAAGTGGTATATGGAAGGTAGTGCTATGTGGAGAGAGAAATGTGAAATAACCTGGACCTCCAAGAACACGTCCAAACTAGTTCTTTAGTTGGTCCTTGGAAGACAGTTTAGTGGAAAGGGAGTTTCCCATGTTTCTCACGCATCTGGCTAGCTGTGGCCTCAGGCTTCCTCTGCTAGCTGGCACCCCTCTACCCAACACATTTAACATATCTGTATTAATTGAATTTCAGTTAAAAGTTTGCGAAAGCTCTGGTCTTTTGTTCCTTTGGTAGGAATAAAGTAAAGAATATTTTTGTGAAAATAGGATTAAATCTTAACAGAACTGTACAGATACAGACCATGCTTGCTAAATTAGGAAGTTGCATGTATGCTTAACAACTAAAACAAAAATGCAACTTCACCTGTAATCTGACAGAACAATATGGAGCAGCACACTTGCTTCTGTGTGAAAGTGTTAAATATGACAGTAGTAACTTATTCAAAACTTCTGAACTTCCCTTGTGTTGACCACCTGCTCTTTATCATAACTTCTGAGCAAAATAATAAATTGGGAATCATCAAGGAATCTGTGCTTTTAGCTAAGAGTTGGAGGGAGTGCTGCCCGACTAACTTTTATCTTGCCAGACTGTAATAATCGTACTTTGTGGAGGACATTAAGTCTTTGTGCATGACACTGAACTTGTTTTGAGTTGTGCTGTAAAACGTTTTCATCTGTAACAATCTACATCTCCATGCAACATCTTCGTGCTCTTGCTGAGCTTTGTAGATCTGATGAAACTTGTTAGCCAAGAAGCAAGACTAAATAAACTGCAGATGCACAGGGATTCTGCACAAGGCTGCGGTGCCCAGCCTGTCACTTCAGAGGTGCACGTGGCTGTTGATGTGCTCAGGTTGTGTCCCTGTGCTGGGGGTCATTGCTTGGTAATGAAGGGTCAGTGTGGGGCTCCAGCAGACTGAATTAATTATTCAGCAAAGGAGCCAGGCAGAGATTTCTGGGCTGTCTGCTGCCTACCCTGTACTACAGTGCTGGGACCTGCTGGGAACCATTAGTATCTCCTTGGTTACAAATTATTCCCAGAGCAGCCCTTCCTGTCTCTGAAGGAGTTGGGATGAGCATTACAGGTTTTAGGTGTATGAAGTTGTCAGCTTGTGACAGCATATGGAAGACTGGTTGTTTTCCAGTTAGGAATGTAAAGCTATTTCTCTCAGAAGTTAAAAATTCACCACTTGGATACTATTTGTATGTATGTAACTTCTTCCAAGACCAGACAGCCAAAATTAACACTGAAGTCTCTTAGGTTGCCCCTTCAGACATTGAAATGTTAGTTAGTACATGTTCCTTTCACAGCCCTCAGCCATCTTTTACTTAAGCTGCTGAGAACAGGACATTCTAAGATAAAAGCAAAGCAAAAAATGTCCCAGAACATTTAAACACATGCAAGATGTAATGAAGGCTCGATGGAAAATATTTTCCCTGAAATTTCAATAATGGCGCTGGTGTTTGCTAAGAAAACATGAGGTGATTGAGAGGCAAACTACAATGTCCTTTTTACATGAATGGCAATTATCAGGCTAAGCTCTGTTAAGTCAGCTGCCTCCAAATGTGCCTTGAAATTTTGCCCCTCTAAAATATGTGTTCCAAAGAATGAATGGATTTAATCCGTGCTTGCCTTTACCACAATGTCATGTCATATACATGTACTGCTGTAAAATGAATGTGTATCTTTAGATATAGCTAACTGGAATGCAGAAATCGTATGAAAAATAAATATGCAAACCAGATATCTAGTATGCAATGTCTTCTCCATCTTAGGGTACAATATGAATAATTATATAAACTTTCGTTAGCAAAATTCTTTAGTGAAAATGATGCATGGTGACTGGTAATTTGTCTGAAATAAACTACAGCTGTTAAATATGAATAACATCCCTATGCCAACAGCTAAGATGAAATCCTGTAGTGTTTAATATATTGCCCATTCAACAGCAGCTATGTAATAGTAGATGCAACAATGGAAATGTCAGTTGTGATAAACAAAAGATTCATCCAGAATGTCAGAGGCTAGTTTGAATTATTTAATGCCACTGGAGTCTGAGAACAACACCCAGAGAAATCTTACTTTTGTGGTGACGTGAACTGCTAAAGACCCTACAGGCGTCTCTGTCTCAGCTCTGGTGGAGCTTAATTTTTATTTGGGTCACACAAATAAATGTCTGTAGATACAAACCCCTTGGAAACTGCGAACTCATTGTCCAGTATAGAGGAATGTTTTTGGATCTGATTAGTTAAAACAGTAAAGTGATCTTCTGTTCTCAGGGGGACGGACGCAAACTTTTGCTAATGAGCAAAACTTGTTAGAAAGACTATTTAAGTTAGCGGGTAGGGATGAGAATCTTGGTCTATTAACCATACTTGTCTTTTTGAAGGCTACATGTCCTACATCACTCATAGCCACATGAAAATGCATTGTGGGATTTTGCCATCTGTGGATGAGTAGCTATGCTTTTAATTTTCAGAAGTAAATTTGCTTATGGTTTAGTCAATTTATCTGTATTTCATTATAGCTAATTAATGCACTTTAAAGAGAACAAACCTGTCATGACTGAAGTGTAATGCTGCTGCTGTAATGAATAATTTTTCACTCTTGAACAGAATGTGAGACTGAAATGGGGAGGAGGAGGCTTTAAGCTATTCCTTCAAAAGATAGCTACCAAAAGCTATGTTTATCCATTCCAGATTGCTCCTGCTGAAGGACCAGATGCCAAGCTGAGAATGGTTATCATCACTGGACCTCCAGAAGCTCAGTTCAAGGTACAACATATAAAAACTTGTCAGTCTGTAGTAGCCTTTGGACTGTAAGGGACAATATTGAAAATAAAACACTTGGTTCCAAGCACCATTTTATTCGGAATTTTAGTAAACACTTCACTTTTTCTTTCCTTTTGCCAAAAGGTATCTCATATGAGTAAAAGTAATACAGTACTATCACAGGCCGCATTCTGGTCACCTGAAAACTGGTGGGAGTTTCATGTAAGTTAGAATCAAGTCTAGCATGAAAATATGGCCATTCCTAATTTTCTCTTTTATATACGAGCACAATAGTTCAGTCTTTCTAGCCTGTCTTAATACATGCAACAGTTTAGTGTGTTTAATTGAAATAACAAAGCTGACAAGATGAGAGACTGAGTCTTCCCAGGTTACTGTTGCATGCCAAATGGAAAATGCTTTTTGGGTAGCTCTACAGATAAATGCAAGATTTCTAATTGTATTTCCACTACAACTACAAGGAGATACTCAACATGATTTATCCCATTTGTTTTCAAATTGAGTTCTGGAGTGGCCTTCTGTCTGAAGTGCCAAGGGATAAATCTAGTTACCCCCAAAGGAGTTGACAACATTAGGAGTGATGCAGACAGCTCAGTGCAGCAGCCTGGCCTCATCACAGATGAGGCCCAGAGCAGGTAGAAAGTCACTTGAGAGTTCATGTCCTGGCATTGTTCTCTTGCCTGTTCTCGTTTTTTGTCTTTGTATTTTTGCTTCAGGGCATCTTGCAAGAAGGAGGTGCACAAACTTCAGACATATCTAGAATCAGTTTCATTAAAGCCTTTAGGAATTTTGGAGAAGTATCTGGGCAGGTATTTTGGAGCGCTAATAGCGAACTAAATGGATTTGGGATTATTGCTCAGTTAGCATATACTTTAGAGAAGCTGTTGAAGGCAAAGCATAATTTAGAAGCTTTGCCTCCTTGAGGTTTTCTGCATGCATGTGGGCTTGGCCACGTGGCATGTTCCACATATAGGGTGCTCTTGTGATCTGGGATCAGCACAAGGTCAGATTCTGGCTACCTTTTCTTTCCATCAGATTTCAGTGAACTTACCCTCAAGTAGTAGCAGGCTGAAGTAGATTTGGGTGTCCCTTACCCTGACTTTTCATGTAGGCAAAGGCTTGTCCTCAGGCTTCCTCCCCAAGATAGACTTGAAGTCCCACAGACTTCTTTTGCCAGCTCTTCTCCCAACCTGGATCATCCAAGGAGGAAAGTCTCCCTTTTCTGCACCCCATACATTGGTTAAAACCACATCAGTCAGTCACTTCTCTACACTTGGGCTTCTGCTTGCAAAGAAGGATCAATGTGCTAGCACAGGTGATGCTCCTGAGTATGCTGGTCTTGTGCAGGAGAGGAGTTATCCCTTGGGGCTTCCTTCAGCTCCAGTCCTCGTAGTCTTTTACTACTCTTTGAGCAATGCCTTCTTGACCAAGATGGGCAGAGGGAGAGTTCAGTCCTTCCTTTTAATCACCAATGTTGACCTGAAGCATGCCTTACAGTCAGGGCCAAGCTTCATTAATTCTGTCCTTAAGTTCTGTTTAAGAAGGGTCGTCTTTATCTTTGAGCATAGGCTGTTGCTTTTAGGCACCAAGAATGTAATCTGGGTGCACAACAACTTGAAGAGGGAATAGCTGCTGCTCATATGAGTAACCAGCTCTCGGAGAGGCAGCGTCATCCCAGAGCCTGTGAGTTTGGCATCCTTTCCCTACTACATTGTGTTCTGCTGCCTGTGATTCATGTCTGTGGTAGCTGCAGTGGCTGCACCCCTTTCTTCCTCAGCTGCAGTAGTAGCCTGAGGATGTTGTGGTATGCAGGGCTATTTATCAGCAAGGCAATGGGAAGAGAATATACCACTGTTTACAGCCTCTGCTGCAGTGCTCCCTAGAGTTTAGGCATACCCGTGACACCAATATTCAGAGATGATCATGTTGCCTTGGGTAGGGGACATGTGCAAGTGAAGTGGAATCTAGTGGCGACAATATATTTCAGGCACTATTTTACCGTGAAGGAGCTGCAGCCCAGTTAGGTTGTTTCCTTTCCTTAAAGACTTTTTCAAGAGCTGAGATTTGGGATGTTGGAAATAGATTACTATCTTTTAAAAAGTCAACACCCCACTTTGCTTTATAATTCAGCAGTAGTGCATGCTTTTTTCCTATAGTACCTCTTCCACTAAGCCCTGCAGGCTGTGCAGGTTGTCAAGGTGTTATGCACATGAAAAGCATTGCTATTGAAATAAAAAGGGCTATGCTGGCTACTGTCTGTCTCTAACAAATTTGGAAATAGTTTCAAAATCTCTAGCTCAAGATGATGGCTGGGAGTAGTATTGCATCTGCTCTTGGCAAAACCTTTTGAAGTATTTTCCTGGAGTAGGAATCTCTGATTCTAGGGCTGCTGATGGTGCCAGAACATGGTAGTTGTACTGAGTTTTTGTATGGCTTTTTTGTGTTGTCTTTTGTTTCACTGGAAAGATGATAACTTTTGTCTTCTGTGACAGGGTCCCACAACCTGCAGTATCCCATCTAGGTCAAAGCTATGCACTACAGATTTTTTCATACTCTTCAGGTGGAGTCTAACTTACCCAAAATACTGAGTACTTCTAGCTCCAAGGTCACAAAATGTCTTTCATCTTACCCATTCTAGAGTAGCATGAACTTGAGTAGGCTTTTAGGACATGAGCCAGAAATAAGATAAAATAAGCTGCCACTATTTAACATAATTATCACATCATGCAATCTTTTTGGACTTTTCATATTCCATTACAGTGGTGGCCTGTAAGATGGTTGGATTTAGCATGTACGCAGTGACAGGGCTGGTGAGCGTGATTTAAAGGTGGTAAAGAATCTGAACTGGAAAGGTTTTGTGGTCCTAGGTTTGTGGTCTTCACAGAGCATGTCTCTTCAGTATCTCAACAGAAATGTTCTTTTGATTCCTCTAGGAGATACAGAGTAGAAAATCTGGTTACCATTTCTCAACAATTCACTGATGAACAGCAGGGAATAAAGAAAAGAATGTGTTTAAAAATCAGCAAGATTCATGAGCTTAGTCTCAGTGGACATTCTTCTTGCTACCTGGCACTTGCATGTTCCCCAGAAAAGGGAACTGTGTGCTGGTCAGAGTAATACTGTTCCCATGGTGTTATTTAGATCTAGGCAGTTTGATTTTTCACTTTAGAAAATTGAGCAAGCTCAGATTTATTTATTTTTAAACAATATGTTGTAATGGATTTTAAAAGTAAGCCGCTTGCTCTAATTGGAGTCTTTATCCCATGACTTGTTGTAGGGGTGGCTTTTTTTTTTTAGCATAGCATCCTTAAAAGAATAGGTTTCTGAGCCAATTAATTACATTCTGTGCTTCTGGGTGTAATAAAAAATGCTTCAGCCAGACAGTTCTTCTCTCTACCGCTCTTTTACAGAGATGCAATAGTTTCTTTTAAAAGCAGTATTTCTACTGAAAAGCAGAATAATAATGATCTCTGTTAAATTGCTCCGTGATTCCCTGGTTTGTCATGGAATCTTTAAAGTTGGACAGCTGTGCTTCTTAGTTTGGTACAAAGACTTCTTTTAGAAAAATAGTTATTGTATTTATTAGGGAAAACGTTTTGTCAGGGTTGTGTACCGAGAATTCTCCTGTCTGTGGAATTTCTTGAAGTTAACTAGGTTTCAATAAGCACATTCTCTAACTGAAAGCATTTTTGCAGGCTCAAGGGAGAATCTATGGAAAACTTAAAGAAGAAAATTTCTTTGGACCTAAAGAAGAAGTGAAACTTGAGGCTCATATAAAAGTGCCATCCTATGCTGCTGGTAGAGTTATTGGTAAAGGTGGCAAAACAGTAAGTAGCTGAAATAAAACTCGTAGTGTTGTTCAGTTAAGTTTCTTATTTCAGTGTATATATATGTATAAGGCTTAAACATTTAGCTAACAGCTAATCCTCTGAAGTTACATGAAAGCAGGTGCTATTTTCTTAGCTGTACTTGTTAAGCTTTCTTTTCTTCTAGTGTGGAGTCAAGAGAAGCCAATCTCATAGTATGATTTATTTAATCTTAAAAAAAAAAAAAAAATCTAACAAAAATCGATAGTCCCAGTCAGATCTGCAGGACTTATTAATAGAAATGTAGCTCTTCCATTTAGAATGAATACATTCCCGCTAAAGACTGGCTTCTGTGAATCTTAGCTTATGCCAGATTTTGCAAAAAGATTTCACTAATCTTATTTAATTAAAATCAGATCTAATGTGTCCAAAGGTGGCATTTCTGGCCAAAACTGAATGAAAGCATAATTTCTAAATAAGTGGTAGGAAATTAAGACATGTTCAGACCTCAATATTATAAAAAGAAAAAAAAAAAATTTTGCTTCAACTTAATTGATGTAATTTCTTTGGCTCAGTTTGTTGCATAAAATAACATCACTAGGATTGTTCAATCCTGAAAAGGTGCTGCTACTCTAGTATTTTCATATGGTTGTAAGTCAGGAGCTAGCAGATACTTGCAAAGAAATGGTTCAGTCTTGCGTCTCCATCCTTGAGTGCAATGGGATCTTGAAGTTAAGTGTCAGGAGGCAACGTGACCTCTTTCATTACTTGATTGGTAAGAAGTTTAAGGACAAACATCTCTGAAAAGTTGTTCATCTAGAATATTTTTGATTAAATAATGCTATGCATTTCTAAAATAAAATGGGTGTAAATGGGACAGAGACTCTAACCATACCTCTACTTATAACACTATGGAAGCTGATAGGCTACTGAACATAATTTGGACACTTCTCATTGTTCTGTTTGGAGTTCTCCATCTTGTGGAGGTTTTTCAAGGAAAAATGTATAAACACTTTGACCTTTTTTTTTTTTCTTCCCTAGATTATATGTTGCATGCGTTTTCTGACTTTAAACTTGTAAACTCAACTGTAAACACTGTGGCATCTATTTGCTTTTTTTAAGTAATGTATTTAACACCTTCTCTGTGTTGTATTTAGTCTTTAAAACACTTCTACAAACCTAGAGAACTTGGTGCTAATTTATGTTAGAGACATAAGAGGCTCATCTTGTAGAGTGCACACTGCTGCACAAAGATGCTTCTGTTAGTGAGTTTCTTTTTTTAAACATAACTTAGAGGATGATGTTTCTGTGGTCAGCAGTATCTTTGAGGCTTGGGGGTTGTGGGATATTTGTTTAAGATTTTCTGACTACTTCTATCTATTTATAGGTAAACGAGCTTCAAAACTTGACAAGTGCAGAAGTTGTAGTCCCTCGTGACCAGACACCTGATGAAAATGATCAGGTGGTTGTGAAAATAACTGGTCACTTCTATGCATGCCAGGTAAGAGGACTGGAATGAATTTCTGTATTACCTTGATGTTTCCATGGTCTGTTTTTTATATCCAAGTGCAGAGTCAAGGGATGGAAGACTTTTTTTCAGGATATAGAAAGCACTGCTTGCCAGGCTCCTCTAGTTGTCTTGCTGCAATAAACTTTCCTCATGCCTGTGAGAGATTTATAACAATATTGCACTGTTACATATGTAAAACTATCTCCTTAAATTCTCCTATCGATACATGTAGGCTCTGGCACTGCTAAAACTTTCAAAGCAAAAGAAAACCCAAGTTGTGATTGGACTGAAATTCAGATGGGAGGCAGGTACAAGCCATCTCATAGTACCTGGCAAGAACTGCACCTATATATGCAATTTGTCCACATCACCCAATCTGTTGATTTAAAATCAGAAAGAAAAGGATCACAAGATTCTTTCCCTCACTTAACTCTTAGTTCAGACCAATTCCTTTTGATACTTTGCTACAGGTGACTTCTAGTTCAGAAAGGAAATGGGAGGGCTGGTAAGTCCTGTAAGTCTGACCTTCTGGATTCCCTGGTGTATAAAAAAAAATTGTCCACTCTCTATTAAGACAGTGGTTCTTATAAAACATTTGTGTCTCCAGAGGAGTAAAATGAAAGTAGCCTGTAGCTTCAATAGTCTTAATGTTGGTAGTCATCTTCCTATGCTCATGCTTTCTATATTACAGATGTGAAAACTGACCATGCAGGTAGTTGTGGTAGGTGGAAAAAGATGAAAAATTAAAAATTAAAGTTGTACATAATGACTAACCCAAGTGTATTTCAACTAGTGAGTAATCTTGTCAGTACTAGGAATTTAGTTATTCCAGATTTTCTTAATCCCAGTAGCATCTATAGTCAGTTGTAAACAGCAGTCACTGCAGCATGACATCATGATGGATTGTTTCTTCTGCTTTATGTTCTTCAGCTTGCTCAGAGAAAAATTCAGGAAATACTGGCTCAGGTAAGAAGGCAGCAGCAACAGCAAAAAACATTGCAAAGCGGACAGCCTCAGCCAAGACGAAAATAAAGGTTTAGGAAATGGCCCATCAGAGACAGATGCCAGACCAAAGACAGACTGTGCGACAGAGAGACGGGTGGTGAGCACCTGTTGAAGTTATATGCAGAAGATCCACCAAGCCAATCACCTGTTCGAGGACCAGGCAACCGTTGAACGCTGTCTCTGAGAATGTATTCTTTAGGCTCTCTCAAACTTTTGAAACCCAGCTTTAAAATAAGGACCCCTTCACTTCCCTTTTGTTCTATTCTCACAATTTAACATAAACTCGTTAGTCTTTTTTATTGTTCTTATTATTCCCCAACAATTTTAGAACTTGGTTTAATGAAGCTTTCTCTTCTGAGTTCACTGGTTAAAAAAAAAAAAAAAAAGAAAAGAAAAAAGACAAAAAAAAAGGCATTGCTCTTATAGGTCCAGTTGTAAAAGAAGAAACACATTTGGAGGGTGGGATTGCGGGTGGGCTAGGGTTAGAGCAAGGGTATTGACCAGAGTTTAAGTGTTAGTCCCAATGTTGAAACAAGTGGCATTTTTTAAAAAGAATTTGGTTGCATTTTTACATAACACTGCCATAAATAACCTAAGGGAAGTGTTGAATGGTGTTGGCCAGGGCATAAAAAGATAAATATGCATTTTACTAAACTACCTCAGGCATTTAGTACCTCAATGAGAAATTGTTCCTTTTTTGCTTTTTTTTTTTTTTTGGTATTTTGTATACTTTATAAAGCTAATAGTTCTTGAGCATTTTATTTTTTTAAAAAAAATTAAAATTTGATCAGCCACCAGCCAGGAGTACTACAGACTTATCGGGGAAAAATATAGTAGAGCACTTCTAGCTGCTGGCTGATGGGAGTAAGGTGGGTAAAAAAAAACATAGCCTCAGATTTTCTGAGGGTTTCAACACCATCATTTGTTTAAAAAAAAAAAATTCAGTGAATGTTCAAAAGATAGTGAATGATGCCAACATTCTGACAGCAGCAATGCCGTTTAGTTTTCTTTTAAGATGGGATGAAAAAGTTTGTGACGGTACTTTTTTGGGAACAGGACAAGGAAGTGATGGCAAGAGGCTGGGGTTGGGGGAAAAATTTAGAAGGCTGCAAGAGGCTGAATTTTTTTTTTGTGCTACTTGATTGAATGCATGAACCCTTTGTGCCTTTGACCATCACTACCTAATAATGCTACATTTAACCATTTGCAGCCCATTTGGACTTTGCCATTTTGTTCAAAGAGCAAGCTTCATCTTCAGTTTGATAGAACACTTGATCTGCTAGAGCATATTTGAGGCCATGAGGGTCTCTGCTGTCTGCAGATCATATCATACTGCTTTCAGTTACCACGATGGGGGAAGGTCAAACAGTGTTTGATCACATTGAAAGATAATGAAAGGCTAAGTTTACATATCCAGCCGCTGTTATGGGCCACACTAAGCCACTTTTGAAGGTTTTAAGAACAATTACTAGAAAAAAAAACCACAAAACAACAACCTCTCTAGCCTGGCTTATAATAGATGCAGCAGGATTTATGCACGTTCTGCAACCAACCATTAGAGAAGAAAAAAAATGTCAAAAGGCAGGGATAACAGGAAAGTTACCAAATTTTTTAATTTCCGAATGTAATTTGAATGATGATTGTGGTAATAGTGACACATTCAAGTTTCTACAATAAACTTCAGTCTACCTCAGTTTAAGAAAAAAAAAAAGTGGCAACACATGGTGCATAAAGACTGCTGTGTGTGTGTGTGTGCGCGTGCGCGCCTGTATGTGTGTGGTCGACAGAGCCATGCTATTACCTCTGAACCTTTTTTTGTGATGTTTTTTGTGCATGAGATGATCAGAATCACCATGCTGCACTGATTTGAGGGGCACAACGAGCAAAAACATTTGTTTCATCATTTTGTTATCTACCTCTTAGGTTCATGTTGAAATAGAGGCATTACTACATAGACTAGATAATTTTCCCAAAGATCATTGTTGTACAGATTAGATAATTTTGAAAATGGTCTGAAGTGTTTTTCCTGCATCTCTTCTTTACTAATTGGTTTAAAAACCACAAACTTATGTTGTAGTTTTAGCGAAGAAAAATGAGTTTCTTTTCCTTTTTTGACAGTGACCTTCATCTAGCCTTTAGGATAATTGTTTTTCTTACAATGAATTTAAAATTACTGAAGTATGAAAAGTCATAGCATTTTAATTTTTTTGAGGCTTAAGTCAGTCTGACATTCCTTTCTTAACATTTGAGAAGGATTTGACTTCATTATTTTCCATAAAAATTACTTTACAAATAGGTGCTGCATTTACATCTGCTGATTTAAATACTGTCATCTCTTAAATTTCTAGACTTAGCATGGTAAATCATGTTTTTCTTTTCAATTGAGACTCGGTAATTTGGAGTATTTGGGAATAGCTAGAAAGTAAATACTGTAAATGATTTCAATATCCACAAAGTATGGATCATTTTTCATCTGTAATGTGCCCCCCAATGCAGCTCCACTTGCCAGATGCCTCTGAATGGAATAAAGAGTTTAACTCCTATCATCAGATAAAGTTGTGTGGTGTTTTTTTAAATTAGAGGCATAGGGACAGACTGTTCTAAGTATTTGTGGTACTTTCATCAAGTTGGTTTTCTGTCCATAATAATAACTGGGTAAGGACGAACAGTCACCCACAAGTATTCCATAGCTGCTAGCGCACCCAGAAGCCAGCTTACAATGTTTGCACTTCCCAATACAGTGATTTCTGTGGCTTATAATTCATCTTCTCCCTCTCATATAACAATGCTATACAGGCTGTAGTACAACCTATAATTCATGGTTTCAGTCTTATGCAGATCACTTAGGCTGATTTGCTGTGGAAGGGATGTGTGCTCAACAGTCCCGACCTTTAAAAGGTTTGGAGTGAGATCTGAATTGCAGTTAATTTTTTTTTTTTTTTTTTGCTGCTTTTTACTCAGTCTTTACTTTGGTGCTCTCAGCATGATGAAGCTGTGTAATGAACATGGCCCTAGAAGCTTGGATAGGCAGAACCAATCATGCTAGCAAGCAAATGTGACAGCAACTTGTATCTCACTCCTACCACCACAACCTAAACGCACACCACTTGCCAGTGAGGTGGTATTGCCTCTCCATTTAGATCCTTGTTAACATTATTTGGAATAGAAATGAGACTAGATGTTTAACTGAATGCTTTAGAGTGAGAGGGAGGGGTTGGGGAATGAAGGACTGTTGTGAGTAATGTAATTCTTTATCTTTTAAAGAGGAGTGGAAAACCAAACTTGTTTTCCAAACTTTTACACCCTCCCACTTGTCTTGACAGCTCATTTACCGGGACCAACTGGCAGAAAGAGGGAATTGAAGAAGTGATGTCTGTAGAAGACACTATGTAGGGTATTGCATTTCACAGGGAACTCTAAGCTCATTTTTCCATGCCAATATTGAGCTATCTTCTCAGAACCAGCATCCCTGCCATTTGAGAAACATAAGAAGTTAAGCCTTCCTCTGTATCGCTGGTGCATTTGTGACAGCTAAACCTCTGACTGTTTTAAGCATTTGCTTAATCATGATGCTTTTATTTGCTTCTAACCTTCCAAAGCTTTAATTCCTAAGCTGCAATTTCAAAGGCATGCGCTCTTTGTATTAGTTTCCATTAAATGAAGCGTGTATGGTGTGCAGGACAGCATGGTCTCAACATGGTACTAGGGCATAGGATTTTTAAACGAAAATGAAAAATTGTGGAGTAAGCACTCAAGCGGGGCTGTAACAGAGATGTTAGCTCAACTAATGGATGCAAACACTGCTTGGTAACTCAAATGCAGTGCAGGAAACTAGTGAAACGATGACAAAAGTTCCACCTTGATAATTGTTTCTCCTGTTCATCCCATCATCAAGGGATCCTGCACAGAGCCAAATCTGCATGTACCTCTGTACAGGAGGACTGAATGATGAATCTATAGACTCATTGGAAAACCTGCTCAGTATTTTTATTTTACACAGAAATCACCTGATCCACAGAGCTGAAACCATTCCCAAATGTTCTCCTTCCACAAGGGGTTTAATGTTGCACAGTACTGATCATCTAGACTGCCTTTGTTAATTCCTAGGTCCCAGCTTTTAGGAGGGTCAGGCCACAGGCTCACCAAGTCAGGCAGGTAACCTGGCTGGGGCATTGCAGTAGCAGGGCACAGATTATGACTGCTTCTGTTAAATGGGGGATGAGTTCTTTTCCTGAGCTGGCAGTTCTGATTATTTAATAGCAACCAGTGGACGTTCCATATAACTCCTTTTCACAATGTGCTTTGGCAGTAAATTCAGTTATACTTTTACATTTATTTTACTGGATTTTGTCTCCTCAGTTCATTTTTTTTTTTTTTTTGTCTTGTCTTACAGACTATTACCCCTTTCCAGCTGTAAGAGTCCTAGTCTGAACATGAAAGCTGTTCCCTATCTCTTACTGTTCTTTTCTGGGTGCTCCTTTCATTACTGTGCTCTTTGAGACAGGATACTGTATGTGGTTCTGGTTACCAAATGTGGGTTCATATAATGGCATAATGTTTGCTGAACCTGCCTCTATTCATCTAGTATTACTTATCTTCAGCAGCAGCAGTAAAAGGCAAATGGTTTCAGGGAATGATCCACAGTTACGCCTACATATCCCTCCTAGGAGGAAATGCCTGATTTAGAACCCATCAGTCTGCAAGACAGCCAGGGTTATCCCTCCCCCATGTGGATTACTTACTGACAAGTACCGTAGAGCATTTTGAAAATCTTTCTTTGCAGTCAGACTTACCATCAATACCTCTATTTTGTGGGCAAAGATGTTTTATCTGCATAGTTAACTACATCTAATAAATGCTCCTTGCTTAATTTGCAGAACTTTCTGCTGTGTCGTATCAAAGAGCAGGTGAACTTAGGGGCAGTTATTCCTGAAAGAACAGAGGCTAGACCCAGCAAGAAAACATGACCAGCCTGAAAGGAGGGAGGTTTTTTGTTTCATTTTTTTGAAAACAACTGAATGCACACACCCCTTCCCACAGGCACAAAACCCAATGTCACTTTCTTTGAGTGTTACAAACAGCAGCTGCTATGCAGGGAAAAGATGCAGACAGGCCTTGAAGTAGTTTGTGGGGCTATGGGGGAAAAAGGCAATTACCCTCAGGATCTACTGTTTCTGCTTCCTGATGCACGGCAGAGCAAGCTTCTCCAGAAGGAAGAGATCCTAATCTAGTGATGAAAGCCCTGCCCTGTAGTGGAGAAAAGCATCTTGTTTTACATAGACAAGTTTTGTTACCACCTTGAAGCTTTTCTAACTGGTTATTAGACCATGCAGCAGTCAGACTAAGAACAAACCATGCAATGACTTCTGAAAGTGCTGAACAGTTCAGTAGCAGCGAGTAATGCCCAGTGACTAAGGACTTCCTTTAGAACTACTTTTGCCCACTTCAAAGGAGCTGAAGGTTTATACTGCCATAGCATGTTGCCTCAGTGTCCTTTTCCAGAAACAAAGTGAGACAAAAACTAGAGGAGGAACCAACTGCACACTTAGAATGAACTGAATGTATTACCATGAAGACAAGGAATCAGAGCACTTCAGGATTTTATTTTTTTTTAATTATTAAAAACAGATTGGCCTTGGCTGAAAAACTGACTTACTGTTAACTCAAGACACATTTATTTGTCACTGCTGTGCTCTTGGCTTTTATGGGCTCAGTAACACCAGTGTGTTTTCTCTCCTCTTTCAACTTAGAGCATGACATGCTTCTTCATGACCAGAAGCAAATGGCTTAATACAAGGAGCCTCATCTAAACTGTACTATTTCACATACATAGCTTTTCCTTGCAGCACTCAAGGCTTTTTTGCACTGCCACTACAGGCAGGTCTTTCAAAGATACTAGAAAAACAATTAATGTAGAGGCTGAGCATGAGTTTCAGCATAACTTAAGCAGCTGGTTTTGCCCCACTCTTCTCACTGCAAATGCCATTGAGACAGTGACTCCCCCGGGAAGCTCCCTTATGATAGGATTCCTTCTTTGACACTGTATGGTTGGACCTGATCTTAAGGGTCTTTTCCAACCTTAATGATTCTGATTATTTTTGTAGCTTGTTCAGAACTTTACCTAGGCACATCCAGTAAATACACTGTTTTGTACCGATCAACTGTAGTGACTGTTAAGTTGGTAATCAAGACTGTATGTTGCGCTCAGATCTGTGAAGGCACACTCATTTCTCTTTCCACTCAGCAGCTGCATTAAGTTCTTGTCTCAAGATGATCACTGCTGTTAGGAATCATTCCAAATATAAAGTCTTCTGGCAGTGACTGTGGTGTCATCTGCGCTAACTGGTCATCATAGGAACCAAGAGTCCATAGCTTCTCCAATTCATAAACCTCTCGTGCCTCTGGCAGCATGAAATGCACCACTATGCTACCTGCACAGAACAGAAACGCACAATATATTAACATGAACTGTAAAGCACTGCTACACTTGCAGCTGCACAAAGAGTTCAAGTCTTCCACCCCCATTCTGGCTAAATATAACAGGTCAGCTGATGGAGGTCTCAAGTTGCTGATTCCAGTTCTTGAACAGTGTTAGGAATTGGTTAGGCCTTCAAAAGACTTCAAGACTACAGCCAGGAGAATGTGAGGGACAATACTCTGGTTTAAATTAAAACAGTATCACAAGAGTCCACACCAAACTAGTAATGACTTCTAGCGAACAGAAAGAAGTAAGTCAAAAGAAATTTTACTTGAAAGAGGCCTCTCCCTAGGGTTACAGATGGACTTTCAGCTTTCCTATATTACCAACAACATTCAGCTACAGCCAAGTAATTTTCCTTAGGTGTGTTGCTCACCTCTCAGGTGGTTTTTATAATGAAATAGGTCCAAACTTTAATATAATAAGGTTTTTCTTACAGGTTTTCATTAATTCTGTGCAAACAATAGTAGAGAATGTTAATTCCAGTGTACTTCTAATGCACTTTTTTCTAGTTATGCCCTTAAATTTCAATTGGTTTTCAGATATAACTTTCACAATCACTGACAGTAAAGTAACCAAGGCTTAACATCACTGGCTGCAGTGCTCCTCACTCACCCATGCTCTCTTTTAAGCCAAACCACAAAGTTAGAGGGTGAGATTCTAGAGCTAGCAGCGAAGGAGAAATGCTTTCTGAATGCAAAGTCTTTTATGTTTGTGTAGAGAGTTTCACACTTGTAGAATAAAGAATTAACCTAAATTTCTTCGGACTGAGGTTTTACCCCATGTCATGGTATGATCTGGACAGTTGAAAAGTCTGTTCAGCAGTTTATTACTAGGGCAGCATACAAGGAGCCCCCACTCACCCAAACAGAGTGACTGAAGTAGCTTTCCTCTTTCCACTACTGTTCTCTTCAATTTATTAAGACCCGGTTCAGCCACTGAAGAGTAGTTACTGCTTTCTTCTCAGTGCCAATGATCTTTAGTGAAAATTTATTTAGTATACTAATAAGTTCAAGCAACAACTGGAATTCCAAAACAGCAGAGTATTATGAACTCTCCACAGCAACCAGGGTTTATGGTGAGATGCTTCCTTCAAAAAAGAGCTCATGCAGAACTTCATATTTGTCAGATTCACAAATATTTACCAAAATCAATGCACAGCCAGTCATCTGTCTCTTTCCCTTCAATCTGAGCATGAGGGTCACCTTCTTCCTTGTGATGCTTGTACTGAGAGAAGAAGCAATGGCAGAAAATTAAATACTTCGCATTTATTTAAAAGCACTCGAACTTAACAGATAAGCTGGACTTTGCTGAGTTGTCTAGAGTTGTTTTAAATGGGTCAGATTACTTCCTGTTGGTTCTGGGGTCTGCACAGAAAAAGAAAAACATACACTTGCAGCACCAGAAAATAAGTACAGTTTTCTCAATGGGATTTAGTATCAAATCTGGAATCCTAATGCTCAGAATTCCCATAGAGTTATCCATGAATTTTATAGGTGTCCATTTTTTCTCAAGATGAATATTGAATACCATTGCTTAGCATTAAGGTAGTCTTTCAGTTACCGGTTCCCTGTAGCTGCCATTACCTAAGTTTTATTTCCTTTCAGATACCTTTTATTGTTGTTTTACATTGGCTAGTTAAGGATGCAGAAATGGAGATGCCAAACTTATCCTCTTCTCAGATGGAAGAGGGTGGGGAGAAAACAAGTTTCAACCCATGCCATGAAGAAGGCATTCAAACAAGTCTCCTGTCTGTTGAGTGTGTGATGGGTGGAAAGCACGACTGGCACACAGGTTTCCAAGCTATGAACCACTGTGAGAGAGGGGAGTGAGCAGCTCAAAGCATGACTGCAAACACTCAGCTAGGCAAGGTAGTTAGTTCCCTATGCAATGCAACATGGTGGCTTTCACAGATGCCAGCTTGAGAGGCTCAGCTCTCCCTGCCTAGTACATAAAGAACCTAAGCACCCACCAGAGCTGAAGAAATTGACAACTAGAGGCTTAATTACTTTCCACTTTTGGATCTGGTCATAACCTAGAAGTTTCTTTACAAGAAGCATTAATAGAAAAAAAAAATGGAATTAAGTCAAGTCAACCGCACCTTCACAGAGCTCCTTTATCCAAATTTCTACTTTATATCTAGTTGAAGCAGTCAATCAAAAAAATATGGAGACCTTTTTCAAGCTGAAATTAAAAAACAAACTAAACAACATTTATTTCAGCACAAGGCCACAAGGAAACAGAGTAAAACTGCATGGCTCTAACAGTCCTTTCTGCCATGAAAGAGAAAATACTAAGTAACAGGTTGTAACAGCATGGCTGGCTAGCAAATGAGTCCCACTTCACTGGGAAAACAATTATCACAAACCTAACTCTTCCTGGTCCTTCCCACACAATGCCAGCTGCTGGGCAATGGCCCTGGTTTGTAAACCAGAATGGAGAACTTTCAAAATGTAGTTCAGAACTAGTTCTACCTTCCTTTCTTTAAGATAGCTTGTGAGATATCCTCAAAAGCAGGTAATTGTCAAAGACTCTCTGAAAGTCTACCTAAAATACTGAAGAGCCCAGCATGCACTGCCATCAGCTATGTAACAGAGGTTGGAAAGGCTGATGTCCACTATGAGTTGCCTTCAGCCTTGTCTTTAAAAGGCTGCGTAATAGTGAACAGATTATAATGAAGCCAAGTGTTAGTTTCTTCCTCTAACATGAAACCAGACAGGAAGGCATTAAGCAGTAGTTGGGACCTTGCCATTTACAAGCTACTGGAAGAAAAGCAGGAAGACCTCATGCTACACATGAGCACCTTTGCATTTTAGTGTACATCATGCATTACCATAATGTTTTAGGTATTGTAACAGTAAAGCCAGCCCGCTGCCTAGCAGCGCTCCCGAGCACCTGCTCTGCTTTACATCTTAAGCTTTAGCTTAGTTTTGCCTAGAAAACTTTCAATGCCAGGCAAACTCAGCCACACCTGAGTACTTGGCCAGGCTTCTTGGTTTCTCAGGATGCCCAGGAGGACACTATGTCTCTCTCCCCAGAGGCTCTGCCCTTGCAAAAGAGCTAATCTTACAGCCACCAGAGGGAGCAGCCAGTTGTAGCACAGGCATGTTTTTGCATGGTGAGTGGTATTCACTGATCTGTCCTGGTCCGGGGGAGATGGAGAGCTGTTGATTTAAGACTAGCAAGTTATGCAAGTAATAGAGTACATATTAAGCACTTAAATTTAGTACATTCGAATCACAATAATACAACTTCTAGCTTGAGGCAAAATTTTAGTTTGCAAAGATACATCAATTCCTGCAGAGAACACAAGAAACTCCCCTCTCCTGCTCAGAAAGGCACCAAAAAGCAATACCATCTTCCCCTCTCTACTCCCCACCTTAAGTCTCACAGCTGAAACCAATGAGACTGCAAGGAGGAAAGTAAAACCAAGAGCCAAAGGAAAAATGGGGTCAGGAAGGGAAAGAAGGAGCATGAAGAGAAGGCAAACTACAGGTTAAGTACAGACAGCTGACTGAGATGGGGGCTAGTCATATTCCTCACACTGTGCTTTGCAACAGTCAGCTGGCTCTTTTCAGGCCATAAAGTTTCTCCCTCCCTGAGTCTGGTCCTTATCCCTAAGCTCTACCTGTATTTTTATTCTGACCTCTATTTTTGTATGGAAAAGCTCACATTCTACCAAAGCCAAGCAGTGCAAGATTTCTGTTCAAGGATGGCTGCTGCTGCTTCTCCTTTCCTCCTGTACATGCACAGTATGGTGACTATTTACTAGCAGTTTGCTTCAGTAAGCCTATGAGGGGATCTCCTGTGCCTCTTAACATGCCATCTTTTTTCCAGCCTTACGATGTACCCGAGAACCTGGTAAGTTTAGGGATTAGGGTTTGAGAACAGTCAGATTAAGCTACTTGCAATGAGTGGGAACAGCCATCAAGGTTGCTGTATGGAAGACAAAAGTGGACACAGATCATCATCACCATTTCACATCACTCTTGTTCTAGCCACCAAACTGTGCTGTCATCACTGTTCTAAACACAGAGAGGTCTGTTTTTAAAATATATTCTCTACATTTTGAGTAGTACTGCTAAAGGAAAAAAGTACAGTTACTTGCTAGATGTATTCAGGACTAAACGACATAAGGATAATCAGTTTCATCTTGCCTGGTACACCCCTATAGGTACAATCCTGGGGAAATTCCTTTCACAACATTTAAAACCATTCCCCAAAACCCAGAGAGTGCAGTGGGAGCTGTCTTACCATTTTCAGCATGTAATGTGCCATTGCATGGAGATGTCGTGTTGAAGATCCGCTCACAATTATAAAATAATTACAGTATTTTATTTCTAGAGGTAGCTGGATGACACAGATGTCTTTAGCGTTTTCTTGCCTCAGCAGAGCTACAACAAAGTCAATGTTGAACTTCGGAAGAATAGTATCTGGAACAGACAGAAAAAATAATACAGTAGCAATTTATCTTTTTAACTGCAAAAATCAACCACTTAAGAAAACATAAAATGGCAATGAACTGAATTATAGCCTAAGCTAGCCACTCACTATGGAGTTTGGTTTGATACTGACAATGCAACATGAACTGCAGATTTTTAAAAATCATTTTTAAAACCATCAAAGTTGAGAACTAAACACTCTTCTGGTAAATAACATTCTATCACTACATACGGCAGTTAGCAAACATCAAAGTTTCTTTTAGGTAACTTACTTATTTCTTGTTGTTAGTACTTAAGAGTCAATGCTATCATCAGATATTTGTCAATTAAGATGAATGAAACCTAAGTACTTCAACGAACGTTATTAAAACAACAGACAAAATAAAAAACATTTCAGAACAATGCCTTTCAACAGGCCTGTGATAATACATAGCGATGAAATTACTCTAAAATCTTAAGTAGATGAAATCAATATATTGAAAATAGAGCTGACATGATGCAGTGTGAAGGTACTTTTTACCTTCACACTGAGTAAAGCCACTTCTTTTTCTTTTTCCTTAGCCTGTTCTGCTACAGAGGATTATGATGTTGTAGACAAGGTTTTAGTCCTTCAACAGTTTAAGCAAGCCAGCTTAGAAACTAGTGAATCAGTGCAACTACCTTCTGTTCATACCACGAAATCAGTTTATTTCTAATTTGCCCTAATTAGGTAGATGCAACTTGTGTGCATACTTAAGGCATAATTTGAATCTGTCAGCAATGCACGCCTGCCACTATAAAGTGAACGTTAGTGCAGACCAAGCATCAGCACAAAGCCAAGCTTTATATTTACCAATATAAAGAAAAAGCCAAACAAAAGAACAATAGCTACATATAATTATATGCATGAATGGGGATATGAAATTGGATCAGTTCTCTGCAAATTAAAACCTTTGAGCTTAGGGACTCATGCACTCTTTTAACTTTTGCTGTGGTCACACATGCAGAAAATTAGCAGTGGCCACAGCTCCTCCAGGCGCAGCGGTTACAAAAGTTAAATATTTGCCTGGTAGCCACATGTGAAGTCTCTAGTGCCTACTTAGAGAACGAATGGTCTAAACAACCCCAGGCACGCTCCGCCACACTGAACGTCACGGTCAGATCTAGGCTAGAGATGTGCAGAACAGCTACAACAACAAACCAGCTCTGTGCACCCAACGCTTATACCCGTAACCGGCCATCGTGCTACTAAAACTGTTACCCATAGAGGGAAATTTCTTCGCGAGCACACATCGGAGAAACGCACCTCCAACTCGGCACCACTACCCTCACAAAAGTTCCTGCATGTATCTACACGCAGGCTCGGGCTATGCTGCCCACCGACTCCCCCCTCTCCAGCAGGACGTGGCAGGCGGTGCTGGTTCGGTACACACGCCGTGACCCTGACGCCCGTGGTGTCAGCCGAGGCAAGGGCGATTCCATCGCACTAGGCACCCGCAGGATCCTCCCGCAGCTGCGGAATCCGATTCCGCGCGTCCCCAACAGCGACGCTCTTCCCCAGGCGTTACGCTTCGCTTAGGGCGCCGTTCCACAGAGCGGGGGAGCGCAGGGCGGAGCCGAGGGCCTTCGGGTCGGCGGCCTCCTCCACGAGCCGCCCCACGACCGCGCTTGGGCCCACGCCGCGGAGGCCGTGACGCCGCGCTAACCAGCGCCTGACGCCCGCGGAGCTCCCGGCTTGGCGGGCGCTCGAAGCGGTGCCTGACCGGCAGGGCAGGGCCGGGCCTGCTCCACACACGCGCTCCCTCACCCGTTGCGAGGCCGCGGGCCTGCGGCAGCCCTCTCCGAACCCCTCGAGAACGATCAAGCTCCACAGTCACCCGAGAACCAGACCGAAGGACCGAGCGGGAAAAGGTCAAAAGGACCACGACCGGCGTCGCGCACCGACAGGACCCGCTGGTTTACCCCGGCAGGCGGCTCAGCCGCCCCGCCCCCGGCTAGGCCGCCCCTCGCTGGGCCCTACCTGCCGCCTGGCGCCGCTCCGCCGCCGCCCCCAGCGCCCCGGGTCCGGGTCCGGGTCCGCCTCCCGCGCCCCGCGCCACCGCGCAGCCCCCGCGGGGAGCCGCGGCCACCCGGGGGGGCGGCTCCGGCCGGAGGGCGCCCCCCGCCGCGGCGGAGAGAGGCCGCAGCAGCCGGCGCCCCCCCGACACCGCCCGCCACATGCCCGCCGCCGCAGCTCCGGCACCGTGGCCCGCCCCTCCCCGGCATAGCCGCCCAGCGATTGGCCGGCGGCGGCGACGCCCCTCTCACCTCACTGGCGCATCCTGCCGCCGGTCGGGTAGAGCCGTTGGGTGCGCGCGCGCAGGGGCTGGCGGGCTGAGGCGGCGGCCGGGCCGCGGGTGTGCTGCGCCGGTGGCGGGGCGGCTGTGTGCTCGGCCCTGGGGAGTCGCAGGGGGAGCGGGCGCTCTCCGAGGAGCGGCTCCTCTCCGAGGAGCGGCCGCCGGGGCCGTCATGTGCCGTTCTCGCACGGCCCAGCCCCGGGGCTTCCCCGCTCCTCTGTCGGAGCCCCGGTGCGGGGGTTTGGGGGTGTGGATAGGAACGTCGGAGCGGGCAGTGGCTCGGCCTCGGCTTCCCGGTCCCCGTTTTGTGCTCCGCGTCGGTGTTTTCTGAGGGGTGCCTGAGCCACCGGGCGGGAAAAGGGGCGGGATCGGGGCGGGGGGGACGGGACCTGGGCACCGGTAACCAGCGCTCTGCTGCGGTGGTTGCTTGGGAAGCTGGAAAGGAGTAGACGCAGAACGTGGGCACTGCCGTATGAACCCTAATCACGTATCCCAGTTCAAGCCTTGTGCCCCTGTTAAAGGCTATAGTTTTGCCTGAAAAGCTGCAGCTGGTTTGAAACTAACACATTTTTCTTGGGAAGGTGTGTTTTACATTTGTGTAATTCCCACACAGTGTTAATGGGTGCAAGGCAGTAGTCTTGCTATGTTTGTTTTGCTGTAGAGAGTGTTGTCAAGGGTTAAAAAGCTATGACCTAGGCAAGTTCAAGCATTTGTACTTACTGTGGGAGAAACCTGTTTCCCTCCACCCCCTTCCCCTGGAGATGTTGGCATTTACACTGACAGTAAAATAAAAGAATTACCGTTCAGGCTGTTTTTCCCTCCCTCACCGAGTATGATGATAAAACAATGGTGTTAAGACTTAAAAGGCATAATCTTGTGAATTATAAAGACCTATAGTGATAAAAGCTTTAGCTTTAAAGGAAATTTGAGTATGCTGTACAAGGCTGGAGGTGGTCAGTTATACTAACAGGCCACAGTGTCTGGTTGTCTCTTGCAAAGTTTAGTTTGATTCCTTTACAATTCCTTCAGGGGCTGGTGTTTTTTAGCCTTAGTTTCAGCTTAGAAATACTTTTGGTAAGAAAAATGTGCTACATCTGATGAGTCTCTTAATTGTGTGCTATAAGAAGTGTTCAAGAAGAAAAGGGGGGACAAACAAGACAAGCTGTTTGAAATAATACTTCATTTTTTACAGTTGTTTTTAACAAAACTTGTTACTCAGCTAATATTTCTGTTTCTCTTGATTAAATGTTTGAAAAGATGTTCTTTCTAAAGATGATGTACATTTATGTCTGATGTCATTCTTTGATGTTATTTCTCCAAAGGGGATGCCCGAAACCTGTCTTGTAACATTTGCTGACATTCACAAATCTGTTATTTGTCAGCTGTTCTTGCCTTTGAAGGACATGAAATTAATTTGTATCCTGATCTGTTCTGAAATGGGGTTCCTCAGCTGTCATCTGGTTGTTCAGAAAGTCTCCTCACTTCTCAGGTTTGTGGTGCCGTTGCCCCAAGTATGCTTGAAGGGAGACTGCAAAAATGGCTAGGTAACCAACAGTAGTACCAGATGTGCGTAAGCAAACTAAGACTAAGGCAAATCCCATTGTGTTTTCTGGAGGTAGATACTGTTTTGATTGGTAATTAGGCAACTCATCAAGTTGCTTATCTGACAGTATCTTTTTCTGAGACAAAGGAGATGTACTCTTTAAAATCATTAGATGGTTTATTTGTGAGTGCAGAAGTTATATTCCGTTGTATACAAGTAAAGAGATATGAAATGGAAGTTACAGCTGAAAAGGCAAAATCAAATTATAAAAAATTAATATTCTGACATGATATTTGAAGGAAGATAGTGCAAGCTATTCTGTATACTTAGGTTAAAGGATAAAAAAGTTCTTAAAGTACGCCCAAAAGCTGTTTTCTATGCAAAAGCTTAATTTGTCTCTGAGCTCCTAACACACAGTGTTTTGCTGAAACAAGATGCTTTCTGCATATAGCCTAGGTCAGTGCTAGCCTGCGTCATCACTGATCCTAAGCATTATAGCTGTGACAGATTTAATTTTTTCATGCTGCATTACAGGTCATAAGCTTTCCACTAAACCCCTGTCCTGCCTCAAGCTAGAGCAACAAATACAAATTACAGTCCTTCCTGTCAGCAGTCTGACTGATAACAGAGGACATAACATTCAGGCAGTAATTTTTGCAGGAAATGTGTTTTCTGTTTAAGTCAGAGAAGAGTTTTAGATGCCCATTTGTGGTTAGACAATAGGATGTTACATATGAGGAAGATGGAACAATGGCAAGTATGGTGCTTTTAGTAATATAACTGAAATGGCCACAGAGGAGTTAAAATAATTGGAGAACCTGGAAACAGAAGAAGAAAAGAGGCTGTTGAATTTTAGAACTAATCTCACAGGTATGTTGGAATCTGCATTTTTTATATCCTTAAGTCATTTAAAGGTGTCCATGCGCACTGGGGAAGTGGTAGTGAAGACTAGATTCAGATTACGAATGACGAGCGTTTGACAGGTCTGCTAAGATACCAGGAAAATACGTTTATGCTTATATATCGCCACAGGAACTGAGAACAATATGTATCAGAGATGTTCCAAGACACAGTAAATAAGCTAATTATATTGCAATACAGATCTTCAAAGAATTCAGTGTTTAGAAATGGATTGTGTAAGGTCATTTTCCCAGCCCCCAGATGAAAGTTAATTTCATTTTGATTATAACCTTTAATATTAATAGCAAGGCTCTTACGGAAAATGAAGTATTTAAAGCATTTTTGGTCTGTTTTCTCATCTCAGTGAAACTTTTTAGCAACCTCTTCCCATCTACAAGTAAGGTGCTCTCCTTTTCTCATCATCCAGTAATCCAGCCCTCAGCAGTTCGCTTCTGGTCTCATGCTGTGAAACGCCACAATGCAGAATGATGAGCATGTATGGCTAGAAGACCAGATCACTTGGGAAAGGCCTCAGTGTGAGTTTTCTTAACACAGAATTGCAGATAGAGTAAACAAGTGAAGGCACATTCATTTTGCAGAAGTTTATGCTTTCTAAGCTGCATCATGCAAAAGCAGAAACTGGAGCAGAGTGCTTTATTTATATTGCAGTTTTCATTTATTTGATGAAGTGGTCAAAGACAGAGGGATGGAGGAGCAAGCAGAAATTAATGTATCTTTACAGCAGGAGAGAGAGGAATGAAAGGAGAAGGGGAAAAGGGAGTTGAATGCTACCCCTTCCTGCTAGAACCCTTGTTCTGCTGACCCTTGTACATGGAGCACACATCTGCCCTCTGGGGAGCAGTGGTGCCAGTCCAGTGTCTCCAAGACCAACGGAAACAAAGGAGACAAAGATGGCATCAGCAATTGCATCTAAGGATTTTACATGGGACTCAGAGTAAAAGTTTCAACAGGGAGAGCCAAGCAGATGGGCCTCATCTTGTTGCTCGGGTGTCTGTGGTCTAGTTTGTAGTGAGACTTGTGCACTGGTAGCCATGTCCAGTAGGAAACTAAATGTGTCCAGCCCTGTTTTCTGGCCCTGAGGCCAAGTGGCATATAATGAGCTGCATCCATGCTATTGAACCCTGCAAAACAGGGTGGCTGCTGCCAAACTCCTGGTGGGGAACAGTGCCTCTGGTGGTTCCCAGAATCTGGGGTTTGCTTGGTGGGGAGCTAGCCCGCCTGGGGCAAGACTGTGCTAGGACCTCCTGAACAGTGTAACAGTGTCAGTGGTTCAGTGCCAATGCCTGGGAATAGGCCATGGCACGTTTCATTCCACAGACATAACATGTGTCTGCCCCCCATGTCTTTCTAGCAAAGGCATGAATCCTGCTAAGGCAGCAAGCAGCTATACCAGACTGTCTATTTAAGACTAAGTATTTACAAGTTGTTTTTCAGTTGGGTTTTGTTTTTTGTTGTTGTTTTTTTTTAAATTAACCTGTTTTCCCCCTCCAGATTATGGATCTGATTAGTTTTGCAGGTAGTTAACCTAGAAGTAAGAAAACCCAGATAAGGGAGAGTGGGTTGTAAGTTATTCAGAAGAGTGTATCCTAGATCACAAGCAAGAACAGCGAGTGCTCAAAACTACCTTACTGTTTCCTATGAAGGACTATTTTAATATTTCTAATTTCACCAAGCCCCCAAAAGTTACCATTCCATCTATATGTGCTTTCACCTTACCCCCTGTTTTTTTTATAACAACAAGAAAACCCCATCAAAGTACAGTTCAGATATGAGTTCTGTACGTAATCTAATAGTCAGTGTTAGACTAAACATTTAAACAATGCCTGGTTTGCTTTTCAGGAGAGGATTTCTCTCAGTGCTATTAGGGAAGAAAATTGCTTTGAAATTGCTGAAGTAAGCAGTTAGTCCCTCCTGGTTCTCTGCTTGTCCTGCACTTCTCTCAATAGGCTTGTATTGCTTGTATCTCCTGCAAGGAATGTGCACAGTTAGTTGCTGAAAGACATTTAAATGAAAGTTCACACTTAGCATGTGACCGGTGCGTAAGAAAATTAATCATATATTCATAACATATATTCTTTCTCCTCCTTCCCTCTTCGATCCCATCTAACAGTTAACAGCCATAGGTCAGTCATGGTAACTAAGGCCTGGTTAATGAGAAGGCTCCGTTGCTTAGTGGAGTCCTGGTGCTCTGTGGAGGTGTTTCTTTCTCACCACTGACTGTGAAGGGTGAGCATACTCTTGACTCAGGAGTCTTGGTGCAGTCTTAAAGTTTCATGAGAAACATCCAAGCTAATAATGCAGTAACATGTGCTTCTGTTAACTACTGTCCTGCATGCCTAGCACCTTTTTCCCAAAGAATTTATTTGTCAGTTATTTCCCAGGCAGTTCCCAGGCCTTCTAGTATTACTGTTTGTGCTTATGAGCACAGAATGTAGTTTTCTATGAAAGTCTTTAACATTTGCATGTTTTCCAGTGGTTTTGTGGCTTAAGCCAGTAATCTGATTTTCTTGAATATTTGCCAGAATATTTGTGAACAACAATAAAAAAGAAACAAAAATATAGCTAATAGAAATCTAAGTTGTTGGTTGTGTTAATTTAAACTAATATTTTGACAGTTCCTTGAACCGTTTTTAATCCTAGAAACCAGCAACTTACTTGTAAAGGACAAAAGCCCCAATGGCGGCAAACACTGCCAACAAACCAAGGAAGATAAAGACACCTTCTGTTGTTCCTGATGATGATCCTAGAGTTCAGAAAGTAGTTTCATTAAAAGTTAAACTCTTTTTTACAGTGAGAGAGATTTTCTAAAGAAAACGTAATTTTTACTTGATTGCTGTAAAGATTGAAGTACATTTAGTACTTCTAATATGCTAAGCTTTGGAGGTCAGTGACTTTGGCAGGAGGTGGTGCTTTCACATCCTAATTGGTTTAATTCTCGGTTCCACCAGAATGTGAGTTGGGCTTTGCCGGTTTTCTCGTATGAGCCATGCTCCTGAGACACATGGCTGCCCTTCCAGCATGGAAGGGAACAGAGGGTCTTGCTGGCACCCCATGAGGTGCAGCTAATTCGCTCCTTGCCAATTGCTACGCCAGGGAAACATTTACACTGCGAGTACAAGAGATGCAGTCGCTTTATAAGCTTTAATGTTAGAATCAGCTTCAGCTTTCTCTTAGGAATGATGGCCAGGGGGAAAGGGGATAGAAAGGAGTTTCTTAAATGTTATTGTTTGTTGCAGTCCCATATGCTAAGATGGCAGAGTGTGGCTAAGAAATTGATGGACTTAGGCTTGTTTGCCTTATCCAGAGCTGAGGGCTCTGCTTTTTTAATGTGCTCATTCTGGGAAATTAACTTTGGGCTCTGCCTGTCACTGAACTCTGCCTTCTGGTTTGCCATCAACCATTTCACTCACATCTATTCCTAATTCCATCGTATCTGATGGAAGAAGCCAAATCATCACAAGTATTCTTTTTAAATATCTTAATTTTCCAGTCCACAGGCTGTACCCTTATCGAGTTTACTGACACTGAGACACATTCTTGGTCCTCATTTTAACAACAGTGTTTATACAATGAAGTAACCTAGAGGTGCGTGTTGGCTTACCTTTCCAGTTATTGATTCATAATTGCTGTCTATGAAAATTGAGATATCAAATCAGGGTTTACCATTTACTTCATACATGTGCCTCATATATTTCTCAGTTTGTTGATACAATTGTTTGTGAAGGCTTGACTTCATTCCTAGTTTACACAGTATTTTTGCTGAGACTCTAGGGATTTACCTTATTTTATGAATGAGGTAGGTCCTTGGACTAGTTTGCAAAGCAACACATACTGGTGGGATGGGTCTAAATCATAGGACAGTAACCCACTCAAGAGCAGTTTAAGCAATTTAAGAGTGGATGTTTTGTGCAATGCCTACATAACTCAGGCACAGTCCTGCCAAATTTCAAGGGCCCAATGTTTAGGCACCAAATACTCAGGCACCAAATTATGGGATTTTCAGAAATTCATAAATACTTGCCTTCTCTTGAAAAATGAGTGGAAAATTGTGGCACATGAGAAATGTTTGCAAATGTTAGATGGGCTCCTCCAGAAGGTGACTCAAAACAGCAACGTCTCTTAGATCCTAATTCTGCCTTGATTATAGTGGAAGCCCCAAAGTACAACTTAGCTTTGCCCTCTGGAGGAAATCTAGGAAGACCAGCCTTATTGGGCTAAAGTTAGCCTCTGAATACAGTTTGGAAAAATCCTACTGCATGCTTATTTTCACCTTTAGGAGCTGGAATGCACTTACAGGTCAGGCATTGTGCCTTAGTCATCATGAACTGATTTTGGTACAGCTAAATTTATACCCAGATTAAATAAAATCAGCCAAAAATACTGTGGCAAATGACCGCAAAGGGTCAGCTGCTTGGCTGGTAGAGAAGAGTCACTATGACATTGCAGTGGGAGGTCAGGAGGGCAATGGAGTGGGAGCAGAGAGACAGCATGATCATTTAGACTTCTGACTGAGGCTCAGTTTAATACCTGGGTCTGTCAAAGACTGCTTGGGCAACCATGAGCAAGACACATTGATACTCATCCAGTCAAAGGTAAACCTCCTGTTCTGAAATAGTCACCCTGGGCAGACTCTGTAGTCAATGAATGTTACACAGATCTTTCCAGAACCTAATTCATCTTATCCTCGTGTAGAAATAGAAACCTGGTCAAGGTCAATGAGCTACAAAGAGGGCCCAGGGCAGTCAGCTCAGCTGCAGACTTTGGTTCTGTCTCAAGTGAGCTGAATTCCTCTCTGTTTCTCCATGTGTCGAGTAGGCTGGCTGGCATGTCCCCCACCTGCTTTTCTGCCCAACAGAGTTATTCTGTGGAAAAATACATTATGGCTTAAGAACAGTTCATATTCTGTAATACTGAAGGGTTTGTGTAATTACTATACTCATTGGATCATAAACATAAATCAAACCAAGTTCCAACATCTAAAATTCCCGTAGGGAAAGAATCGTCCTTTATCTTTGCATGGACTCTCACACAAGCTGGCACAGTCTCAGCTGAGGCCTCCAGGCATAATAAAAACGCCATATAAATTCCTGTGCTCTTCCCCACTGCAGGGAAATGACCACAGGGAGAAGCTGTTCACAGACAACCCACATCTGCTCTGTGTGGACTCACCTCCATTTACAGAAATCAGTGCGCTGGCAAGGGCTTGACTTGTGTCATCCCCCAAGGTGATGTTTATACAGTATGTTCCAGGTTCCTCAAAAGCTCTCCTGATGGTGAGTAGGCATTCATCAGTGACGATGATGGGGTCGCATGCCACACTCTTGGACACCTGGCATGTCGGGTCAGAAACTACTGTACAGACATCTGTGGGGAGACTGGTATGGGAAGAGAGAACACATTACATCTGTGGAGTCCTGTTAACCCAGTTCATAGACACATTGCACTGATGCCCCAGTTTTATGCTGGTGCCTGTTTACTGAAATCAGTGGCACTATAGTGATTTAAGAGTGGTTTTACTAATACATTATATGTGTATTTTATATATACCTATACATTTTCTATATACATACATGTGGATTATATATAAAATGGATATATAAAATCTATAAAATTATCTGCTTCTTTTACATATCATTTAACAGTTTATGGTGATCAAAGAATTACCTGCCTCAAATCAGATTATAAAGTCCGTTACCTGTAATACACATCATTAAGAAAGGAATGCAGATTCTTATCTGTAGTATCATGTGCCGAAAATGTAAACGCTAGCTAAAAAGAGTTTAATTGTTTTCCAGTTGTATTACCAAGATGATTCTTGTACTTCTCAGTCCTCTCAACTCTAATCCCCTTCTAGGAGCTAGGAGTATTAGTGCAATGTTTTCCTATCCAAGAAATTGCTTGGACACACCCATTTACTCTAAGTGTCAAAAATCATGGCCAAAAAGAAAGGGTTTCCTTCCAATTTCAGTAGACTGCTTCCCATTTTACAGTAAGTGCTGAAATCTTGTCTTGGCCAGGAAAATATAGACTTGTTTCTCCCCACTGTCTAGTTCTCTTATTTTTACTGAAGCTTGACATTTGTTCTGAATCCTAAGAGCCTGGCAATAACCTCTGTTGCCATAGTTTACAAATGAGGCTTGCATTATCTTTAGTTCCAGTCAAGAAATAGAAACACTGCAGTTCCCAACTTTTGTTGATGCAGCTGCATCTAAGGGCAGACAGCATTCCAGCACCTAATTATTTTTAAAGAGGGAAGATTGACAGTTTCATTCACACACTTACCTCCCTTGGCAGGTAACAACAAAGTCAACCAGTGAGTTTTCAGCTTGACTTTCTGTCATCTGGATGCTCATCATCTGAATAATATTTACCTCAAGGATTCCCTCTGGGAGAGGAAACAGATGTCAATGGTAGGACACATGACAAGCTCTGAAGTCTGTGTGTATAGAACCTCAAGTGTTTGGCTGATGCTCAGTTCAGGTCTTGTTTTCCATAACCTTCTCCCTCTCTTAGCACTCCTCTTGAAGGGTTTGAAAGCTGAGAAAATTTCCAGTGCTTTCCCGGTAAGGCTGCTCCTTTCTGCTCTGCTTTATTTTTCCATTATTATTATTTACTTATTTATTTTACAATTACTTCCCTTTCCCACTACCTGTGACTTCTGTGCATGCCAAGGTCAATTCAACCTTATGTGACCCCCCCCAGGCCGGTATGCTTCAGGTGTGGCAGGTTCAGAAGCTGATGATACAGAAAGTAGTGATATGGTGCACATCCCCACCAGCCATTTTCCAGCCCAGGTGCCTGGAAACACCACATGTAGCATGGGGGCAGTCATCAGCAGGCATCCAGACCAAGGCCCAGCCTCATGTGTCTGAAACCAAGGGGCTATAACCTCTGCTGCTAGGTCCTGGCAGAGCATGTAAAGAGACCAAAGTCAGCCAGTTAGCTGTCTGTACATTAATCTTTAAAAATGTCAGCTAGGTCCAAGATAAAGATCTTATTGTGGGTCTCAGGTATTTGATAAAACGGAGCCTAAAGAAAAATTATCTCTACCATACATTGTTGTACATTATTAACCCCATTCCTCTGTTCAGGTGTTGACCTACATCCTTACCTACGATAGAGATACCAGTTCTATAGTATCCATTTCTGTAAATATGGCAGCCTCCATCAGGATTATCTTCCATTGACTCGACAGCGGTAGAAGTGTCTGAATTAGAAGATACTCCGGTCGTTACTGTTGAGTTGAGGGAGAAAGAACAGACACACAGCTTTAGAACTGTTCAGCTTAGAGGTATTCTGAACATGGCCATATATTTCAACTGCATTCATTACATAGGTCATTAGTGACTTTGGTTTGCAGCTGTGCAGTCGTGTGTATCTGTATGGGATCACAGTAATAAGGCTTAAAGAAAATACACATGCCCAGCTGTAGAACCCTGGAGTGGCCTGGGTAGCCTTACTCTAAAAGCCACATTGCTAGTCACCCATCTCTGTGAAATAAAAGTGAGACTGAAAGGTGTGATATAATTAAACACTTCTTTAAAATTGCCAAATCAATTATAGAAGAAATCCAAAGGCCAATAAAAGGTTTAAAATGCTCTCTTTAATAGCAGGTATTTTCCCATAGCTCTACATTACAGCTAGTGGAAAAATGAAGAGGGGAAGTAGTGAAAATTATATCTTTCCTTTCATTTTCATTCTCACTCAACATTTTGGTAAAAGCACATATTAAAATTCTGAAATTTGAAAAATATAGCCACATTTATAATTTAATAGTAGTAGCATTATAACTACCCAGGGTGAAACTGCAGGCCTTTTGCAAACCTTAAAACCCCCTGAGATGACAAACCAATGCTGAACATAATGAAGGTTATTCTGAAATATGATAGTGCATAAATTTAAAGTGGAAAAGCCATTCTGGGTTAATGCCATGTGGAAATCCCATATTTTGGAATATGAGTAAGTTTCTTCTAGTTCAATCCAATCTCTTTTAATTTTGGGTGGAAGTTAATGCAAACCAGAAAGGAACTGACTGTAAGAGTGTTCTGAAATACCTCTTTCTCACCTAAAATTTACATCTTACCTCAGAAGATGAACCTGAGTAGGCAAGGCTAAAGCCACTCGACCTGGTGTGGTAGAGGGTGTAAAACCAAATTTATACGTACTGCATGTCCATCTGAAGACCTCTGTATGCTGTCACTGTTGCAGTAGAACTGGATATGTAATGTGTTAAATGTGTAAGTGATGCCTACCGTAGAATCATAGAAGAGTTTATGCTTATTGATTCTGTCTCTAAACCAATTTATAGAGGGTTTGCAGAGCCTTGCAGCTCTTTCATTGATGACAGTAAAACTTCTAAAGGTACGAACTTAAAATACCAGAATTTAGAGTTTTAGCATAGCTCCTAATACCACTGCTGTTCAATAAACTCTTACCTGCTGAGGTGGGCAGTACTGCAGTGGGTGTTACTGGCTGGCAAGGTACAGGTATAATGGCTTGGACAGTTAAATTCAGAGTGAAGTTCCCTTGCAGAGTATAGGTGTGAGATGTAGTGGAACTGCTGGCTACAAATAAGCCACTTCCATCTCCGAAGTTCCACTTGTAGGAGATGGCAGAGTTATTAAGATAGTAGGTGGGATCATGGATCTTCACATCAAATGTGATTGGTGAGTCTTTGATAAAAATGGAGTCTGAGATGTTGCGGTCATGTTTTTGGAACATACTCACAAATATTGGAATTTTGTCTGGAGGGGAAAAAAAAGAAGTAAATAAATAAAGCATACATACCTGGCTGCAAACAACAAACAGCTCCAAAGTCCCTGAACAGCAACAGTCAGAATGCAAGACATTAACACGGGTTTCTACTTTAACTCGATTTACTGATCTGAGGAGTGAATGTCAGTAGGAAACAGTTACCCAGAAAAGTATGGGAAGAAATGAGGAATCACAGGCATCTGTGGAAGATTGTGTTTCCTCTCGTAAATCATTTTTCATTACAAAGTAGAGGCATCACAACTGAGCTAGATACAAAGGTAAATTACACTACTCAAGGCAATTTACCAGAGATTCCACATTCATATTAAAAACCTTTCTCATGCCAATGTCGTCTTTTTGTGCCAGATGATGCTTGTGCTGAATTCTTCTAACACCTAAACAACAAATACCCCTAGTATTTTATTACAATTTATTCCAGCATGCTTACCTGTTACAACATAAATGGCACTTGCTGTTGCAATTGGAACATATGCTGAGTGCCCTCTCCTGTAAATGGATACCGCCATCACATGTTTGCCAAGAGTGATATTTGCTGTGTTGACTGAAAACATCACTGAAGATCGTCCAGTTGTTTGGTAGTACTGACCTGAAACAGAACATGAACTTATAATATGTTTACCCCTTCAGCCTAGCTATGAGTTGTTTTAAGAGAAGCAATACCTCTGTGAATCTTGGATTGTCTAAATCAAAATGAATAGTTTGGAATTGTCTTTCAGTTATCTGGCAGGTGTTTTTGGAGGACTGAATACATTTACAATGTATTTACTCCTGTTATTTCTGTGGTTTTTTGAAGGTGTCAGAAAGGTGTCCCAAATTTTGCTAACCTAAGAGGAATTTGCCAAGGCATCTACATCTTTCCAAAGCAATTACATTAAGTCATTAGGATTATGTAGTGGATGGTGTTACCTCTTAGGCATTTTAAGTGATCTTGTGTTTGTATGCTTTCAGTGTAGCAAGAAGGTATAATACCTCTTGCTTCATACCCTAGAGCCCTTTGTATACATTTGGTTGTTTGTTTTTGTAACAGCTGATTGAGGTAGGTAAATAGTATCACCTCTACACAAAATTTGGGACATTACTATTATTACTCATGCTGATATTGATGGTAATACTGATTTAGCCAAGCTAACTTAGGATACTAAGATTTAGTACATAGCCAATGTCAGGAATAGCCCAACCGATACTGAAAATCAGCATCTGTGACCAGATCAGTACCACACAGTCAGTGGCAGTTTTCACCTCCCCAGAGGCAAGGAGTGCTGCACCGTTAAACTGATCAGAAGATATACAGCACTATGGTCTCTCTTAAATTTAAGAATCTGAAGTGGCAATGAGCAGTCAACAAAACATCTGACTGACTGCTTGGACCCCCTGTTTTCCTAGGAAAGGATCTTGAGTATTACTGAAAGGAAATTAATCTTCTTCAGTGGTAGTACTGTGAATGCAGAAGAAAGAGAATCTCCTGGTAATCCGTGATTTCCAGAGCGAGCAGCTAATAGCCTCTCTGGAAAGCAGGGAATGAATTTGGGATCTCCACTCAAGAGCATGGAATCCTTTTTAAAGAACTTTTAATAAAACATACTCGACAAATGAGTTAGTGTACAGAGTGAATATAAGCTTTGTAGCATTAGCCAAACCCAGGGATATGTTGCCGTACTAACCAAACGTGTGAAACACATAGACAAAGTTCCTTCTTCTCCAGCCAGGATAATGAGGGAAAGGTCTCCCATCTGGGAATATATTATGGCTGTGGTTGCTTGTGCAGTTTTCCCAGCCACAGTTGTCGATCCATTCAGTCCAGTTGTAGACATAGTCTTGCTGATCCTGGGAAGCTGGAGGATCTAAGTGTAGAAATAGGACATGTTCCCGGTCAACTGAGAAATGTGCAGAAAGTCAGGAAACAGCAGGCAGGCACCCCAGGTTATAGCAGTTATTGCACTTAAACAACAGCTTAAGTGGGGTATTTTTAGACTGACATTTGGTTTTCTAAGATTGTGCTTTGTCTGGTTTTTAACGTAAACACCAGATTGTTCTGGCTTGGCATTGTTTTATTTAGAAGCTTAAAAAAATTTTACTGTCTCATGGGCCAGACATGATTTTAAATTGCTTGCTGAAAACTTGCTATTGACTACACAGGATGCTACTCTTTCAATGGAGTTAGTGGGGCTACCTGAACATTTGGCAAGCAGAATCTAAAATTTTAAGTAGAAATAGCAGCCATGGAAGTACTTGAGGAAGTGACTTAGTTTGTTTTGTCAGAAAAGTTTTCTATGGCACCTTTAAATAACTTAGACATGAATTTCAGTTCCTTTCTAAATAATAAAAGGACAGCTTCCTTCCCCAAACAGCACAACAGATATTAAGTAGAGAATGGATATCAGCAGTTAACAAAACATTAGACAGTCAAAAAGTAGAACTCAGGCTGACAAAAAAATTGCTGATATGTCTTGAAATGAAATTGCTTTGATCAGTAAAAAACCTTGTCAAACATTTATGAATTCAGAGGAAGAAATGTACAACAGCCTGTTTCACTCTAGATCTGGTAGCCTCAAACATTGGAATGATGATAGTTTTTTTGCTCCATGTAACTGTAAATAAGATTAAAAAAGGTGATTGATCAAAAGATTGCTTGATTTTAAAATGATTTATTTTCTTGTTTGTTTTTAATTCTTAAAATGTGGGAATGTGAGATTTACTCTTTCTTCAGGGTTTTTCAAGATGCAGATGATGGTTAGTGAGTTCTACAATTCCTAATTGAAAAAAAAAATCTCAATTTTATAAGTTGACAGCTTTATAAATTTGGAAGAAAACAGTGTAACTGTGCAACCTTGTGACTGAGCTGAAAAGCAGTAACAGTTTTGTTAGGAAGTGAAATTAACATCACTGTTTTGGGAAGGCAATTTTATAGTGAAGGCAAATCTTAAATTACCTGGTCATTATATATAGTGGGTGCAGAACAGTGAAAATACCACAGTGATCTGAGGAGAGAAACTGGTGTGGCACAGGTTAGACATGCGTGTAGTTATCAGTTAAAAGCAACATGGCTGTTGTTCATAGAGTGCACCTCTGATGTTTTCAAAGATTCATGACACGTTCACACCAGCACCATAGTCAGATGTGTGTATAGCGCAGGGAGACTGCCTTTACCTACCCTGGGTACAGTTTCTCTCGTATATTATGTTGCCATCATTATCTTCTTTTTGGCACTTGGGAAACTGGAGAGTCACAACGAAGGTCACGTTGGATCCTACCAGTGCTGGGCTATCAGTGTCCAATTTGGCTGTCACCCTTCCACCTGTATAAAAGAAAATTGGTCTTCAGTGCAATAAAGGATGCATCAGAGCAGCAGCTACCTTCAGCTGTGCACTATTTACATTAGAAATGCTTTATTGATTCCTCTGTTTCCAAGGGGTTTTGTGCTCCTAAGTCACTTGCACTCTTATCAAAACCTCAACTTAGAACAATCAGAGGGACTCATCATATCCCCCCACATCACTTACTGGTCTGTCATTCATTTCCTTCTTAGAGCTAAGAATATGTTTTTTTACCCATGGGGGTCAATATATTCCAAAGGAGAATATTTTTGTTTCTCCCCAGGGATGCAGCCTTTAGACCTCAGCTCAGATGGGGTGATGATAAACAGGGTCTTCACTGAAGTTGGCAAACTGAAGCCCACAGTGCCCTACTGAGGTAGCAGTTGAAGCTACCTGTCCTCCAGGACATGTTTCAAATAATGGATTGTCCTAGAGCCCTGGTCATCAATATGTCTTGATAAGTATTAATGTCTGAGACTATGAGTCATGGGAAAGCATTCACCATAACAACTCACTGTTCTGCTTCCTCAGACAATGTACTGGGAATGGTACCAAAGCCAATCATCTCTAATTTGCTATTCCTTGCAGCAGTGGTGGATATTGCATCTGTGAAAAAGCACTATAACACCTGCACTCTTCAATGAGGTGGGTTTTCTGGCCAATTTTCTCAGTGTCTTTGAAATGCCTATGTGCAATCACCTTTCCAGCAGTCCTTCCATCTGGGATCTCCTTCTTCCCAGAAAGGATAAAGCTTTTCGTTCCATTTATTTTGATCACTAGACCAGCCTTGTAGCTTCTTGTAGGATGTGACAGAAGTTCTTCCATGGCTCAGCACATCTTGAAACCCTAGAGAGAAAAACAAACATGTAACGTAATAGCATTTTTCCCAGCACCCTATAAAGACATTGCTCTTGTGCTGAACAGCCTTCTTATTACAGCTATATTCTTGTACTGATTAGAAATCTCTTCACCAGTAGAAAGTTACAGAATTTTATCACAGCTATAAACACATCAACTATAACGAACATAAAGACAATTCCACTACTGACAGACTGACGTTTTTCTACTTGCACTATTGCAAGCTTTGCAGAGAAAGAATAAAAAGGTTTACAACATTTTGACAATATCAGAGCAGTTGTTTGTGTGAATGGACATAACCCTGCAACAATCAGGCTAGTTGTACACAGGTTGCTTGATTGCTGACTGCTTTGTGCTTGCCTGGTAATAAATCTATGAGTAAAAGGCTAACAGGATAAGTTCACTCTGTGTCTGAGTTGTGCTCTAATGGAAGTTATGCCAGGAATTAATTTTGACCCAGTGAAGCTTCTTTGGTGAGTTGGCTGGTGGTTTGGGTGGGAGGGGTGGAACCAATTGTAACAGAAGCTGGTATTTCCAGAAAAGGAAATTTAGAGCTGAATAGTAAATTCAATGTGTTTATAATATAACAACAAAAACGTATTAGCTTCATGCCTATTACTTTAAAATGGCTCAGATATTAAGTAACTTTAATAAGCTCTTTCTTCTCATATTACTACAAATGATGGGCTCAAACTTTTCCCAGGCCTTCTAGGATCCCACTTTCTGTCATGAAGTACATATAATGAAAAGCAAAGTAAATATCCAAGTAACCTGTAGGAACATGTCAACCACTGTAAGATGCCATAAAAATATGTTTGTAAGTAGGCTCATAGGCAGAGTTCCATTAAAGCCTGGGGGCTTTAAATAACTCTGTCATGTTAATCAGCTAACTGCTAGGCATGCCATTCTGTCACAACATCAAGGGAGTTAGGATTTCTGCTGTTCATGGCTTTATTTTAAAGGTAGCTGATGTTGGATGCTTCTGAGATTTATACCCAAGTGCAACGAAGAGTTGGATGACTTCAAGGAAAATGCGGAGACCTGTAAGAAGGGCAAGAATGGCCCTGTGTGCTGTAAAGTAACTGGCTGTGTTGGAATATCTCCCAGTTTTGGAAAAGGCACAGAACAGGTGTAGCCAGTTTAAGCATGGTCTTTATGGGCATGTGACTCCTAATTTTACTGCAAGGGAGAACCAGAGAAACAGCACTGAAGAAGAGGCAGGAGCTGCTTTCTCTTGGTGTTTTATTGCCCAGTGAGATTTCTGCTGGGCAGGAAGGACATCCCTTGGCCAGTCCCATCCTAATGGTCACTCTGAACTGATGCTGGTAGCTGTCTCCCCAGTCTCGAGTACTGAAAGGTTCAAGTAAAACAGATTTTGCCCTCAGAGACATATTCTCTCATGGTCTTTTGCTCCTACAGGAACTCCCCACAGTCTCACTTAAATCACTTGAATCAAGTCTTCCCTGCAGATTTAATGTATTTTGATCTGAGCAAAGCATAACATAACATCATGACTGGTATTTACTTAATGGCCTGTATCACATGCTGTATTGTTTTCAGTCTTGGTCAGAAGAAGAGTTGGGTAATGTCCTTCAGAAACTTTTCTCAGGAAAAAACAGATTAGCAAAGTATAAAAGTATTTCACAAAGGCTTATCAAGTTCAATTACATTTTAGGTCATTAAATTCATGCGTCATCTTATTTGAAAGTAAGTGGCTAGGGATTTTTCCTAATTTCTTTTTCCCATTCTCTTTGATTTTATCTAAAAATTATTTAATGAATAAAAATGTTTGGATTTTGTTAGATCAGAACATTTCAATCATTGTTTTTTTCCCAAATGCTCAATTCATCAAAAAGAGCTGGAACACTTTTAATTTTATAAATGTTTTTAATTTTGAATTTTCATTAACAATCCTTGAATTCAGAAGTCATTTTCTTGTCCAGCTTTGTTAATAATTGTGATCACTCCTTCTAAATCACAAGCTCCTTAGGCATTTCTGTGCCTCCCTGATGTGCTTTGTTTATTTCAATCTAATATAAAACATTTCACAAGCTTCAGGACAAGACAAAAGACATTTTTTCAGATGAGCAAAGACTTCAGCACTAGTTTCTCTAACACACGGAACTGAAGATTTTCAGCTGCTGAATTTAAAGGAACAAAAAGCTTTAATGTATTTCTTTAACAATGAAAAACACTCAAGAACAGATGTTGGTCATAACCAAAATTAGAGCAATTCAGTTCAAAATAGAGTAATATTACACTCCAAGGAGCGGATTACTGTAATAGTTTTGGTGAGGTGATCATAGGAGAAAAGATCTTATACTCTGATTGACTTTCTTCTTCTCATTCTGTTTTTCATTTTGGTGAAAAATGTAGCAAAGACAAGAAGCTCAGTGTTTCCCGTGATAGTGTGTTAGCCATGAGAGAATGAAAGCCAATGTTAGAATAACAGCAATAAAAAGATGACCTAGCTAAAGAGGATGAAAATGTATTAGAAGTAAAAAGGCTGATGTTATGGCGAAGCTAAGAAGACAGAAAATAATGTAGTCTTTCTAAAGGTACATATAGAAACATAATAAAGCAGGGCAAAAAAGAATTTGAGGAACAACTTGCAAAAACATAAAACCTACTAATTAATCTTTTTTTCAAATACAAAAGTAGTGGATAGCTTGCCAGAAAGTCTGTAGGGCCAAAAGATTATGTAGATACAAAAGAAGCATTCAGGGAAGGTAAATGGATAGCACGAAAGTCAAATATGTTAGTTTACATTTTCATTCACAAAGGAGGAGCATAAGAGGTTTCTGTGCTAGAATTTTTCTTTACAGTGATGGAGAATCTCTCTCAAAATGAAGTGTTGGCACAAAAAAAATAATTATAGAACAAATCAACAAAATGAAGTTGTCTAGATAGGATGGCTCAAAAATTATGGAAGTTATTCAAGAATGAAATAAATGAGCTATTAACCATAGCATGTAACATCTTGCTTAAAACTGCTTCAGTGGCCGAGAAAGGAAAGTTGGCAAATGCCATGACACTCTTTAAAAACACTTCCAGGGAAGATTTAGAGGATTACAAAAAGTTTGAGGCTCAAATTGGAGAAGCTGGTAGAAACAGCAGTGAAGAACAGAATTAGCAGATACAGTGGATTAATATGATATGCCGTAAAAGGAGCACATTCCTCACAAATATATTCAAGTTTCGCTGAGGGAGCCAGAGAGCATGGGAACAAGGCTGACCTGCTTGTTATAGTCTGCTTGAGTTCCAGACAGCATTTGATGAGGTCTCTCGCTAAAGGCACTTAAAGGAACTAAGTTACTGTGGGATAAGAATGAGGGATTTCACGTGAATAAATAATTGGTTAGGATATATGAACCAAAAGTTATGCATAAGTAGCCAGTTTTCTCAATTGTTGAAATAATTTAAAATGTTCATAATCTGGAAAACAGGTAAACAGTAAAGTTCTTTAATCTGCTGAAGACAGTGTCTTAAAGTAGTAGAGGGGAGGACTGTGTGAGACTCAATGACTCAAGAATAAAACTATATGAAATTCAGCATAGGTAAATGTAACTTTACTTATAGAACGACAGACTCTAAACTAGCTATTGCCACTCAGAAATGAGATCTCGTAGCTTTACAGTTTTGAATACAGTGCTTACTGGTAGTTGAAAAACTAGGGAAAGGCTAGATGGAGAATGAAGATGAAAATGTCATTACAGCATTGTATAATTCCATGCGTGTTCATGTGTTGAATACTGTATGCTGCCCTGTTCTCTACAGGTCAAGCAGGGTATAAGAGAACTGAAAAAAATACAGAAAAAGGTGGCGAGGATGCTACAAAGGGAGAGAATTGTTTCCTTATGAGGCACAGCTAAATAGACTGGGTCTTGAGCCTGGAGAAGAGGTGACAGAGGAGAATATAAAAACAGAATCACGAACAGCATGGAGGAAGAAGCAATTTGTCACTATTTCTGAAAGTACAAAAGTTAAGGAGGATCAAATGAAACCAGCAGGTTACAGGTTCTAAGCGCATAAAAGGTATTTCTTCATGTAAGGCACAGTTAAGGTGTGAAATTTCTTGCTGGCAGGATCTTGTGTGTGCCAAAAATATACATGGCTTGCAATCAAAACCCAAGTGCATGAACGGATGGAAGAAAAGTCCAGTAAAAACTGTTAAATACAATGACTCTGCATCTGACAGAGGCAGTTCTGGTGCTATAAATCATCAGAGGCTGGGAAAGTGTCCTGAGGAAATACCAGTATACACTTGCCCGGTTATACATCCATTACTGTTTCCCATTGGAGACAGGTACAAGGCTAAATGGATGCTCAGCTGGACCCCAGCTTTTAAGGTCTTCGGTTTCCTTACTGTAGATTCTGGAATTTGAGCCTAAAATCTCATTTCTGTGTTCCCAGCTCTGAGCTCAGGGAGTCAACCTAAGACTTGAGTCAAGCTGGGGGCCTGGAAAGAAGCAGAGGACCAGCCCACTGCCTGCCCATCGTGGTTTGAGGATCTAATTCCTTGATCAGTCTCCCTGAGGTTGGGGATCCACAGGTCTGGGTCTCCCGGTAGGAAGCACTGCCTCTGACCTGGCCTCTCCCAGCCACAGCTGAGCTGGGCACCCTGGGAGAAGTCCATTCTGCATCTGCCTTTCTAGCCACGCTTGAGCTGGGGAAATATTGTTAGGAATTTCTTGAAATGAGCCAAGGCTTAGCTCCGGTCAGCTCTGTGTATCTGTGGAGTGCAGGAAATAGATAACTGAACAGCTCTCAGTGTATTTCTCCAGCTCAGGTGACATTTCTACCCAGAGCCAGGCAATTCTGAGGTGGAGCTAGCTGTCTCGCACCAGCAACTGCTGCACATGCAAGGAGCAGCTGTTTTTACGGCACTGGCTTGGGCTGTCAAACCCGCAGGGGCAGGGAGAGAGGACGGGGTGAAGGAAACACTCACGTGTGGCGGCAGCACACAGCACCGCTTCGGTCAGGAGCAGGAATCCGAGGTGGCGGTGAACACCGCTCATGGTGCCGGAGACCCTGCGTCGGCTCAGTGTGCGCAGAGGAGCAGAGAGTGCCCAGTGCCTGCACACGGGAACTCCTCCGGTCCCCACTGAGAAGTGAGAATGAAGTTTCTCCGCTGCTCTGCTCTCCGATTAAATGAAGGGCCCCAGGACTCATCATGTGATGGAATTAAGCAGAGATGCATGATTTTGTCTTCAGCTTCTTTCAGCTCATGTGCTTATGACTCACTCCCTTTGCTTTCAGCATTCCCTGGGATTTCTGAGACCTGTTTAGAGCCACACCATTTACCTCGCAGGCATTTTTATACTAGTTTTGCACTATGATCAATTTTTGTACTTAATTTGTTTTTAAAATAGGAACGTCTATTTCTAGAAGTCCAAATTAACTCTTGCCCCAGCCTGATTTGCAAGTGCTACTGCAACAGCTCACTGCGTTTGGTGGACCCATCACTACTTAACCATGTGTCTCTCCCTACATGCTGGACAACAACTGTAAACTAAATGGAGACTGGCCAGTTCTAACACATCCCTGGACTTGGATCCTGATCAGAGTTGATTGTTAAGGAAAACGTTATTTAAACATTAGTGGACACATGTGTGTACCATCCGACCACAGTTGCACAATACAATGTGCCCATGGTTAGAGGTGTGATCATAGACCATAGGTAGTGATGGCCAGTCGATATCTAGCTCACAAGTTGCCATGACCTATACACAGACAAGTACTTCATTGTATATACTTCATGGTGTGTAGAGATAAAGCAAAAATAGACTTTGCTGCCCACCCTAACAATGAGGTATAACCAATGGCTCAGGAGGAGTAGGGTAATACAGGCAGAGGGGCAAACACTGCACTTAGTGGTTCAAATTCAAGTTCAACATGCTTCACCAGCCCAGGTGTTCTTCTGCAGGCAGTGCAGCAACTGAATTTCTTTGCAACCCTGGCAGCCTCATGAAGTTTCTTACTTTTGTTTGCAGCAAAGGACAAACTTTGGTGAGATGGTGTGGCATAGACGCAAGTATGGTCCTCAAGACAGGAGTTCAGTAGTGGTTTCAGTGATCCCAAAGTATAGCACTGGCAAGTGAGACACTGGCTAGCCAGGAACCAGCAAGTTGGGCAACACTAAACCATTATTATTTTGGGCAGGACATGTGAAAGTCTGTAAGTCCAAGGCACTGTCAACAGAAGGAAGAGATTGGCCAACAGAAGGAGATTTTAGAACTGTGACTACTTACTCTTTTTTATTTTTTGATTTGTTCTTAGTTTCTTCCATTTTTCTAGCATTTTCTGTTAGCTGTGTAAGTAATTGTCACTACTGGGAGCACCCCAGCCAGCATTTCTCTCAGTAACGCAGGCTCTGATGTCCAGTCCTGTGCATCTTGTATATGCAGACTCGGTGTTTCAGCACCCTCCTGGCTGGGTCCAACCCTCCCTCCTACTGCCGGCCAAGGAGAAGGGTGAAGGCAATAGCCTCAGGGATACAAGGCTTGTTTAAACTAAGCCCTCATCTGGCAGAAAGGAGAGGGAGCATATATCAAAGTCAAAGCTGTGACTGACTATGCAAAAAACTCATATGACTGCAGCGTCCTCATGTGATTGTTGCTTTTTCGTTGTTATTAAATCAACTACATTCCCAGTTGAAATGTCAGGTTTCGAAGCCATTCACAATTATTGTTAAACCGTGTGGGACATTAATTTTAATTGCACTCCTTTGTTTCCAGGTTGTTGATCCTAGAAGTGAAAAATGACCTTCAAACACTGTGTTTCAGCACTGGGGGCCTGATCCAAAGTCTGCTGGGGAGAAAGGAGGTTTGAATGCTCGTTCCCAACAGGGTTTTGAGAACCTCCAGAGGAAAACTACTGACAACAAATGCCTGTTAATTAAAAACAAAAATTTATCAGCCTAAAAACAATAAAGTTGGTTAGGATGTAGTTTTTTGCCATGTTATTTGATACATGAAATTGTTACATAAATACTGAGTGATACTCTCAATAAGGGCCAGCTGGTGGAAATTATTAAACAAGTTGTAAATAGACTTCAGGGGCACTGACGATCAGGCCTGTGGTTAGAGGAATCCAAACCCACCAGGGCTGGGATAATGACTAAAAGGTGGCCGTACTGTGATGCTCTGGTCCTTCGCGTTCTCCTTCCTCAGCTCTTGGGCCTTAGACTACTCATTCCTGGAGGGCTGACACAGAAAATGTTTAGTTCCGCTTGTGCTGTGGCTGCAGCTGACAGTGTTAGCAAGAAAAAAGGAGAGGATAAAGCTGTATAAGAAGGGAAGAAAGAGCTAGGAGGAACAGAGATGTAAAAGGAGTGGAGAAGAATAAAAAAGCCAAGGAAAAGTATGAGAAGTGAAGACTGAAGGGACCACCTGAAAACTGAGCTGACTTCTCCAAGTGTCCCAGCTGTAGCTGACTCTGTCTGAAGATGAGTCCATCTGAAACACTGAAGAGTTGCTTGAAACTGGTTCATCATCACCAGACCTTAAATTAACTTCATAGTTTTTACATTATTATTCTTGGTCTCTGAGAAACAGCTTTGCAGTTAAAACAAGTGAACCGAATTGTGCAGCTGTAAAAGAGAAAAGATTTTAAATATATCCTAAATATTCTCCTAGCAAAGAAACACACATTCAGAGAGATTTAGGCTTAATCTGACAAAGAAGTGGGTGGGTAGGAAGTGCTTGGTACTTCACAGCTTTAGCGCCTGGGTTATTAAAACTCACTGAGGAGATATACATCTCTGCTACCTGCAGGCCTGTCAGATGACAGGGTGTGAGCACATCATGTGTACCTGCATGTCTAGACTGTGACAGAGCTGGCACGCTCGCACTGGTATCACACCACCATCGCCGCAACATGAGTACAGGAATTGTTAATCACTGCTCACAGGAACCTTAAAAAAAAAGAAAAAAAAAAAAGAGAGATTTGAAGAATGAACTTGACTTTTGGCCGAACCAGCAAAGGAAAATGAGACGATCTTGTTTTGGCAACCAGGTATTTTTAGGTCAATGCTGTCTGCCATTACCAGTGGTCTCTTGAGGGAACTCTGCTTAAGGCTGGACAAATTCCCTTTCTGGGAAGAAATCACCTGTGTCTCGCTTCACATGTGGCAGTGGCCATCAGCTGACTGAACCGAACGTGTAAACAAAGCTGCATTAGCAGTCTGCAGTCTGTCTTGTTGCACAGGGGAAAAAAAAAGCTCTACAAAAGCTCCTGATCAGTTTATGGCACCATCCAGCTCAGTTTATCACTGAAAAACAAATTAACCCTTGCAACTGGGCAAACAGTCTTTTAGTAATTCCAGCGTCTTCATTTTTTGCTTTTGTGGTAGCTAAAGCTACGCATTTTACCATTTTTTATGGGAAAGTATTTCCTTGCAGTCATACTTTTCTCCAAATTCCTGTGTTGGGGTTGATGTTTTCCAAATTTGGCACTTGACCACAGCATATATTTCTGGAGATTTTTTTGCGATAAAAGTCGTTTTTGGCCTGATTTCCTCTAGAGGGAAGGCTCAAATGAGCACGCCAGCTCTCCGCCTTTTTAGGGGTGTCTCTCTGTTCCTCCCTACGAATGCTGAACTCACTGCTCAGTCACAGCCATGCGTGTGACACAGTGCCCCCAAATGCCTCATGAAAGCAGCTTGTGGGGAAGGTAGGGGAACGCCCAAAATTGTTTACAGCGCTTTGACATCAGCAAATCCTCACAAAAGCTCATCCTTGAGATACAGACCCACAGAGCACCCTGGCCCAATCATCCCACACAGGTGGACTTGGCTTCCCTGCCCATGGGAGTTCTCGCTAGTTCGTGCAGATGACCAGCAGTTGAAGACGAAGCACGATAACAGATACCAATCCTCCAGACTGCGCCTTGCATCTTTTTTTAAAGGTGTGTAAACAAAGCAAGTTTATTCAATGTCTCTGGGCAGGCTGGGGTTTTTTTTTTTACTACGGTGTCAGTGCAAGGAGGAGGTGTAGCTGTGCTGGTAGTCCCAGTGCTCTCCTGCTGCAGCCCATGATCTTCTAAATGCCTCTGTGAGCTTCTGGCTCGCTCTGTGTGCACCTCAGCTGACCCACTTTCAGTTTTGAAGCTGCCACAGTTCATTTGCAGTCTGGACATTGGTTTTACTGTACTACTTTTCTCATACTGATTTAATGAACTGTTACGTGGTTTATATTCACAATGATTCACCAAGGCACAGTCCTCTTCCAATCAGGAGAGGAAATAATTGCTGTAAAAGTGCATGATTATGACTGCGTGAGACCCATATTTTACATCATATTATAATGAAATCCTTTCAGGCCTCCCTGTTGCTCAGAGAGGTTTTAAAAGGTAGGTTTTATATCATTCAACTCAAGAGAAAGCAACCAAATTATTGCTGAAAAGGTCTGTTTTCTCTAAAGACATTCATTGATAGTTTGGCTAGGAAAAAGAGAAAAATGTCTTCCAAAAAAGTAATCCAGGAACAATCAAACCAGCAAAACCCAATGAAAAGGTGATGTATCAAAGAAAATACACTTAACAAAACATCTGCTGTGTAGTCATTTTGGTGGGAGGACACTGAAGGAGAAGTAGTCTCACAGCCAAAGTCTGCTGCTTTAAAGCTTTTCTGAGAAACAATATAAACTGAATGTACTCAATTGTACCTTATTCCCTGTATATGCTATGTCTCACTTCTTATTATGGGCTGGGGATAAGAGTTCAGCACAGAAGCTCAGTTGTTTCATGGTCCAATGAAATTGCCTTGACGGCTCAAGAAATAATCTCAGCACTTCCCTGAAATAGGAGTCAGAATAAATGAAAATGCTGGCAGCTGAACTTTAGCGTAACATACTCTTCAATGTGTTAACAGCAAGAATACGGGCAAAATTCTGCATTTTTTGGACTCTATTCCCACTGACTCATGGCATTAATTCAGACAGTAACCTCTTCCTTAGAGGCTAGACCCAGCAGTGAATATACAGGCAACAGAGAGGGGAGAAAGAAGATGAATGTATTATACAGCAACCAGCTTTCTGTCTGGAAGCCCAGTTTAGATAGTAGCATTTATGGCATAAAAGGAGGGAAAACTCTGAGGAAGTGGAGCTGTTCTGCTCCTAGTGATGTGTTGCTGTCACCCTAGGACTTCTGTGGCTGGCAGCACTGAGGAGGACTCATTTGCGGGCCTGGAGGGAAATAGAAAGAAAAAGGTCATACGGGTTTGGGTTTTTCCAAGTTTGCCTGCTGCCACTTGCACGGAGTGGTCACGGCTTGCTGGGACCACGGGTTAAGTAGCGAGGCACAGGAGGAGCAACCTGGTCGTGCCGAAACTTGCCCGTCCCCACATGCACACATGCATCACCACGTCGACTCGTCTTCAGCTGCTGCAGAGCAGCGGGTGGCAGGATCAGGCCCTGACGTCGCAATACGGTGCAAGCAGGGGAGGGGAGGAAGCCCAGGCTGGTAACGCAGCGGTGCAGCCCCCACATCAGCACGGGTTACTGCCCCAGCTCTCCGATGCATGGCTGGAGGGGCTCCTGCTTGCAAAAAACTTTAACAGGAACTGCTGTTTTTCTTTCACTGGGAGAAAAGTATGTTTTTAATGTCCTGTTTCCAAATGCATTACATAATAATCTTTAACAGTTCTGATCACATGTGGGCAGGGAAATATATCATTACATATATTAAATAGATAGGAGTTAGTCTTCTGAGTTTGTCTTAAACACCAATACCCTTTATTTATATTCTCTGTGATCGGAGCATTAAATTTGCATTGATTCTGTTTTAAATCTGAATCGGACTATGGATATTTTGTTTCAACTTTCTTTGCCAGTACTGGAAAACCTAACATGACTTTATTGTGTTACTGTATGAGAACCAAAAAATTGATTTAATACAGCAGCCTACTTGCAATCCCTGGCTTAAGTGAAATACTAAGGGTAAAATCTCTCTGTCTAGCATGTGTAATGCACTGATCACAAGAGCCATGAGCTCTGCAAGGGAAGTACTATATGACTTGATAAGAATCATTACAGAAAATGTGTGTGCATTGTGTAACAGAAAAATCTGGTTCTTAGATCTATAGTTTAAATTGTCTCTCCTAAAAGAGCAAAATAGCTTAGCAAATCTTTCCCTCAGCCATGCTGCTTAATGGCAGCTGGCTGCTCGGAGCACTACTGCATGCCAGTGGTCTGGAAGGAAGAGAAAGCTCTTCCGTGCCTAACACAAGGGGCTTACATTTTCACTGGAAATGGTTCAGTTCTGCTGCACGTGAAAAGAAGTTGAGCAATTATAAAAAATAATTCAGATCCAATGTAACATAGTTGCAGTTCTTCTCAGTAAAGGACATTATATCCAATTTGGATAGTCTGAATTTAATCCTGTACTGTAAGTGTCTGATATCAAAGTATAAAAAATGGAATAGTCATGAAGAAAAGAAAATAAAGAGATGAGAAGTGTAAGTGGAGGAAAATGGATTGTACATTCAGACCTCTATAAATTTACATTGATTTTTCATGCTGCAGTTGTGGTGAGCGGTGTTTGGATAAAGGCAAAAATTATGTTTTTATGAAATAAGAACAAAATGATAAAATGGAAATAGAGATAATTTGATCTCTTAGTTACCAATTGTTTGCTACATTTCCAAGTACCTGGTTCTTCTATTATTACACAATACAAAAGAACTTTCGGCAAGAAAAAACGGTTATCGAATGGTGCTGTGTAGAATGAAAAATAAAAACGTAAGAAAAATCAGCGTTTGCTAAGACATAGACACCAAGGAAACTCAAGTTGTAAATCATTCTTCACTGAGCAATTTTCTTAACAGTTCAACTTCTGTGGATGTTCTGATAACAAGTAAAAACATCAGATGGGTGCTGAGGACAGACTAATTAATACTAATACATTTCCATGTATTTGAATTTTATTCAAATCAACTAGTTTCATCAAGACGTTGACAAATATAAAGAACTGCAGTATACAGCCCAGATGACTATATTTATTTTATTTATAATATAATTGGAAGTCAGAGCTTCTTTACCTTGTCATGGTGTTTGTTGTCTAGGATGAAATTCAAAAGTGTGAAGCTGGGAGCAAACTTGATGAAGCTGCTTACCTGTTTTGGCAGCTGAATTACTGGATTTCACCCAGATATGCATCGATGTTCCCTTCCCCTCCTGTGCCCCTATACTTTTACTTGGCACATACATACAAACATTTACATTTTTAGGCAGAAATAATCTACTGAGTACTAAAACTCAGCTGGAGGTCACTGATCAGCAAAAATGAGCAAATGAAGCTCACGGTGAGAACACCGTCTGATGCCGTCGGCTGCGGTGATGTTGCCGCTTGGTAGCGGGATGAGAAGAGTAAAGAGCATCGCTGAGGCACCGTGTCACCGGGCTGGAGCGCTGGCAGCAGCAGCCACTTTTCGGATCAGTATTGTGCATGGATATGGTTTTCACCAATACCTCAGAAGAAATCCAGCTCTGGCTTCTAGTAGAAATCTTTAACTGTGAGAAATTGTCTCGTTAAACCACAGCTGAACCATCAGAACAGTGAGATCAGTTCATTTGCTTTAATTTTTCGCTTGTGTCATAACACTTAGCACAAAAGTGACTTAGGATGCATGTGTCCCTTGTCTAACTGAAGCAAGATTAGAAGCTTCATAGTAAATGCACAGGGCCATGTGACTGAGGAGAGAAGGTAGAGAGATTTTTCAGAAAGAAAATGTTAAAAACATCACTGCTATCTGGGGGTGCTTTGCAGAGAGTCTGTAATACAGGGTTCTTTATCATCCTTTCCATCTCAGCCATCCAAACAGTGAGAGGGAAAGCACAATAAGGTGTTCAAAACATCTTCTGCAGCTAGGAAAAAGATGCATGAATATGAAGAAGGAGACTCCGCTGCCACTCTACTCTTTGGGTAAATAACTTTCTTTCTAAAAGTAACAGAGGAAAATCAAGAAGAGGGAGGATTAGTAATACTTTAAGCAAAACGAGGGCCGTAAGCATAACAATAACTAAAAATACCATGCAGCTGTATATGTAATTATCAATAACCACCATCAGTGCTCTGCCTGCTGTGCTGAGGAATGGCAGTGTGTTCCTGACCCCGTACATCCCCCCAGCACCTCTAATACCCTGTTAAGGACTCGTGCTCACACTGATTGGAAATGTTTGAAGGCAACTTTGATTTATTTCTTTAATTCATATGAAATGGGAAGGTTCTGAGAGAAAGTGATCGAAAATGATACTTTGGTTTGGTGGAGCAGCCCACCAAAACATCATAAACCAGCTCCCCTTCCCTCTGGATAACCCAGCGTGGTCTTCCCAGGAGCTAATACAGTCTCTCCCCAGGATGGACACGACACTGACAACTGCTCCTCTGTTTAAGCAGCTAAAAATGTCTCTGGCTATCTAAATTCAGTGGAAAATTGTATGGAAGTCACAAAGTATTTCATTAAGAATTTAGTGTCAGGTCTTCAAGCCTCTTTCTTAGAATTACTGCAAGTATAAATAAAACAAGTAAGGAACAAACTGCATTATGAAATTTTTGAAGTCAAATGTAGGAAGGCTTAAGGACGCTATTTGAGTATCTTGAAAGGCACAGGGAGGACATTTACACTGTTCCATAGTCACATGCTTTGGACTTCAGGTGACATTTGTTGGAAAGCTTCAGGACAGTGTGTTTATGCAGATAGGAGTCAAAAGTCCCGGAAAATACAATCTTCTTGAAATTTTTGTTCAAAATTACAGAACCTGCCTCTTCATCACAACTTTGTACTGAAAGCAGAGGGACATGCAAACTCTGTCTTTTATTTATCTACAACATGTTTAATAGTTTTCATTCCTATAGTATTTGAATGCTTTTCATGTGTTTTCAGATTATGCAGAACTCTCTCATAAGGTATTTGTAATAGATATTATTTTTAAATAGAAAAAAAGGTTCAAGTTATTTACAGCAGAAGAAAGGTGATTTCCTGTTGGGTGGGGAATCACTGAATCATTCGGAGCTTTCAGAGAGCTTCTCCTTAAAACAAGTGTCCCTGATACGCAAGAAAGGCTTTGGCTCTCAAGAGCTGTGTCTGGTTAGAACATAAATGAGAACTATTCACTATTTAAATCAGAGCAAATATAGACTGAGACAAAGCAGGCAGTTTAAAAGAGACTCCACCCCTACTCATTGCATTCTCGTTGGACAGGTCCTTTTCTTTTGCTATGCCTCAGTCTAGGGCCATTTCAATGGCTGTAAGGGCTGTAGTAATGTCTGCAAGGCTCTGTTGCCCAGTAGTGACCTTTGGTTAAGTTCCTTCGGGTTTAAGTCAGTCCTCTCATGCTTTTGCAGAATGTTGTGTGGAGAAAGAGTTGATGGACACAAGTTTTTTGCTAATAATAATTTACAGAGATAATGCTGAGAGCAGGCAGCTCTGTGCTTCAAGATACATCACAATCTTTAGGGAGAGCTTTTAAATTCAGTTAAATAATGACTGGTGTGGGGTATTATAGTGGACAGTTTGGGAGACCAGAAAGGTATTTAATTCTATTTCTTATGTACCTGCAAACCATTGAAAGGAAGCAATTTTGTAGCTGTCTACCTAACCTTCCATTTACCTTTGAAGTCTCCAAATCAGCACGTATTGATTTAAATGCTAACAGCCTACAACAGGTTTTCAAACTGAATAGGGTGAGAAATTTTAAAATGTCATAGGAATAAAGACAAGATTTATCTGGTTAGGGCAAAGGGTTCCTTCGATGTTTCTAGCTTCCCAAGTTTCTCTGTAATTAAGAACTGGTGAAACGAACTTGCTAATGGAATCACTTAGTGTTAGTACCACAGCAGTATTTAGGGGGCATAATCAGCTATCACTGCTTTGTGCTAAGCATTTCATGACCACGTAATGATCATCCAGGCAGCCAAGCACCAGTATTGCAGGAATGTTTTCATGTGCTTTTGTGGTTCTATGGTATGGCCTCAGCTCAGCCAGCCTTTTACCATGCCAACTTTGGTGCTCTGGATAAACACAACCCTACTTAGTACTTGACTATTACCTATATAATTCATTGGTCGTAAGCAAAGGTTGCTCTTGTATTAACTCAAGACCCTGTGGTAGCCATATGACCAGCAGGTAATCTTTGGTGGCTTCCACCTTGGCCAATACAGGTAGCAATACTTGGGAGGCAGGAAGAGAGGGTGGCAGCAGAGAATGAGAATAAGTAGCACAGTTCCACCTTTTTTCATACGATTAGGGTAATGTTTTGATGATCCAGGACACAAACCTCAGTGGAACCTGTGTGCCCACAGAGAGGAGGAGGTGCGCAGAGATGCAATCCTCTGCTAGGGACCCAAGCAAACTTTTACAGTCATCCTTTTCTCATTACCATTGTAAGGGACTTCTCAACACCTGCTTCCTTGCTTTCACCCTCTCAGGCTGCAACGGGCCACAGCTGAAGCAAGCGGGAAGGAGCCTCTGTCCCCTGGCAGTGCAGGTATTCGAGGAGCAATGCAATAGGGCTGAGGGCTTGATCTAGTGTTTTTCTGCTTTTTGCTTTCTCTTGTTTTACACTTGAACAGGGGAAGTCTTGCCTGACTGTTTCAAAAGTTTTATTAAGCCTTGTATGATAACTCTGTAAGAGGTCACCAGCTGGAGATGGTGGTATATGAGCAGGCAGAAGCTCTGTCAAGTTAGAGGAAATGTGGTTACTGGTTCAGCCGCGTTTTCTGTAGAAAGCCCATCAGAGCTGTGCTCTGGAGTCTGCCTGAGCTTCAGTTTACTGGTGAGTCTGAATATTCTTACTTAGATGTGAGTTGCCTTGAATATTTTGGGGCCTTTTTTGAGGGTAGTGGTTGCCCTGCAAAGTAAAGGGGGCTGAATATAGTCATACACGGTCAACTCTCTCCAGTTTGAACAGAGGGAGCCAGTGGTTGCTTGGGCTTCTTGAGTCTGCCGTGTGCGATGGAAAAACATTTCAAGTTGTCCGAGTTCGTTCACATTCAGACTCTCCTGTACCTTAAGCCTTATGGAGTAAGTTTTGTTAGGTTTGAGATTAGAAGATGAATGAATATGTTGCAAATCTCCTCAGCTGATATGTATAGCCAGCACTTTCCTCAAAATAATCTGAGGATATGTGAAACGTCTTGAAAAATTTCACGTGTTTTGGCAGAAATGGTACTCTATGCTAAAGGAAAGAGCAAACAAATTAATATAGTGCATCATACGATAGGATGAAGGGTTAGTGATACAGTAACGGGTTAGTGAACAATCATTGCTAGAAACTGGCCAGAAGGTGAAAAATATTATAAAAATTGTCTTATTAAATAAGATTGTTATTTCTAGTTTCATTTAAGTGAAAGATTGTTCATGGTTTCTGTTTCATTGTAGAAGCTCTTCTGCAATGATCCCGTTTTCCCCATAAGCTCTGGGAGGCTGGAAGGTCCTACAATGGCAGGATCCTAGGAATGATGAGGCTTGGGGTCCATCAGCACAGCTCTTGGATCATGGATAATTTCACTGATTTCAGTTAAGTACAAAATTGGCAGCAAGTTAGCAATCCAGTGTGAAGTTAGGAGGCTCAATTGTTATATCTGAACTTGCAAGCGCAGTATTGCTCCTTGTTCCTGGGTTAACTTCATGTTTGAACATGGAAGAATTTTGCTTTGATATTTGAAACGAGTTGGTTTTAACCCACAGAATGTGCTTATGAAACTTAGTTTGCTATAGATTGGTGCCCTTTGTCCTCTGTAATACCCAATGGGGCAAAAGTCTGGCAGACTACTCTAGATACTAGATTTATGTATGTGCTGATCAGCCAGCCAGTTGTTAACAGTATTCATAGCGGCTGAGTTTTGCCTGTTTTTCTTTCAGTTGCAACACTAATTTTGGTCTCCTTCCTCATTCAGCTGCCAATTCTTACTACAGTTATGAGAATACAGTCATCTTCGAGACTTAAGTGCCTGGAAATTAGCCATGGGCTTAAAAAAAAAGTGACTGGTGCAGAAGGAATCACAGACAGATGATCAGACAGTATAATCAAACCCATGTTATCTTCTCAGGAAACCTGCTAAAATTGAGTAATTTGAATATAAAGCAGAAAACGTCATGAACTGGCCCTCAGCGGTTTTTTGGCTCCTGTGCACTGTGTCAGAAACTGAAATTGCCATTTGGGAGTCCTGCTTCCGTAGGGAAATTTTTAGATGGCTAACAGCCAGCATCACAGCTCTGGGGCATCTTTTCTAGAGATGGGTCCACACGGAGGGTCTGCAAGAGCTGAGCAGGGCACGCAGGATACACAGCGTGCACTGGGGCTTCTCAGCTCCTGAGTCCTCCAGCTGACCTCCAGGGCCCTGCGAATCATCACAGACCCAGCGTCAGAGGTGGGAATCCTGTAAATAGCAATTTAGTTCCTCTTCCCGTACACCAAGTACTGCAATGTATACAGACTCCTAAGTAAATGATCTAGGATGCATAGGTATAAATTACAGCCACACACACACTAGCAGATTTTTAAAAACAACAAAAAAAAGGCTACATATTGTTCTCATGTACTCTTTAGTTGCTTTATAGGACTCCCTCTGTTTGTGACTGTTTCTGTTATGTTATTGTTGGAAGAATAAACCTTCTCAAAGTAGATCATCATAAGGATGGAATGTGTCCAGTGACCACTTAAGTAGGAGAAAATCTCTTTGCTGCCAGAACCAGTTTATTGCAGCTGTGTTGGAGAAGCATCTCGTGTGCGTTTATTTGTTTGTTCTCCAGTACTGTGTTTCATATTGAGACACTCTGCTAATCTCTTTAATGTTACCCAATATTTTCCAAACCAAAAGTAGATAGAGAAGAAAAGGTCAGCGATAGCTCCCTGTTTTTTCAGCACAGGACAACCTTATATGTTGTCAGATGTCCAGCGTAACTTGGTTACCTCGGTACAGACCTGTTATTGGTAACCAGATGTATTTTCTGCTGCAAGGATTAACTTAGATTGCTTGTGTTACTTGTATAATGTGTGTTCTTTGATAGGCATTGCTTCCTAGTTTTACTGTCGAAAAAAAGGATGGACTTGTGCTTCAACCACATAACCAAAAGTTAGGGTGTCCAGGCTTTTTCCCCTGGCAGTATCATGGATTTCAGCAAACTTGCCCCCCCTTTTTTTTTTTACCTCTTTTCCTCATCCTCTGTACAGCATTGCTCAGAAGGGAAAAACAGGAGAAAGTTACTCTGATTGTTAGGAGATACAAATTAAGCAACTGTTAGCAGACAGACTACACTCATCATTGTGTGGAGGTCCAGAGGTGCTTCCTCCTTCCCTGGGTTGTACGCCTGATGGATGACAAAATGCTGGTGCCGCCTCTGCCTCCACCGCACAGCTCGGGATAGAGACCGTCCCTGTAGCGTGCTCCCTGCTGAAGGGGTGGGGGACTAGAGGACAAGCCGGAGAGGAAGGTACATCACCGTATTGGTGTTTTTTAGGAGAAAAGAAACCTGACCTGCTTCAGAGAAGTGTCTGGAGAACCAGAAGCACTCTCTTGTTAGGGGCCGGAGGGGAGCTTTAGTATCTCTGAGTTTCTAGGTGTGGTCCTGAGAAGTAGAGGCAAAGACAGCTGTCTGGGAAGAACAGGCAGGAGGAGCTGACCAGTGGTTATAGAAGATGATTAAAGGTTAAGGGGGATTCAATTTGCTAGAAATCTCATATGATATGGAGTTGGTGTGAGTAAAGGGCACTAATGGGACAGAAGCCTGAAACAGCACCAGCTGGAAAGACAAGTCATGCTGGAACTGTATCAGCACCCACCTGTGACATACAGCTCTGCTTGTGTTCTCAGGCTGGCTTGGAGGTGTCTCAAATTATTCATGAATACTGTGTCCCCACAGGGTCATCGGTGTTGTATGCATGTGTGAATTCCCAGGTAGGCTTCAGGAAGAGGCATGGACCTCTGGAGAGGACGGGTTTCTGGTGGCCCTTTCCCTCCGCAAAACCTGCATGGGAAGGCCAAGGGAGTTGTGTCCCCCGGTATGCAGAAGCGGGGGACCAGGGAGCTTGGGGGGAGTGTGAGGCACGCAGGGCAGGGGTAAAGGCATCAGTCTCTGGGAAGTCAGGTGGGTTAGACAGAGATGTCTGAACCAGACTCCAGGCAGGAGGATCTACAGTGAAATTTGAGACAGCCTTATCTCAAGGCAGGCAGATCTGCCTGCAGGCTGGGCCTCTGTTTTTATGCTATGCCAAGTTCCTACAAGGAAGTTCAAGCAGCGCTTTGCTTTGCAAGGGCCTGTTGGTCCCCAGCCCCGTGGGAGCTGCTGAGCAAGCACACAGGCCGTGGGAGAATGCTGAAGGCTCTCTTCTGCCCCAAAGAATTAATGTATACCAAATACAGAGGGTTCTTCTCTACCTCACCTACTGTCCATTTATCATACAGAAACAGTAAGTGATACCAGGCTTTTTTTTAAAAAATGCAATTCATCGTTATAAACTGCTATTTCAGTTTTATATGATTTTAGTTCTATTTCATCATTACAGATGTACTTCAAGAGAAGCCCATACTTGCAGAAGTAAACTACAACAACAAAATCTCATGTGACTATAAGGAGTGCTTTAATACTGAAGTGCATCACAAGCCAGAGCTGTACAGATGCTTGTCAGGCTGAGAAAAACACAACAGCACTGGTTAGACAGAAAAGCTAAGCTATCGGAGATCAAAACTGTACCTCATTAGTCTCCCTTTAACAGTGATGTGACGTGGTTTTACATGCACACGCAAATGTTGCTTGTTTGATTCATACAGGAGGGTAGGTTTATTTGGTATAATTAGAACTAATCTAATTACTTTGTAGGGCATATGCAGTGGGCACATTTCGTGTAATTTGCAAAGATAAGGCTCCACAGGAGACTTACAGAAGCATGACTCAATGCTGACTAGAAAGCATTTAGTTCGCTAAGAGCGCACTGCCATAACGAAACAGAAATTCAGGTGGAACAGGATACAACTGCTGCAGGTACTTTAAAACCACCAGATCACTTTTCTGATGACTACTATGCAATTAGCAACATAACAGATCTGCCTGCTGGAAGCGGTGAGATGTAAAACTTGTTTCTTATGTCTCTCATGTGACGTGGTAATAACAAACCCTACTGCCTGCGGAGGGAAGACAAAGCAGTCCACATACCTAAACAAAAATGTTGACCAGCCTGCTGACATCTAAATCTTGTTGTTCTTCTTGCTCTTCTTCCCTCCATTTTAAGATCTGGTTTTGTTCTTTTGCAGGAGGGTAAGTCCCACCAAGGAATCCGTTGCATGATAGAGTGTTGTAAGAATGTGCCTAGCATTATTCTGCAGACCAAACTGAAAACTTGCAACAGCACTGCAGATTAAATAGAGAACGACTCTCTGTTTTTTTACTTGGTTATTCTTAACAGGAAAACCAGGCAATTGCAAGTGAGGGTTTCAAGACCAAGAGGCATATTCACTCCCAGTGTTAGGGAGCTCATCTGCCTCTCTACAGTGGAGAGAGGTTCCCTCTTTATAGCCAGCCCCTAAGTCATTCCCAGGAGAGGTGGCAGGCACATACTGCTGCCTGCCCCAAATCCTCAGCGTGCACTGTTGTCGCTCTCTTCACAAGTGCTGGTGTATTTTGGTTCAAAGGCAAGAGAACACATCTACTTATGTTGACTGCTGCATCTCTGAGGACACGTACTGTTAGTCCTGACAGGTAGGGATTTGTTTCTAGTGTTTTCATTTTGGTTTGACCAGATCTTAACAGAGGAAGAAAAGGACTTTCCCAGGTGAGAAACTTCCTGTCTAAGACATCTCTGAGGAAGTATCGCAATATTCTGGTTACTACTCAAGGTGCCTTAAAAAATCCCATTTCCTCCTTTCTGAGAGGGTACCCTTTCAATAAGACAGTCATTCCATGCCACAGACTCTGCTTTCACCAAGCAGTAATGATTCAGCTCCTAAGTTTCCTCCTAAATTCTCACTTCCAATTGCTTTTCTTGCTCTCTAAATCTCCTTCTACTCATCACATAGCTCTCTGGCAGCTGCGTGCTCAGAACCAAGCACAGCATTACCTCAGCTGTAGGAGATTCCTACAGCTCAAACTGCTTTTTACTGATCTAACCCACTGTGACTCCATCTCTCACTATCAGTACCTTTTAACTCTACAGTTTTCTCTGCCTCTCTGAATACTAGTAGTCTAGATTTTTCCTTCAGCTGCTGGCTTATATTAGGTCAAATACAATTAGATATCTACTTAAATTGTCTAAATGCAACCTATGGCTTTCTTCCTCCACTATTGTCCAGGTAAATATCAAATTACAGTTTCTCTCTATCCTCTACATTAGGACATGGGAGGTGGACTATGAACAAAAAGCATTCACTTGCTTGTTGATGTTTCTGACTAATTGCTAACCCTAATCAATCACTGTTACATAAACATCTGACACTTCTTAAACGCCTGTATCAAATACCTTACTAAAAGCCAAATCTGGTGTCTTTAGAACCTCTTCAAATTATTTGTAACCATCAACAAAGTAAGTACCTTTGCTTACTAAGATATATTATTTCCCCAGCCTGCTATCACATCCCTAGAGCTCTATCACTTACCTGGGTAATTACCAGAACTACAGCAAGTCCATTAGCTGATTCCCTTACTGACCAGTACAGCGAATTATCTGGACTCCCACTGTGCTGCAGTAAGCTCATATTTCACAAATATTTTCTTACTTGCCTTTTATCAGTTACTGCATTACATCCTCATTGGTTTTCAATTCTCCCTCTTTTCAAGTATTTTTTAAAATAGATTTCCACCATTTCAGTTATCAATCTCACTTCGGTGCTCCTGTATTAATAGGCCTTTTTAATTCCTTTTCCCCTAGACATGTTTGTGAAAGCTCTTCTTTCCTTATCCTTCTGGCTGTTGTTAATTTATTGTTGTTGATGGCCTTACCTTTATTCTCTGAGGCTTAAATCTAGTCAGTTGATTATTTGCAGTCCATCTTCCTTCATTCAATGTAAGGCTACCTTGCCACTTTCTGCTGCATACAGTGAAACTACAGAGCGCTTGGCTACTATGATGCTTAACTTTTAAGACAAAATTTTAATGTTTTCTGAGGCTCGCTCCCTGCCCCCCGTGCTACTAGCTCACATTTTGAGATCTCCCAGTGCTGCTAGTATCACCTGGAGGGAAAAGGGCAGAGAAAATTCCCTTTGTTAGGTGCTGGATTGCTTCCTCTGCTGGGGCAGTGGAGGGTTTTTCTCCTGTATACAGCCAGTCTCAAGTGCTGCTGTTTGAGGATTAATCCATGACCTCTTGGAAACCAAAACTTCAAATCATTCTTCAAATTAGTTGCTTGTACCACACCACAGGAATTTCAGTGACTCATAAATCCTGTTATTTCAAAGTAAGGGAAGCACTTGAAAATATCATGTGGAGCTTGAATGTTCTAGCCTGTTTCACAGACCAAGTTCTTTTACTAATCAGGACACATTATGCCTCTCTGCTTGGATGTTCACCTCATGTTTCCTGTTCTAAAACGAGGTACAATAAGTGAGATCTGTGAGTTTGCTGCTACCCTGTATGTATTTTTATATGCCAGACTGTCACAGTACTATGACTTTCTGGAGAACAGCCATATACCAAACAAAAAAGCAGTTGCAAAAAGGAAAAGTTAAGAAAAATGAAAGGGTTGTACCTAAAAGGAAGATAGTATTTAGCCACCTTTGTACTTGCAACCAACTTTGATATTAAGTATACCAAAAGCAGAACAGGATGAACAGCAAAAAAAAAGAAATACAGTGCAAATGTTGGGAAAGATTGCTTTGATCTACTGACAAATTGTTGCTTATTTTCTGCAGTTTAGTAAGCCCACTAGCACAATACTATTTCTTTCTATTCTATCCTCTCCTTATCTCTGCTTCTGCAGCCAAATACACAGCTTGCCTTTTGCTAGTTAAATCGTATCGTACTGCTCTCTGCCATCTTTTTAGATGTTCAGAAGCCCATTTGGGATGAAACACCAAGTCTTAGTATCTCTGTAATAGCGATTTTTTAATTTTTGAGGGTGAGATGATCTGAAAAAGTGCATTTATTAAAAAAATTAGATCAAACATGGTTTGGTTTTTTTTTTTTTTAAATTTATTGTCATCTAAATTAGGAATACTTCCGTTACCCTTTCCATTTCTTAATGGCAAGGTGACCTAAGACTTCAAAATTCCCTTGTCCCCTTAGGTCCCTGTAGGTTAGAATGATGTTTAAGAACATCTAGCCAATGTTCTTTTGGGTATGTACAGTAGATTGTTCAGATTTTTCATGGCCTTATTTTTTTTTTTTTTCCAGCAAAAGCACTTCCAGTTAAAGCGCTTGCATACTTTTGAGCCTTGAAAGCTCTTAGTGCAGCTTAGCAGCAACAGCCTGCTGAGATACTCTAAGAAAGGCTAAAGGTTTTAGCTCATCACTTAAGTTCAAAAGCAAGCTGCTTTAAGCTCTTATGTACCACAGCAGCAGCACTGAGGTACAGAAGCTCAAAAATCTTGCTGTGGCCTTCTGTATAAAGACACTTCAACTTAGTAAAGATAGCTTTGGCATTCGTCAGAGGTAGCCTATCCTTAACTGTGACTTAGAATGTTCTGTTCTTTTTCTGTTTGTTAAAGTAGTCATTTAAGAGGATGAGCACTAGGAAAAAAGCACAAGTGACTTCAAAACTATTACTACTTTAAATGTAAAACAGAACCATCCACAGTCCTCTAAAACATGCCATGGGATCCTTAAGGTTATCAGCAGGACTTAATTCTGTACCTTTACCCCAAAATATACTCTTGCCATGCTAGAATGTTGTTTTAATACAAATAATAATATAAATTATAGGAACTTTAAAAAAACCTTGTAGCTTTCTCGTACAATTGGGTTTGAGAATGGCTAAGGCTTCACTAATGAAATACAGGAAAGGGTATAGCATGTAATAGAATGAGTTCAGACAGTTAGGGAATTCATCTGACAAACCAGACATGTTTTTGTTTGTTGTTAAATACTAACTTTTTACAAGAGATGGGGCATTTCTGCAACTACAGTGGCATAACAGATTTTGGTATGTTCCTCCATTCCTGTGTCAAAATCTGAGTAACTGGCATAAACGATCCAGAGCTAAGTGAGCCCTGACAGATGTAAATGTCTTAATTTGTACAAGTCTTAGTACTGCTCTGGAGACCTTCATAAAAACACACTTCATAAGAACTAAATGGAAATCTGCACCCATGTATCAGTATTTTGTTTGTGAGTTACAGGAAGCCAGCACTGGGTCATTAACAACAAAACACAAATGGCTTATTTCATCTACAAAACTATCACCAGAAAAATCCATATAAGCAACACAGTACTATAGCATAACATATGTGAGTTTCTGGTACATTTACACTGAGCACACAGACTGAGGAACCTGGGTTTCTATTAAGCCTGCAGAATGCCTACCCCGGCCTATCATCCTAAATGTTAAATTTCACAGTTTTAGCAAGACAGCGTGCTATGGACCTTTGGTATGAAACACAGCTATAGTGAAGTTTTAAATAGGACCATGGGTTTCCACAGCAAGAACTGAAATGTTATCTTCAAGTGTTACAGAAACAATCAATTTATTTATGTATATCCTGGAGTAAACTTTTGCTTTCCTCTTAAATATGGGGTTTTGTAATTTTTAAAACCATTAATGGGAGGGCCTGGTCAAAAACAAATGTTCTCTTCACTTGACTCTTGTACCTTTTCTAGAAGATTCCTGACCCCTGCTTTATCGCATCTTGGCAAAATGTATACCTTAATATCATTAATTCAGAAAAGGTACTGCTAATATATGCACTCATCAAGTGTTGAGAACCAGACAACAAAATTCTATCAATTCGCATAAATGTAGTACGTAGTTTTACAATTGCTTGCAAAGTTTTATCTAAGAGGGCTCAAAATAGCAAACCACAAGCATGATGAATGCTTTCAAGGCTGTCCTCCCCAAATGTATTACATTAATGCATGGATTATGACCTCAAGCAGAACAACTAACAAAAGCTGAATTGCATCAACTGGGAGAGGTGACAGAAGCAAGCAGCTAGGTATAGACCACACAGGAGACCTCTACCTCCAAACACAATTGTCAAAGGCTGCACAAACCCTTTAAATAAGAGGCAAAAGACAAGGTGGTCCAACAACAGGCAGTCTTGCACTGCATCTGTTTCTTTCTAGCATTCTACTCACAGTAGGTTGTGAATACCTCACCAAAGCATTCTTACTTCTGACAAAGCCTTTTTAATATAGCTTTTGCCCAGAATTTCACAGTACAGAATATAAAAGGGAACTTTATTTTCCTTAGTTCATTTCTAAGATTTAAAAGGTCCATTCCAAAACAACCAAGAAATTATATTTTATAATGTTCACAGGCTTATACCTGTGAATTTACTATTGCAGAAGACTTAGAGGTGAAACAAAAATTAACTCAAACAAACGGAAGCATTTTATTTCATTACTCAACCATAAAATAGGGTACTTGAGGTATCAGAGAAGTTACAAAAACATATTATTTCATAATAAACTTAAAAGTCCTAAACATTTAAAAGTTCTAATGGTGGTGGCTTAAGAGGAATCTTTCCCATCGTAAACTTTTTTGCTTCAAATTGTTTCAACTCTTCAGCTGATAATTCACTCTTTGGTGTAAATAACTTTTCTGCTGTAGTATTGTTTGTGACTGCAGAAGACACTGATGTTATGTTATGTCCAGAGGCACTGGCAGTCTGTCCAAATAAAGTACTGCTTGAGTGTGAGGGAGAAGCTGCTACTGCTGCATTAAAAGCTCCAAAGGCTGCAAGCGGAGTGGTGCTTGAAGAGTTCACAGCAGAAGAATTGCCAAACCCCGAAAACCCAGAAGTTCCAAAACTACTAGTTGTTTCAGAAGTTTTAAATGAGAAGGAGGCTGCAGATGGAGCTGCCAGGCTGCCAAAACCAACAGAGTGGGATACGCTAGGAGAGGACTTCACACCAAATGCAGGAGTGTTACAACCAGCAGAAGAGCTCCCAAAAGCAGGGGTGTTTCCAGATGATGCACTGATGAGAGTGGAACTTGTTTTAAAGGAGAAACTGCTAGCACTGTTACTGCTGCTGTTCATAGGAAAGCCTGCAATTACAAAATTTATAAAAAAATGTTAGAATGTGCACACCTGTGATACTAAACCACTGCTTTATTTCAATAATGCAGAAGGAGAAAAACTCAAGAAAATGTTTAACTGTTGGCTCTTAATGCAGGAACTTACTTGACAACCCAAAGCTCGATGTCTGCTGTCCTCCAAATCCAAAGGAAGGCAATGGTTGAGTGACCGTGTTCTTTAATTCAGATAGCTTAAAAAATTCCAAATACATAAATGAAAACTAGATTCCAAAATAGGGAAATGTCTTTCAACAAATACTTGAAGCAAAATATAGCTGCCCAGTCCAATTTAATGCAATTTAGACTAAGTTAGACACTGATCACTTTCATCACGATTGCATGCTCCTGCAGCTATGAACAAAATGCTTTAAGGCTATACACTATTCTCTGTAAAACACTCCAGAAACACAAATATATTACAATTTACAGATTTTTGTCTGGCAGTCAATGACCTGAACACCTCTTCCAGCTCTTGTTCTCATCTCTTACCTATTTCAGTTAGTGCTTTATAACCCTATCTATGTCATTGCTTTGACTTAGTCTGTTCCCTCACCTTGGCACATCTAGTCTTCTGTGCTAAAGCCCAAATCCCACTTCTTCACCTTCAGCAATCATACTACCAAAACTTTAATGCTCTTCATGCAGACTCCACTTAAATCGACTTACTCTGTCTCCCTGGTTATTTAATATTGGCTTCAACTCAAGCATTCTTTTCTGGCACATCTAGATTCACAAGTGTTTGTCACCTTCCCAGGAACAACTACCCTTTATATCTTCAAATTTTATCCAAACAGTTTCTCTCCCAGCTATCTATCAATTTCTCATTCTGGCATTACCAAAATGCTCTATTTATCCTAAGATGGCCTGGAGGACAATTCTGGTCTTGTCTGCTGATTATACCTTGGAAGAGTAAACATCAGCACACGGAAGAAAAGGTGGGGTGGACATTTGCCACTTACTATACATGTACTTGACTGGATCCCAGCCTTAAGCTATGGTTATTTTCATGTGGTTTGCAATGATAGTATTCCAAAGCTGGGATCCAGCTGCTGCCTTGCTAACATGGAACCATCCTGAGTCACTACTTTCCTTACTTAACTGAAGGGTTTTATAATACCCGCCTGCAATTCACTGATTTCATGATTCCAGAGAAAGGTGGATGTAAAGACCCAAACTGTGTTCACAGACTTTCACGTTCACCTGACTCAGGCAGTGCTAGAATATTCAGTCACATTTCTATCACCTATAAAAAACACATGGATGGAGAAATGGGGCAGTTTTCAAACTGCAATCGTTATTCTCTCATGTCATTCTTCCTTACACCCTTTCCACTTTCTCTAATGTTCCCAGGAGCATTCTAACTGCCAAGTTCTTCATGCTGCCAGTCAGCCAAACAGATGCTTTTCAAGGCTGTGGTGCCAGAATATAACACATCGTAGCTGAGATTTTCAGAACAGTTCATAGATCTACCATAAAATTGCCAACGAATCTAGGAATCAAACACTTTCATGTCTCAGCTATTTAGGTTCAAACAAGGATGCCCTAAAAGAATAATGTATTTTTTGGCTGTAAAATACAGTATCCTGCGATCTTCAAAGCAATACCTATCACCTATTTATAGAAAGGTAGTAGAAGTGTAGATAAATACTTTGATAACAGCTGAAGTTTCTGTGGAACATTTGCAAGCTCTCTTCATTAAAAACAAGGTGGCATATTACAACTACCATGTCTTAGAAATCTTTGTAACAGAAATTAATGTTGGCATTTGCAGAACAGTTTGGCAGGATGTGTCTAAAAAAACATATGCATCTAAGAAAAATTTGCCCAAGATTAATAAAAAAAAGACATCAGGAACAGAAACATTTTACCTTTCATTAACACTTACCAAAGCTGCTTTTGTCGATGCATTTAAAGCTTTCAACTGAAGCAGCCGATTTTTCCATTGTTTTGCTAACTGTTGGACAGAATTTATCTAAAAAGGGGGAAAAGAAACACATGTGTTTATTATTGGTGAAGACTTAAAAAAATGAAAATAGAGTGATCTGACAACTAAACTGAAAGAAGATTTCTAGAATTAGAAAAGAACTTCATTAAGCCAACATGACAAGATTTTTGCTTTCCTGAAACTTCAAGGTGAAGAACTGAAATTTTTGTTATTAACACAGAATTCCTTTAAATTCTCTTACTGTTGCTCTTAAACTGTAAGTTTCAAGTATATGAGAACAAACTCTTCAATCTTTGTTTTATCTCTGGCCTGTCCATTTATGTGCTCACTCATTAAGCTGAAGCCCTAAGATTTGCCTTAGCTTCTCCCATATTTTCAGAAAAAAAAATGCCCACTTTCAAAACACTATAATTCAGAACACTTTAATAGTATCATCCTAAAATATTTAGCTTTGCAGAAATTAAATTCCGTCATTTAAATCAGCCCCCTTAAATGTGATCCAACAGATTACTGCACAGAATATATGCTAGCAATAAATAGTACCTGCGTCCTTGATAACTGTGATTAAAGTATTAAACAAGAGACTGGAAAGTCTTTAAATAACTTTTCAGGAATTTCAAACCTGAATTTCCTATATTTAAATTTATCAACACGCCTTATTCGAAGCCTGGCCTAATTGAATTTTCCTTTACAACTAAACAAGTAAAACATATAACGTCCCAAATGCCTGTAAGAGTGGAACAAGTGATCTTTTTGTAAATAGATTCCTTAATTTTTCAAAAGAGTCTTACATCACAAACATCAATAATTCTATTGTGTCTAGTCACATGCTGGAAGATCATGTTGCTTGGTATCAGCTCTTATACAACAGACTGGAAAAATTCAGATTTTGACGCAGTTTAAGAATAGAAACATGCTTTGGAAAAGACATGTACTTAAACATTTTGTGAGAGAACTGTATCACACAGTTATCATCTGTACACTGAGACCTTCATGAACTTGCACTCAGTGCTTCAGTGAGACCACAAATGTTTTGGGTTTTTTTTTTTTAATAGCCAGGCATAGTGTATTGTTTAATCATTTCAGGTTTTTAATTGAAGTTTAAAAAAAAAAAAAAAAAAAAAAGTATCTCCTGTCTCTGAAAATGCAATTCTCATAATTCTAAACACATGAAGCAAGAGTGGTGACAACTGCAGTTCCTTCTACAATACAGAACCAAAGAGAAGAGGAAAGAGTGCAATGTAGCTTGAATTAGTTTGTACTTGCATCTGTCCAACAGTCTAACTCCTTTCCTGGCACAACATTAAACTCTGCTAGCTTCCTTGATATTGATAGGACTATGAGGGAGGAACAATACATATTAATTGAGATATATTTATATAAAAACATATGTATTACTTTTTTCTCAAAATGTATATAGTCCTTTAGAAGTATCTGCTATTTTCAGCATTAATTCCCTGCAACAAAGGTATGTAAAAGCACTATATAACCAGCTATAACAATCAAATTGACTAACAGCACATGAAGTATTAAACGTTTGAGACAGGATTCAAATAACTTCTACAAATAACACACAAGAACAGGGACAAGACTAAGTCAAGGAGTGTCTAGCTGGAGAAAACACCATACATTTAACTAAGACTAGCTAAAAGTCTATTGCCACCACTTTTTGCAGGAGCTGATGTGTCAAGACACTAGGCCACCAGTTTTAGAAGCTCAGATCTGACAGTTTGAGCCTGTGATCTCAGACAGAAATAGGAAGCTACGGTAGAGCATACAGACTAGCAGTTATTTTTGCATCCTATTCGGTGCACAGTAATTTAAAAATATTTTGGCATTCTGATAATCTCCTAGAGTTTGGTAATTAAATGAGTCAAGAGTTGCCACCTGAAGAAGAGTAACAAGTCCTACCCCGAAACGTGTCCACATAAGTCAACGTTTTTTAAATACTTACATAGTTCTGGATGTTATTGTTTGCTCTGCAGTTATAATACTCCAGATGCAACTCTTCTGGTGAGAAATCTAGAAAGCCTGTAAGGACAGGAATAATCAAAAGCCTCCAAGAAATATATTAATACTTCCAATTGCCCTCTATAGTTATGGAGAAATGGGCCTTGGTACATTATCTGTAATAAGTCAGTCACAGTTGGAGACACAAAAAGGATTCATTACAGAGCTTCAAAGATGTGAATGTCCAAAATGAATTTGCCATAATCCAATATTCCTTTATGTTGCATCACAAGGCAAATCATCACCTTGCAAGTGGTTCCACAGAGGTACAACAGTGTGGACAAGTGTAAGAAACATCCTAAATAGCAGCAATACGCGACAACACTAAAAACACTACCTACCTGAGACATTCGGCTTTTCTTTCATCGGGGAATAAGATGAAAATATCCATTGTCCTGAAGATTCCCAAATTTCCATGTCTTTCACTACACATTCACTAGAAAACAAAACAAAATAAAACCACAGATGAAGGTGAACTTATATGGTCAAAACAAAACCACCAGAAGCAACTGCCTAGTTTGAATCCGAAGTCAGATTCGAATACCTGCTACCATTAAAATTAACTAACTGTGACACTAGTCAGAATGAACAAGGGAAGTACTTATTTGGCAAGATACCTAAATGTCCCTTCAAAGCGTTTCACTTTATCATCTAACTGCAAATAAATCAAACCAGATCTTAAAAAAAATAATCCCAAAACACACAAAGTATTTTCTAATCCTTGTATGGCAGATGCTGTCATAGGATTTTCCCTGAAGCTGTAGATCACAATAAAATTTAAAACCGTCTCAATACTAGACGATTTTACAATAAAAATGAACATGCACATATTAAATAACAAAATCGGGGGGGGGGGGGGAAGAGAGAAAGAGAAAAAAAAAAACAAGAGAGATGAGTGTTCCATATAAGTTTTTGGAAAAGAATCAAAAGCATAAAAATCCAGACATTGCAAAAGCACAGAAATAGCTCCATCAACAAAAGTAAATCCAAATGTAAACAAACATTGAAAGGGTAAAAACTAAAGTGGACAAACAGATCGCTACATAGGAACAAACAAAGATTCTCAGTATTTCAGATGTTTGTAACACAATATAAACTCTTGTTTGAGAAGCTGAATAAATAATCTGTTAAGCCTTTTCTTAATGTAATCTTAAAAAAAATAATGGAAAGTGGTTCCAAAACCTTGCTTCTTCAGGAAACCACACTGCCTGTTGCTTCTCGTCACCTGCTTTGTAATCGCCTTGAACCTGCTGGTCACTCTCAGCTGACTCCAACATACACACACGTGAAACCAGGTTTCAGTAGTTTTGCTATTGGCAGAACAATTTGTTATCCTAAGTGTCAGGAAAACTAAATCAAATAGTTCATTTTCTCGAAGAAGGCTTTTTTTTTTTTTTAAATGGTTGAAATGCTGTCCAAGGGGCTCTGACCCCTTATTTTCAAGTACTGAAATCTTTGTTTCCTTCCTTATCCCCCTGCCCACAACTTAAATACCATACCATCTTACTAACAGCACGGTTGTCTAGCTGCCCAACCCAGGTTCAAAACAAGGATCGCTTTCTTCCCATGCTAGTGTAACTCACGTGAACTAAATGAAGTAGTGTTTTCTATGGTTCTCACTACATGTCCCAGCTTCCTCCTCATGATTGTGTCCCCTGCATCATCTCTAGCAAGTCAGTGAGCTTTTAGACTGCTCATTCTAAATGCTTTCAGTGAGACAGGACTGTAACTTACAGAAGTCTCTCCTCTTCATCTTTATAGCCATCAGCAATATTTTGACTGTTCATTAATGCAGAGAATCTGTTCTGCGAAAAGTCTGCACTTCTGCTGCTGCCGCCTGATGATCCAAAATCAGAGGAGCCAAAAAATCCTCTTGCGTGATCTCTGCTGCCACCCCATGTATTAGACTTAAAAGTAGATGGCTGGATAACATTAGTGTATTTCTGGTTAGCAGTACCCCATCCTCCTCCTCCTCCTCCTCTGCTAGTACCTTCCAATGAAAAAAAAAAAAACAAAACAACAACAAAAGCCTTAAATCATTAAGATATTAAACAAGACATCAACAAAAACTATAACTATCCTTGTGGTGGCAATAAGAAGCCTGCAAAGAAAACGTAGGGTTTTTTCCTAAGGAGTTAACCTGATTGTTTAACCTAGTGGTTTTAACCTGAGCTTAACTTAGTGGCTTGCCCAGGGTAGTTCTGGAATCAGGGGTAAGAGGGAACTGCTCCTCGCATCACCACGCCAACAACAACCGGTTAGCAATGCAGGAAAGGGACTGTTTCAGTTTTACTTACCTTGTTTCTTAAAGTAACTACCCCAGCAGAAAAAAAAAAAAAAAAAAAGGCATTTAACCCACAGTACATTTCCGTTAGGCGCTCCTGCCTACATAGCTACAGCAGCGGCTCTGTCGCACAGTAAAGACCTCCCCGGTTACGTGTTAAGACCTCGGACACGCCAGTGCGCGTTACGGGCCAAGGCCGAAGCTCCTTCAGCCGGTACAGAGACGAGCGACTGCAGCCGCGCCACCGCCCCGCCCCGCCGCACCTGCCGGCCCGAGGGCGTTCCCCACCGCGCCCCTCCCATCCGGTCAGAAAACCCAAACAACTTTCCCGAGGTGCGGCGCCCACGCCCTTGAAACCCGCTGGCCGCTCTCCCACGCCAAGCATTCCGGCGCTATCTTCCCGCTTTCCCTGTTCCCGCGGCGCAGACCTCGCACCACCTTCCCCCAACTCCGACGCTACCGCCGACTGTCCCGAGGACGGCGACGCCTCCGCCTTGCCGGGGGGGGGACGCGTTCCAGCCCCCCGCGCCGCCAACCGCCCCCCCCCCTCCCCCCCGCGGCTAGAGGCTGCACAGGCGGCCGTGCGGCCCTGCGCCCCCGCCCTCGGCGCCGGGCCGCCGCGCTCCGTGGTACCTTGGTAGTGGGCCGCGGAGGGCCCGTATCGCCCGCCGCCGCCGCCGCTGCGGGGATGCTCGTTCCAGCACCTCTCGCCGAAGCGGCAGCGGCCCTGGAGGAAGAACTGACAGATGGCCATGGCGATCCCGGGCCCCGCCGCCGCCGCCCTGACGTCAGAGGCGGGCGCCGCGCGGCGGGGCGGAGCCGGCGCGGCGGGGAAGAGGCAGAGCCCCGGCCAGAGCCCATGGCCGCCCCCCCCCCCCCCGCCCCGAGCAACCGCCGCCGCACGCGCCGCGCCAGTAACGGCGGTGCCGGGTGCTGCGGCGAGGAGGTTGGTGGGCGGGGGCCCGGCTGCCTTGGGCCGCAGAAGAGCGCGTCCGACGGCAGGCGAGGCTGCCAGGCGGCTAGCGCTATCGGTGCGCATCGCGACGCGGCCCCTCTCCACAAAGGTCGAGCCCTCAAGGAGCAGCGTACAGCCCGGCCGCCGGGAGAGCCGCCCGCCGGGAGACGGCGGCCGGCGCGGCCGTGTTCCTGGACAAGCTACTTCTCGCAAGTCCTTACAAGTTTTTCAGTAGCTTAAAAGGAATTATTAACCCCTTGAAAATAAAGTTAGAAAAAGGTGCTTCACAGTTTTGAAAGCAGATTAAAACGGAAAAAAAAAAAATCAAACAGCCTGTACAACCCCAGACGTGCACAGTTCGCTTCAGTTTTTACCGTATTTTAGAACTGAGGATCGGAGACACCAGCGAGACATTTGTTTCACAGCTCAGGAAAAGGGAAAGGCAAGTGGGAACAGAAAAAAAAAAGTTCCATAGTATTCACGTACTACTGAATAAAGAACTGAGTTGCCAGAACCACTATTAAGCCTGTGACTGCATCTACTACTTTCTGTACATGCGGAGTTGTTAGAATGAGGAAGAAGACCAGGAGGAAGTCTACAGAGAAGCACTGACTTTGAAAACTGGAATTTATACTACTTAGGAGAACTTAGAGGGATCTTCAGAAATAAAACAGACTAAAAATCCACACCACCAGCGATGCATAAGGTACAGGTAGGCAAGCACCAACTTTAAGTCAACTCAATAGTCTCTTAGAAACAGATCTGAAAAAATTAGCAAGTTAGAAGAGAGGTGACAAAATTAGGATGAAGATACTAATAAACTAGCATGGGAGCAGGACAGATGTACAGACATTTCTTGTACAGTTCTCTGGAAGTTGGAAGATGTACACGGGATTGACACCAATAGCTTGACAAGCTGAACTTCTACACTGGAAGAAATTTACTATCATATTGGCTGGAAACATTTACAGAGCTATATGCTTATAAACCAGAGATTAATAACCATGTGCAACTTTAGAAGACTTCTATAAAGTATCTTTAATGACTTGGTTCATGCCATCTTAAAAACAGTCATTTTCAAGAAGAAAATCAATACATTTGTTGTATTGACTTTGCTTTCCCATTCCTAGTCCCATCTTTGCTAATGGTTTGGCATCCACAGTACGTACAGTCTGATGCCTGGGAAGATATATTGAAAATTAATCCCAAGTTTCCAACTTGCTAATTATAGTGCACAATTATTGTGGACTTCCCCCACCATCCCCCTACCTCAGTATAATAAAAAAAATGAAAGTCTTTCTCTGAAAGCTCCCCAAAACACCAAAGATGTCATTAGCAAAGTGTTTCTCTAGTCTATATATATGGCCTGTCTAACTTTAAAAATTGGTACACAGTCATGCAAGTGATGGAAGAAAGTCACTGGAAGAGGGCAGCTATCACGATCTAGAGAACTGTATAACCTGTCCCCATTCACCATGGGAATCTTTACTATACTGCTGTCCTTGGTCTTTCCTGAGGAAAAATCTTCATTGCATCCTAGTAAGATTTCTGCAGGTAAGTATAAATGAGAAAAATTTTTGCTCATATTTCTCATGACCCAAGCTGCATTTACTCACCTTTATTAAATGAAGAATCTCTGCAACTGAGCTTGGTAAAGTGTCATTTAACCAGAAATCTTATCTTCATCAAATGCTTTGAGTTCTAAATAATTGGATTTGGTCTATTTTTGACAAGGCCACACACAGAGTCCTTTTAAAGGAAGATGCCATATGATCTCGGCTAGGTAAATGGATTCTCAAAACACATCCCCATCTCTTAAAACAGAAAAGAAAATGGGCGTGACAAAAATCCGTGTTGTACAATATGCTGTATATACAAATTCAAAGACTGCATCTCAGGTTTTCCTATTACTCAGTTTAACAAGATTCAGTAAAACATGGAAGCAAAGCACCGATAGCCATCTTTCCCCAAGTCCTTGAAGAATGTCTCAGCATCTCCTACAGGTCTTCAGGTCTCTAAAGTTTCTTCATTTGCCCCACAAGTGTCTACAACACAGATTAAACAACTTGTCACTGGGAAAGCACGGACTTTGGAGTTGGCTATCCACTTGTCTGTTTCAGTATTATATTCAAGAATGTGCCCTAATCGACCAACACCCTGAAAACCAGCCAGGACATAGACTATAGATCCCACAGCAGCACACTTCACTGTTACACCTTTCCATGGCATTGGAGACACCATCTTCCATTCATTCATCTTGATATCGTAATATTCTACATTATCAAGGCCACCTACAAAGCAATGAGATAGATAACTGCTTATTACATTATACCGTATGGACTGAACTAGAGCATACAAATGCTTCATTAAACAGTCTTTATTTTCAAGGTTTAGATTAAACCACAAATCCTAGAGTAAAATAAAAAATGTGAAAAAAAGCCACAGGTTTCTAATTTAGTAGTTTACCCTTTTATAAATACAGAAACAGAGAAAAGTAAAAAAGGAGACTGAAAGTGAGATGTGTTGTAACAAATTTCACATTATATGCTTTCTAGAGATTCCAGCGTGTTACTTCATGAACAGAAGAACTAATAATGCCAAATTTCTCATGGATTTGTGGCTAGTGACTAAACTCAGGAATCCATGAAACTTGCCTATAGTGAGGACATTTTATTCTAGGGGTGTCACCAGTACCTTTACCTAAATTGGTCATTTACTGATAGAGGGTGTCTCTCTTCATTATGATATTAAAATCATTGAAGTTTAAAAGCCTAAGTCCCTTTGAAAAGGGCCAAGGGAATCGAAAGTTATTAGAGAAGAATAGATTTTGTGACTAAGATTTGCTTCTTTAGGAAACAGGCTACTAATTACGCTTCACAATATCTACAAACATCCTGTTATCCCTATTTAACAATTTTAATAGGAGTCACACAGTTTTCACTTCCAGTCCTGAATTATTAGATCCGAGAGATTAAGAAACCTTATATAATGTTAAGAGAGATGAATATTTCACCCCAGACATAACTCTTCCCCATTATATTACAATAAGAACAATTAATCAGTCAGGCTACAGAATATGAACAGTAAAAGAATACTTTAACTTATTGGTTCAATACTACACACTTCTAAAATGAGCAGTGAATACACTAACATTTTGCAAAATGGCAGCCCTGGCTATAACTGATGGATACAATGTTTGTGCAACAAATCCATCTACTGGTATTTTTCCATTAGAAATCAATCATGCTGGAACAGTTTTAGTAGCTAATTAAAATACAAGCTATATTCTAAAATAGCATTAATCTGAAATCATATATTCCAATTACCATAGTGATTAATAAACCACATAGCTGAGAATTTTCTATTTTGAAAAGCACTGTGTAATTAAAATTCAATTCTCCTGGGAAATAAACTATTATTATTCTAGTTTTAAAGACAAGGAGATAGGCAGATCATAAATGACCTGCCCATGATAGTAAGTCATATTTCAAAACTAGGGCACTCAAAAAAGTTCTCACTTTTTCACCACTTTAAAATAGCTGACTTGCTTTAAGTCTTTAGATTGAAGTTCCTAAAATAGTGGGTACACCTTTATCTGTCTCTCAAAAGGATGCCAAAATCTCTCAAAATACATAATGAATAACTAAAAAAAAAAAAAAAAATTCTCTTTTCTCAGATGACTGGTTTAGCCATATTAACTACTGCAGAACTGGGCTACAGTATGGATGCATATCTGAATTTGACAGTACTGTCATTAGTAAAAAAGTCTGAAAAATACAATACAGTGAAGTACAGAGGTGAAAGGAGGAAGGCACAATGATGTGACAACAGGACATGTTTTACGGTATTGCTCAAAGTTTTTCAGCTGAACGGAGTAGAATGAATTCTTTGCAAAAGAAAAAAGGCCCCTGTGAAACCTTGTGTGACCAGCTAGAGAATTAATAGAATTAAAGTACCTAAGCCATTTTGTCCACCCACAGCAAATATTTTGTCCTTTACAAACACTAGCCCATGATTCTTCCTGGCTTCAATCATTGGACACAGCTCAGTCCACCTGGGGAAAAAGAAAACCAAACAAAACAGGAAAACTCACTATTTAGTTCCTAGAAAATAAGTAGAAAATATGTAAATAAAACCTAGCATTAGGAAAATGAAATATGGAAGAAAGCTGCTTAAGAAAAAACTGCCTTTTAAGTAAAACTACAAATAATGGATTTATTACTGCTTAACTCAGGAAAATTCCTTACCACATACAATTCTTCCTATTCATCTACAGTTATTTACAGAGCAAGCAAAGCCACAAGTGACCAAAAATAATTAGAATTGATACAATACTTACGTTTCGGTGGCTGGATCATAAACTTCACAGGAATTTAAAACTCTTCCAGAAACATTGTTTCCCAGGCTTCCTCCACATACATAAATGAGACCATTTGCCTCTACCATTCCATGGCTGCATCGCTGAGTCAGCATGCTGGGCTTTGTGTGCCAGCTTTCTGTTCTCGTGTCATAGCATTCAAATAAATACAGTGCAGAATTTCCTTAAAAAAATAGAAACCCACCAAAGTGGCATTAATTTTTATGGTTGTCTTTCAAGAGAAGAGTCTAACAGTAACTATCAAATTGATGCTTTATTTGTTAGTTGAAAAGGGAAAGCTGCTTTCCCACCTCCAAAAGCAGAACTAACCAACTTGAAACTTGAGACTATTCAGGAAGTACATACTTGTAATTCTTTTGACTCTTTTGTTCCAAAAGATGCGAGTAAGTTTATAAAATTGCTATTTGTGTTTAAAATAAAAAAACAAATTATGAGGGTTTTTTTTTTTATAGGGGAGGAATAAACACTGAACAAAGAGGTATATAAGTTACCGATCATATTGTCATCATCTCATGCTACTCTTACTACTTGGAAGTATATTGAACTTTCAGATGTGAAGATAAAACCAGCTTTGTAAACTTAATACAGGTTCACAAGTCTTTTTCCTCTAAGCAATGTGACTTGCCCAATTCCCAGAATACTTGTTGCCTTTGGAATTAGATAGCTTGATTATGTCATAACATACTCCTGAATTATTAGCAACCACAGGACAGCTACCCCTCACCATTTTACTTTCTTCCTGGGGACTGGCAGATACTTATTTTCTGGAAGTGCAAGGTCTGTATATTCCTCCCTCAAGGGCCAATAAAACTATTACTGATATTAAAAGCAATTTTTCTAATGAAGATAGATGAGAGCTTAAAGACTTGTGCTCAGGTAACTAGCTGAACCATAGCCAAAGCAGAGAAGGCTAGATACAACTTTCTCAGAAAAGAACCAGGATCCTTCTCCCCTTTGTTGCAACAGGTATATTCACCTAGAACAGTTAAAGGTGCCTTTTCTTATGCCTCTTTTTCCTTGGCTTTCTACTTCTAAAAATTAACTGTGTTGCACTAGCAGCACTCACTACCAGCTGGGGATTTGAACCCTCAATACATTTCCAGACCCAAAATACAGGAGCAGACTTCTGTAACCTGTGCATTTGTTTACTCCTACCATGTAATTCTCAGTGTCACGAAGAACTGTATAGAGTGGGGCATATTTTTTCCTTGGTGTAAATAGACATTCTTATTGCTTTGAAGTTGTAGAAATTCTCATCCATGGGAAATACAGCAGAACTGTCTTTAATGTCTTTTTTTAAAAAGGTAAAATCTTCCATTTTCAGTATGCTGTCAGTATAATGTTAAATATTTTTCCTGTACCTAAATATAGTGGAAGAATTTAGTATGTTTAGCTTTCAAACTCTGCTAGCTATTGCAAATAAAACAGTACTCCAATTCAAAAAGGGGAAACGAGCCCCATTATTCTGTAATGGACTGGCACAGTAATTTGTTTTCCAAACTCTTCAATCAATGCAAAAAGCATGCAATCTTTAGATTTCTCTACAGCTAAACACACTGCAGTGTTTTCTCCAATTAACAGTTTCACACAATTGCCTGCTTCAAATTAGAAAATACTAGATTCAGGATAGACAGACTTTTCTAAACAAGCAGTGTTCACTGGATTCCAAAGAAGAAAAAAGTACAGGCAAAGTAAACCCCAATATTAATTTTTAGCTTTTACTATTCTGTCTTGAATAATATTTATGGAAAGCAAAGTGAAACTGTGCAGTATTGTGAAGGTAGGTTTAAAAGAAAACTCCTAAATTAAAATGTCCATTACAGTTGTATTAACTAATTACAATGTATTAGAAAATAAAATATACAACCAAAGTTTGTATCATACTCCCTCATGAACTGACATGTGGGAAACTAGGAAGAGTTACAAGATTTTTTAGTGTTCCAATTTTCACAATGCAGCCTTAGTTAAGCCTATTTCAAGTAATGGGAAAGGTGCTATTTCACATTTACCACACTAGGTGGCGGCTAGAAACTGTCTAATCTGCTGCTACATTAGACCTCTTAAAATTTTATTTTAGAAGTCAGATAACTTTACCTAAATGTCACAACATCCCATTAAGTGACTTATCAATGTTAAGCACCGATTATGACCTTTTTTTCTCTGCTCACCTCCCTCTGCAGCAAGGCAGAACTCAAAAGGATCTACTAGGAAATTTCTCCCCAGCTCTAGGGTTTGGTGTTTGGGGATTTTTTTTTTCCTTTTTTTCTTTTTTTTCCCCAGAACACAGCTTTTTTTAAAGCTCTATATTTTTATGGATATAGCATACCTACATTCCAACTTTTGGTTTGTTTATGATGTATCAGATTTAGACAAGGTAAATTTTACAATGTTGCTGTAACACTGTAAGTCACCCACTAGGTTTATTGGGGAGAAAAAAAACCCAATGGTTTTTTGGTTTTTCTTTTTTTTTACTATGATGAATAATAACATCTAAAGAAAAGTAATATTTGTCCATTTACTGAAGCAAACCAACAGAATAACAAACTAACAAAAGATAACTTCTGTCATTTGACAGAAAAATTGGACAAATTCCTTTACAGGGCCAGGTATGATTTTACCACCAAAAGCAGTAGTTTCAAAAGCTTTTTTCCCACCCTTCCTCCCAGCCCCCTTTTAAAAAAACTCATTAGGCCCAACATATGTTGTATACAAGAAATGCCATTGTCAAAATGCAGCTATTCTGGCCATGCATTGCAGAGAATTTTAAACCACACAAGTTCTGTGGATTTATAGAAGTTAGCTAAGAGCAAAGTGGGACTCCCAAAATATATTTGCTTGTCCCTAGTTAACTCTTAAGAGTTGCAGTGTACTTTATGTTCTAGTTAATGTCAATATTAATCATTTCAATCCACTCAATCATTTTAAAAAACACAACAGAAAGAGGTTGTTGGATCATGGGGAGGATAAAATCCTAAATATTGGAAAATAAACTCATTAGGCTAACATGGCAACGTGCAGTTTCTTTTCAACAGTCATGCAAAAACCAGAAAAATTTCCAGGTATCTTTCTTTGTGCTTTTTTTTTTTTTGGTTTGGTTTAAAGATTTTTAGTGTCTTACCCACTTCTGAACCACCAGATGTATAAATTTTGCCCTCAGCAGCACAGGCTGCAAGGCTATCTCGAGGTGTTGGAGGTCCTAGCTTGGAATACCAGCTATCCTTCACCACATTGTAGCAGTCCATTCGCTTTATAGGGAAGAGCTGGGAACCACCCAAAATATAAACTACGTTGTCCCAGAAGACACAAGCTGCATCCCTGCGCTTTTCAAAGGGACATCGGATGTCTGTCCAGCTGTAATCCTGCATTACAAAGAACAGGTAATGTCTAATAGATTATAACACTTACCTGCACAGCGAGTGTTTTTCAAACAGAGCTTTTCATAGAGACTTAGATACGGTCAGTTTTAAAGTTCCTTTTCAAAACAAACATGAATACTGTTTTATTGAAGAATACTCCTCAGGTGTACTCTTGAAAAAATTCTCTTAGACACAGACATAGTTAGCTGCAATGAACCATGACATTATGAATTTCTATTTCCTCATTCCCTGTGTGCACCCAGTACAGATTCCCTGAAAAACAGATTTATTTTTTTTCCAACAGAATTGACCTCCTGCTGCTGTCATGTCAGAAACAATGCATGTGATCAATAAAGTAGGATTGCATTTTCTTTTATAGGAATGGAAAAAGACATCTTACATATAGTAACAGATTCTTTCTAAAAAAAAAAGAAAATACAGAATGTATCAAACAAAGGCGATGGAAAAAGGAGAAGATAATATCCAAATTGACAAGCAACTCGGTTAAAAAGCTCTGATACATACTTTATTACCATGACAACTAGAAGCTTATTTACAGAATTTACAAAACACAAATGATCTATAGCTATCCACAGTTGATAGCATGAGAAATAGAGTAATGCTCCATCACAAATACTGGCAGTCATGTTGCCTAGAAACTGATTTTGCATGGATTGGCAAAACCAGCGAGTATCAAATATGGGCAGTAACACTACCCAAAGCCTTAAGAACACCAAACTCAGCAACTGATGGCAGACCAGGATAGCATACAGCACAAGAAACACTTCTTGAGTAATAGCATCTCACATATTCCATGAGCACACCTTGTATCCTATACTGAACAGGAAAGTACGGGACCTTAACTGTTATCTGTGCCACCTCAGGATGGTCTAGCTCAACCTGCTGAATGACCTTCACTGTAATGGTTCACACAAGACGTTACATCATTACATTTTCTTAGCAAGGACATACTTCAAACACCTTGGTCAATGCGGAAGAACAGCGACTCCTACATGGGGGTTCAAAGAAAGAGAGGCAGAGCATGTTATAGTCCAAAACATCTTACAATCTTTTCTTGTAGCATCCCCCATATCAAGAAGAGCTGGCAGGTGCATGTGGCCCTTTATGGTGAGAAACAGGTCCTGGGGCATCCTAGAAAGGAAAGCCATACTACAGCATGGCAAAATAAATAGCTGCATAAATCTTAAGAAAATGTTTTAGTGCATTGTGCAAGATCAACATATTTTCAAGCTCAGACTTCTGGCACTTTTACAAAAAATCCTGTTGTTTTTCTTCACTGTTACGAAGGGCTGTGATCTGACCCACTTTTATGGCTTCAGTTCATAGCTACCATTTCATCCACACCTTTATCAAATGAAAAGCCATAACCTGAGCATACTCAGCAGTATTCTTTTTCAGCAGGAGGCAATTTAGGTCATTCTCTTGTAATGCTCTTCAGTGCTAGTCTGCACCACATAGAATTGATTTCAATTTACGCATTTTACACATTTAAGAATTATGCAGTAGAGTTGCTTTATGCCACAGTCAAGATCCACACAGCCCTGGGCAGTGGCAAGCCTCATTTTTGAGGGGCTGAGTAGGGAAAGAAAGACCAAGATAGGTATATGGTGACACTTTCCCTGCTGATCTTTGTTTTCAACAAATTGTGATGCAGGACACCAGATGCAGAAGCTGTATCTTTGTATTTAGTAGTTTTTGAAAGGCTTTTTTCTTTCATGAATTTATTTAATCACTTACTAAAACTATCTGAACTAGCAGCCACAAGACCCTGTGACAGGAATGGCACATGTAATTATGGGCCACGTGAGAAGTACCTCCTTTTGTTTAAGACTTTTCACTCATTTTCAGTTGATACCTCCTCTTCCAAGTTTGTCAGGGAAAACAGCAGACATGCCTAATATGGACAACCTCCCCACTAATAGCTTATTGGCTACAGCTCCATCTCCTCATAAAAGGCATGCTGGTTCCCTTAATCATCAAGAAATAGTGATGCCAGGCACCTGTTACTTTTTACTTGGCATTATTGGATTTTGCACTGTTAAAAATTTAAAACTGCCAGCTATTTCTGGTCACTACAGACAGCAATTTCAAAAGAATAAACATATCGCTGCCTCAAAAAATCCCATAAAGTCATGTATACATTTTTAGCAAGAATTCATAAAATGAAACAAAAAGTATTTTATTCCTGACTTGGGAGGGGGGGGGGGGGGAAAGCTTTTTTTAAATATTCTGTGGAAAATTCAACAGGAAAATGCTTCCCACCACTGTTAATAGGACATCTAGGATTTCTAGTAGTGTTCTGAAAACAAACTTTTCTACTCAAAATAGTGCCAGATTGCTCCACAAGTTTGATGCCTGTCTGCATCTGTCCTGTTGCATCATTTTGCTCTCTTCATGAAGTACGTGCATCGATAGAAATATCAGTTACAATGCAACAAAGACAACAAATACAGACTTAAGCTAATACTGCTAACAGTCTCAACATACAACACACAGTATCCAATCCATTCTTATTTAAAGAACCCTTTTTGACAACAAGGAAATGAAGATCAACATAATTTTGCATGCGAGGCAATCAGTGAAAATTAAAATTTTTTGCACTGGTTTTAGTGTTAGAATTATTGAAATTTATATCACAACTGAGAAAATATTTTCAGCAGAAATGTAACCTTTGTTTTGAACTGTTTCTTTAGCTGACATAAGAATTTAATTAAATTACTGAATTTAATTAAAATCAAAAGCAAAGGTCTAGGTCACTATTCAATCAGTTCAACAGACAACAAACAAAATTTCAATTCTTTCCCAAGGTCCTAACCTTGCAAAAGTACATACACAACCTTAAATCTCTGCTCTGTGACTCTCCCATCATCATTTGATGAGACTAATTAAAATGAGTTAAATGTGATATAGTCTTTGCAGCATTGGAGCCTTACATCCCACACCTATTTTGCATGCACACGATGCTAATACAACAGGGGTTCTGGATCCTTCGTTTGTTGCATTTAAGAAGCTACTGTCACAGTTAATTAAAGATCAAAGTCAGATACTCAGGCAAAACATCCAGAAAAGGACCTTTAAATAGCTTAGAGTTGGAAATGACGTAAAGTAAAAGCTATTCAACGAGACATGACAAGCTAGCTAAGAAGAATACCCAAGAAAGCATATAAGCACTAGGAAAACATTCAAGGAGGACATGCTTGTTAGAATCAAGATCTCCAATTACCCACTTTTTTCCTGCCCCTTCCCTGTGCCCCACCCCTCCCCCCATTAATCCACATGCAAGGCCATAAAGCTTGATTAAGAGGCAGTTCTGCAAGATTTCTTCCAAACTTAATTCTTTTTTGGTGTTACGCCTGGACAAATAGTCTATGAAAAAAATGAGCTATTTTATCCTATGCTTTATGTAGGCTTATATAGATATGACTTTTTGTCCACAAAACAGATTTCTTTGTAATATTATAGTTTAGGTCTGACTGAAGATCACCTAACTACATAAATTTATTTTTAGTTTTAAGTCTTTGCCTGTTGCTCCCACTCAGCATGCACTGAGATCATTATTTTTCAAACAAGATTAATGTTTCAGAAAATACATGGTGACAACTGGGGGGGGTGGTGTTATATTAGTTTATAAAGAGTGATGAAGCAACAACCCCCATCTTTTGAGTTCTGACCACCATTGACATTAGGCACTTACAGAATTCAACCTATCAGTTAGGTTGGTAAAGAGATCACATGCACGCTATGCTGATAATACCATTGCCAATTAAGGACTGGGACAGTAGGTCTCAGAGGTACTTTAGATCCTGCCCCAAATCAGCTTTGTTCCAACATAAGTAACTGGAGATTAAGGGAAAGAAACTTTGATCTGATTTCCTTCAAATAAAAGAAAGGTCAGAGCACATTGGGTGAATTACAACTTGTTAAAATGCCAAAACCAAATAACTGTTTGAAAAGGAAGAATGCCCTGATCAAAGGCTTCCCCAACTCAGACCTTGGAAAGGAAAGAATTATCTGCTCTGTTCCCTTCATCTCCTCACCCCCAGTTGGAGTACCGCTTTCTTACTTGAGTATGTGTACGAAGGAAAAAGGTGGTCACTATTCAGGAATTTGGAATCACCAATAAAAATACATATTAAATGTCTCTCAAACTAAGTCAGCAAAGCTGATAGGTTTTTCTCCAGACTTGAGTGGTGCTCAAAGAAAGTAGCTTCAATTTTATCTTACATAAGGGAATGTGAGTGATGAGTTCAAAACACATCCCAAGGGCTCATTCATTCTGAATTAGATTTGACAGAGCTCGCATTGACTATAAAGTTCACACAGATAACACACAAAACTGTTTGAAATTATAACAAGCATTTAATATGCTGAGTTAGAACAACCAGAATTTCTGCAACAAAATATTACATGTATGTGATCTCATAACTTAGAGAGCCCTGATGTTTATTTACGTAGCAACTTTTTTTTGTATTACTGCATGTGCTTGCCTAGTAAAACAGAGTATAGATAATCCTTTTGCATGCAGCTGATGTTTCTAGACCATCTAGTCTGCGTAGCTGAAATATACACCATTCCTGTGGCTTGATTTTATTCAGGAAACATGGAAACAAACTTCAGGCAAAGCTTGCTTGCTCTAAATTGGCCATCTCTAAGTTTTTTGTTGTAGAAACTCACTCTTTTCCACTTACAGAATACTTGGCTCCCAATTCTTCTCCTTACATACTCTTAAGAACTAACAAAATTGTGAACCATCAGAATTTCGAAGTGGTTACGTATTTATAATAAATGCACTGAAAAACCATCTTGTACTCTAAAACTGGGTTCTACACTAACATACAAGCCAATAATTTAATATGTGCTAAAAGAGATTGTTTTGAGTTATTCTCTGAACATATACATGCATGCACATGCATACAGACTTTCATATATTCCTAACCGTTTGCTTGATTTTTTGGTGACCTTTTATTTAGTTCCAGCTGTGGGATGCACATACCAATCAATTCTCAACTCAGATGGATTTATCAGAACTCCGTATCTAATATTGCCAATAAACAAACATGTAATCATTCTATTAAAAATCAAGTATTACATCTAGGTACATAGATTTGGAAATACCTAATTAACCATAGTCTTCCAACTGCATACCCAAGAGGCAGGGAATACATCCTTCCTAATACCGTTTTGTAGATCATTATGTCTTAGTTAATATCATCAGCAAATAAAACAAGTAAGATTACAAACAGTGAATCTTAATGCATTCTGAGGTAACGATTACCTTTGGATTAAAATATCTGCAGGACTGGGGCTGTGAGCCTCCAAACAGAGCAATGCGATAATCATGTTTTTTTCTTCTTGGCCGCGTACCTTCCACTAACTCTTCTCTGTCTTCTGGGGAAAGCAGATGGTATCGCATCCCACCTGGAAGGACGACAACAATTGTTGCAGATCCAGTGTAGCTCATACATGGAAAGGGAGGCTTCAGAGGCAGGGATAGGGAGGAGTGGGAAGGGAGGGAAAATGGGAAAATCAAGTTTCTACATTACACCTATACAGCTTTGATTTAAAAGGGAAGAATGCACAGCAGCACATGAGGATGGGAGCATACATCCAGATTTACACCCTATTTCAAATTGCCTACTCTATGTGAAAACGGCACATGGTTACAGACTCACAAGATATATCAATTGATCGATCGGCTCATTTAGCCAATATTAACAAGCAACTAATTTTGTTGCATTGAAATGGGCAAAGGAAGCAAACCCAAAGAAAAGGAACAGCAGAACTGGGAGCCTAAAGAGGACAACACTAACATTAAAAGAAGGGACTTGAATGCAATGAAGAGTCAACCATGCCTGCCTCCTCACCACCCCAATTTCTGATTAATAAGGAAGGCATCTCTAGCACATTGTACCTCATGAAAACCCATCACTTTTGTTCTTAGCTTGACAGTGCAAAGTATGTTACAATTGGCGTAAGAAAATAAGCATTCTCCTAACAAACATTCCAAAGAATGCAAAAATATTAGTGACATTACAATCCACTAAAACCAGACAAAAAAAAAAATCCTTATTTCTTAAACAATGCACTCAACTCCATGTGATACAAGAAGTAGGACTGAGATGTCAATGGTCAGCAAATACTTACCAACGTATAGGTTAATTTGAATCTTGTTCATTGAGACTGAAGGAAAACAGTCATGTACCATTTTTTAGATCTACACTAAAATGAAGCCAACTAGTTAACTGCTACTGAAATTAAAAAAATTTCTTTCCAGAATATTTATCAACATCTAGGCTTTTCTTTCTTACATAACAATTTCACAAGTGGTGTCTAAAAACAAGAGAGAAGCTTGTTCCCTATCTCATCTGCACCTTCAGAATGCAACTGTCTGTAGGCTTAATGGTCAGCATATATTAGACAAAAAAAATAGCGCAACATATGCTTAATATTCTAATTTGCTTAGGGAAGCTTTATAATATTGAAAATTTTGACATAAAATATTTCTTTTGTTAATTCACATATGAACATGAACAACACTGAAGTTACTAGCCAGTCCCAAAGGCACACTAACACTTCCAATTACCCTAACAACTCATTGACAAAATCTCCATTCCATTACTTGTCATGGAGTTTGTGTCATTTGCTAGGAGAAAAGAAATAAAAGTCACACTGTTACACAAGATGGGTTTTATTTATGTGATAATCTGCTAATCCAACTTCAACTAAACACAGCATCCTAGAGGGAACAGTCAGATGAATTTAATGTGAAATCATTGTCAGAGCACTTTAAAGCAAACAATTTTCAAAAATTCCACAGCGTTTTTTTTTAATTATACAGAAGATTAAAAATTTCAGCTAGAGGTCAACTTACTGATCACCATTTTAAGGCATTCTGGATTATCCTGAATAAGTGGTTCAGCCTGAACTGTTTTACTTAAGAAGTTCTTTGATATAAGAGGAAATCGGACTTTAGCAAGAATATCAACCATGTACGGCTGGCGATTTGGCTCATCATACTTCAGCCATCTGACTGCTGCATCATAAACCTTAAACAAGAGAGAAGGAAAGAAAAGGATAAGGTACATCACCACACAGTAAGAAAAATAACTAAACCTTAATGCTCCAAATTAATTCTTCTGCCTGTTGGAGGTTAATTTACAGTAACATTTTAGTATGTAGGGATCTATCACCATCTTCCAAAAAACCCCCAAAAAACCAACAAAAGCCCCCAAAAGACAATGCTCAGATGTGAAGTAAAACAAATGCACAACCACAGAATAAAACCTATCTACAAACTTAAACCCCCCCCCCACTACTTCCGCTATTTAGCTTTTTTCTCCTCCAAATGGGAAGCATGAATCTGCATGAGTCACATTTATGTGAGTAACCCCTGTACCAGCTTAAGTCTAATATGCATAGAGTTCCATGCCATAACACAGGTAATACTTGTCCAGAAATGCTGAAATAGCTTCTACTTGATATAGTCTCCTGAGCTGACAAACTGCTTCTGTTACTAAATCATAGTGCTGGGGATCCAAATATATTGCTATTGTTGTGTCTTAGGGGACCATTTAAATTAAAGTTTTTAGCTGCAGACTACCATAAATTTACCATTCAGAGCGCCTCCTCTCTACCTCCTCTTGACAGGAAAAGATAAAGGGTTTTCTTAGGGGGCAGGGACAACAGAACAGGGAAGGTAACAAAGAAATCTGCTCTATTTATGATTGTCCTCTGGGTCAGGAAGGAATGAAATGAAAATCCAGTATTATCTATGTACTAAGATACTTCCATGCTGCTCTCAGACATAGCAAGCTTATCTACTATGCTGCCACTTCAGAGTCAGCACTAACTTCATTACCAGTGATAGCACAGCCAATACCTACTCCTGTAGCTGAAACTGATCAGTGATCAGTGGTGAGTGACCAAGGTATAATGTGGAAAGACATTTAATGGCAGAATTAGTTATTCAGATGGACTGCTAAACCACCTCAGCTATAATTCTGCAAAATGACCAGGGAGCAAGGGAGAGTAAAGAAATAAAAAATACCTAAGGCTCAATTCCATCAGCTAAGGAAATTCAACAGAATGACTGGGACAGAAACATTGTATCCCTTCATCAACAGAAACATTACTTGCACAAAGGAAAAATAGGACAGCTAGTAATTACAGCTACATTCCTTTTTTTGATAAATGTAAATATGCTTTACACCAATACAAAAGTTAGAGTATAATGTCAACTTTCTAGCAGTAACTCCTGAGAAATAAGATTCCTATAGTATCACTGGCAAACTTCTGTAGTTTCATGCTGCACACTGCCACTTTCCTAAAGGAATTTTAATGATGCCATGCTGCCTACACAAAATTTCTACCACCGCTGCCAAGTTAAAGTGTGCCATCCTACCTTACCAACAAAACTTCAAGAATGTAAATTCCAAAGTGTCATTTTGGCTGCAAGCCAAACACCACTTCCAGCTTTGAGGATGTTACACTGTGAACTGACCTTTTCCCAGCAGGTGGGAAGAATGTTGAACTGTGATGTAACTCATATTTATACTTGTAACTAGACAACGATCATATTCAATCACCTGATACTATCCCCCACTCATTCTTATTTTCATTGAAGCTTTTTACTGCAACAGATACATTGAAGAAAACACATTAATTCTGTGAAAGCTAAACTTCAAAGTCAGGAAAACATCTGCTTCTATCTAAGTGGATACTCATACCACCTTGGCTATGAGATCCCTCTGTTGCACTTCAAAGGTATGAGTCAACTCCTGACGACATACCCAAACAAACTTGTTACCTAGTTCAAGCAGCAGAACAGCATAGCTAGAAAGGCACAACTTCAGTTTGTTTTCGACAGATTTGACTGAGAAGCTACAAGAAGTACCCAGCAGCTACAAGAAGTACCCATACAGCCATCCTGCAATCACCTCTTTGGGCTACAGTGCAGACACCTGTACTCTTCCTATTTTCTTGCAGTAGGAAGAACAAGCTAGCAAACAAGCATTCAGGGCTGTGCTATAAGCTGAATCAACCTTTCCAAATAGGACAACTGTGAATGTGATTTCTACCACAGGTTACAACTTTTAACTGAGTGAAACTCCAGGCTCCTTTCAGCCACCTAAATTGCGTCCACTCCCTAAATAAGGGCTTTCCATCAATCCATCACTCAATGCATCTAGTTTTCAGTGTTTTGTTCACCTTGCTTCCAAATCCCTCAGTTCCCCATGCTTAACTTGGGTATGCATACATTTCCATCAGAAGTAACTTCTCTCTGAAATGGGCTGAGACCATACTCAGGTAGGGACATGCAGTTTGCTTACCACTTTGAAGTAGTTCACCTTCACCAATAGCACATGAACCCCAATCTAGAAGCAACCACTATATATCAAACTTAATTCAGCTCGTGCACTATGGAATCAGAAGCCCTATAGCTACCTCGATAAAGGAAACAGTTTTGCTTACTCCCTTTATGACTTCTTTTTTCCTAGTTTGCTGAAACAACACATACAATAACCACACTTGAAATGTAAATATTCATTAATATTTGGTTTTGACCAAGCTAGGATGCACCTTTCTTTCTACAATTTAGCAAGCACTATGCGCATCATATACTGTAGGAACATCAGAAGTGAGACACTTTAAACCAGCTCTTGATTAAAAAAAAAAGATAGTGAAGTTCAATGCTCTTAGCTGTTATGAAACAGGGATCTCACCTGGTCTTCTGCCCTCACTGTCAATGTATCTTGGTTCAAGAGATGTGTCACACGCTTAACATCAAGCTGAAGAAACTCATCTGTCTTGTAAACTTCAGTGAAATGCTGATGGATAAAGTCATCTGCAGTGGCTTTCAGTTCTGGACAGTCTAGGCATTCTGCTAACACACTTATACCTATGAAGAAAAAATTAAGAAAAAAACCCTTCCAAATTGGAACTGCAATTACCTTTAATATATTAAAATAGAATAAAATTACTGTAATTTCAGTGATACTTGCAACCTCAGTTTATTAGCACGCTTTTTTTTTTTTAAACACATGCTGTCAACTCATCTGCAACGCAAGGCAAACTAAGATAAGCACAAGCTGCTGATCCCTATCCCTACTGAACTAACTGGAGAGTCAGACCTGCACCACTTGCTGTATTAACTCTCTCTCCAGCACTATTTCCTGTTTTTCCCCCTTACGAAGCAGATAACAGTACCGTAACCAGGTCTGAGCCATATCACAATAACAAAGCCTAACCAGAACAGCTTGAGAAACCAGATCCAGGTTTTATGACTTCCCCTGACCTGCTCATGCAGCATCAGTCACCAACTAAGCCCAAATTCCTTCAAGAGTCACAGTGAACTGAGACTTTTCTACACAGGTAGCAGTGTCAGCTGCAGACCAACACAAAAAAGTCAAGCTGATGCTGCTGCAAGGGCAGAAGGTTGGCATAAAGGTATAAATAGCAACTGCTACTGAGAAGCACCAGTTCCAACCTTCCCATTAGAAACCAGGTAAGCACAGAGCTTTTCAGCAGCAACTTTTGCTCATCCTGCTACAGTCTTCCTTCTCCTATGGAGATGGCAAGTGGGGCAGAAGCAACTCATCAACCCATGGGCTGCAACTAGCCTGAGCTGCTCCAAGTAGTAAAATGCACACTAGAAAGATAAAATCCAAGTGTATGACCTCTTGACAAAATTTCAAGAGATTCAAAATAAGCCATGGTTTCTTTCAAATACACTTTTTTTTTTAAAAAAATGAACTGTGGTCTTGCCTATGAGTCTGCACAGAACACATTTCAACTTGTAAACAATGCCTAGAGGAAAAATTGATTCAATCTTTATCTCCCTTTTTGCTGTAAATTAGCAACAAAGTATGCAAGTGTTGGAGACCATAATTAATTTTCTAGTTAACAAAAACCACAGAGAAGGGAATATGCCTCAAAGCAAGCATAAGTCGCATTTTCCTTAGAAGGTAATGTCTTTCTTCCAGCAGCTGTTTCAGAGCCACAGCTGTACTGCACCAAAGTGTCAGTTGAATCATTATAATTCAAATACTCTGCAAAGCATTTCTATTGATACTATGAACATCTATAACATAACTGAGATGTTACTACGAGAATTACATGACAAATGTCAATAAGAAACCCTATAAACAAGTTTATCTTTAATCTCTGATTAAACAAAGTGCACCAAATCTTAAGCGTGAAAAAGCATTTAGTTCTACTTGTTGTTTACCTTTTCTGTAACACCAAGTTCACATTAGGGCTACAGAACATACTAAATATCAAACTTGCCCAGATGACATTCATGGATTTCAGTCAAAATGAAGAGCAACTAAAACCAAAAGTAACCTAAACTTATCCTGTTCATACTTTCAGAAGACATGCTAGTTTTGTAGAAATTACAACTCTGTCAAATTCTGTCTCCAAGTACAGTAACAACAACTGAAAGCTCCACCTTACTAAACAGCTGAGGTTCTCTAACAAACGAGAAACTCCAGGGTGCTGTCAAGCTGGGATGAGACCTAGCACAGTCAGTGGGCCCTGATACTGGCAAGACAACTGCCAGATTATTTTGTCTACAGCAAGGGACAACAGTTCAGGTTCAGAGAAAAATTATTTTTACATGCCTGGATTTAGCCAAATATTACTGTCTGTTAGACAATACTGTCTATTTTTCAGGAACAGCAAAGTTAAAACTAAACAGTAAATATAAGTTTGCATTTCTCTTACCAAGACAATTGGAAGCATCAACTTGTTCTTTTAAAAAGTCCACACACATTTTTTTCACAGGTTCAATTTGATATTGGTTTGCTGCATCTAGTAAAGACTGGACATTATTGCTGTTAACTGAGATTCTGCAAAACAGAAAGTGTAAAATTAGCATCACTAAAATTACCTACTTTGTTGTAGTAAAAAAAAAAACCAGCAACTTACACCAATTCACATAAATAGCAAAATTATTTCCCTGCTATTTACCCAAGAATCTTTCACACGCAGTCTGAAGACACAACCTCCTTTCATGATCTTTCCAAATTGCTTTCACTTGTTCTACATTACTGAGGAAGGGCAAAGAGTAACCAGTCCTGGATTCTGAAGAGCAAGCCTTTAACACAGGCCCTCTGCAGTACCATACTATTGTTTTGACTTGTGTGATTAGCCACTTTCACAAAACAGAAAATGAACAAAACCTTTTTTCTGACAGTCTCCTACTCCCAAACAGGCATCAGCAAAATCTGTCTAAACTCATTGTCGAGACTGCTCTGGCTGATTTGCCTAGAGTGCACGAGCAGAACAAGCAGTCTGGCAGTGTTTCAAGACAAGGTACACAGCCCACAGACAAGGGCTTGGGCACCAGGGGAGGCAACCATATGGCTGGGGTGCTGACACTGACTATCTCTCACCACTGATGGAGTATACAACAAGATTCCTCTCAAAGAAAGGAGAAAGCCTTCCTAAGGGGAGTTAATCCCATTGGTACAAAGATGAAAGGCCTACCATCCATCCATCATGAGAGCTGATTAAGGAGTACTGTTTACAATCCTAGTCATCTGCATAAGCTGTGTTTAAAAAACAAAACAAAAAAAACAAACACACACATAGACAACTTAAGATAGGAGGGAAATGCTGTTCATGGAACAGTTATCCATCCTGCCTGTCCTGAGATGACAGTGTAACTCCTGGAAATGGTTCTGTGTGATAGCTACCATGGCCAGAAAGAGAAACCCTACTGATATCAATAAAGGCCTGAATTTCAGAACAATGGGAAATATAATTTGACTCCAACACTGAAGTCAAAAGCTTGAAGTGCTTTAAATTGCCTTCTGGAGACAACTACCCCTCTCTTTAGTCTGTAGGGCTTCCTACTGATTAAATAAAAAGGAAAAGGGAAGAAGGATAGAAGGTCTAGTCATATCAGGCTTTAAACAAAGTAAAGAATTGTAATGGTTAACAAAACCGATGACTCACAAAAGCAATATTTTAAGATTTTATCATTTACAATTGGCAGGCTTCCTAAAAGTGTCAGCTTTAAATAACAAAACTACCTTGCAGTATAAGCAAACTCCACAAGCTGTTCAATAATGTCAGGTTCTGCGTCTTTTAGCTCCACTTCAAAGGACTTTGATTCAAGCATATTTGCTGCAAATAGATTAAAATACAAACTACATCAATACTCTAGTTATTGTATATTTTGCAAACAGTAGAAAATACAGTGATTATACAAGGTGGGAACCTGCTAAAAACCATACACAGTTGATTGCTGTTTTCCCAGGATTACTAGTGCAAGTCAGGAAAGAAAGGGGGCAGTGGGACAAACAAGGTAACTGGTGTGTGTGCGTGCTCGTATTATGTAAATTATGACAAACTGTATTAAATAGAAAAGGTCATAGATGCTGTTGACTGCAGTGCAGACTGCCAAGTTAGCATTACCGAAAACAGGAAGCACATGCTGCACTGTCAGAAGCTATTTTCACATTCAAGCTGGTAACAATAGAGACAGCTCTGAGCTGCCCCCATCTAGACACAGCACTGTAAGTCTGCCCACAGACAGTTACAAATTGACCACTGGAAGGCACGGTTATTTTACTTCTACTCAACTTTAATGTGTTTTATAGCACAGTAATTTTACAATTCATGGGTAAGGCATACGAAAGTAAGAGAGATACTACATAATTGGATTTGTAAAGATAGTGTAAATGCAAGAATATTTACACTTCTGAAAGCCCATTTTACATGTAGAAGTGCCTAATGGCTGGAAGCAATGGGGGAGACAAATTCTGTCATGGGAGTAAAAACTGCCCATTTTCAGGTTAAGGGAGGGAGACCAACTCTAATACAGAGTATGGGCTCCAATTAATAAGAGAGCTTACATATGAAGTAACACTTGACTTGGTCAAAAGAGAGTTAAAGGGAAAATGAAGGGAAGGGTGAACAGAGATGAATGGAAGAAGGACACGAAATGGTGAAACCTTCACTTATACTTAGCCACAAGTCTAATAGGAGCATCATGAAAGCTTATAATCAATTTTGAAAAGACTTACTAGTAAACATCAAGTTAAAAAAATGACTGGCTGAAGCAAGCACAACACGGTGAGCTGGGATCTTTCTTTCTTGAACCATAAGAATGACATCACATAGAGTTTTCTAAATCAGAGGAAAAAACAAACAAAAAATGCAAAGATCACAATTTTCAAAAATCTTTCAACAATACTTCTTTAAAAACAGGTTAAGGAAATTCATTGCTTTTCTTAATCCACACAACTCAAGAGTATTATGTAATAAAAAGATATTCTGAAAGTCAAAGTTAAGTTCAGTAACCTGGAAAACTAGCAAAGTTCAGATTACCCATGAACTTGTACTTTAAGGATGGTCACAAATAACATATGAACTCTGATTTAAGTTTTTCCTGTGGCATTTACATCAGCCTCCAATAATGTAGGCTCTGCAGCATCTAGCAGGGGCTGCATTTATATTACACTCTTTTCATCCATCAGTGGCTCTCTTCTCTACTCAGCTGTCGATTTTCAAAAAAAGTCACAGGAACCTTGTATCTGAAGGCTGCCATCATATTGCCCAACCAGAGTGAAAGTGATGAACAAGTTCAAAGCATTCAATGGAACATTTTTAAGAAAATGTATCCCAAAAATAACACTTCTATGGAAGGGTTTGACTGGCCACACCTGATGAGCAACTAAATAACTTCCAGAAAAAAAATTATTTCTCATTTGCTTGCTATTTGTAAGCAGTTAGTTTCTCCCCTACACGTGAACTGTCATGCACTAGAAGGAGAAAGGACAGTGACAGAACTTAAAGTTGTTTGGAAACATGAGAGGAGAGGATTAAGGTAAAACCACATAATTTTAATAGATTCTCAAATGGCATCCTTTCTAAGAACATATTGACTGAAATAAATGCACACCATACTACAGTTAATTATAACATCCTCTTTATTAAGAAAGAAAAACTGAGCAGCACTGCTTCCTAAAAACAGGAATTCATTTTCGACTACTACCTTAAGTTCATGGACCTACTTTCAAAACCATCTACCTACACTCATCCCAATACTAACCCCAGAAAAGAGCATTTCTACTGTAGGAAGCATATACTTGCTTAGAACTGTGTGAGAATGTTTTCCACATACAGACAATATTATCTAGGGCACACCTCACAAGGCTGATAATCCATATATGCAGCCTCTTCAAATAAACCTATTTGTTAGTTTCTTGAAGGAAAGGACACTCAGAAGCACACGCTGGACAAAATATAAATAATACATTTTGAAAAAATATTTTAATTAGAAGTTAGATGAGGGAGTGACATACAGCCTTGTTCGTACATCTGTAGCTTTAAACCATTTAGGATTGAAACAACAAAAACCAGAGACCATTTGAGAAAAGTTTCAGAGGAAAACCTTTAAAGCTGAAATTCCTAGCACATCTGGTTCAAAACAAGTGTCGGAAACTAGCAGTACAAGATACCATAAAATCCTGTGGCCAAGCTTTGCTAAGACTTGCAACTGTTGCTTGAACTCCACGCTGCATTTCTAAGATACATTTAGTGCCTCAGCTCAGGATCTGAAGCACCTTGGATATTCTAAGGCCCCTCTGGATGCAGGAAGAAATATTTGTCAACCAAAACAGACCATCATTTTCATTTCTTTCCCTGGGATGTTTCTGGGTGTGACTGTATTGGCTTTGTGTGGCAAGGTTTTGGTAGCGGGGGGGTGGGGGGTGGGGTACGGGAGTGGCTTCTGTGAGAAGCTGCTGGAAGCTTCCCCTGTGTCCAACAGAGCCCATACCAGCCGGCTCTAAGACGGACCCGCTGCCGGCCAAGGCCAAGCCAATCAGCGATAGTGGTAGCACCTCTGTGATAACATTTTTAAGAAGGAAAAAAGTTGTGGAACAGACAGAAACAGCAGCTGGAGAGAGGAGTGAGAACATGTAAGAGAAACAACCCTGTGGACACCAAGGTCAGTGAAGAAGGAGGGGGAGGAGATGCTCCAGGCGCCGGAGCAGAGATTCCCCTGCAGCCCATGGGGAAGACCGTGGTGAGGCATGTTGTCCCCCTGCAGTCCATGGAGGTCCACGGTGGAGCGGACATCCACCTGCAGCCCGTGGAGGACCCCACACCAGACCAGGTGGGTTCCCGAAGGAGGCTGTGACCCCGTGGGAACCCCACACTGGAGCAGGCTCCTGGCAGGACCTACGGACCTGTGGAGAGAGGAGCCCACGCTGGAACAGGTTTTCCGGCAGAACTTGTGACCCTGTGGGGGACCCACGCTGGAGCAGTGTGCTCCTGAAGGATTGCACGCCATGGAAGGGACCCATGCTGGAGCAGTTCGTGAAGAACTGCAGCCCGTGGGAAGGACCCACATTGGAAAAGTTCGTGGAGGACTGTCTCCCATGGGTGGGACCCCACGCTGGAGCAGGGGAAGAGTGTGAGGAGTCCTGCCCCTGAGGAGGATGAAGCAGCAGAGACAACATGTGATGAACTGACCATAAACCCCATTCCCCATCCCCCTGCGCCGCTGGGGGGGGTAGGTAGAGAATCTGGGAGTGAAGTTGTGCCCGGGAAGAAGGGAGGGGTGGAGGGAAGGTGTTCTGAGATGTGGTTTTATTTCTCATTACCCTACTCTGGTTGATTGGTAATAAATTGAGTTAATTTTCCCCAAGCTGAGTCTGTTTTGCCCGTGACAGTAATTGGTGAGTGATCTGTCCTGTCCTTATCTCGACCCACGAGCCCTTTGTTATATTTTCTCTCCCCTGTCCAGCTGAGGAGAGGGGAGTGATAGAACGGCTTTAGTGGGCACCTGGCGTTCAGCCAGGGTCAACCCACCACACTGTTCCATTTCAAATAATGCTCTTCTGAGGATTTCTGTACTTCTTTCCTGAAGGACCCACTGGTGTCACCGAGTCATCTCAATGAGGCAACAGATGACTGGCGTTACATCAATGAAAGGACACACCCAAGCGTGAGCTTGCATTAGGCCACTTCATCTTCCAAACAGGTTCAGCAACACCTTGGCAACTCTGTCCCAGCTTCATTCTCAATTACTTCAGTCTTGGCTGACCTCCACTCAGCTGCAAAGTTGCAACAAAGGATTTATGCACATACTGTCAAATAGCTCTGTAAAACCCGCAAAGACATGGGCCATCTCATGTTGGAGATGAGCAAGAAGTCCTCCATGCACTAAACATAGTTGCCCCCAACATCTTACCAGTACTAAGCGCAGGTGTGTCCGTAGTTTACTCTGAACTCCCATACTCGTGGAGGCTGCCTTTAGATCCCAGCTCACACAAAAAGCAGCCTCTTTAAAATTAGCTGTACTTTCCAATCAGCCCATTTTCCTACAGCATTAAACTAATGCATTTAAATAGCTAGCGCTCCACATGCACACTGCTATTTCCATCACAGGAAATTTTTAACTCATATTTAGGTTTTATAACCACAGCATAGTTCTTGACTTGTCAAAACACAAGAAGAAACAGCTGCCTGTAAGTCCTCTTAAACTTTGGGACAACTCATCAGCTGAACTAGTACATTTTCCTCTGGCTCCTGCTGACTTCCTGATTTTATCCTATATAATCACACCTCCCCCCCCCCCAATAGTTAACCTCCTCTTACAAAGAACTCCCAAAAGAACCATGAGTGTCATGAACTATGCAAGAATTTCTGGAGCCATCAGCACTGGGTGGGGTATGCAAAGCCACCATCTGAGGTCAGATTAGAATTTTCCAGGAAACTCTGACAGCAGGCAAAAATTCAGAGTTGCACCTCCCCGGGCTCAACAGATTTTGAAATTTGAATCAGAATTACACACAAATTTCACAGCACTTAATCCTGATCCTCTCTCTCCCTGTGAAGAGTAATTCCTAACTAGATGCAAGTTGGCACTCTACTATACTGAAAGATGAGGTACTTACGCAGAACAACAATATGGTGCCAGATACTGGAGTAGTGACATGGTAAAGCACTGTGATTTCCCTGTGCTAGGGGCTGTACATACATCTAAGGGAGAGCAATATCTCCTCTATCTACTTACAAAGCATAACAGCATCTTGCATCCCCTTGTCAACAATGACAGAGGTATGAGCTAAACAGTGATGAGCCAACTTAAGAACTCAGCTACACCTTGGAATACGTTTACCCAATTAGAACAGAAACAAAGCCTGCATCAAAAAAGTAGATCATAGGCTTTAAGTCTCAACTGTACTACCTGAAGTCATTGAAACCAATTTGGTTTTTCATACATAGGAGCTTAGTTGCATGGAGTGGTTTATGCAGACAACACAACTGACTGCGTATTACTGAGAGAAGAAGAGGGCTGAAGTGCTAGAGAAAATCAGAATCAGCACTCTGGTATCCCTTGCTAAGCCAGGACCCAGCCTGCTGATGAACACAGCATTAAAAGCTGGACTGAGACTTTGTCAAGACTAACACTGGGAGACAAGCAACTAAACCCTACAAGATATACAACGCACAACAGTGCCAAGTATGAAGCCCCCAAATGTTCTTGAACAGCTGGCTTCAGAGTCAGCTTTAATTCTGGCTCCACATCACTGTTTTTAAATGAACCATACTACCACAATCAAGCCAGCTCCTCCGAGGAGGAGAAAGATTTCTTCATATGCAAGGAGTTACACGGATCATCTTCCTGCTCTCGTACCAGAGGTTTAAGCTTTTTAAAAAAAAAAAAATTTTTAAAAATCAGCATTTCTTTCAGTTTGGACAGCTCAGCTGAAATACACTTGTGTGATTATAATTTTGGTTACCAGTCTTGCTCTATTGGTAAACACAAGAGTCATCTTTAATAGCCACTAGACTCCTGGCTAGGGGGCTGACCAGCCCAAAAGGTCAGAATTTGTACAGACGAGGCCACCAGCCTCCAGGCAGCCCCAGGCCCCGCCGGCCCGGGGGAAGCCGCCGCCACCGTACCTGCTTGCGCATGGTGTTCATCACCCCCATGAAGCTCGCCAGCAGCTTCGCCTCCTCGCGGGCGGCGAGCTTCTTCTCCGTCTTCTTCTTGCTGCTCTTCTCCGACCCGGGGGCGGCCATGCTCCCCGTCCCTCACCGCCGCCGACACCGGCGGCCCGCCACCCCCGCCGGAGCACATGCGCCGCCGGGGCGACGCCCGCCAGCTGCCGGGCGGCGACCAACGGCTCCCGACGCTCGGCACCGGGCGGGCGGGCTGGGCCCACCACGACCGCGCCGCCGACACCGGAGCGACGTTCTCCGCGGCGGAAGCGGGCTTGGGGCGGGGCGGGGCGGGGCGGGGCGAGGCGCACTGACGCCATCGGCCGGCGCGCGGCCCCCACGCGGGATAAACAAAGAGCGGAGGGGCTTGGGGGCGTCACGTGGCGGGCGGCGGGGCGCGCGTGCGCACTGCCGGGGTCGTGGCCGCGGCGGGCGGGATTCTGTGGGGGAGCCCCGAGCCCTGTCAGCGATGGGTGCGCCCCGAGGGACCGGGTCCGGGCACGTCTTTAGAGATCCTGCCGTGTCTTGGCGGGGTGGGTTGGAGCTGCCCTGGCCGAGGGGGCTGGGGGGGGTCTTCGCTGTCCCTGTGCGTGAGCAAGGGGGGAAAAGTCACCACACGCAGGTGGAGGCCCTGTCAGCTCCCGCCTGAAGGACCTCGGCCTCCCTGGACAAGGTGGCAGCGTGTCTCAGGCTCGCGTGGACTGAGAAGGGAAACAAACGCGAGCCAGAGGCAACCGCTTCCCTCTCTTGTGGCTGCACCCCCGCCTCTTCCAGAAATAACGCGTTGGCCCAAATACCTGCTGCTTCGATCCCCGTTTTTTTAACAGGGTTGTGACAGCCAAAGCTGCCTTTCAGTGTAAATGTACTGTTTGTGTGCTTGTATGATGTTTCCAATTTTAATTCCACAGATAACAAGGTGTTGAACAGCTTGATGCCGTGACTTGAAGGGAGAAAGATTTGTGCGTGGAATAAAGTGAGGCTTTGTTTTGTTAATGAAAGGAATGAGTGGTTTTGTTCCTGATGTCACATACCTTATGGTAAGCCTTAATAAGAGGTACTTTGTACTCTGTTTGATATTCTATGGTTCTGCCATCTAACAATTCTTACTACATGGAAGGAGTAAGAATTTTAACGTGTTTATCCTTTATTTCATTGAAATAAACAGGCTGACACAGCTATCACTTGACTTTCCAGATTTTGCCATGTAACAGTAAAAATGAGAAATCTACACCTCTCTTCCCCCAGTAATAGCCCGAGAAAACTGGGAATGTACATCTGGCCAATTTCAGATTTCACGGTGCAAAGAACTTACCGGTATAGAGTTTTAATTTCAGGCCGAAAGCAATCATAAAGTTCCAGCTTTATGCGTGGGATACACAAAAATAGCTGTGTTGCGCCCCTGAGTGCATTCCCCTGTTCTGGGAGCTTACTCGGCTGAGTTAAGGAGTTCAGCTTGCTGAGTCGAGGTTGGCTCCTTTGCTGATAAGAGCTGTGGTGAGGAAAGCTAAAGGTGAGGGCCTGCCCCTCATTTCCCTGGGGAGCTGCTTTTAAGCAGAGAATATGCCGATGGCTCCTGTTACACTGATGATAGACACCACATGAGCACTTCAATACACTGATACCACTCGTGTGTTACCGTCCTTTGTACTGTGCTGTCCCTGGGGTGGGCAGGGTTATTTGACCTAATGATTAGCATTAGTATATAGCATTAGTCATACTGCATAGCCATATAGCATAGTAGCATTAGTAGCATAGTCCTATAGCATTAGAGGAGGTGTCCAGGGAGGTGCCTGTAACACAGACAGGCAGCTAACATGATGTCCATATCCAGATCAGGCTCAAATGAGGGGTCAGCCATACCAAAATCCTGCTAGCAGCTTCAGAGGGATTTCAGACTGAGGGTAACCTGTGATGCAGGGAACCTCTGTACTCCATAAGGGGCAACATACCAGAAGGCCAGTTTCTTTCGTCCAATTTTCACTACTTCAGGCCACAGGATGAGACGAATAGCTTGTGAGGGAGTGGCGAGGGCCAGCTTCTCCAAAAGGGATTGTCCTGGTTTCGGCTGGGATAGGGTTAACTGTCTTCCTAGTAGCTGGTACAGTGCTATGTTTTGAGTTCAGTATGTGAAGAATGTTGATAACACTGATGTTTTCGGCTGTTGCTAAGTAGTGTTTAGACTAATGTAAAGGATTTTTCAGCTTCTCATGCCCAGCCAGTGAGAAAGCTGGAGGGGCACAAGAAGTTGGCACAGGACACAGCCAGGGCACCTAACCCAAACTGGCCAACAGGGTATTCCATACCATGTGATGTCCCATCTAGTATAGGAACTGGGAAGTGGGGGCGGTGGATCGCCGCTTGGGGACTAGCTGGGTGTCGGTCGGTGGGTGGTGAGCAATTGCACTGCGCATCATTTGTACATTCCAATCCTTTCATTATTGCTGTTGTCATTTTATTAGTGTTATCATTATCATTATTAGTTTCTTCTTTTCTGTTCTATTAAACTGTTCTTATCTCAACCCGCGGGTTTTGCTTCTTTTTCCCGATTTTCTTCCCCCATCCCACTGGGGGGGGGGGGGGGGGGGGGAGGAGTGAGTGAGCAGCTGCATGGTGCTTAGTTGCTGGCTGGGATTAAACCACGACAGGGATGGTGAGCCGGGAGCAGAGTGTGATACCAAGGCAGGTGGAAGCACTTAACTCACCAACAAGGAGCTGGCATGCTATGTGAGAGAGTTCTAGATTTACTTTAAATGCTCTTAAATGTCATTTTAGCTGAGAAAAGATTCTATATTCTTTTTTGATGAAAACCAGCTATCATTTATGTGTGTGTGTGTGTACGTATGTATGCGTACATGCACTGCCATGTGTAATTAAACAAAGCCACACAGGAAGAACATGTCAAGATGAAAAAAAAGCCAAACATACAGAGGTCCTAGATTTCACGTCCCAGATATCAGAATCATGGAGGGATGGCAGAAAACACTGTCATCTCAGGGACAAAAATCTCTTATTCAAAATTTTGAGATGAGGATTGGAAAGAAGAATCAGTTCCTTGTGAAATCCGAGAAATTAAATTCAAATCATTTAAATGAATAGGCAGTTTGTTACAGATTTAATACAATGAAGCATCATAATGTGCTGTGTCTCTTCTAAACACATTGTTACTCTCAAAGCACTCTACAATCATTAACAGTTTTATGATATCTTAGCCCTCGATTCACAAACTGAGGTTAAAATTAAAAATAGAAAAGGATTATCCTCTTCTCTAACGCTCATTTTATTTCTATTTGACAAGGAAACCATTGGCCTGGCACAAACAATATCATATCCATTGTGGTTTCGAAAGTGTATCAAATTACATTTTGAGCGATCAACTAATGCTGCTAAACAGGCTGGTGCAGGACAGCTGGATATCCTGAAATGTTTTAGTGAACACTGTTTGCTTAATCCAATAATCTGTAATCCATAGCGTAGTAGAGATGTTTCCATCAAGAAGCTGAAAAGTAATAACCACATCATGCTGAAATGTAGAAGATTAGCAAGGCCTGGCTGTGTGGTATAAATTCAGAATGACAGAGGGTACCGGTCATGTTCAGCTCTTTATGCTTGCCTGGGACTGAAAATTAGAATATTTACAGCATCCTTTTCTCTCACGGGTGCGTGTGCTTCTTTGGGCAGGAGGAATGCTCTTCAGTTACTTTGGCATTGGAGTGAGATTAATTCCCCTTGGCATTAATAATTTGTTATATACTGTCTACAAATGGTAACAGTTCACCTGTGTCTTGTTTCTTCCGATTTACAAAGCAAGACAAAAAGTAGAAGTTCTGAATGTGAATGTATGTGATATCTCATTATGTTACAGTGATATGGACTTGGTGTCGTGGTTTAACCCCAGCCAGCAACTAAGCACCACGCAGCCACTCGCTCACTCCACACCCCCACCCAGTGGGATGGGGGAGGAAATCAGGAAAAGAAGTAAAACCCGCGGGTTGAGATAAGAACGGTTTAATAGAACAGAAAAGAAGAAACTAATAATGATAATGATAACACTAATAAAATGACAGCAGTAATAATAAAAGGATTGGAATATACCAGTAATGCACAGTGCGATTGCTCACCACCAGCCAATCGACACCCAGTTAGGCCCCGAGCGGCGGTCCCCCCACCCCCTCTCCCCCCAGTTTATACACTAGATGTGACGTGACATGGTATGGAATACCCTGTTGGCCAGTTTGGGTCAGCTGCATGGCTGTGTCCTGTGCCAACTTCTTGTGCCCCTCCAGCTTTCTCACTGGCTGGGCATGAGAAGCTGAAAAATCTTTGACTTTAGACTAAACACTACTTAGCAACAACTGAAAACATCAGTGTGTTATCAACATTCTTCACATACTGAACCCAAAACATAGCACCTTACCAGCTACTAGGAAGACAATTAACTCTATCCCAGCTGAAACCAGGACACTTGGTATGGAAACTGCTGCCACAATGTGGATACATATGTCATTCCAGTTTTGTGTCTTGATCTCTTGAGCCTGGGTCTACTCACCCATCTCCCCATGCCTCTTCTTCATTCAGATGAAGCCACACTGCTCGCAAGGCCTCTCCTTTCTTTCCTTTCCCATCCTCTTGCCAGCAGTGCCTCTGCCTTTTGTGGGCAATGTGTGTGTGTTTGGGAAGATGGGGAAGTTGAGGAGAATTGTGGGTCCTAGTAAGAACACGAGAGAGAAGGGGAGGGTTGTGCTGGACGTGGAGAACTTCTCATGCCAACTTGCAGTGCAGCTTTTGCTATGAAGGGAAGGCACCCAAGGGAGCCCTGCGCTTTTCCCATGGAGATCAGGAGAAATCCCTCCTTCCCATGCCAAGCCACCTCCCTTCAAAAGCACAGTGATCCTCTCCGAAATATTTAATGCTATTGTGACACTTCATGGTATTACAATCCTGTTTCTAGCAATACTGTAGCGAAAGACTCAAATGCCTTGGGTTGGCTTTTGTGGCAGGTCGGGTGCCCTCTGCTTAAGCCGGCATGGATGACTGATGGGTGCAAGCGGTGCTGCTGTCGTGAGTAGAGCCGACAACCCAGGTGAAGCAATGAAATCAAACAGAAACCTGTGACTTCATATCGGTAACAGGCTTCGTTCAGTGTATATTGACTGAAGAGGAGCTAGCACATTTGGAATGAAAGAAAGATTGCCCAGATGAGGCCCTAATTACATATTTAACAGACACTGCTTTTAAAGCCAGTTCTCCTCTTGAGTTTGTGGTCAATTCATATTCAGTGGGTTAGAGAAATATGAGCCAACGTGTCACAGCAGAGAGCAAAAAGATCAATGACAAGCACTCGGATCAGATGCTACTGGATTAGTGGAAATACGACATCAAAGGTGAAAATAGTTGCTTAGTTGGGGATAGTATTAAACCAGGGATTGTCAGCAGGTTTGACTTTTTGAAGTGGACTGCGTGTGGGTCGCGGGTATATTATCTAACAAAGTGGCAAAATTGTAATGTTTCTGATTCTTTCCATCTTAACCCATCCCAGATTTTTTTTTTTTTTAAAGAAACAACCTCAAGGCTGTTCTTCATTTATCCCAGACCAGTCCTTTTTTTGCCGTACAGCTGCATATAGGAATTTTGACTGTGTTATGCCAGAAGGAGTACCAGGACAAGTCATAGCATTGATGCTCAAAGGAGGCCTAAACTTCAAGGAGAAAATGGGCTTATCACCACATGAGCCAGGGTGCCTTACTGTATGCATTAAGGAGAACAAATGTTTATTTCCTTATACTCCCAAGAGCAGTGGGAGAACTTAGACTTCTAGAAATCAATATTCTGGTTTTGACTGGCACATTTTTAACTGTTGCTGGTCTCCTTAGGATCATGATCTTACTGGGTGCTGGTGGCCTCTTCTGAGCAAGGACACCTTGTCCCACCTTTTGTCAGTCGCTCCGAGCTGTGCCGGAGCACGAGGGGAATTTGGTCTAAGTGGTTTCCTTGTGTTTGAAGTATTGCCAGGATACTCCCTCCTGTACAGTTTACTAGAGGTCCTTCCGATTTCTTGGCTTGGAGAGTTGTTTTAATGTCTTGAGTTAAGGCTTTCTCACTGCTTATTTCTAGAGTCCAAGTACCCTTTTCACATGGCTCTATTTCTTTCTTCTTAACAAAATTGTTCCCTTTTTTTTCTCTCATGTTTTAGAGTTGTGCCTTCAGTGCTATTGGAGGGGAGACTCTTGTTTTCTTACCATGCTGTGAACTGTGGCTTACAACATCCCCTGGCATCCCAAATTTTCTGTTCTGATAGATGTGTCAATTGCATTAAAGCTTTAAAGGCAGAGGGAAGAGAGGCTAAAATGGATTTATACTTTACTTGCTTATTCATGATGTAAGGAAGTTGGGGTTTTTTTGCTTCCTTTTTGCATTAAAGATTAAGGTCCCCTTTGAAAACCTGGACCACGAAATAATTTACAACAGAAGCACCAACTGGCAAAGTGGTTCTTTTTCACACCGTGTAACTGCTCTGTGTGCTGTTTAATTTTTACTGCTTGTTCACCCAAGCAGTAATGCTTATCTGAAAGTAGACATTTGTGCTGGGGAGCAGGAGGAGCGGGGCTGCCCCAGGAGGAAACTGGCTGCTGAGGCGAGCCCAGCCTGGCAGGGCAGTGCCCTCCCAGTCAAGGCACCATCCCCCACATCCAAACAGGGCCGGGGTGGCGACAGGACCTGCCGGTGGTCATCGGAGGAGACAAGGTGACACGGAGCTCTGGCCCCTGGGCAGCGGGTGGGGGTCCTGGGTGAGGGTCGTCAGGGCACCACAGCCTGCCTGTGCGCTCAGAGCCCTGACGGTTTGGATGAGGGAGGTTCTTCCAGCGAGACAGCACCTAATGTAATTGGTTTTGGAAGTGTACCTCCTGCATTCTCCCAAGCTGAATTTCATGCTACTTAATTGCACTGTTGTAATATAACTCGTCTGTATTTCAGTGGTGAGGCTTGGGACGTGATGGGTTAAGGAGCAAGTGCAGCTTTGTCCTGGCAGCCCAGGTTGGTACGTGACTTTTGTCAGGCAGTGGTGCTTTTTCACACCAGCACTTCCATTTTAGCTTGTTGTGGAATGATGTATCGCCAGAGCCAGCCAAAGGAGGCAACTGTGACAAATGCATGTAAATACTCTGAAAACAATCTCCTTTCCGGAACAGATAAAGCAAACAAGACAAGGAAAGCGGAGGACTCCCTGGATCCCTGTTTGGCTGACCCCAGCCAGTGGGTGGGATGAAGTTAATTCTGCCACAGGAGGCGTTGCACAAAGTCATTAACATCTGCTGTAGACTGAATACATCTCCTGGGTTTTGGTAATGTTTGGAACTAATTCCAGACCTTTTCCTTCATTTAGCTTTTCCGCTCTGAAGAACGATAAATTGCTTAAAGTTACTGGGCATCAACTTGATGAAGACTTAAACGTGCATTCTTTTTAGTGAGTTTAAAATACCATAACCTGAAAGTGACAACATACAACAGGATATTGCCTGTCTTCTTCCAGCACGTTCTGCCCTTCTGCACATTTTAGCAACCAGACCCCCGCTAAGGGCTGTCCTCTTCTCTAGAGAACTAGTCTCTTCTTGGGAGAAGCCTAGCAGAAAAACAATTACCTACACCTAAATAGCTCCTATTAAGGATGGCTCTTGGTGTTAATAAATCTACTTGCTAAGTAGGGGAATTCAAGCAATGTGTGTTTAAGTGTCTGAACTGGTTTAAGCTCACAGTAGGTTAGCCTCCAAACTGGAAACAGGATCAGGTAGTAGTAGAGCTGTTTGTGCAAAAGTCCAAATCAATGGGTAAAAATGCCGCCTTGTGTGCCGGAGAGCGTCAGTCTCTCCACGGCTAAGGTTTCAGCAGTTCAGAGATTTATTTTCAGCCAAATAATAAACATTATCTGACCTTCCAGTAAAAATCTGTATTTGAACTCTTTGAGTGTGACTATTTTCAACATGAGTTTGTAACTTAGTAGCTTTAAATTTCCTTTTTTTTTTAAGTAGGAACATGTAAGACGATGTAGGAACAGTGAAGCCAGGGACTGAGTTTATCTGAATTACCTTTGTCTCTGTGAGCTTTACCCACAGCTAAACTGAGGTACAGAAAAGGACCATAACAATAACAGTTGAGCAAAGTTTATGCCATCTCACCTACCAATGAAGGCTCACAAATGTTGGATTTCATCAACAGAAAAAGTTAGTATCAGCAGTTCCGATTCACAGCTTTTTACCGATTTCCCAGGGTGAACAAGGGATATTACCGAGACCCTGCTACTTCAATGAGCTGATGAATTGCTTCTTGTTCAAAGACCAAAAAAAGGAGAAGAAAGGATCGCTTTCATGTAGGGAAAACCCTTAGGGGGGCACAATTTTAAATTTTTTGTAGCAGCACACTAGGAAATAGCTGAACTCTCTGCATAGTGATGTTGGATTCTATCACCATTTAAAGGAACTCGCAGCCTCTATGCCGCACCAATACACATGCTGATAGTTCTATATATACATTTTTAAACAAACCATGTTTTTCCATTCCAAATGCTGCCTGGAATGGGATGCCTTCAAGGAAACAATGTGTGAGTCATCCTCAAGAGACGTGCAATTGAGGCACGTCCTTTGGAACAAAGTCATGTATATCCAGCTAAAATATCCAATTATAAACAGTATTATGTTACTTGCATAATTGCCCAATGGCCCTAGAAGCAATGTGGGTTTTTTATGACAGTAAGAATGAATGTTGATTTGTTGATGCTAAAAGTTACAATAACATCACATGAAGATTAAAATGCCATTTCAGTGATAGTTTGTTCTGGATTATGTTAAGAAAAGAAGTATGAGCCTGTGATCATTTAAGACTCATAAAACTTTTACTCCTTATTAAACACTTGTTTGAACGTCTGAATGTAAAAGGTACTTTCTGAGGGTTAATTCTCGTGGGAACCTCAGGGTGGATGGAGAGGTCACTATGGATTTTGGTGGGTAAGATAGCAGCACTCGCAAACTTGTGTGGATTGGTTTTTTCTGTGTACCTTTCTGTATTATGAAAATACTATTATAGAATAGATTTTCACAGATTTCCAGTCGTACACAGGCTTGATGCTGGCTTTGTTTCTCACCCCCTTGGCTCTAGTTTTTAGTTCTCCCACTCTGAGAGGTATGGGAGAACTAATGCAAGGAGAGAAAGGTTTGAGAAGAGGTAAGTATGTGTTAGAGCCTGCCTGTTGCAGGTGTGGGATGGAGGGTCTCACAAATTAGAAAGAGATGGTATGGTTTATTTAGGAGGAGCAAAATCATTTTATGTGACCTGATGCATGAAATTCAGGGAGTATGGAATCCATACATCCAGCCAGCGGGCCCCCTGCTCGGCTGTAATACTTTCCTGTTACTGCTGCTGTTCCATCCTGTTACTAGAATAGGTCCTGTTGCTCTCTCCATTCCTGGGATAGCATGCATGTGCCACATGGAGCTAGCACAAGAGTAAATGATAAGCTGAACTTCACCCACTCTCCAGAGAACTGACAGGACCTAGGGTGAATAATAAGGGCTGTAGAAGGGAACCAGAAAACACTGGTTAGTTAGCAAAGTAAAGGGACTACACAGACAAGCTCTGTCATTTTGGCATTTACTTGAGGAATATAAAATACCTAGCCCCTCTAACTCTTCTCTCCCCAGTCACCCACCAGGCTGAGTTTTTTGGATGGTTTTATAGCACAGAGGTGGGAGACCTTGAGAGCCTGGGAGCAGCCTGGACTCTGAACAACTACTGAAGGAGTAGTGATCCTTGGTGTTAGTAATGCATGTGCTATTGGGAGTAACTAGCTTTGAGGAATCATCTTGGAATGACACTGATGTGTTTGTCATGTTCATTTGATTGCATATTTGTTTTGTGGGTAGGAGAAGCTGGTTTTGAAACAATTAATGATGATTAAAGGAAGCTGTTCTGTAGTTGATTGTAACTGCTTTCTGGAGCAGATCATGAGGGTTGCTGGATTGCCATCTTTCACCGAGTCCTCCAGTGACAGTCGTATCTCCCTATTTCCCTACCTGTAATATTTTATGGCTTTCCTTTTTAGTGTTCTTCCCCTTGGATCCTTCTGGAGCTCTTAACTACCCCTATTCAACAATCCTTCCTCTGTAATTTTCCCTTCCTTTATTTTGCCTGGACTTTCTCACAGCTTTTAGTCACAACCTAGCAATTGTCTCAGAAGTGTGAGCCAAGGTTATGCAGCTAGGCCATATTGGATTTGATCCTTGGCACAGATAGCTGAACCCCTGGGGGGTGACAGAAGAGGTGACAAAGAGAGGTTTGAAAGGCGCACTTGGTAGGACATTACAAGGTGCAGTAGATCTGTCTGGATCCAAACCCAGGCGGTGCTAAGTGAGTACATGTTGCAGGGATGCTGGGAATAGTATGGCTGCTTTCAACAGCGTATCGTGTTATCCCTTTAGAAAATAATCTGAAATTCAAACAAATTAATAAAGTCTTTATGAGTATGTAAAGGTCATACAGTGCCTGTTACACACTGACCTACGATACTTCACTTCTTCAGTCGTGGCAATGTGTGGTTATCTCCCTAATAATACATGTGCAACTGGGATATAATAGGGGCTTTACTGGTTTCCACTGGGCAGTGAGCAGGACAAATTGCCTACGACACAATCACTGACCCACTTTTATCTGAAACAAACAACCCTTTTCTCTCCTCCACTGCAAACAATAAGATTGTTAGATTGAAGGCTAAATTCATGTTGTTGTGAACAGCTGCAAATCCACTGACGTCAGCAGAGCTGTAACCACTTAGTAAAACAGTGAGTCCAGCTTGTGGTGGTTTTTTGGATGAAGTTCAGTGGAACAATTGCATTCTATCTATCTAAAATTCTCCTGAGTTTTTCTTTAGATGGATATGTTTTTCCCTGTCCTGTGTAGCACTGAAGTGTGCTGTCAAGCAGCTGCTTGTGCCATGTAAATGATTCTTGCAGCTGTCTACTTTATGAAGCAGATTGGAGTCCGGCTGGATGAACTAGCTATATCATGGAACTGTATGAGATTGTAAAAGGAGAAATAAAGCTTAGTATCTCAAGGGCCCAAAACCCACGATATCCCACAATGCAGGAACTCTGAAGTATACTAGAGAGGTGCAGACCCTACCTGGCCAGCAAGAAGCATGACTATAATGTTCAAAGGGGTGCTCAAAACAGTCTTCATCTTACAACATGCAGTCCACTCTGGCTTGATCTTTCAAAGTGTCTAAAAACATTAGTCCTGTTGACATAGACCTTGAGTTACACAAATCTAAGAAGTGAAGCAGCGAACCAGCACTGCAGAATTTCAAGCTTAAGAACAGTCACTGCTGACTGCAAGGACTTATTTTTTTCTGTTCTCCTGAGAAGAAGGGAAACTCTAAATGGGAATGGAGAAAGTGCTGGGAGAGCATAATGATCTCCAGTGGCTTCAGCACCAGCTTCCAGACCAACACTGCTGTGCCTGAAGTATGGTGGAGCAAGTTGTTTGACCTTTGGCACAAGAAATTACTTCAAGAGACTATGTCTACATTAGGTTAGATTGTGCTGATCCTACTCCCTAATCAGGGCAGCTGCATGGAAGTTGCACTCTGGTTCTTCCCATTGAAGTTGCATCTGTCTCAGGAGTTTGCATTATCTGTGTTGAAATGGTAGGTAAGTAAACAGGATCTCTCAGGGGAAAAAAAGTATTGTATCTTTTAATTTAGTCAAAACGAGTTTCTGTATGGACATTTGTATAAGTAAGAAATTCTGATAGTGTAAGAATGTTCACAGGTTTAATCTTCATTTAAGTTATGTAATGAAGTATTTATGGGTTACTTAGGTGGACTTTCTAAGGCTGACATGAGCATAATACAACATCAGCAATCAGGGGCTATTGATGATGTTCTTTGTGCAGAGTCACGTTTAGGCTGACCTTTGATCCAAGCAGTGTGGATGACAGTGGTTTGGGATGCTTACAATGGGTAACTGACAAAAACGAGGAGATGTAATAAAATTCTTAGCACTGAGATGCAACAATTTGATGAAAGATACATGTCTGAATTACCGAGGGAAAACACTTTATGTACAGGATGAATTCTAAGTGTCCCATCTTCGTGTTGCTTAGCCTGAGGCTGTGGGAAGAGCAAACAAAGAACATGTAATTGTTCCCACACAAGAACAGACAAGCCTACACTGAAAAGATAATGAGCGAAACTAGCAGGATTCAGGGACATTACATGCAGTCTCCAAGGAGAAACAAACTTCAGTCTGAGACCTTGAAGATCAAAGGGAGTCAAAACACTTACAAACCCTTTGAGAGAAGACACAGGACGGGAAGATCACCTTTCAGAAGCTCCCTGTGGAGACAAACTGACAGAGACAGAAGGAGAGAGATTGCAAAAAGAATTTAAATACATCCAGCCTTCCTAGACCAGGAGGATGGCAAGCCTAACCATTGTACGTGTGGACAGTTTCATGGTTTTAGAGATATCTTTCTCTTTCACATGCAAGTAACGAATAATAGGATTTAAGCTGGCCATTCATTACTTCTGACATTGATACTAGAGAAAACAGAAGTGCAGTTATGTATGAAGGACTAGGGGAGTCATAATAGTCTGGAAAGTGCAGACAGGGCCCCAGCAGAAAGCAGAAGCATCATGATATTTCATCACACAAAAAAAAAGATGATAGCTAGAGGCTTGGGATGCAGGAAAAAACCTGCTCAGAATGATGTCAGAGGTATTTTTCAAGCATAGCAATGCTAATAAGCAACTTTCCCCCTTTTAAAAAAAACAGGAGTATGTTCTTCCCTTCGTGTCTTCTTCCTACTCCATATGTGTGACTTTACCTTTTTCTGTCTCCTCCTTTTTGATACATGTAATCCTCCTGAGGGTAGTATTTTATGTATGGGGGTGTTAAATAGTTGCATGTACTAGTAGTTCTTGTAAGTACTATTCCAGCTATGTGGAGGATGTCCGTCAAAGAAAAAGCACTAGTGTTTCCTGAAAGTGTGATTTAACTTAATTGTTGGCTGAGTTGTTTGAAGATGCCTTTTGTAAAATCCTTTTGAAGCATCTTTTTTTCTTTTTAATAGATGTACGTTATTTACTGGGGGTGTGGTGGTTTTCTTTCAGCCGTGACTAGTACCTTTCAGCACGATTCTAAGCTGCCAAGCATTGACAGCACATTTCTAGCCTGCCAACCCTAATACCTTGGACAGTAGACGGCTGCTTTTAGCAGTCAACTGCTGCCAAATTACTTTGCCAATGCCCTTCTGATTTCTAGACAGCTTGAAATCCAGGACAGGCGTGCTCAGGAAGTTTGACAAAGGGCACATCAGGCTTCCTACCCATTTGTAGACCGAGCAACTGCTCAGCATGTGTCATACATGGTGCTCTTCCTTGTTGGCCTCCCAGCCACAGACATTGCTTCTTTCCAGTTTGTCCTGCATTATCTCCCATTGCTGTCAGTAGCAAGAGCTATTTTTGCAGTTTGAATCCTCCAGTGTATCTTTGCCTGTTGCCAAGTTTAAGATCCAGGGCCTTGCCGTCAAAGCTCCCTGTGATACCCACACTAGTCTCATTTCCTCTCCTTTTGCTTTCCACCATGTTTCTCTCACCACTAATGCCAACTGCAACAATTCCTTCATGTTATTCTTCTGTCCTCACCCCTCTCCATTATTCCAGTGAATTTCCTTCATGTGGAAAAATTTCCTGACTTTGTATATTGTGATTTTTCTGAAGAATTCATTAATTTCAGACCACCCACTCATCTGCAGGCACCTGTTACTGTTTATCTTCCTGCACGAGAAGGAAAGGGGACTCCAGGAGGCAAACCACTTTCTTTTCTTAAATTAAAGCCTTTTTTGTTATTTTTTTCCGGTGAGTCTGGGTTTTTTGCGGTGTTAGGCTGCAAGTTTATTTGGCCAGGACTGGTTTTGTTTGGTTTGGTTTCGTGGCAAATCTGGCCTGGCGTGTGCACTTCTTTCCCAGGAAATTCTTCTATAAACTTACTCAGAAGCAACAGCCAGAATCCACATGCACCCTCTCCATCCCAGACACAGACTGAGCCTGCAGATATTACCTGCTAGCACACAGCATTTGCCCCACATCATTATTCTCTGCTCCTCTCCATTGAAAAGGAACAGAATAGAGTGAACAAGAGGACAATAGATAGACTTGGCACATGCCATCCCTCGTGCAGGCAGTGGACCTCCTCAGGCTAGGAGGAGGCTGCCAAGGTGCAGCCATAGTCTAGCAGTGATGAATGGGCTTAAAGGAAAACGTGTACTTCCCTGCAAAATTTTATTTTCAGAAAGCATCTTGAATGGTTGGCAACTCCAGTTTCATTTGAACAAATTGCAGAAACTCATTTTCAGCAAAGGAAGTTGGATGTCATGCTTCAGAAAACATATTCATTCTCAATTCTTCTTTTCAGTTATTGTGAAGATCTATTTGCATATGCAAATATGAAGTGAAAATGTAGCAAGACTATACACTATTTTTTCGTGCAAACATATGGTATTTTTATTGTGGAGAAAATAAAAAACCTCACATGTAAAGCATTGCATGTATTTTCTTTTCAGTTTATACTGTTTTGCATAACTGATTTCTAGTATCTCTTTAGTTTTAACAGACCTGTGTTTCAGATCTGCATATCTTTGGACTGCCACAATAATACATATTCTTCTAAGGTTAATGCTTATTTTTATCTTTCAAGAGATATTTAACAAATTTATTTCCCTTTCATGTAATTATTTAAAATTATCTGTCTGGGCCATTTTTATTTACACATATTAGATGAGGTTTGAATCATTTCTTCTAATCCTTTTTTATCATGTGTCTCTTGAGGGAGTTGCAATTTAAAATATCTAGAACACTAACATTGTTGTGTTGCTTTCTACACATTTCAATACTGTAGTAGTTCTCAGTGTGTGAATTTGCACCAACTCTGCTGATGTTAGAAGTGTTAACACTTGGACAGAGAAATCTGTGTTCAACCCTATCACTTCCAGTAGATGTCATCGTGACAATGGAGAATACTGCTGGGGATACTGGTGATGAGACCTGTGCCAAGGCAGGAAAAAAGCTTTGCTGTGATAGACTTTGTTTCTGTCAAAACAAGGTAGTTCTCTCAATGCTTAGCATTTATAGAGAGCTTTTAATTTCTATAATGCTTTGAAAAACATGGTGACTTAAAACACAGTCACCAGTCAGGTCACACAGGGCTGTGGTCCATGGCAGTAGTGTCTATATGCTCTGAAGGTGGACATAAATATAGATATATATGGGCAGACATGGATGTGCAATACCCAGTTTATCAACTGCTTCCCCCCCCAACTATATAGTTTCATTTGTATGACATCCCTTGCTCAAAGCCATCGCATCCTTCCTGTTATACTTCCCCCCCACATCACCCCCCTCATCCCCACCCCAATCCTCTTTAGAAGTAATTTCTCCAGAGGAAAACTCAAATCCTCCTACTTTCATTTTTACCGAGAATGAATCTCTCCACACCCATCAGCACCTGAGCTGCTGGGCATCCAGTCAGTTTTCAGGTTCATTGCTGCCTGAGTGAGCAATGGTTATTGAGTGGTGAGTAAGTCCACAACCCTATATTACTGCTAGGTATAATTTTAATCTTTCAGACAGAGAACAAATCCCCAGAAAAGGTGAGAGACAAGTCAGCCACTGGCAGTTTTACATGCACAAGGGCTGCAAGGCTACAACATACGCATCTACAAAAGAATTTGAAAAACACATTGAAAATATGTTTAGCTATTGTTAAATAGCTGATCTGAGTTTCTCAGGCAAGATCATGAAGTTCTGGCTTAGAAAAAAAAATCAGACACCTTTTCCCACCTTGGAAGTCCCAACAGTTTTGATCAAATATGTGGTACGTATCTAGTGTGTGTTGTCCCATTTTAATTTCAGCCAGTGCTACACCTCTGTTCTTCATGACAGAATGGTAATATGTAAGATGTCATCAGACAAAACAGAGCACAAGCTGAGCCAAGTGAAGTAAGAAAGCTGCTGAGCTGAAATGTAACTTTCTAAAAATCAACAGGGTGCAGCTATATCAAATAAGTCGTCCATAATTTGAATGTTCTCTTTTGTCTAGATAATAGCCCTATGAATAATAAGTTTTTCTGCTTTAAAATGTCAGGCTTTGGCGAAGTAAATAGCAAGAAAGCAGAGCACTAATGGCTGATTAACTTAAGAGTCTGCTTCTCCTCCTTAGTCCAGTCTTTGAGACTGAAGCAAGTCTCTGCGATCAACATTATAAATTCTAGGGAAAGTGGCCAAATGATTAGACCAAATTTGTGACCTCCCACACTAAGAGGAAAGCAATTCTTATTGGCAAGATTTTTTTCATTGTTCACATTCTTAAAAAAATCGTTGGCTGGAATTTTGTCCTTGACCAAGTGGAAAGGCTCTCTGCTGGCAGGAAAACAAAATATTTAATCAAAACAAAGCAACTGATGCTCTTGACAGAGCAAGAACAGACATCTGTCTGGCTGTTCTGAGTAAGCAAAACCATCTCAGATAAAATATCAGAAAAGCCCCAGAAAATTCTGTTAAAATAGATGGGGTAATGAGAGGGGTGCAAAGAATGCACTTGTTTATGAGGGATCATCTCATTTGGGCACTGTCAAAGTAGTATAGAACCGGGGGAAAAAAGCATGTCTTCAGAAAATTTAGGGTGTTTTATCATCAAAGTTAATAATGAAAACAAACTGTAAAAAACCACACAGTAACATTTTAAGAACTGGGAAGGTATAGCTATCAACTATAAAAGCGGGAGACAAACTTAGCTATAAACTATCAGAAAAGGTAACAAATATAACTACTTTCTTCACGTTTGCTCTGGATTTTGCTTCAGATATGTGAGTTTTGTTACACATACATTTCTATTTAAGAATATTTATGTTCCCATTAACAGTGTTCCCACACTTACTTTAAAAGCATTTCATAACACTGTAATTTAGCACCCTGAGCTTCACTTAAGTCTTAAAATATTCAGTCTGTAACTCATTACTTTGAGAGGAGAGAGTAAGCACAGCTGATAAAAGCCCAGAAGCCCAGAAGATATTCATGAAGAGGTATCACTCAGTTCTCTGTATCTGTCTTAAAGCAGTGTCAAATATACCTCAACTGTTCTTAAAAAACTGAGCTGATGGTAATTGCACGTTTTCTTCCAGTGATCTGCTCCAGTTGCAGTGCTATCTGTACAGTTAGAGCAGGACTTCCTAATGCCTACCTTCTGTCTCCCTTGCAGCTTAGCCCTGTAATTTGTCAGCCTATCTGCCTTAAAACAAACACTGTCCTCTGTCAGGGTTATGAAACTTAGTAATGTAGCTGGAGCCTTAACTTTCCCCGGGGGAATTGCTTGAAATGTGGAGTCTTGCACCCTGGAAGAGCTGCGTCTGGGAGTAGGATGGGGCCACGGCAGTTGGGTTGGGTCAGACCGAAAAGACGTTGCTCTACAGACACACTGATGCTGCTTTCACCAGTTCTGTGTGGAGCCAACCACAGTACACCTGCTAAGGGTTTACTAACACAGGCCGGGTGTCAGGGTGTCCAAGCGGGACAACGAGCTGCTTCTCTGGGCTAGCAGAAGCCACATGCACTTTGTAGACTTGGATCTAGCTCCCTGGTTTTGGGGGCTAGTGGGATTACATCAGAAGGGAGGGCTTCCATTACAAAAGCGTGTGTGCATGCTTCTAGGTCTTGTGATTTGAAGGAAAAGCTGACAAGCACGACCCGAGTGTAAGCGGCAATGAAATGTCAGCTGGTAGCTCTGAGCCCAACCGCACCCTCTTCGTCAGCTAACCACACGCCGAGGGAGGAAGCGGTGAGCACGGCCGGGCCAGCCTCGTACGCGCCCAGCACCACCCGGGCTGCTGAGCGGCTCTGCCGCGGCCCCCGCCGCTGCCCCGGGGGGACGGGGCTTCTCACGGGGAACCCCCCCGTCCCTCGGGTGGGACACGGGTTGGTTTGCTCGCTGGGAGACGACTCAGGACTGCAGGCACCTCTGAAAAGAACACGCAGCTCTTGGGCCGGTCAGGGTGTCTGACAGCCCTTGTAAACCCAGCCGTTCGTTTTCTATAGCCCAACAGCAAGGCAATGAACACACACACACTCAAAATACTGTCAACGTGCCCAGGCACACGTGGGCTGGGAGAGGAATTTTCTGTAGGAATAACAATTAGTGAGCACCTGATGAACCACGTAAATGTAAAAATCCTTGGATTGTCTCATTTTTTCCTCATCTTTCTCCCTTTTATTTTCACAACATCCCCACCAGCCCTGTTTGCTCCTCCTTGTTTATACAGTGAGGAGGAGCCCACAGCCAGGCACCACAAACAGTTGTGGTTAGGGAGAGAAAATCCAGCTCAGCTGTGATAATTAAAATAGCTGTGATACTTTAATTGAGCTGCTAATACCAATGTAGGGATGTTGCATAAAAGGCCTGGTGGTTAGCAGCATTTCTTCTGGTACTTTACTGAGCTGGGAGGGCTGTAGTGCTGCAGGGGGATGTGCTGCAGGACTCGCAGGAGGTGCTGTGCTGCGGTGGATCCTTGTCACCTTCCTCCAGCTTCCCCTGCTCAAATACAGGCTTTCCTGCTCTCGTTTCTGTCACGATGCTGTTTGTTTGGTTGTACCTCTTATGAGAGCAGTCTCCACATAGTTCATCCTCTTCCCCTCCCTTACCTTGAGGGCTTGTTCCTGGGATTCTGGACTACATGGGCTTTGATGCGATGCTTGTGCCTTTCCACTCAAACAATTAATCTTGTGAATTGCCGTGCTTACAAACCTACATATGTGCCTTTAACCTCTGCTTTTAAAGTGTGAGGAAGAAGTAGTAATGGATTTCCTAGCTCTCATGTAGTAAGCATAGTTTATGCATTATTTATGTTTATTATGATTTGGTTGCTGTGTTTTTAAAATTTTGCCTTACATTAGTGGTACTGTAAGAAAAAGCTTTTCCTGTTATCAAATCCTCATAGTAGCTTCTCCTTAAAATTTAATCAAAGTCAGGAGCTATTACATTTTATTTTCTAGTGCTGTAAGCATCATCTTTTAGTGCAAAATACTGATATGGAACAACATATTGTTTAGAGAACTGGCCTTCAACAGCAAGTCAAACTTGGTTTTAAATTTATGTGAATTTAAACTTTTGGAAAGCCTTTGAATAGTATAATAAATTAACTGTTTTGTTTTTAATTCTACTGTAGTGTTTTTCTAATAGATATTTCTTTGCAATATTACCAAATCAAGGCATAGTAGTGTTATGCTTTCGTGTAAGTTTTGCCAAGAAAAACTAAGTAAGGAGACCTAAGGAGAACTCCAGGTTGCCAGGAGAACTCCAGGTCAGTAAAAAGCATAAGATAAAAGCTATCTTTATTTAGAACAAATAAAACTTATCATAAATTGTGAAGTAAAGGAAATGGGTTTTTCACAGTTCTATGCCAATGTATGATTTTTTTAAAATCTGAAGTTCTGTTAAAAGGACTTTATCAATTGACCAACAAAATGTTTATAGAGGCCTTCTTTCTTGAACATCTTCCTTTAAAGTGTTTTGTGATAATATGAGAAATCTGAGACTGTGGGATCTTCAGTGTTTCAGAGTCAAACAGATGTTAGTGATTTTTCACTTTCCTGGAAGCTCTGGTAAAGAGCTTTCTGCTACAGCAATTTTCTGTCAAAACATGGATTTGATAAAATGTAACTTTTTGTAGGAAGATATCTGTTTCATTTATGTTTTCAAGAAAAAGCTATCAAAATATTTTATTCATGGTTGACACTAGGATATTAAGAGGAAAACCATAAGTCAAAACTAAACATCTGACACTGTCAAAATATTTTATTTGTCAGTTGTTTCAGAGCTCCCAAAATAAAAATTGCAGAATTTGTGTTTTTGCAGAAAGTGTTGACTTCTTATTTCTATTTGAAAGGAAATTTCAGAATATCTGTTTTTTTTTCCCTAGGTCAGCATGATTTTCTTAGGGTTTTTTTGGGGGTGGGTTTTTTTTTGGCAGACTTTTTACATGCTTTGGTTACTGAAATTGTTTTCATGGAGGATGTCAGACCAGGAGTCTCCAGAGCCCTCTGCATTTGATAAAAAGCTCTTGGAACTCTGCTGACTTGAAGAACGACTCAATGCTTCCCAATTAGTGGAGTTATCAAAGGCTCTGTAGAAAAGCAATGTGAGTTCTGAGCATCTTTGAAAATGTTAGCTGAATTTCTAATCAAGACTACAGACCGCTCTTAATTCTGCAGCGAGCGGTACTCCATCCTAACCGAACCAAAAGGGCTGCTCCACAGTGGTACTGCTGTCTATCTAGCAGCATGTGCAGTTGTTACGGTCACAACCAGCCTGGCCTAGGCTGGCACTGGGGCAGAGGGCCAACAAAATGTCACTTCTGGAGTTCGTCTCTCTCCCTAAACAGTGCCCTTCTTGGTGTCTTAGAGGCTATGGTATGAGATCAGATGACTGGAAATAACTGCTATTTTTTTCCCAGGGTCCAGATGTACTATCTTTTAAAAACGGACTGTGTGTGAATTGAGCTTTAAGAACGTGGTCATATGACAGAGATTACAGTTGTTAGGTTTATTTATCAAGGATTTCTATTTTTAAAGAAGCTTACAAATCCATTATAGTTTGCAACCTAAATATAAGAACTTAAGATGAAAAGGCACAGACCAAAAATAATGAAGCAGGAAGAAGCTGTATGTTCCAAAGTGTGTTCCTGAGCAATGAGAATGTTTTATGAAATCCAAAGGAAACTTCCTCCTGGAAATACTGTTTCTGAAACAACAGAGCAGCCCTGACTGCTGGGGAAGTAGAATGAAAGTTCTGATTCTTTATAGCTCTCCTCTTAGAGGGCAGTTTGAAATGGATTGCTAATGGCAAAAAAACCTGCCATAAAACACAAGTCTAAAAGGCAGTAAGTGATGTGCACATCTATGCACAGAAATATAAACACAGTAAAAAAAAAAAAAGTATTGCATATGGTTTTGTGCATTTATAATATTTAAGGCTAATGTGGTAAGAATGCCTGAAACACTAAAATAATTTAGGAGTTACTCAAATCTGTGGAAGTAATATAGGGTGAACTATTTTCTTTTGATAATGTGACCTGACATTGCAGAACTGTTAATGTATGCCATATGCTGCGTGTGAAGAATTTGCCTGCCTTTTGTTTGTGCGTGATTCATTACTTTTACTAATCATTAGAGTCATAACACATTAGTAAGAGTAAAATTAATAACTAATGACAGTATGATCTCAGTACTTCGCAATTATCGGGGTCACTTAGTATGCCATCTGTGTCACAAGCCACATCAATACCCAGTCTCCCTCCTGACACTGTACTTATACTGCGTCTGAGGACGGAGGCTAACAAACTCCTCCTGCACTGCTGTATCTTTGCTCCCATCACTTGTTCTTTGGTCTGTGCTGCTCTCAGAACCGCAGGACTGAGCGGTAAACCAGCTCAGGGAACAGAGTGGTGTTTAAACTTGTTTTTTCTACTTGGTTCTCTTCAAACTGAATTGTTTTGGTGTTTTGTGTAACTGTTGGGTCACAAAAACCAGAAGGGTCTCAGGAATAGGTACAGGCAGCAGGTGGGAAAGACATTGTGATGAGCGCTGCATATGCGTGCACTATTGTTGGCAGAAATAGTGGTGGAAATGCAGAGCAACTCAGATAAAGAGCTTAAAAAAACCCTAGACCATTAAGTATTCTGGCTGTGATTCAGATGTATATTCCTTCTAAGGTAGAAATTTATTATCTCACTCATAAAGTTCCATTTGGTTGTTCCTAGGATTATGGCATTTAATTGTCCTGCTTCATCTTAGTAAAATACTAAAGCCCTTTTACACCTCTGTTAGAACTAATATCATCTTTCTTTTCCTGAAAACAGACCTGTTTTTATCCAGTGGCATAGAAACTGATGCGAGAATGAATTTAGACCATAACACAGTGGGAATATTCTAAAGACAAATGGCTTAGTAAGAAAGATGTTTATATTCTAAAAGGGGTTTTTATGTGTTATAATTTGTATTATAAATGATCCTTGAAAATAATGCATACATTTTATTGTCAATAAATTAAAATGATATACTAGATACCTATGGAAATGAATGGTACAATAGCACAAGTCTAGATACGGCTCAGACAGAAAGATACCGATGTACATATGCAGGATGGCCAGGAAATCTCGAAGAAATGCTTGAACCTGCCATTTTGTCAGGTTCAAGGCTCCAGGGAAGTCAGTTAACTGTTGTGCAAACACATTATCTACCTGTACGGAGTCATTAGGAGATTAAGAGTAGTAAGGCATAGAAGAGCATGGCTTTTAAATGAGTAATTGTATGGGACAACGCTTTGTGACAGTAAGTGTTGGTGGAGTTAATTCGGGCTCTGCCATTACATGGTATTTGACACTAACCAAATCGCAACCTCCTTGCCTCAGTTTCACCACACAGCAATTAGATTACTGATTAATTTAATCTTTACTAATCCTGAAGATTACCATAAGCATGTGCTTCTGAGGATTAAACTTAATCCTCAAAGCATACTTGCAAAGAAACTCTGGTCGTAATAAAAAATGTAAAGTGAACTTCAATTAAAACAAAAAGTAGCTAATTATGCAGTATTCAGTTTTATTTCAAGGTCATTCTTCGGAGTAATCCAAGGATGAAGTCAGTAGAAAAAAAACTGCCAAAAAAAAAAGGAAAGTACTTGTAATTGAAAACGGCCTTAGAGTGCTGTGGAATGAGACTTGCCCACAATTGCTCCACTTCGGGAAGGCTGATAAGAATCCAGTACCTAAATAATAATAAAGACACGCCTGCTAAAAATTAAGAGGCATTCAATTATGAGGCATTCTCATTAAGGTGCCTGGAAACATCCCTTGCGGAGCTGTCAGCCAGTATAATCGTCTCTTTGTTAGGGCTGGGGAAGTTAAAGACTTTATTTTGCTTTACGGTCTCATTAGCCAGCCTATCGCCAGCTCTATTTTTATTTCTAAGCGGCGGTAGCCGGAGGGATGGGGGGCGGAGGGGGAGGGCGGGTGTCTTCGGACCACGGTAAAACAGAGGCGCCGGGTGCCCGCTCCCTCAAACCCATCCCGAGCGCTGCCGCTGCCTGTTTTGTTCTGTGTGACAGCTCCCACCGGCGCTCGCAGGGCAGTTTCGAGAGCGGGCGCTTCCCGCAGCCCCGGAGGGAGCACCTCCCCTCGGGGTACGACCCTCCCCAGCGCCTCGGGGCTGCGCCTCAGCTTCCCCCGCGGCGGGGCCGGCTGCTGCCCGGCGCCGGAGCCACCTTCCCGATTCAGTCCCGGCGGGGAAACAATGACTTGTTTTCGCTGCCTCGGGGCCGCCGCCGCCTCTCACGTTTCCGGGCCTGCGGCGGTGCCCGCTCCCCCGCCCCGGGCGCCCTCACAGACCGGCGGCGGCCCCCACCCGCCCAGCCTCGCCGTCGCCCGCCCTCGGAGCGGGGCAGCACCACCCATTGGGGGAGAGGAGGGCGCGGGCGCCCGCACGGTCCGCTCTGCTATCCTATTGGCTGGCGTGACCGCGCTTCGCCCTCTCATTGGCTGCGGCCGCCGCCAGGCAGCGGCGGGGTCGGGCGGTGTCTGCCCGCCGCTGCTCGCCCTGGCCGCCGTTGCTCCCGGCTGGGCGAGTAAGTCCGCGAGGGGCTGCGGCGGCGCCGCCGGGCGGGCGGGGTGAGTTTGACTAGAGGCCGCTCCCGCCGAGCCAACTTTTCCCGCGCGGGGCTGGGGCAGCCCTCTGCGCCGGCGGGACGGTTTGCGGCCGTTGGGCAACTAGCGGCCGCTCCGAGCAGAGCCCCTCCGGGCTCCCGGTCCCGCGCGCCGACTCCGCGGCGGGCTCCCTCGCCCCGCCCTGGGGCAACCGCCGGCGCGCGGCTGGGGCGGCCGTTCCCCGCCGGGCTCGCGCGCGCGGGGGGGGGCGGTGGTGGGCGAAGGGGGCGGTGGAGTTGCCGCGGCGGGGTCGGGTGAAGGGCCGGTGCCCGGGCGCGGCGGGGGGGCGGCGGACCGTGACGGGCTCGGCGGGCCCCCTCCTGCCTTGCCAGGGGGAGCCGGTCTCTGCCCCCAGTGTGGGGCGGGGTGAGCGGGGCCGCGGGGTAGCGCTCCGGGGAGCGGCTGCAGCCTCCCCCGTTCCCGTGGCTCCCCCGCCTACCCCGCCCCGAGGCGCCGCCGGCATCCCGGCCGCGTCTGGCCGGCCGCCTGCCGGGGTCCTCCCGCGCCCGGTCTGTCGCTCGGCTCCCGGGCGGTGATGGGGGAGGGCAGAGGGGGGAAGCGGCTGCCTCGCCGGCGCGGCTGGGGGCTGGCGGGGCAGCCGTGACTTGTGTCGCCTGGAGAAGGCAGCTGGGGGTGCGGGCAGCCGGCTGCGGGCGAGACAAAGGAGCTGCTCCCGCTCGTCTCCCCGGAGCGGGGGGCAGGCAGCGCGGTGCCTGCCAGCAGACTTGCCGCTCCTTCTGCTGGGCGCGAGTGCCTGCTCGTGGGAAGACTGAGGGCACAGTTTAGCGGCGTGCTGTGAAACACATTCATTCTAACCCGTCTCTTCGGTACGTCCGCGGGTAGGGATGCGAGCGGTGGCAGCAACAGTTATAATCGCTGAGAGTTTGCGGCTGAGGTTTGTAAGTAGGAAGTGCTGCAGACTGCAGGGGGTTGTGCCTGTGTAGGCTTCGATATTTAACTTCACGCATGTTAAACTGAAGGAGCTTTCCGTGTGCTTTTGTGTTTTAAAGGTAACGGTGAAAACAGAGGCAATGCCCGTGGACTTGTCTTGCTCCCTGTAATCCCGAAAGCCATCAGGTTTGTTTCCTGTCCAATTGTATTCTAACTCTATGCCAATAAAGCTCCTGAAGTCTTAAATTCAGGAGGAAAAGAGTTGTGTGCTCGAGGATTATTAAGTCTTGTTAGCATTGCTCTTTCATAATTTTTAATACACACTGCTAGTGCGTGAGAAGACGACTGCAGGCGAACAAAATATGGAAGTTTATTAAGTGATCGCTTTCAGGTTTGTTAGCTGCAAATTCAGAGTTGGTGATTAGTTCTTTTCTAAAGGCAACTTGAACAAATGACACTGCAAAGAAGCAAAAAGCAATTTTATGTAGCAAAGTGTAGAGTGACATCAGTGATTGCTTTTCATTGCATCTAAAAAGGCTTTTCTGCAGTTTTCCCCTCCAGTAATACAGCTAGATGCTACAGCATCTTTTCAGAAGTTTGTGCTTTCCACAGAATGCCTTCCTCTATGACAGTGCCTTGCTTTTGTTGTCCTCTCTGCTTTCCAAGTTCTTTTATGTTGTGAAAAGTAAGTAGCGTTGTAAAGCTTGGTCAAATTAACTTCCAATCTATTTTACTTTCATCAGTGAAATACTTCTGGTAAGAGTACTGTACTTTGAAGTTGAGTTTTAGATCCATCTGGCACTGTTCTTGGACGTTTTGTTTTTTTTTTCTCCAGAGTAAGAAGACAGTATGAAAATACTACTCTTGAAATGCAAAACTTGGCTGTTTCTCTTCTGTGATAATCTCTTTGTCAGACGAGGTACTTTTAGCAGGCCTTTTATCGAGAGGGGTGACAATTTTGAGGAAGTTTAGTAGTGCTTTGGATGATTTATTAACTGCAGCAATTCACTTCCTTTCACTGTTGAGCTGTTTTAAAGGTACAAGTTAAATTTATTCAGAGTGCTTCCTAAGAGGAAAAAGACTTTCACAGGCAGAGTTATGTTGAATTTCTGCCATAGTCTCCTGAATAGGAGGGTGGGAGGGTTTGCTTTCACTTGAGAGAGTCCATGGTAGACATGTTCACAGGCATAGCTGGGTAGTTAAGTCACTTGGATTCTAATTTTGCAAGGACTTGTATCACAAACAAGTATGCGTGTGAGAGATTGCAAGGCTAGGCACTACAAATGGTATGTGTCATCTATATTTTACTTAGCACAATGGGGCTGGCTCTAAGCTGGGAGAAGAGCCCATTTACTGATGCCTATGTTATGACTGTATCAAACCTAATAGTTGCTGAGTTAAAGTATAATTCTTAGCACGTGTTAGTGTAAAACCCCAATATCTTGAACCTTCTCTGTATGTTCATGTCAGGAAATGCATTTTCATTAAATCCTGCCTTAAGGTAAATGCTAGGTTCTCTCTTAACCCGTCACTGACTTTTTCGCATTGTATGTGTTAATCACCTTATTCATTCTGGAGACTTATATTATTAGTTATCAAATGTTGGCTAATGTCTGGCTATTTTAATTAGAAAATAAACATACATTTTTATGGCTTGACGTGACATCGTTTTGTTTCAGGTTGTGTGGAAGATGCGTAGTTTGAGAAATCTGCATGATTTGTAAGAGATAAGTCCCAGGCTTTCTTTTGGGACTAAGAGCCTGTGGAGTACTCTTTATATTCGAGGCTTTCAAATGAAGCTTTCATGAGGCTTAAATGTTTATGTTGATGAGAATATTAAAATGCAGTAGCAGTTGGACTCTTAACAAAGATCGCCTGGGCACTCTGCAAACATACAAAACCTATATTGGGAACAGCTTAGACTTAAATCCATTAGGTGGATCACCAAGTCAGGTTTCATTCCCAAGCCTTCACTTAGGCAAATACACTCTCTGTAATCTGGCATGCTTCCTCTCTTACAAATGGAAGATTGGGTACAAAGCTTATACTGAAGTCTGCCATAGGATTTGTGAGGTAAGTTTTGTTAGCATAAATGGAGATTACCTGTATGAATCGCAGCACTTGGATGTTACTTACAGTGTTACCAGTTACCAAGCAGTCAGTCTTCCAGGAGCAGTATGCATGAAGTTTAAGCAGCAGATCCTATCATGCTGTATAGGAAATGAGAAGCCTTGACGATATGACCTTCACTGTGTGCATGGTCTGTCTCCTTTGAAGTTAGGAGAGCTAGAGTCTGAATCTCTTACACTGTAGAAAAACTGAAGACTGCAAATTTGTATTGATCTTTTGAGGTGTAATAGCTTGATGACTGGAGTGACTCTGTTTAATTTCTAAGACTTCTTCTGTGGTAGTATGAAAATAAAATGTGCTTAAAACCTGCATTTTATATGCAGCATTTTTCAGTGTGGTTTGTACTTGGTAGGGTGTACTTGAAAGTATTTGTTGTTTTACTGGAACCTGATAGTTTTCCTGCTCAAAAAAATTACAGCTTTTGATTTGTTAATGCTATTCTGTTTAATTATGCAAGTATTAAAAAAAACCCCCGCTTTACTTAGAATTGTAGGCATGATATCTTTTCTTTAAAACCATGTTTTCTTTCTTTTCCAGAAAAAATGGCCCTTTTTGCAGTTAGCTGTCCTCAGTTGCCAGAATTGAAATGGTGGTGTGTTAAACGCACATTTGGGAGTAGAGAATGTGTTGGAATCAAAGCGTTTCTTTTTATTAGCATCAGTTAATTAGGAACTTAAATTGGATTAATTTATTTGAAATGCTTCTTGAGATAATCTTGGAAGGCAATAACAAAGTGATGTCAGGATAAGGACTGAAATCTGTGTCAGATCAGTCTCACTGAAGACAAGGAGTACTAAAGTATGAAAATGTTTTGAATGTGTAGCAACTGCATATTGCTGCAAGGCCGTGGTTAAAACTTCTAGGCTGCTCAAGCCTCTGCATGCCATTAAAATGTTTTATTAGTTCCTGCATTGGTCAGAATCTTCCCTGTGCTCTATAATGTATATTATAAGTGTATGCACACACTTTAGAGATTAAATACTTCTGCATGCTCTCAAGATTTTCTTTATAAATAACTTAAAATATGAGAAGTTATTTGAAAACATTGGTGAAATTTGAAAAGTTTTCCATGAGGCTGAGGGGTGAAATGCTTCTGCAGTTGTTCTTATTGTGAATCATTAGACTTCTATCAGAATTTGTGCCGGAACTTTGTTAGCATGAAAACTCAGATACTCCTGGATTAGGTTAAAAAAAACCCAAACCAAACCAACATTTGAAAGATCCAACAACTATAATATTTTTCAATTTATAGCACATCTAAAATAATGCAGGATATGAAGTGTTTTCTTCTACTTCTGGTGCAACTGTTGTGAAGCCTTTGTCCTAATTAGGACCATGTTCAAGAGCAGCAGAATAAAAATAGAATGTCGGCTTAGTCTGGGAGGGCGACTTATTTACAGCTATTTCTTTAGATGCATCCCCACATGAACTTACATACTTTGGTAACAACTGGAAAGGTAGTGAATGAAAACAGCATAACTTACAGCCCAAGTGAGTACTGAAATTGTCTGAATGTGACCCTTTCTTGTCATTGCAGTGCCAGAAATGGGAGGTTCTTGGTGTATTTATTTCAGTGTGATGAATTAAGGGCTCTGTTTATAAGGCTTCAGTGTAACTTCTAAATCATGTACAAATTTAATACAAGCGGGTTCCATAAACAGTTGTTACTAGGAGTATTATTTATTAGAACTGGAATCAATAAAGCATGTGGAGTTTGGACAGATATATAATAATCGTCACTATTCTGTATGGAGATTGCCATGAAAAGTGAGGGTGTGCGTGAAAACATATCTTAGTTTATTTTAAATGACCAGCATTGCTGAAGAATCATCTGATTGTTGAGAGGAAGATTGGAAATGGATTATCTCTCCAAAACAGATGTATGTTTGTGTTCTTCCATCTCAAACCTCTGTTGATATGAAAAGCTGTGTAGCAATCAAAACATAATAAAGAAATTTAGGTAAAAACAATACTAGCTGAGTAGTAAAACACACCTGTTGCTGATGCAAAAGTCGCTGAGTATTTGTATTCTATCCTGATTGGCATACTGAGCTCTCATTCTAAACTTAGTGATAGAAACTGTATGTTTTGGGTACTTTTGATAGCTATTAAAGATGTCTCTCTTAGGTAAGTGATAAGATATCCTTTACATTTTGTTACTTTTTTCTATTTGGAAGCTAACCTTTGATTAAAACAGCATAGTATGCTCTGAAGCTGCACTGGATACTAATTAACTCACTTCGGTGTTTAAAGCCATGCTGTCTCCTAACGGTTTCCTGCTGTTAGCACTGGATAAATATTTATGTTACAGCAAGGCATTAACTTCAACCTGATGAATAGTGCATACAACTTTAATATTTTTGTTAATACTAAACACCATGATCCAGTACTATTACTGTATTTTATTGCAATTCTTTTTTTGGAAAGGGGGGGGGGGGGGAGAAGGCCGTTACACTTTAAATATGCGATAGACAATTACATCTAATACTCAATAATTAAGCTGTTTAGCAGTCTGAGTATTGTACAGAAGCTAGTGCTGGATAATATAAGGTCTTCATGAATGTCTGGTTAATAGACGAGGCAGTACTATATCATTGTGGTTTGTTTTCAAGTACTTGAATCCCGTTCTCATATGTAAAGACAATTGTTTTGTATTTTTAATTTTTTTTAATCCTACAGTATTTGCTATACTAAAGAAAATGACTGGAATATGTGTAAAAGCATTAAGCTGACCTAATAAATCTTAAAAAACCTGCATTTAACAGGTTTTAAATACCAACCTCCATCTCTGAAAATTAGGATACTGTGAATATTTTCAAACAGTCTATCATGTAAGACACATTGGGTATCCTATAGTAACATCTCTATCTGAAGAAGCAAGCTATAGGATCTTCAGTTACAAAAAAGAAAACTTTTTTCTCCAGTAACACTCCTTCTCAGTGTTTGCTGGCTGAAGGAAATTGTGTTACTCTTCCAGAGCTGAAGCAGATTGCAAAATCAGACTGCAATGTCATATATTTTGTGTTAGGCTGATTAAGGGCATTTTTTTTTTTTGAAAGCGTGGGGAGGAGTGATATTGGGGAATTCTGTAGCTCTTGGTACTTAGTGTTAAAGCAATAATTCTATGTTTCTTACAGTAACTTTACACTGGATTTTGCCAGTGAAATTCTGAGTGTTCTCCTACAGTTTGTCATTAGTAGCATGTCTGGCTAAACCAATTACTGTCTACTCAGAATAATACCTTTCTTATTTACTTTCTTTAGGTTCTGCCAAAATACCTACCTGCTTCGTGTTGTGTGCTGTGGACATGCTACTGTTTTTACTCAGTTACAGCTTTTAGGCTCAATAAGCTGTAGTCTTTCCACTCACATCTCTCATGCTCCTAATTATATTGACGCCATATGTCAGGTGTATAAAGACTAATAGGCTCCTGCATTTTTTTCTCCTGCTTTGAACTAAATTCCCAGTGCAGCAGCCAGAGGAGCAGGTGAGAGGCTTTTGACAGTAATTCTGCACATCCATTTACACATGCATTCTGTAGCTTTGCCAGTGCTAGTATAGTATTTACCAATTCCTGCCTGTCATGAGAGAACATGATTTACATTTAATTGTAAAGCTGAGGAAAAAAAATTCAAGTTTCTCCCCCCCCTTTCTCAGCAGCATTTTGTGTCAGTACTGTAAATGATGGGTATTTTCACCACAGTGGTGGTGTGATGAGACACTATACTTCAGACAATCAAATTTGTCATGTTACTTAGTGAAACACAACAAAGGGAACATCTGTTTTGCAGAGCACTTGATACTGCTTGAAGTATCAGAATTCTATTGTTTCAGCTAGAATTGGTTGAAGTTTTGTTGAATTTTCAGTAATGTGTGCAAATATAGCAGAACTACTCTTCCAGCACTTTTGCATCATGTTAGAGATTGCGTAGATTAACAATCTCTGCTGATTTCAATTTTTTTGCTGCCATAGTAACTTTTGGCATACATATTTTCAGTATTATTCTTTTTGTTTTACACTAAAAAGAGTGTCTGAAGCATATGTATTTGCACTGGTTACCAAGAGTTCTTACTAGAATGTAATGGTTATTTGTGCAGTGATATTTTATCCTAAACTGTTGTTATTGGCAAACTGTAGCTGTACAGGTAAAACTGATAAGGATTTTCCACCTGAAACTTAACATAATCAGAGAAGATCTCTAAACTGTGCAGCTCCTTTGCATACATAATGCATACAGTAATTCATTCCTTAAGGAAGTAATGAAAATCTTTCATTCATTCATTCCTGTTTTAATGGTATCTTAAAGTGTCTTAGATATTTTGTCCTATTCTGGCAAAGAAGTGGATGATAGTTCACCTATGTTCACAGAGTTGCAGCAATTCAGTGAAATAGTGACAAGGACTAATTCGCTTAACCGTTTATAACTGCTTTTTAGTGTGGTAAAATAAAAGTCCTGTATAAATTCAGTAGCAGCAGTAGGATGTGGGTGTACTTGATGTCAAGGGAAGAAGGAACACCTAAAATAAGGTCCCTGCTTGTACAGTAAACAGAGGAACTGACAAAAGTGTGAATAGGAAGTTAACTGAGTGATGAAACAGGAACCAAATGATGCCACATTTACCCTTCAAGAGGTTCCTTAAATGTGTCTGTTGAACTTAAATGATAAGTGTACGATCCTTTTGTGTTGTGCAGTTATTAACCCCCACCGCCTGAATGTCATATTGTTTGAAAAGTGGCCATTCACTGAAATTATTTGTTATTTCCTCTCATGTGATATAGCTTGCTTTGCTGTTGGTTCATTGCAACTCCTCTTTTCTATAGGTATGATAGTTTTTATGAACGTAACGTGTTGCTTCCTAGGGTTGTTAAAGCTGTATTGATGTCGTTCAGCTCTGGTTCATTTGAGTCCACTGTGCCCCAAATGCATGTGTAGTCAGTGACCAGTTTCCACGTATTGTCATAATTGCATCTACCATTCAAGTGACTTTTCAGTTGTTGTTTGTAAGCAGAATACACTAAATCAAGTTCCAAGTTCATAGACTTCAGATTATTATAGAAACAAATTTTGACTACTTTGTTGTTAGGTTACAGAAATATTTGTCAGGCTCTAAATCATGATGCCTGTGCCCAAACCAGGGCTCTAAATATGTAACTGAATATTGAAGTAATGCTCCCTTCTTCTGGAAATACTAGATATGTAGGTCTTAAAGAATGCACTTAGAAATCAGGCATGTCTTGAGCAAAAGACATCTTGAGATTTTATGAGAATGCAAATAGAAGAAACAGGAAAAGAAAATGAATGCACGCTCTGGTATTTTTAATCTTAAACTGTTTTCTGCTATTTAAGTGATATCAATATAAATTCATTAGAAACTTTCTGTTGTTATGGCTTTGGAACAATGGCAGATAACTTGGTGATACCATTTACCTTGGAATTCTGTACATGAGTTGCTCTAATAAGAGTCCCTCTAGAACCTGTGTAACTTGAGTTTCATTAGATTTATATTTCTTTCTTGGAATAATTAATATTCTAAGTTTTAGATGCTGTCATGAAGTGGGAACTTCTTACTTGAAGAGCTTTTTCATCTAATATAAATCCAACCTAAATTAATATGCCCTACAATGTAAGACATTTAACACCTTTTTTTCTGCTTTGCCACTATTATGCTTTTGGGATTTGACTTTTTTTTTTTAAATTACAATACAAAGCAAGACATACAGGATAGTAAATTGTCTGAGACTTCAAGTTGCACATTCTTTGTTTGTACTACAGCTTTGAAATTATATGTGGTAATAGAGCATTTCATGTGTTAGATGTATTTTTTCTGAATGAGACAGAAGAGTGGGTCCTGCTGTTACTTTTTTAAAATTTCAGTTAAAGAAGTAATGTTTTTCTGTTGCTTATAGAGTACATAAAATACACAATGCTTAGATGCTCTGAAATGTTTTTCAAATTAATGTGTCCAGTCTTGTGAGCATTACAGGCTTGTGCAGGAGGGCTGTTGGGGGGAGGGAAGGGATGAGGAAGAATGAGAAAACTGCCATGGAGAGATAAAGCATATTTTTCCTGAAGCTGCTTAACACAGCATTATGTGCATGTATTGATAGATCATTTTAATTCTGTAATGTAACAGGAAGCAATCATCAACCACTCAAAGCAAACTAAATCCTAAGATTATTTTCAGTATTGATACACCCCTCCTCTGGAAAATGCACCTTTGTTTAGCTTTTTTTTCTTTCAAAATGAGCTACTAAAACACATATCAATAGACCACCATAAACATCTTTTTGCTATAAAATCTGTGCTGTATTCCTGATAGCAAGGTTCCTGCTTTTCTCTCATGATCTTTGGGGAAATTGTAGAATGGTATACTGGAGATAATATTTTGCAAATATTAAGTTATCAAGAATGCTAATGCTGCTACATTGGTAGAGTTAGGGTGATGGGACATATCATAGCACTCGTTTAAAATAATGCTCTGGAGTAAAAGTAAAATCAAACCCTTCTACTGCAGTCATATTTGATCACGTCTGATGTTATTACACTATATTGTAGATCTACCCAGGATAAACGCACCATAAAGTTATTCTTGCAGTGGACGAAGTTCTTAAAGCCTGTTTCTGGGACATCCAAATCATTGACCTATCCCAGGTTTTATGCCAGAAGCATAGTTTGTGCTTGTTTCAAATATGGTGTGTTGGACTTCCTCAGCTACAAGTGGAAATGGTTGAAAGGATAGTTCATATTTGTGGGTACATGAAAACTTATGAATGCTTGCAGAGTAGGAGTCCAAGTTGTAGAGGTAATCTTTAACTGGACACATGTGACTGTCTGGTGAAGGAGGGTATGATTTCAAAGCGGACAGAATTCTCTTTAAATGGTTTTCGTGCTAGTAATACTATTTTTAGATGTTTTTAGAACTTCGAACTTAACTAATTTTTGGCAAATAAAAATAAGTCACTTTTGAAGTACCTGTAACTCTTGCAACCTAAATCTCAGTTTGTTGAGCTCCCTGTGTTTTGTGGAGGCAGAAGGAAGATTCAGTTGAAATGAAGTCCTAAGAGCTGCTACAAAATTTCTTCCTCATAGGGCTTGTGTAATATCTTCTAAAGTCAGTTTCTGGCTTGCAGGTAGGCATCCCTGCCTTTCAAATTAAATGAGGTGTGGATACCTAGAATGGGGTTGGAAATAGGCAGAATCTCCCGAAATCTCATTCTCAGCCAGTGTAGTTGGGAAGTTTTGGCCAAAAGTGTTGCATTCTTAACGTTGCTACTAAAATGTAGAAGGTGAAGAGTATTAAAAATGGAAGGTGAAGAGCCTGCTCAACTCCTGTCCCTACTTCGTGAGCTGAGTCTTTTTCCTTCTGATAAGTCACTGCTGAGCTACTTGGCAGATGAATGCTTCTCCACTTGCTCTAGCTGAAACTACATGCTGTAATGGTAGAAGGTGTTGGAATCGCACCTTTAACGGTTGATGTTCAGAGGTGAAGTACAGCCTCTGCTCAATTCTCCACATGCTTTTTAGGTCATACTCAAGCTATTGTGCAGCATCTGCTTATGCATGTTTTACACTGAGAGTCTTTCCAATAGCTGAATTACCTGACACCTTTCTTTTTGATGGGTGGCTGAAAGTTCTGAACAAACTCTAATTTGAGATGACTTGCAATTTTCACTTAGAAAGGAAAACTTGTTTTTAAAATTAGCTTGCAGCAAACAGATTTCACAGCTAGATTAAATGAATAACTAATAGTAAAGTTATACTATAGTAGCACTGAAGTTTGAGGAAGCAAGGAACTAGATGTCACAGCATTGCTACCAAAATAATGCTCTGTGCTCTTGAAAAGACCATTGTTTGGTTCAAGACTTGTATGCAACACTGAAATGAGAGCTGCAACATAATTATTCTCTGTGCATGGTTTATTCTATTTCACTATTTTAAATTTGTCTTTGGGTTTCAGGGAAACTTCCTGACTTCAGAGGGATGTAGCATACTTTGGGCTTAGGGAAACTAGGGCGCATGAGAACAGTAACCTTACTTTGCTTGGGGTTCTATAAGGAACGTTTCTTCTAAGTGGATAATTTCTGCAGCACTGCTTTCCCTTACAGAAGCGGTAAGAGCGCTGTGTCATGTACTGTGGTATTGCCTGCTCATAGACACTCTTGACACAAGTTACAGGAATGCTGATACACAGAAAACAAACAAAATTTCTAAAGCTTTCTAGTTCTTATCAGCATAAAGAAGATACCTTTATTTTAATACTGTGGAATTTTGTGGCTAAAGCAAAGACTGGAAAACCTGTGTGGATTAGGTCACTTTTGTAGTATTAGTACACTGTTCCCTTTTACACATTTCTTTTTGTCATTTCAGTTATGTTTGGTTAAGCTTGTGGCTGTACTCACTTTAATGTTACTTTAAATTCTATTTCCTTATGATGCATATAGCTATTACCTTGATTTTTCTTTGTGTATGCTAAACTGTTAACTATATTAATCCAGAATAAGTAAGAACATATGTTAGACAAGATTTTTCAACTACAGTGTTTTATCTAAGACTAGGCTGTTTATATCTGTTCTTTCTTAAAAGATTTAATAAGATGTAAACAATAGTGTTTGCATGGAGTAAAAGAGAAGCAAGTATATTTCAGCTGCTAAGAAAAACTGTTTTGAAAGTAATAGCTCTTATTTTATTTTTCTATAATGAATGTAACTATTGGTATATTACAGATGATGGAAAAGCTAACACTTGAGGATATATTGCAAATGAAATAGCTTGAAAGAGAGTAGGGCTTCTGCAAGCTGGAGAATGGGATGTAGCTGGAGTAAGCTGGCTTACAGGTGGTCAGTTTTGACTGACTCTGCATTTACCAGTATGGCAGTTGCACTTGCAGTGTGATTTTGTGCAGAAGGCAGCAAGGAAGAAATAGTAAAGTAGGATTAGGAAAAAAAACCCCAAACCCAAAAACCTCAAGCTGTGGAAGTTACTTCATCTTAACTTCAGTTTGGCACTGTACTGCTAGGGCTGCTTTTGTACTGTTTTAACAATATAAATCTGACTTACTATGACTTGTATAAATTCAAGTGAATATATCAACTTGTAATCTTGTATCTCTATCTTGGCAAGTTGTTTAGCTGGCATGAGTCATTTGGTTGTCTTGAAAGAGTTATCTCCTTGCTGGTAAAGGGCAAGTACAAGGTTAGTTGCATACAAAGGCGGTTTGTAGTTGTTGTTTGCTAATCTGAAGTTGAGCAAATATAATTGCCAGGAGTCAAAGATGAGGATTAAAATCTTCAAAATCCTGTGCTTACAGAGATCCTACCTTCTGCTCAAGACTTTTTAGAAAGCTTTCATCATGAATGTTTTGGGTCGTGTGTGCCCATATAACTATTTCCTGGCATTGTAAGTAGTGTTATGACCTCAACTGTAGGTGGTTTTGGTGCTTAGTGGTGGTTGTTTTTTGTTTTCCTATTGATTGACTTGAAAGGTTGTAGAAGTCTGTGTTATAGTTTGATATGCCAAGTAGTTTTGTGTAGGTTTCTGGGCTGCAAAGTGTCAGTATTCTATGGTGCTGGATCCTTTGCACAAGAAACAACTGCATTTAGGGCAGTCATTTATAGTTTCTATACAGTCTAGTTAATGTATCCTTTCTTTCTTTAGAGCAACTAATTTTTTCCTTATTTGCTGTCATCAAAACTGAATTGAGGTCTGTCATCTGTGGGTGAATATTATTAGGCCTATGATTTTAAAAATTTGTAATGGATATTATTCAGGAGGACTTTTTCATTTGATGGGCAAATATCTATCACTTTGTCATATCCCAAGTGTATGTCAGCTGTTCAAGAAGCATATGTGCACAAGATCAGGAAATCTTATTTAAATCTATATAATAGAAAAGTCCATTGATCCCTGATTCTTCAAGGCTGATGTTCCACATTGTGATCTAAAGTGTAAGCTGCAAGTAAGGTGGTTGTTTCTAGCACTGATGGGGGCGGGGGGAAGCAGCAAAACAAAAATGCCCTTGGCAATATGAAAGTCAAACTGACTGCGTTTTCAGTTCCCAAGATTCAGTAACCTTTACAAACCACTGGGAACAAACAGGTTCAAAACAGTTACTTTTGTGTAGGTTCACTACCGTATTGTGAAGAAGACTGCAGTAATGACCATACTGAATCAGACCAAAATTTCTGAAATCTCATTGTCTAACAGTGGCTCTTAATAGAGGCCTAGAAAGGAACTGATAGGGGAAGCTGGAAGAGTGTTCTGGGGGAGCAACTTCTGACTTCCACTTTCTGATCTGGAAGAAGTGCTTGTGTATTTAGTGGCTGTGGATGGATTCCTCTGTGAATGTGTCCAGGCTTCTTTTTTCTGTGCATTTGTGAAGTTCATCTACTTGGGCTTGGGACTCAACGCATACTTCCTTCGCATTGGTTTTGGTAACTACTTCTGTTTGTTTTGAGCCTGTCAACTATAGTTTCACCTAATGCTTGTTAGTTCTCCTGTGTCCTGGTTTTGGCTGGGATAGAGCTAACTTTCTTCCTAGTAGCTTGTACAGTGTGTTTTGGATTTAGTGTGAGAATAATACTGGTAACACACTGATGTTTTAGTTGTTGCCACATAGTGCTTATCCTAAGTTAAGGATTTTTCAGTTTCCCATTCTCTGCCAGTGAGCAGGTGTACCAGAAGCTGGGAGGGAACATGGCCAGGACAGCTGACCTGAACTAGTCAAAGGGATATTCCATACTGTAGAATGTCATGCTCAGTATATAAACTGAGGGGATTTGGCTGGGAGGGGCTGATTGCTGCTTGGGCATTGGTCAGCGGGTGGTGAGCAGTTGTATTGTGCATCATTTTTCTTGGGTCTAATTTCTCTTTTTTTGTTATATTCCTTTTCATTACAATTATTATTGTTGTTGTTATAATTTATTATTATTATTATATTTTATTTTAGTTATTAAACTATTCTTATCTCAACTCATGTGTTTTACTTTTCCCCAGTTCTCCTCCCCATCCCACTAGGAGGGGGGAGGAGTGAGCGAGTGCTGCGTTGTGCTTAGTTGCTGGGTGGGGTTAAACCATGACATCCTGTTAGAAGATGCTGAACAGCCGTCTCTTGTCATTTTAAGAATTTGCTTGAGCCTGAATCAGTGATGCTTGGTGCTCCATAGCTATCTTGTTGACACTGCCTGATTTTTACACTGAAGATAGCAATTATCAGAGAGTGCTTGATACTGAGTCTTTGAGCAGTGCTTGCATTGTGTATTCGAATAGAGCACGTGACTGTTTCAGGCTTAGCACAATGGGGTTTCTTCTTTGTGCAAGACTGAAAAATGTCAAGAAGTCAGACCTGGCCTTTGTGGTTTCTGAAACTTGCCAGAGTGGTTTTTGAAGTCCACAGTAGCATTGGTTTCTTTTCTCGAGAGACTTTGAATGATTTGCTAGCCATTACTGCACCTACAAGTAGCTGTTTGAACAGGATAGCTTGACTATACTCAAAATTGTATAGTAAATGAACATATCACTATCACTAGAATGAGTTGTGCATTAATATCAGGAAAATACATTCTTTTCCTTGGCAATTTATTCAAGAATACACTTGCCTGAGTGCTGCTTCCTGTTCTGAGGCTTACAAGGATTATGTCTTTGTCTCTGAAACAAGCTGGGAGAGAAAAAGTGTCAGCAATGTGAATTTTAAGTATAGACTGTAGTCCTTAAGTGAACTTGATGTATGATGTAGAGCTGATTTAAAAAGTTTTTAATACTACTTGTACCACTTCAAAGGGTAAGAAAAGTTGAGTCCTAATTGGCCCTTCCCTACTTTTGTATACAAACTATTATAGAATAGAAGATTAATGCCTACCAGGGACTTGATCTCTTATGGGTCTGATACGTTCTAACAGAATGCTCACAAGTTTACTTCATTCCTCTTTTGGGATGAGTTGACAAATTTGGCTGATGGTTCATAAAAATCTTAACTTTCTGTTCCATGTTTCCCTTAGGCTAAAAAATTTTTTCTTAGCAAATAGTACAAACTTCCAAGCAGATACCTTTCAGATTAGATAAGAACACAGTATATGCCTTCCCTTTTCTTCCAGCAATTCCCAGAGGATGGGACTTGAGCAGTTTTTGGCTTCTGGTTTTGTTTATTCCAGCGCTGTGACTTCCACTACTGTGGTTCCACAAGGTCAGTTCTGCAGAACTCAAGAGTTCATTCTTCATCCAAGTCCAGCCTCCTTGTATTTAATCCAGTTTTCATTCACACATGTGCATTCTGTGGATGAATTCTACAAAGGCTGGGTAGATTTAAAGAATAGGAAAGCCACCTATTGAGAGAATTTATTTTTAAAGAACAACCTGTACATGTGGTGTTGGTGATTCCATTCAAGGCTATGATTTGATACTATTGTATTAAAAAAAGTCTTGAGTGATAGGTATGAAAAACTGAAGCCATTTAAGTAGAAGTATCCATTAGTAAGCTTGCCAGAGAATACATCTTAATTCATCTTGGTTTGCTCACCACCAGCTCGGTGCATAGCAACTTTTTCTCCCTCCTCTATTAAAAACAGCAAGTTTGTTAGTTCCTGTTGTATTTGTGCTGTAATGGAAAAAGGAATGGTCTTTGTAGAGAAAGGCTCTTCCAAACAAGACTTGCTTTTGTCAGATAACCTTGCTTGATATCTTATTGCAGTTGTACTACTCATCTTGAAACAAAGCAAAAATTGATATCTCCTATGTAAGGAGAGTTTTATTATAGTATTAGAATAGAGCAAGATCAATTTACAGCTCTCAGAGGCTGCTTATTACTTGGGAACAGATCCAGAGAACAGTCTTACCTCAAGCTATATCAAAATGGATTGCAGACTTTGAGTGGAATGTAAGTTAGATGTATTCTCTTGTTAATATTAGAGCTCAAGTTGCATATGTCCTAGGGTTCCAATGTTAGATATTAGTAAGGGCTGTATGGCTTTATGTATGCTTACTTTAAATAGATGTTCTACTAGGAAAGCTAGTCTGTTAATTGTTGTTTAGTATAAATCATATTTCTTGCTGCTAATCAAAGTTGAGAGTTGTGGAAAATACTCCAAAGTGCTTTTAACTCACAAGGCATAAACACACAGATAAATTTGCCATTTGTTAGCTGGGCTGCAGTAGCTATGCATGCTTTCATCCTGTGGCAAATGTGAAGTAATGTGAATAAGACCTGCAATGAAAGTGTGTCAACTAAAGTTGCCTTCATGTATGATATAAGCTAAGAATATGTGTCGAATAAAAGTTCAACAGAGATGTGACAACCTGACTGTTACTGAGATCCATCACAAATAATTTTGTGATATCATTTGAATCTTTGAGACGTCTTCCTCTTTCCTGCAACTGTCTTCCATCAGGACATCCCAATGACTCTGCCTCTTAATCTCTTGGAATGAGGAGCATGGGGACATTTGAAGCTGCTCTTTAATTTTAGTCAAAGTATTGTTAGATTTTGTCGTGGTTTAACCCCAGCCAGCAACTAAACACCACGCAGCCGCTCACTCACTTCCCCCCCACCCAGTGGGATGGGGGAGAAAATCGGGAAAAGAAGCAAAACCCGTGGGTTGAGATAAGAACGGTTTAATAGAACAGAAAAGAAGCAGCTAATAATGATAATGATAACACTAATAAATGACAACAGCAATAATGAAAGGATTGGAATGTACAAATGATGCGCAGTGCAATTGCTCACCACCCGCTGACCGACACCCAGCTAGTCCCTGAGCAGCAATCCCCCGCCCCCACTTCCCCGTTCCTATACTAGATGGGATGTCACATGGTATGGAATACACTGTTGGCCAGTTTGGGTCAGGTGCCCTGGCTCTGTCCTGTGCCAACTTCTTGTGCCCCTCCAGCTTTCCTGCTGGCTGGGCATGAGAAGCTGAAAAATCCTTGACATTAGTCTAAACACTACTGAGCAACAACTGAAGACATCAGTGTTATCAACATTCTTCGCATACTGAACTCAAAACATAGCACTGTACCAGCTACTAGGAAGACAGTTAACTCTATCCCAGCTGAAACCAGGACAGATTTGTAGGGACAAAAGCAATTTGTGTTTAAAGAAATTCTCAGACTCCACTCATCTGAACTCTTTGCAGGGACTTAAGAGGAAGAGATCAAGGAAAAAAGTCTATTCAAAGGGAATTACATGCTGATGTACCTTAAAACAAGACTTTTTTGGGGGAAATGCTGTGTAGTGCTTGCTGTATTGTTTGAATTTTCATTACGGTTTTGGTATTTATAAAGTACATTCTTAATATCATTTTACAGCTTTTTTTTCAAGGTAGCACATATTTACTTTACTTCATGTTGCTTTAATTCCATAGTGGCTGAGGTATCTAATGCTTACAGCAGCCTCTATCTTGCAGATGAATCCACTTTGATGGAGCTGTAATTAAGGCATGCTTTTGTAATCCTTTTGGGATTTTTTTCTGTAAAAGGTTAACAGATGCTATAAGTTAGGCCTTATTTTGGCCTACTTTGTGTTAAAAAATCCATTTTAGAGTTACTTTTTGTAAACTTTCTATGGGCTTCAGAAAAAAATGTATTGTTAACTGAAATTTGTTAATCCTTCCTTTAGAACAGTTTTGGGTTTGCTGACCCTGTCCATACCTTGTTGCAGTCCAACTTGATCTATTATTTAACTACACAAAATGTGGCAATCCTCAGCAAAACAGTAGGTTGTGTGCCTGTTTTAATAGACCCCATATACCTGATGTGTGAAATTGAGGCTTTTTTTCCTTCTAGGGAGAGATCGGTCTAACAGATAATCTTAATCTTTGTCTTCAATGAAAATAATTACAAATTGGATTTCTTATTTGTGACACTCAAATGTGTATTGCTGTGAATGCTTATGTGCCTGAGGTTAAACAGTGTATTCAGAAGGGTATATGCATTTTTAATGCATGGAGGTAAAGTAAGGACAGTCTATCTTCTGTGCATCCCAACTGCCTTAACTCTTAGTGGAATGCCTTTGCTACTTTAAAAATCAAAGACCCAATCAGTGAAAACTTTGTCCTGTTTCTTTTAGTTCAGCTTTTTATAGATTTAATTTCAAAAGTTCATGCTTTTGCCAAAAAAAGACTTGCCTTCAAATACACAGTCAAAAAAGCTTGAAGTATTGTCCTTAGTCCAATGGGTAATGCCAGCCAAGGATGCTCTTATTGTTTTTACTGTTCAAATGAATGCTGTGTTCCCTGGGAGCCTTTAATCTGAAAATAATGCTTGATGGATCAGTAGAAATAGGTGAAAAAAAAAAGCATCTCTTCAATAAATGTGGTATCCATGACTCCTCTGGACACTTCTAAATCATGGGTTTCTTGCTTTGAACAGTCAATATTAGCACAGGCATTTGTGCTATTAATGGGGCTCAGTAGGGAGTGGTTACTATTGTCAACCCTGCTGAAGCATGAGACATAGCAAAAGCCTTAGTCTGCCTTCACAGGAATGAAAGTAGGGCAAGTAGATTGTGTGATTCTGTAGGAACTGATGAGGTCGTTGCTTCCATAATTGTAGTAGAACTAGCCTTTGTGTTTGTTAGCACACACTATTATTCTTAAAAGCCTCACTTCACAGCAGGGTTTGACACACAACCTGTACCATTCAGAGGCTGCTATCCATATTACCATCATTATACCTTTAGAGACCATCAGTGCTGGTCAGAAAGAGTTCATATTTAGCTAGATGAGTTTTCTTCATGACAATCCTTCCTATTTCTTTGTTGATACAGGATGACAGAATGGATGAGGTTCGAATGGACCTCTGGAGATCATCAAGTCCAAACTCCTTTGCTCAAAGGAGTGAAAACTGGACAGGTTGCTCAGGATCTTGTCCAATTGGGTTTTGAATTTCTCCAAGGATGGAGACTTCAGCCACTCTGGGCAACCTGTTGCAGTGTTCAATAACCCTTACATGAAATTACATTTAAACCCTTTTTTAGTGTATTTCAATTTGTGCCTGTTGCCTCTTGTCCTATGACAGGACACCAATGAGAAGAGCCTGGCCCTATCTTCTTTATTCCCTCCCCTCAGGTAATTATCTACATTCATAAAATCCCCGTGAGCGTCTCTTTTCCAGGTTTAACAGTCCCGGCTCTCTCAGCCTCTCCTTATATGAGAGATGCTCCAGTTCGTCCGTCAGCTTTGTGGCCCTTTCCCAGACTCTCTCCAGTATGTCCATGGGTCTGTTGTGCTGGGGAGCCCAGTGCCCCAAATGTCTCATGAGGGCCAAGCGCAGGGAAGGATCACCTCCCTTGGCCTGCTGGTGATCTGGGGGCTGTTGGCCGTCATTGCCACAAGGGTGTGTGTGGGCTGGCTCACATTCCCCTTTTTCCTGAAGATGCCCAGGGCTTTTTCTGCAAAGCTGCTTTCCAGCTGTCTGGCCCCTGTGTGTGCTGGTGCCTGGGGTGGTTTGTCCCCAGGGCCAGGACTTGGCGTTGCCCTTCAAACTTCCTGAGATTTGTGTGTTGGCTCATGTCTCCTGCCTGTTGATGTCCCTGTGAATGGCAGCACCCCTCTGGGGTACCAGGCTCTCCTCCTGGTTTTGTGTTATCTGCAAATATGCTGAGGGTGAGCTCTGTCCCATCACCCATCTTCATTAATGAAGATGTTAAACCGTGCTGGCCCAGGTATTGACCCCTGGTGTACAGCAGTAATGCCAGGTCTCCAGCTGGGCTTTGTGCCACTGATCACAGCCCTATGAGCCTGGCAATGGAGGCAATTTTCTGTGCTCAGAATTCTGGGATTCCTGAGGGCTGCTCTTGCTGGTAACAACAGAAGCAAAGGTGGCAGTGAGTACCTCGGCCTTTTCCATATCTCCTGTCAGCAGGTCCTCTGCCCCATTCATCCATAGAGCCCTAGTCTTCCTGTTGCTGACGATATTTTTGCAAAAGCCAGTGAACCATCCTTGAACATTCTTGATCCTCCTTGTTTTGATCCTCCTTCCTATTGGGATCCTGTGCTCTATTATGTCATGGTCACTGCAGCTATGGCTGCCCTGACCTTCGCATTGCTGCCCAGTTTTTCCATGTTTGTAATTATGATGTTCAGCAGAGAGCCTGCCCTTGTTGGCTCCTCAGTAACCTCTTTCAGGAAGTTATAATCAGTGCACTCCAAAAACCTTCTGGGTTGCTCGTTCCCTGTTGTGTTGCCCTTCCAGGAGATAATAGGGTAGTTCATGTTCTATGTGAGGACCAGGTGCCTGTAAATGTGAGGCTTCTTTAGTTGTATGAACAAGGTCTCACGTATTTTGTCTTGATCAGGTGATGAGTAGCAGACACCTGCCACAATGTCACCCATGTTGGTCTGCCCTCTCATCCATGACCCATAAGCTCTCAGGTGTTTCATTGTCCATTGCAGGGCAGAGCTCCATGCATCCCTGCTGCTCTCCCAAATAAAGGGCAGCTTTCCTTCCTCACCATCCCAGACTGTCCTTAAAGAGCCCATGGTACTACCAGCCATGGTAGTAGTCTGGTCGTGTGAGCTATGCTGCTTTGTCTCAGTGATCTCATTGAGATCATAGCCCTGCAACTGCATGTTGACCACTAATTCCTCCTGCTTGGTTGCCATGCTGCGTGTTTGTTGGTGTATGGGCACTTCACAGAGGCACCCAGTCATGCTGATTTGCTAGAGCTTCCCCTATCATGCTGTCCTGCAGGCAGCGCTTCATATATGTGCTTACATTTGAGGTGGGGTCCTGGTTAGCTCTTTTTTTTTGTTTATGAGGTCTCTCTTCCCTACATCACTCTGTACCCTTTGCTTGGCAACCTGGTCTGCCCCTTCCTCGCTTGGCTGTGGATTGTCATCTACCTCCCCTGATGTTGCTGGTATCCTTCTTGTGGATCTGCCCCAACCCTCTACCTGCCAGGAGAAGCCTTTTAGTGGAGCTGCTGCTGCATTGTACCTCCTAGGTGTTTACAGCCACTGCTGCTATTTTCTCCAGAAATTAAATCTAACCCTGTCCAGCTTATAGTTCCTTAGCCCTTCCTTGTTTCCCTTTCATCTGCAGAAAGCACTGTTCTTGTATGCTTTGCGCAGACTTGCAAATCTTTCTGGAGTTGTAAGAGGAGATTGCCCTACCTGGTTCCCCATGGTTTTACCTGACCAGGTCATTTATTTTATGATAGTGCTAGTGCGGGAGGGCGGAAATCTCTGGTTGTTTATTATTTTGTATTAAAATGATTCAAGAATTTGCTGGACAGCCTGTTCAATTTTGTTCCTTTTGCCATGCATGTCTGAATAGTCAAATCCTTACAGCCATGTCTTATGCACTGAAAGATTTTGGTTGCTTTCTCTAAGTAAAGCCTTACTTAAGTATTTTTTTTTTCCCCTTGCTTTGGAGGGTTATAGTGAGCTCTCACTATTATCATGTCTGGTTCTTCTCCCTTTTAGGCTTCTTAAAATTCTCTGGATATATTCCACTGTAGTCTGGATTTCAGAACAAATTATTTGTATTCGTGTTATACAAGGCAATTCTTCCCTTCCCCTCTTTTCCTTGCTTGTCATTTGTCAACAAGCCCATACTTGGCTATCAGTACTTCATAACTAATTTTAAACTGGCAAAGCAAAACTTGATGGGATATCTCACATGACTGAACATTTCACCAAGTAAGTTTAAATTTTTTCCTCAGATGAGTATTTAATTTTGTTGTTGTTTGAAATCCATGTTCACAATTTGGATAAGGTAATGTGTATTCTTGAATAGTTTACCTATGCCTAGGGTATCCCTCACAGCATGCTTTTTTAACTTTTGATAGTTTTGTATCTTAATGGTACGTTGCTCTTTGTTTCAGAGTAAGCCATTCCAAAGGAGAGTTGTTTTTAAGTGTTTTCTCAAAAATTAAGAGAAATCAGAAATGAGTTTCAAAAGCCACTCTGCATCTCTTGTGTTCAAGTCTTAGTACTGATGATCTTGCTCTGTCTGAGAATTGTGCGGGTTGTTGGACAGGAGAGTCCATCTTAGGCTACATGCTGAGCCTTGTTGTTTTGCAGTTGCCATGGTGGGGGAGGATTGAAAGGTTTTCCATCAGTCTTTATTTCAGGGACCTTTTCCAAGTTAGGAATAGCAGTTGACTAGGAAAAACCTAAACAGTCATTTCTCTTCAGTGAGTCCATACAGTTTTATCTCAAGTTCTGTAAGCTGAAAAATAAATCGAAATTGAGAAGGTAATATTTTCTGTTTTCAAAATGCCATTTCTGCAAATCTTTGACTTATGGAGCTTCCCACGCAATACATATTTGGAATTTATTGAACTGCTGTACGTGAAGACTCCCATGCTTAATGCTTCCAGCAGCTTGCATAAGTGAGGTAGAATAAAAGTTCAAAGTAATGTCAGCATGTGAAATGTTAACAAGTAAAAGCATGATAAAATTAAATATTCACAGGGACTTAATTTTCATCATCTGTTTAATGCAGTGACTACAGAGTTTTCACAAACTGTGTTTGCTTATCCTTTCAGGCTGAAGGTTTTGGAACGGATGTTGGAAGATGTTAGCTGTGGATACTGGGGTTGTGGAGGAGTGGTTATCAGAGTTCAAGGTAATACACTCTCAGATACTTAGCCAGTAGTGTTTGAATTGCTGTTGGAGCAATATGCAAGAGTGCTTGATTGCTGTAGAAGATGAAGAAAAATAGTAACCTTGGATTTTGCTGAGATAATGTGATATATGCAAATGTATGCTTGAAAGGATTTTTTTTCTTGTCCTCTTTGGGATTAATACTTCCTGATACAGAGCAATGAAAATGTATATCACAGATGAATAGTCTTGTTGGTTTGAGTACAGACTAGACTTGACTATAGGTTTTGCTCTTGGCCTGCTTAGATACACTAGGAATGTGTTTTCCCATTTGTATAATGGAGTATGAGCTCCTTTGAAGGACTGCAGATAAGAAGTACTGTAAGAGCTATGAATAGTAAGTTTAAATCTACGGCTTCCAAAGCATTGTTAAAAAGATTAGATTTTTACCCTCCTCAGTACTGGCAGAAAATCTGTTTAGTGTTACAGAAGAGCTGTTCATGTAAACTGAAATTTGTGTTCTTTCAGAGTAATACTATATTCTGTAATAATGTTCATTAGCTGTGTACAGTCAGTCTTGAGAAAACTCCTTAAAGTATGGATCTGCAAACTCCTAAGTTTCACAGGGAAATTTCACTGGGATTTCACCTGTGAAACTCCTGGTTTTTATCTATTTCCCATCCAATGTCACTACATCCTGTATGAAACTGTCTGCAAAATGATAAAATGCAGTGTGTCTTCTGGCAATTTTGTTGTCCTGAAAACATGGTGATTTCTGCAGTAAAGATTTCATTGTGGAACGGGTTTTAGTTTATAGTAAACTCTGATAAATAGTAACTTGTAATAGAAAATTGTTGTTGAAATAGCTATTGTATTTTAATGATAAAAACTGCTTTTTCTAGCAGTTATACTATTTTTATTTCAGACACTGCCAGAAGCATCCATATCCAGCTATGCTACAAACTTGAAAGACAAGAGTGCTTTGATTTCATCTCTTTACAAAGTAATTCAGGAGCCACAGAATGAAGTGAGTATATTGGATCTATCACATAAAATGTCTGACATAACACCAGCAGAATAAAACAAGACCTTGTGTGCTAGTTAATTCTATTCTAACTGTTAATTCTGTTCTAACTATGTGATCTACAGAACTACTTGAAGAGCCTGCGTCAAAATGTTTGTTCTTACCAATGACATACTACCGTGGGAACAACTGATCATACTCACAGGCTTCAGGACTTGGGTATAGAATTGAGAAATAGGTTAAGGAATTGAAAAGATGTTTGAGACGGACAGAATTCTTTCTGTAATTCCGTATCACTTGAATGTGAATCTATAGCTATCAGAAGCTTGTGTGTTACAACCCAAGAGAAAAATGTTAATAGGTTTGCAATTCTTTTAAGTTATTGCTTAGGTTTTAGGTTTTTTGTTGTTGTCTTAAATACATACAGTATAAATATACGCATTTATACAGTGGATGTACCCTTGCTGAAATGATGGCAAAAAAAAGAAAAAAAAAACTGGGGGGAAGGGGTCAGGTTTGCTCTGTACCTGTGCCAGGAATGGTTCCATACCCCATGACTGCATTTGTTTTAAAGTGTCCAGGTGAGTTCAGAACATACTGAGCTGGTTTTAGTTGTGTCTTGTTAACTGTGTTGTCTTACTTTCTACCACCCAGTAAACCTTTGTGTATTATTTTAAAATTGCACCAAGTCCTTAATTCCTCTTCTGAAAAGATCCAGTATAAGGAACCTTTCTAAAGTTTGAGATGATGCCAGTAGTGGTCAGTGAATAAAACGTTTTCAGTACATACATTTTTAGAAGGAATGCTGGCAGAGAAACTCCCAGGTTGTTCAGCAAAGAAGAAATGTAATTTTACTTTGCTGCTCAGAAAGGCATTCTGAGTCATTCCAACTACTGAGTCAAGCCTGTCTGGTCTTCAGAATGCATATTAACATGTAAATTAATCTGATGAGTCTCCCTGTTCATAGCCAAATTGATACTTCCATATGTTCTTTGATGTCTTACTACTTCTGCCTGTCCCTGGGTTTCTCAGGGACCTTAGTAGCAGGGTGGTCAAGGCCCTGCAAATTCTGCTCAAAAAAGTTGTTGGGATAATTCTGGGGGCAAGGTATCAAAGATTTCCCTGTTAGTGAGACTTTGAATTGAAATGAAAAGCCGGTGCTGACACTGAGTGTTGTGCTGCCTTGGGAAAACAGTCCCAAAAATCTTTATTTGGACTGTTCTCAGAGTACCTGTCACTTTGTGGAAAGGGCTACTTCGAGCTCTCCACATTGTGAAAATACTTATAAACTAGCAGTTAAAAAGACAAGTAATTGCTTTCAACTGTTATTTGAGATCTATTAGCTGCATTGTGTAATGACAACTTGCTTTACAGTGTAGGATATGTTGCTGTCCTTTCTTACCTCATGTATGTAATGCAAAGGGGACAGATTGATGCGTGAACACTACAAATACTGCTGATATTAAAACCAGACAAACCATCCCATCTGTATACCTTTGAATATATGTACTTCTAATATAATTATCTGTACCTTAAAATTGTGATTAATCTTGTTTTGGGGGATGGATGTGTTCTTTTTTTTTAAGCATTTGAAAAGCAACCATGTATATTTTGCATCTGTGACTGTATTTTCCTGCTGGCTCATGTTTGTTTTTCATATGGGGTTTTTTGGTTTGCTTCTCCAAGAATTTAATAATCAATTTGTGAGATAAATGAACTACTTCTTTGCTGTAACAAAGAAATACCCAATTCATAGTAGCTTTGTTAGTAAAGCCTTTGTTAGTTACTTTTGAGGTTCCTGGGCCACCGATAGGTGAAAAATGTAATTCAATACAAGGGGAGTCTTCAGTAGATGTGAAGTTTTAAAGGACTTTTAATTGACTCAAGAGTCCAACAGTTTAAAAAAAAAAAAAAAAATTCTGAGGTTTGTTTCTTCACAAATTCAAGATTTTTTGCTTTCTACCTGAAATGCTATTGCTGCCCTTTCAGATAGTAGCCATGCAGGCATTTGCATTTGGAGTGTCTAACGCATTTGGATGCAGCTTAAAAGAAACAGGGATGAAACTGCTTGGACATTCTTCTGTTCCAGCATTAAAAATTGTTTCAGTTTGTATACCTTTTGGAACTGTTTTAGTTTAAAACAATATCTTGAAACGGCAACAATCATTAGTGTGTTTTGATATTAGGTTGTAGCATGTGGTGGCATTTTCAGGAAGAAAATCTGTTTTTTTTCTGATTAAGCATTTAAATGTGCTTGTACAAAGCTGTCTCAACTGAGATAATGATGTGAACATGGATACCTGTCATAGCTATTTATGTGCCTTTTAAAGTTCAAGCGCATCATTCTGAACTGATACTTCATTAAAGAAAGCATGCAAATTGTGTGAAATATGTAAGCTAAAGATGGAAAGCACTTGTGCTGGTAAAGTTTTCTAGAAGGATCTTTGATATTCTGCTCTTAAAACTGGCAACTAGTTTAGCTTGGCATGGTTTTTTTGCCTTTACTGTGCATTTTTCACAAACGATTTTTCCAAAGAGAAGATGTATTTGTCAGAAACTAAAAGTTCCTCTTTTTCTGAATTATTCAGATTGTCCCAAATTACTGCTAAAAAAGAACCAAAGCCTGCTAAGAGTCTTTGGTTTCAGAAGTAACTTTGGGAGGTAAGAAACGTTGACTCGATTTTCATTGTAGTCAAGAGGAAAAACTTAGGAGAGAAAGCAGTTTTTTTTTCTAGCGTGCTTCTCTGGTGGTGATGCCTCCTTTCCTGCAATAAAGGGAGGAAAATATAGAAGAATGGGTTTCTTACCTTTTTGAAAGCTTGCTCCATTGAAAAACTGAAGGTGTGACCTAGACAAATAGAAGAAGAACTGAGTGTTGTAGTTAGAATAAAATGGAAAAAGTGATCAGCATGTTACCAGCAGTAAAGTACATATGTATATTCCAGTTTTTAAGGATTTTCAGAAAGCTGTTGAGTAATATGCTTTCTGAAGTGCAGTGGCAATTCTAGTGATTATAGTATTTTTTCTCAGTGCAATCTCTAAAATACTCTAAAATGCATGTCTGGTTTGGATTCCATCATTTCAGGTTGAAACTTTTGGGGATTTTTTTGCACGAATACGTTTCAGTGAAGGTCTATTACTAGCCTAAACGTTCCTGGTGAATTTAGAATCTATTTCTGTGAGTCATATTGATGAACTGTTAAGACATTAAATCTTGGAGGTAAGAAACAAGGTAGCAAAACTAGTCCTTTAGGTATGTTACATTTGAATCCTGTCTTTCAGAGATTTGCAAGTGGAGAATGTCACATTTTATGTAATGCTTTTTTTTTATATACTAGCTGGAGCTGATAAAATGAATTCTAAATAGCTGGAATCTCACATTTCATTTTGTAAAGTTTGCTAATATAAATGCATCAACTGCCTAGATTCTTTTTCAGGGAGTAGTTTCTTAGATGATAGGGTCCTCCTATTTGTTATTACTTGCAAACAAATGATTTAGAAGATTGAATTAAAAATCCCCCTTTTCCCATCTCTACCTCACTTTTTTTTTTTAAGAAGAAATCCTTTTACAGTTCCAAACTCTTATTGATGGTTTGCTGTGTTTGCTGTGAAAAAGTATTTTTGAGCATGTACTTTTGAGATTTTCTTGAGACTTCAGTGTCCAGTTCAGCTGGCTTTGAAATTGCCTGCTGGTTTTGACAGTATTTTCCACATAGGTTAGGAATTCTCCTATCTAGGTGACAAAATAAAAATATAACTTCCATACATTGACACATGAGGGTTAACACTATGTTTTGTCCTCTAGCAGAGGTAGGTGGTAGCACAAGAATGCACATTAAACCCACAAACACAGTGCAAGCTGATTGCTTAATTGTTTTTAAGTCTTTTTTTTTTAACTTGTTCTAGCTCAACACTTCCAATTCAATGTATTACTTCCATTTATATCAGCTTAACAAATTTGATTGTAAAATTACACTTGAGGCTTCCAATTTCTGTCTCAAACCTATAAATACATTGAAGTTTCTAGAAGATTTTAATGAGAGTGGAAAAGTGATCTAATTCTACTGTATACTAAGTTATTGTAATAGTTTGAGTGTTATGCTGCTCTTCTCACTTCGTGGGTAAAAGCTTCTAGCAATCTGTGTGTACACTGCTGGAGCTCTAGAATAGCAAGACCTTTTGTTCAGGTACTTTTCCTGTATATTAGAGATATTGAGGGCATGGTACGAAGTGTGGTGATAACAAGTATCCTCTATATGCCTTTGTGGCTGGAGGAAGTGAGCCAAAACTGAGAGAAAGGAGCCATTGGAATTCTTTCTTCACATGGGATGGAAGGCTCTACTTTTATCATCTGAAAGTATGTTATAAGGGATGAAAAGTGTGTAAGGTGACTTAGGCAGTTATTTCATCAGTCACTCCCTAGTAGCTAAAACACAACATTTATCAGTTTACAGTTTTGTCCAAAGGATTGATCCACACAAAGTTTCAGTTTCTTGTAATGTTTTATTCATTTACAATTGTAATTTATATTTCAGCTTCTGGAACCAGTTTGTCATCAGCTCTTCGAGTTCTATCGCAGTGGTGAGAAACAATTGCTACGATTCACGCTGCAGTTTCTACCGGAATTGATGTGGTGCTATCTTGCTGTCTCAGCCAGCAGAGATTTGCAGAGCAGTGGATGTATAGAGGCTCTTCTCTTAGGAGTTTATAACTTGGTTTGTATTCGCATGTAATTATTCAGGCCTAAAATTATTTGTGTGCTTTTGGGGGATAATATAGAGTATTTTACTGGGAAATAATTAACAATTTTGTTTCAGAATTGAATTGAGTATCTCAGTTTTGACTCTTCAAATTGGTGTCCTTATCAGAAATCTGCAACATAACTTTTATTCTGGTGAATATTTTCTCTGCTCTTTTTGTGGTACCTGGAAAGTATTAATGCACTAATGGCTGAAGGAGCCAAAGGAGTCTTCTTAATTTTTTTGTTACTTAATTCTTGGTATGGTGATTAAACTGAAATTCTGCTTGAGAACTTTAAGGTGCTACTTTTGAAGTGGTTGCCAATATTTTCTGGGGTATTTTGACTAGAAAACACAAAAAATCACTTTCAACAAGTTCTTAGTACTTGGCTGCTGAAGAGATTGCTTAGCTTTGAGAAATTAAATGTGTGTTTTCATTTTGTAATAACCTTGACATTTTTTCATATTTTGTATGAAAAGATACTGTTTGTTACTAAATTACTGCTTTAAAGAACAGAATTATGAAGGAACCTTTAAGAGCACAATATTTTAGTTATGCATTTAGTCTTTTTACGGCTATTATGAAACCCTTAGTGTTATGTCCATTGGAATTCTCTTCAGTGCAGTTTGTATGTTCTGGATGTTTTAGGAAGGCTTTCTGGGAAGTGAAACAGTGATGAACTTCAAGTCTCCTCTTCCCATTCTGAAAATCTGGAGAAAGCATCTCCCATCCTTCTTCTAAAAGTAATCTCAAGTGTCTTTACCAAGCGAGTGAAAACATTTTTTCACCCAGGAGTCTACCTAAAAACCTGAGCCCTTATATTCAACTCCTCTTTAGGCAGAGTACAGGCTTCATGTGCTTTCTGTGTGCTTAGTTATATCTGAGAAGAAAAACATTCCCGGAAAGCGTTTGGTATATCTTAAGCCTTAAGTCAATTAACTCCTTTATTTCCATGATGAAGTAATCTAAAATGGTTGATGGACACATCTATAATTGCTTGTCTTTCTCCTAGAAGAGAGTATACAAGGTTGAAAAGGTAATAGGTGACCTGCTTAGATACTTATTTTCTATTTAAACAGCTACTTTATGTTTTCAAAAGCAAGAGGAAAGATGTAGCCTAATACAAATAGTAGTCCTTCTGTAAATATGTACAGTGGTCTCTTGGAACTTGAGGGAATTAATATGCTCAGCAGAGTCCTGCAGTTTCTTACTGAAGGAAATCGAAAAATTAAGTATTGCTTAGAATAATTTTAAATTCACTATGTTGTCAGGGGTTTGGAATTATTGTGGCTGAACCTTGAGATCATGAACTGGTTTGTTCTACCTTCAGCTTGGAGACTTATAGTGGTACTGCATGCAGTTGATATTTTTGGCTTTCCTGGCTGTATGTATCAGTTTTTTTCTAATGTGCTTCCGATCTTGAAATGCACTCCTAAAACTTAATTACAAATCTGATTAGAATGAAGAGTCAAAATATTGATATTTCTAGATTTTAAAAGGTTGGATGTACCCAATTTCTCTTCCCTTCTCCTCCCATATATTGGGGAAACTGTTTTCCCTGTGGATGCAGCAGCAATACTGAAAATTTAAGGTATCAGTGGTGTATGTGGAGAGTGGAGGAGCTGTATAACTCTTCAGACAGAACAGCTCTGTATGACTTTTTGATACTTTTCAGTCTTCCTTTACTGCTTCATAGTCTACTTTAAGACATGAGTTTTAATAATTACTATGTGAAGTTAGTCCTTCAGCCTTCCAAGGCATGGGTGTTAAGAGACACCGAAGCTCCTCTCTAATCTCTACCTTTGGCTATATGAAATCTGCTGCTGAAATATAGCAGAAAAAAATAAAAAGTTCTTTTCTGTGTGGTGTTGATTATTAGTCAGGTCTGCTTTGGAACTTCTGAAGTTTTTTGTTTGAAGTACTTCAATGTTCTTCTGTGATTCGTAGGCACTTCTTTTTTTTTTTCCTTCCCCTTACCCATTAGTCTTCTACTAACTTACAGGAGTGAGAAGTCTGTCAACATACTGCTATGGTGGTATCTTGCAGGAAAGTAGCTTCTCCAAAGCTTTGCATCCATGCTTTTTTTAACTCTATAAGTATGGAATTATCAGACTTGGGCCTTTGCAAATACTATGATGTCTGCTACTATCAAATCATATGAGGCTGCAGTCATTCTAGAGCTATAATATTTCCAAAACAAATTACTTGTAGCATCATTACTTGATGGGTAAATAGTTTTCAGAACAGAATTATTGAGCATTAACCTTTACAATTAGCAAATAGTGTATAATTAAAGACAACACTGTTTAAACATACTGAGATTTCCAGTTAGTGTTTTTAAGGTGGACTATATATGTAAATGCATGTGCCCTTTGCAAAATCATTTGAATAGTTTTCAGAAACAAAGCAAATGCACTGCAATAGGAAGCAAATACAGAGATAATTTCTAGCTCGTAGCTCGGATTGTTATAGTATCCCTATCTGTCCCTATAATAATTTGTTGGCTTTCTTTAACCATTCACCCCCACCTAGCATTTAACATTTTTGAATGTCTAGTTTCTGTAGTACAGTGTAACCATTGGTATCTTCTATCTTTTTCAGGAGATAGTTGACAAAGAGGGACATAGCAAAGTGCTGAGTTTCACAATTCCATCTTTGTCCAAACCTTCAGTCTATCATGAAGTAAGTGACATCTACAATATAAAGTTGTTACTGATCGAGAAAGGCAGTACGCTTTGGAGACCTGTTTGTTAAGAATAAAAGTGAGAAGTAGCTTTAACGTGTTGCATGATGACATAGGAACATATTTCTTGGTCTTCTGAGTACTAACTGGTCTCTGAGGCCTCTTCAGGACTGAATAGTCATAACTCCATAATATCCATGCACCAACTATGTCTAGTTTTTTGTTTTTTTTTTTTATTCCTTGTTCTGAAGCCATGTACCTTATCTGGCGTAAAATAACTTCCCAAGTCTAAGATGGCTAAGCAGTCAGATAACCTTAAATCTGTTGAAAATTTATGTACAAATATGGTGATGCTGATTGTTGTCTATTTTCACTTGCGTTGTAGTAAGACTTCAGGCAGACGTGTTTTGAATGACCCTTTTTCCTTTAGCCTTCCAGCATTGGCTCCATGGCTCTCACTGAAGGAGCTTTATCGCAGCATGGTTTGTCCAGGGTTGTATACAGTGGACCTCATCCTCAGAGGGAGATGTTAACAGCACAGAACAGGTGAAATTGTGTAATAGGATTTTGCTTGAGAATCACTAATGAATCTTAACTTCTTATAATTTGTAATATAGTTATAGACTGAAGGTAGATAGGTGTATGCTGTGTTTTGTGGTGGGTTTTTTTGTTTTTAAACACAAGTAAATGTAGATGCAGAAAGATTAGCAGTGTATATTACTACATGAAGAGGAAAAGCTTACAGAACCAAACTACTCAATTGTCAATTTTATTGAAACGAAATACCAGATCTGTTCAAATAACTCTTGCGAATTTCTGTGTAAACTTGTTTTCTTTTCAAAAATAAAATTGGTAATGTAATTCTAATGTTTCTTGTAAATCCCAGGTTTGAAGTGCTGACTTTCCTTCTGCTTTGTTACAATGCTGCCTTAAGCTACATGCCTGCAGTTTCTCTTCAGTCGTTGTGTCAAATTTGTTCAAGGTAATTTCTGTAGGTTGACTACACTTAAAATGGCATTTTCAACTTGAAATACAATCGTGGTTTTTTTTTTTATTTTAAATTTCAAACAAAAATTTCAGGTTCCAAAAGCTGCTTGTAAACTTGACTTGTTTTTTCATAAGAGTTTACAGCTGCATTATTTGCTTTTAAAGTATCTCTTGCATAACTTTGGGTTGATATCTCAAAATGGGGAAGCAATGACCTGGCTCATATGCAGTACTGTTAAGTGGAGAAGTCCTATCAAGGGAACTGTTTGTTTTTAATCAAAGTAGTTGTAGGTGTGTTAACCAAATGAAATCAGGAACGTCTTCTAAAATCTTGGTACATTTTGCATTGCAAGCTTACTAAATATATTTGGATGCTGTGCAAGTTGAAACTTCTTGAAATCATAGTAGATCTTGAAACTAGAAATACATCCATTCTAACAGATACTTTGGCTATTTCCAAAATCTGCTGTTACTTCAAAAAACAAAACATGCCCGCCCCCCACAACCCACCTCAGCTTTAATTACAGTGTCTATTTTTGATCCATTTCTTTTTCAAAGGGGAGGAACTGGTAGTAAACATGTCTATCTCTAGGTTTCTGAAAGTGGACTTTGGGTTAAGGAAAAAATTAGAATGCTCTCGTTAACTCAGGAAACCCAAGAGAGACCTAGAAGTCAACTACACCAACTTTTTACCAGTCAGAGTTTCCAGGTTCCTCACACAAACAAAACAAGGTAATGGATGCCTGTGAGATCCTTTCCTCCTTGGAGGAGGTGGGAGAGCATTGGAGCACTTGGCAATATTTACAAGAGTCTTTACAAGATCTTTGTTAGATATGCTGGTCTAAAATTTAAGGTGGAAAATATTTAAAAACTAAGGATTGTGGACAGGAAACTGATGTTGCTTATTCTGTTTGATTAGGTTTTGATTGAATTCGGGATAAATAATTTTTTAAAAGCCTCCAAAAAACCCCAAGCAAATTACCAGTAGATGCAAGCAAGTCTTTCTACTTCAAAATGTTGACTGTTTGGATACTGAATTATTTGATACTACACAATTTGACTTTTATCTTAGTTCTTCATTCCCTACTGGTTTTGGCATCCATATTTCTCTGCTTACTGAAAATCTCACCCTGACAGCATTTTAGGGATTCAAGGGAATATGTGTCAGACCAGAATTATGGCTAAATACTGATGCTCAGAGCAGCAGTTGACCAACTCTATAAAGTGTCAGCATAAGCCTGGGGTTTATGGAATTACCTTCAATACCAGATGAGTGCATAGAGGGTAGGTATTCTATACCCATAGGTATCTTAACCTCATGAAGTTTGACAAGGCCAAGTGCAAGGCCCTGCACCTGTGTTGGGGCAATCCCCAATATCAGTACAGCCTGAGGGATGAATGGATTGAGAGCAGCACTGTGGAGAAGAGACTGGGGATACGGTGCAATATGCACTTGTAGCCCAGAAAGCCAATCGTATCTTAGACTGCATAAAAAGAAGTGTAGCCAGCAGGTCGAGGGAGGTCATTCTTCCCTTCTCCTCAGCTCTTGTGAGACCCCACCTGGAGTACTGCATTCAGCTCTGGGGTCCCCAGTAAAAGAAAGACATGGACCTGTTTTGTGGACCTTTGGGTCCAGAGGAGGGCCACAAAAATGTTCAGAGGGTTGGAACACCTCTCCTATGAAGAAAGGCTGAGGGTTGGGGTTGTTCAGCCTGGAGAACAGAAGACTTCAGGAAGACCTTATTGCAGCCCTTCAATATATATAAGGGAGGCTTATAAGAAAGATGAGAGGGGCTTTTTACCAGGACCTGTAGTGACAGGACAAGGGACAACAGTTTTAAATTGAACGAGGGTCAATTTAGATTGGACATAAGGAAGAAATTTTTTACGATGAGAGTGGTGAGGCACTGGACCAGGTTGCCCAGAGAGGTTGTGGATGCCCCATCACTGGAAGTGTTCAAGGTCAGGTTGGACACAGGGCTTTGAACAACCTGGTCTAGTAGAAGATGTCCTGGCCCGTGGTGGGGGTTGGTGTGTGGAAATTGATGATCTTTAAAGGTACCTGCTGACCCAAACCATTCTTTGATTTTTCCTTTATAAACATCTCATGATGTTTTCGTTTCCTTGCATGTTCTCACTAGTGTGGCTTCCTGTCTTTCCTAATGAAGTGTTTAAAATCTTTTTTGTTGTTGTTTTTATTTGGAGATACTGTGATATCAGCATGAAGAGTCAAATTTAGATCACACTAGGTACAAAGTACATACTAGGAGGGTTGCTGAGCCATAGAGATCTTGGGGGCGCTGTCTGCTTTTTGTGGGGGTGGTGTTTTTTTGTGGGATGTTTTTGTTTGGGGTGTTTTTTGGTTTTTTAAGTAGCCAAAGCAGAAGATGAGCTGCAGGATAGAGGAGGAGAGGAAAAAAGTGCAGTAGGTTAGTGGCAAAGTTAGCAGTAATAAAAAAAGGCTCCTGAAATCTCTATTACAGATGTAATTTGAAAGGTACTACAATACAATCTTAATTCAATATTTTTTTTCTGGAAAAAATGTATTTAAGAGGAGTTTTACAAGCTCTCTGGTATTGAAGCTGAAGAACTGAAGCTTTCTGAGACTAAACCTTCTAGTCTATGGTTTGGAGAAGGAAATACTTTGATTAATGTCATTAAAGGTCATTCCAGAAGTCCAGTAATAGCCAATGAACTAAATATCTAACTACCCATTTATCTTTGATTTCCAAAATATTTTGACTACAGAGCCTGATGTGGAATTTAGTTCAGAACTAAATTCTAAAGCTGACTTTTACTGGATTTTAGAATAATTTTACGAATGTGACGCTTCTGGTTTCTTTGCTTGAAAACTTGTATACAGCTTCCATATTATATGCAATGACGCTTATGTTTCTGTCTGTAATATTAATAGTTGCTATGCTGCTTTATTTCCTTAAATACCATTAACTTATTTTTTTTGTCCGTTCTGCAGCAAATGTGTGGATTTAGAATGGCTTTTACTGGCGGTCTTCTTCCATGTTCCACTATAGTATAAATGTAACAGGAGTGTCTAGGACGTCTCTTGTTTTGAAGCATTTGAACACTGCCGGTAGAGGGCATACCCTTCTTTCATAACAAGAAATAGTCTGCTTCAGCACAGGGTTGTTGATGGATGCCTTCCTGTGGGTCTATTGTAATTAAAATGCATACTAAACACCTTGCTGTGTAGTGTTCTTTACAAAGGTGGTTCTACATTATTTGCTAACGACAAATGCATGATTTCTTTAGAATTTGTGTCTGTGGATATCCTCGCCAACAAGTGAGAAAGTACAAGGGAGTCAACAGTAGGATTCCAGTTTCATCTGAATTCATGGTGCAAATGCTAACAGGGATTTATTATGCCTTGTAAGTTGTTTGGGGTTTTTTTATATGCTTACGAAATAAAGAAATGTCAGCTTACTTTCTACACTCATTTAGGCATGCTACCTTTGAAATGTTTTATTTTCTAGTGGACAGATGCTGTGTCTAGCAATAAGGTCCTCAGGAAGAGAACATAGCTCTCCAACTAGTTGGCTGAAGTTACCTATCTCATATTGGGGAAAGAGGGATAGAACAGCACTTAATAGGTATAACTGCTGATGTGAAAATATCTCTTAAAAAAACCTTTTCCAACTGTTCTCTGCTGTCCACATTTTTGCATGCTTAGTTTTGACATCAGTCTAGTTAAGGAAAAAAGGTCTTATTTTTTCTCTGAAATGCTGATGTCATCTACCCTTTGACAGTCATGTTAATGTGTGAAGCTCTTATTAACTGAAATAATTACAGACTAGTAACACAGGAATACTAAAAAGGTGGAGTAATATTAAAATAATCCTGTTTGAATTTCAGAATATTTCATGACTAGCTGATCAATAACTAATTATGTCATTTTTAAACTGCTCAGGGTGGCCAATGAAAATAAAACTTTGTCTCCGTAGGCGCTACTTCAGAACAAGTTCTCTAAATAGCAGGCTTACTGCTGATGAACACAAGTAGATCAACTCCTCTAAATTGAGCTCTTAAGGAACACTAAATCTGTGAAGGTTATGTGACCAAGAAGGTTCATCTGTTGATATAGATGTTTATTATTATGTATGTATTTACCTTTGTAGTTATAATGGAGAATGGGACCTGGCTCGTAAAGCTATGGATGACATTTTGTATAGAGCACAGCTGGAACTGTATCCAGAACCTCTGCTGGTAGGTATTGTATTTCAACATTTTTTGAATAGAATTTTTAGTCTAGGAAGTCCTTCTTGTGAACACGCATGATGCAACATCACACCAGGAACCTAAATCCCACAAGGTCTATGTGGCTGTGCTCATGTGAATAGTTACATCTGTAAGTATGCACACACACCCACAAGTATTTTCAATGTACTTAGTTACTTTGTCATCTTCCCTAGTGAACAAGCTATTTTCAGTAGAACACTTCTAAGTCTTGAAAGCTTAGATGATAGTGCAGAAGCACTCTGAAGTAATAGCCACATCTTTAAACTGGAAACTTTGTTTTAAAAAGTGGCAAGTATTGGTTCCCAGAGGTATTGCAACCAGCATTCTTTTATAACCTGTGCAAAAAGTTAGTGTTTTTTTGACCTTAAACTGGAATTGTACACAGTATTCTTCTTGGAGTAATAAGAATCCCCTGACAGAATTCTTCTAAAATTTGGATCTTCACGTTAAGAAATTAACTGCTTCTTTTGTGTTCTAGGTTGCTAATGCAATAAAAGCTTCACTGCCTCAGGGTGCCATGAAATCTAGTAAAGAAGGTACAAGATGCATTCAGGTTGAAATTACACCTACTTCATCCAGGATATCAAGAAATGCTGTGACTAGCATGTCTATCCGAGGGCATAGATGGAAAAGGCATGGTAAGAAACACATTTTGCAGTGAATTCTCAACTTCCTACAGATGTTTAAAATAATATTGAGAATTTTATTATTGCACATCTTCATTGCTAGTAAGCAAGCAGCAGTTTGGAGTTTTTTATTTTCTTGACTGGTGAACAGGAATCTTAATGCAGTTCAGATGAAGTGTATTCTTTATTTCCTTAATCGTGTGTTTAAAAAAAAACCAACCCAAAAAACCAAAACCCACCAAACCCACACAAAACCCCTTTTTGTTAAAGGGAGCTGTACAAAATTATTGATTCTTTAAAGAAGCTGATGTTCTGGTTTTCTTCTGAAAAGTAGTCTATAGTAACCTGAAGCAAAGCAAATATTTAACAGCTTTACCACAGAACCTCATCTGTCTTAAATTATTTAAATAAAAATAGTATTTAAGGGTAGAGGGATGAATCATTATGTTTGGGTCTTGTGGTTTAACCCCAGCCGGCAACTAAGCACCACACAGCCACTCGCTCACTCCCCCCACAGCGGGATGGGGGAGAGAATCAGAAGGGTAAAAGTGGGAAAATTCATGGGTTGAGGTACAGACAATTAATTAGATAAAGCAAAAGCTGTGCACACAAGGAAAGCAAAACAAGGAATTCATTCACCACTTCCCATCGGCAGGCAGGTGTTCAGCCATCTCCAGGAAAGCAGGGCTCCATCACACGTAATGGTTACTTGGGGAGACAAACACCATCACTCCAAACATCCCCCCCCTCCTTTTTTTCCCCAGCTTTGTGCTGAGCATGCCGCCATATGGTCTGGGATATCCCTTTGGTCAGTTGGGGTCAGCTGTCCCAGCTGTGCCCCCTCCCAACTTCTTGTGCCCCCCCAGCCTCCTCGCTGGTGGGGTGGGGTGAGAAGCAGAAAAGGCCTTGGCTTTGTGGAAGCACTGCTTAGCAGTAACTAAAACATCCCTGTGTTATCAACGCTGTTTCCAGCACAAATCCAAAACATAGCCCCATACTAGCTACTATGAAGAAAATTAACTCCCAGCCAAAACCAGCACATTTGGGCAAACTAATATAAGGTCTTCCACGAAGTAGAATGCAGGTCTGGGCTGAGAAGTATAAAAAATGGTGCTGAATGTACTGCAAAAGGAGAAACATTAGATTCCACTTCTACCATCTTCGGATGAGGGAAGAGCCACTGGACCAGCAGTCGAAATGGGCAACAGCTGCTTCTGCTGGGCTTGTAATTCTGACGACAGGCTAAGTGAGTGAGTGTAGATAAGAATGCTCTTTGAATAGGTTCAATAAAGATTCTGAACTAGTATCATTAAAATTTCTGTATTTTGTGCACTGTATGAGCTTTTGTAGTATATGGACAGTTCGGTTAGAAAAGTATTGCCAAGTTACTTGTCATTACTTGACTGAGAGGTAATTCATGTAAGTATTGAAGAAATTACTTACAAATATGCTGGTAGAAGATGACTTTAAAATAATGATAGAGTTTTCTGAGCAGTACTGGTACACATTGGTGGTAGTAGTACCAATAGTAAGCTGCCAGAGGGGGTGAGGGGCAAGGAAAGGTAAAATAACCAAACTTCTTTTCAATTGATTAAAAACTGCTTAAAACTGTTGGACAGAGCTAAGGAGCAAAACATTAGTGTCTTTAACTTGAGTGAGGTCCAACAGCAAGTCATTACTGAAATCCCAAGACTCCCAAGGACCATTTTAGTCTTTATTATTTATTTTCCTTTCTTCAGGCTTACAGTTGTTGACCAGGGATTATTGACCAGGTGCAAGAAAACTGTATGATAGCTCAGCTTTTAAATGGACAAATGCCCTCTGAAGCTTGGCAATTTTGTCAGCTATTATTTTTGAGTGGTTCTGATGCTTGTTCAAATGAGGTGGTGAAGGGGAACATGGATTAAGGGTACTGAGTGCTAGTTCATTCAGAGGAATTAAAAGTGTATTAAAATAAACATTGCCTTTGTCTTTTCATTTACAGAAAAAACAAAATAAAAATGTTAGAGAATCAGTATTGGAACCATCCTTCCAAGAATGCAAATTTTTCAGCAAATACAGTAATCTAGAAGTTTTTACAATTATTGCCTTCTTGCAGGGGGTAATGCTTGATGAAGTTCAAGGAAAAATGTGTGGGACAAGTGTGCCCTGCAGCAGATAACAGTAAGGTGAAAGGGAAATGAGAATAATAGTAGGACTCATAGAAATGGGGTGCAATGCTGTGTTTTATGGGAGTCTCATAAAACAGGACAATTTGAGAGAAATGGTGATAATCTAGGCAGTATGACCCAAGTGAGGAATAGTCAGCGTTTAGGAATGAGGATTGAAAGATTAAGGACTTTTTAAAAAAAAAAAAAAAAAAAAAAAAAAAAAGCTCGTCAACATTTTGTTTGGGTTATTGGGAAAACTTTGGATTTGCCTCAATGGTACAGCATTTAATGAATAATAAGAAAATTACCTGGTGGAGGGTGGGGGTGAAGGGGAACTTGTATAGCAGGTTGCGGGAGTAGTTGTAAACTTTAGGCTAGTTTAAAGGCCAAAACTGAGTCTATGGTATCTTTGACTAACTGTCCGGTTGCTTTGTTTTAAATGGTAAATGTTCCATGCATATACCACTTCAGCTAATCTCCTCAAAATTTTCATTATAAAGTACTCACAAAATTGTTGTTTGTGACTTGAAAAGCCTTTTCAAAAGTCAGAGTGGATGGTCTCCTGATTTCAAAATTCCTAATAACATAATTCAGTGCCCCACAATGCCTGATGTAAGAAAGATAGAGAATGGGTCTTCACAGTCAGCATGCAGAAAGAGTAACAAGGCTTGTGCTTACAGATGCTTGTTTAATTAAAATAAATACTGGAATTGGTAGAAATCTGATGACAAACCGTGTACCTCCTGACCATTATCCTCTCTCCCATGGTGTAATGGGAAAAAATGTATTTGGGGGTTTTATTTTTGTTCTTCAGTATAATAAAAATGAGTTGTAAAAATGGATTTAGGAGGCTAGAGGAGACAGCTGAGAGGTAGTTTGATCTTGTACATTACGTGGACCAGAAGACCTGATGAAGCAAAGTATCTCTTGGGGAAGCAAGGGCAGCAACTTTCAATCACTAGCTATTTGTGTAAAACAAATAAAATAATGTCAGCTGCAAATGTGATTGGCTGTAAAGCACGGGCTTTATTTTTTTATATTTTAAAAGTTATGAAAGTTTTCAGACGTTAGATCTTGCTAGCCTTTGCTAGAACTCTAGATTGAAGTCAGTTTTGAAAAAAGGTCGACTTAACTTTTAATCTTGTTGTGATACTCAACCCTTTAACTTGTTCATTAGAGCTGTTACTTAGGACTATTTTTAAAATCGAATAAGTATTGTGAATTTGGACTTCCAAGGTAGGTACTTTAGAGGTACTAAAAGTGAAGGTCACTTGCAAAATGGATTCACCTAATCACAAATGGATAGTATTTATAGTCAGTTGATACTAGCCACCTCTTAGCAACCAATTATTTAGTGCTATTGAATTGGATTGCCTATCAATCATAAAGCTTAAAAAAGAGGAGCGTTAGCTCCTTTATCTAGCATTAGTTTTTTGTAGTGTTCATGTTTTAAAAACAAGCCTTGAATGGCATCTCCATTTCTGTTCACAAATAGAGGAGAACCAGAAGAATCATACAGTGTGTGAGGGACATAAACACCTAAATGGATAGTTATTTATGGAAGCTAGGAAAAAAAACAAAGCAAGTACTAGCAACACTTTCCTTACTAATGTAAAACCTGCCAAACTGCCCTATAGAAGCGTTGCTTGGGAAAAACTCCTGTGTGTAGAGGTAATGCATGTGAGAGAAATACTCTGATGTAACAGACTGAGTAAGAAGAGCTAAGCAGATGTTGATAATGTACATAACACAAAACCAAAGACGTCAACTAGAGAAGAAGGGCAAGATGTTAATTTTTTTCCCCATTGCAGAAATTGACTTTCATGTAGTATACAAGGTTTAGAAACATTAGTCTTTGAATCTCTGTGGAGAGAATTTTCTTACTTTTTTTGAAACAGTATTAATTCCTGAAATAGTTATAAATTTTAGGAATCTGGAATGAATGTTAATTTGGGGATATAAGCTTGATGCTTTTGTGAATAATTAAAAATGCTAGCATTGTTGTGCAGGAAATGCAGCTTGAGCTTGTGGGGGTTAAAATTTAATTACAATCCAAATGGACAAGTTGCCTGTGCAATCTGAAGTAAATGACGTAGGCAACTGTAATGATAAAGTAGATTATGATTGAAATATCTTTTAAATTAATTCTTAGCAGCTAGTAATCATGAAATGTATTTATCAAGGTTGGTTGTATCACTTGAAGCATTCAGAAATGTGACTCCAAATGCATTTTCAGTCAACTGCTATGGGAATATTTATATTAACTTTCAAACTAACATAATTATTCAGTTTTGTCTACACTATTTAGCAGTGTTTTTCATTTTCTCTTTTGCTAGATTGCCTTGTGCACTAGCTATTAATACCTCTTTCTCAAAGATAGACCCCCACAGTCATCCAACTTGAAGCAGTATTATTTTCAAAACCAAGCACTATGAAGCCGAAGGTTTGTTTTAGGTGTTCTTAAAAGTTTTGAAATAAGGAGGGGATGCTACTGTGAAGGACATGGATTGTGTAGTCTTATCCCTGCCACAAGACTGTAGATGCTATGGTAGACAGTGTTAATAGGAGTTGAGATACCCAGTATCCCATTTTTTCATTAATTTCCTCCTGTAGCTCAGTGTTAAACTCAGAGAAAGGTATATTCCCTTTCATTAGAAGTAGTTAATAGCATTTAACTAAAAGATTAGACAATTATGCTGAGTAAAACTCTTAGGTTAAAAACTCTTAAGTTATTTGGTTTTTTTCCCCAGTTCATTGTGGTAATGGTTACACAGCTGTCGGAATGCATCAGTGATGGGTAAAGTGCTGATAACACAGTAGGATATTACATTTAGAAATGCACACCACCAAACAACAATAACTAAGTAGCGCTGTTATACAAAAGCTCTAACAAAAGAATTATTCCTCTGTTCCTCTGATTTCTGCTGTGCACTCAGTCTCCTTTCTTTGGAGCTGGATGCTGTTAATTAGTGCTTTTCTGCCCTTGGTGGGGAAGGGACTGGCAGTAAGCTCTGTTCTGCCCTCTGCTCTCTCTGGTGTCCTGGCTCTAAATGAAGTTTCTAGCAGAATCAACTTGTGCATATGGAAACCAGTGGATCAGTTCTGCTGAAATAAGGCGCCTGTAGCTGCACTGATGGGGTAGCAGGAAGGAGTTTGAAGATTGCCATAGGAAAGTCACAGGTACCTCACTCCAGTAAAATTAGACCAATGAGGCCAATCAGACCGTTGATGATCTCTCCTCACTAACCTTTCTGCTCCTATGTTTTTAGACAAAAGGCTATATTTGATGGTGGTGGTATTATCATTATTGTAATTGTTATTATTATTTATTTATTATTATTACTATTGCAGCTCATGATGCTCAGTTGTTACCTTTGTTACTGATGATAGAAGACTTCTGCAGGAAGTGCTGTTAGGAGTTATACTTGGAAACAGTTTTAGCTTGAGTTTCCTGCCAAATATCAGGAAGTTAGTGGCTAATAGCAGCAATTATCAGTGCTGTTTCCTTTGGATAGTACAACTTGTTAAACAGATACTTTCATTAGTAGTTGACTAGTTAGAAAGAATCATGATATTTAGCATTTGCAGGTAAAATCAGGGATAGCTCTTACACCAGGAGACAATGATGTCCATCCCTGCCAGAATAACCTTCTAGCTCTGAGACTTACTTCATTGTTGTGATAAGTGCAGACAGCACAAATGCTAGTGAAAAGCCCAGTGCTGTAGCCCTCTTGACCTAAAGTACACCGTGCCTGCACAAGAGTCCTCAGTGTGGGGACAGGGGGAAGAGAGAATCCCCTCCAGCTAAAAAACATGAGAGCTGCTGCTGTGAAAAACCATCTCCTCATAAATTCCTCTGGTTTTGGACTTCATACTGTCAGTTCAATGTCTGGACTGCCAAATTCTGTTACGTGCAGTAGCAAACTGGCAGTAAAGTCTGGGCGGCCCTTACTTAATCCTCAGGTCTGAAAGAGCTGTGTTACGAATAAAACAGGGATTCAGTTGAGCTTTATTCTGAGCTGTGCTTTTAGTGCATTTGTAGTCTTGTCAAGTTTGTGGCCATAGTATTTGTATATAGCATATGTATATAACACAAATAGAATATATAACTATATAGCACATAGTGTAGTTTTTGCTTCTCTTCACTTGTATTTCCCTGGTATACATCTTCATGGAGGATGTGCTGTGACTATCTGTAACTGACAGCTGCTCTTTTTCTCTTCTCCAGGTCATCTAAATGCAGTTTTGTGGTTGTAGAGCTAGTGCTGACAAAGCAATTCTGAATACTTTTAAAAGGCCTTCAGATACTGAGAATACTTCAAACACTGTGGAGCTGACAGGTCACTAGGATTGTAACTTGTTACTTGCATATGCTTGGAATTTCCATACAGTTTCAACTCCCATTTTTATTTTCACTTTTTTCCTCTCAAGAGTTCATCCTTCTCAAACCTATCTTCATCTAATGCAGACAGGCATCTGAGACGGGATTTGTTTTACCAGGAACTTGTAGGAACTATTGCATTCTTATAATTAAATATCATTATTAAATCTCTTGTGCTTACACATAACCATCATTCTCACATTTTGGGTAGCAGTTGAGTTTCCTGTTTGCTTGGGGATTTTTGGCTATGTCTGCAGGAATCTTTGACTGCCTTGAATAATTTTTTGGCCAGGCTGAGCACCTGTATATCTGCTGTTGATGACTTATCCAGATGAAAAGTAATCTTGGAACTAAGCTGCATTGGGTTTTGCCTTAATTTCTTTTTTTTTTTTTTTCCCCCCAGTGGTGCAGAAAGTTGTAGTGCTTTCCCTCCCCGCAGCTTAATCCCTGTTTTCTCAACTGTACTTAGTAACTGACTTTGTGTGACACAAGTTTATTGCAAACTAATTTAGTTGTAAGCCCATGTAAGAAGCTTAAAAAGGCTGAGTAGATCAACATTTATGTTATTTTATTAGTAGGTGGCAAAAAGTGCAGTAAAAGTCCATAGATTTTTATCTGAATAAGTTGATTTTAGTAACTGGAGAATTTTCCTACTTGTAAATATCTTTCTGGTTGAAAATCGTTTTTTGAAATGAAGAAACAAAATGGAAGTCAAAGGGTGCTTGTGTTGGCTTAGTTGTTTCACTGTTAGTTGACCACTGTGCAGCATCATGATATTGTATGTGTACAATTTCCAGTCTTCATGATAACACATGAAGTTGATATGCCATTTCATTGTAAAAATAAGTTTAATTTTAGCATGGTGATACAGAGAATATAGTCATAAAAGTGAATTATGGAGAGTTCTTTGATTTCTGATAATCTCTGAATGTTTGTTTCGTGATCCTCAGAAATTTCAATTTTGAAAGATCAAGCATGGGGCTTTCCAGTATGTGGATGCAGGCCAGTAATTGGAAGGTTGAAGCCTGCAATTTAGAAATAAAGCAAAATTCCATACTCACTAATTTTGCTAATTAACAAGAGGTTAATATGTGAACATCTGCTTTAATTTATAATGCTTTAGTCATCTGTATCTATTGGCTTTTGTTTCATGTTTTGTTTCAGACATCTTTTGTTGTTTTTTTTTTTTCTTATCCATCTTTAATTCTAGAACAACCAGAGAATGGTAATGATGCTACTGAATTGGGCAACTTTATCATACCTGAGATTAGTGTCACAAGTGTGGCTGGAGAGAGGACCGGGAATGGGGAAAAGAGCAGAGCACTAGCAGAGAATGATGTTCAGCATTTACAGGGAGTACAGGAAACAGCTACAGATCCTAGAACTGACAGCAAAGGCATGCCAGAAATCAGGAGGCAAAAATCTGTAAGAAAAATGATGGAGGATGGAATAAACTCATCTGGCAGAGTGCAGTTTTAGCAGAGCACTTGTAGCTGCACTCTAAGGTACCACTGTTGATTGAAAGGGTCACTGCTGCATGTTTGGAGAATTAAAGTATGCAGTTAATATATTTGCATGTGTAATAACACAAATGCATGTATTGCACACAGCTTCGTCTGTGCCACAGACAATGATGACATACTTATAAGTAGATTTATTTAATCTGCAGAAAATACACTGTGAGACTCAACATACCTTTGAGTTTATTAAGCATATTTATTGGGTTTACAAAATCTGGTGATCAATGGTATGAAGAATCCATCAAAATGGATGTGAAAGGTATCTCGCTGTGTACCTCAGATTTTCCAAATTCCACCTTTCACAGTATACTGGAGATCTCATGTGCTTGAGTTTCCTACTCGTACCACCAGACCTATGATGCAGAAGGTGACCTTTCAGTCCTAAGGCATTCTTGGGTTGCTAAACGTGCAGGTGCCATATTGGGTGTCCTGGGGCATTGATCACATACCTTTATAATTAATGAGCTTTGCAAAATCATATATTGGAGCACTTGCTCAAAATAAGATTTACGCTTTTTTGTTCTGTGTGGTACCTTCTAATCTGTAAATTTCTAATCTGCATGAATTAACAAGACTGCATTTTTTTTTTTTCCCAAAAATTACTGCAAAATGAGATTGTGGGCATGCTTTTTTGATCTAGTTAATGCAGCATTATTTGCTGTAACTTTGTATCCTAATGACCCTTAATTCCAAAATGTAATGGAATAGGTAAGTGTTTTGTCTTCTGTTCTCTGTTCCGTTGCTGTATGGCTTCATGCTTGTAAATATCAAAATCTAGCAATACATAAAATCAATGTGAGAAAGGAAATTGCTAATTCTTTATTTCTTTTTCTACCATGCAGGTAATACTGATTTAGCAATTCAAGAAGAACTGATAGAAGTATCTGAAACTGATGAAGGTTTTTACTCTAGGGCTACCTCTAGTACAAGTCAGTCTGCCCTATCTAGCAGCAGCAACACGAGCAGTAAGAACCTTTTAGGGAAGAGCCAACGAAGGTCTGGAGGAAACAAAGCTGGAGGAAAAGAAAAAGAAGGAGAAACCTGCAGAGAACACTTGTCACGAAAACAAACTCAGAGAGCCATGAGTGAGAATCTAGAGCTTGTCTCTCTGAAGAGACTAACACTGACAACTAGCCAGTCCCTGCCTAAGCCAGGTAGCCATGGTCTGGCCAGAACGACCACTACTGTGTTTAGTAAATCCTTTGAACAGGTCAGTGGTGTCACAGTTCCAAATAATCGTGGAGGTATATCTGGTACAGAGGCAAACAGGTTTTCAGCTTGCAGTCTTCAGGAAGAAAAACTGATATATGGAACAGAAAGAACAGATCTTCCAATTTTAAGCAAACAACCTAATCAGCAGCGACCTCCTAGTATTAGCATAACTTTGTCAACAGATTGATATTAAATTGGCAAGTATGAAAAATAGAATATTGAGGGTTTATGCTGATATTGGTACATTGGTACATTAAGCTCCTTGATATGTTATACATTACTTTCGTAAACCTCAAGCCCATAAATTCTTATTTGGCTCACGTTTGACAGTAACAGTAAATAGACAACAGTTGTAATTATTTTGCATCAACTTCTAATAGCTTGGGAAGTTCCTCTTTGACTTGCTGTATTTATACACCTGATTGCTTACAGCTTCATGTGAAGTTTACAGCTTCACCAATTTAACAAGCATTGATAGGTTGTTTAGCCACTGACCAAGATGTGTGGCTTTTTACAAATGCACAGTACGGGAACAAGTAGAGCCTCTTTCCCAGACTCTACTTTTTGACTACCACTTGGCATAGGCAAAACTGCAAGTACTTGTTTTACTTTATAAGAGGAGTCTTGCAGTATGGACATGAAATCTTGGAACGGCTTTGTAAGAGCAAACATTCTTTTATGTTAGTCATGAGAAAGCTGTGCTTACATGTAAGGTTAAAACTAGAAGTATCAGTTCAGTGTTCGCTGTATGGCGGTTTTGTAATGTTAGTACACATTGGAATGTTCATACTTCTTTATGCCTATATGAGTCTGAATTACAGATGCATTTTGTTTTTTCTATATGTCTTTTGAAACTGGGCCAAAAGTCATACAGCAGCAGTACTTGTGGATGGGAGTTCTTGTCAGTTGCTGTAGTAGTCACTCTTTAGACTTACAAATTGTGTGACACTGTCTGTCTTTCAGATTCTTAAATATCAGGCACAAAACTACTCATTGAAAAGTCACTGTCATCAGTATTTTTATTATTTACGGGGAAGAGATGTGCTTCTGTAACAATGTTATGTAGGAAATAAGGTATGAGCCCTTTGCACTGACTCAAGCAAATCAGGAGTGTGAATGTGTTTAACATGAACTTCTTATCTTGAGAATACTACCAAAGGATGCATACTTTCAGTAACTTGCAAGCACAAAGGGAAATTGTAATGTAAATATAACTAGCACTGTAATTCCTAGTCTTCTATATCTATTATTTTTCTAGTGTGAAATTCTAAAACAGCAGCCTGTTCAAGGTTACCTAACCTTCAACCTTCAGTTAGTTTGGTGACCTTGTTTGATACCAACTTTTATAACATTAAGATTTTAATTAAAAATGGACATTAAAACTTCTTTTGCAGAAATTTGAAGAAGCAATAGCTGACAAAACCAATCCAGTAGCAGTGATTAGCTGATAAACAGGCAATATATTATTATGAGCAGAGAAATAGGATGAAGATCTAAGGCACGGTCATTCCCAACTGTCCAGGTCTCTGTACCTAGTGATCCCTTATTGTCAAGAACCTTGTAACAAAACAAACACTAAAATTCTGGTAGGCTTTCCTGTTTGCCTGGAGATAAGTTTAGCTATCCGTTTTTGACTTAAACTGAAGCACAAGTAACTTTTAAGCAGCTAATGTTATTCAGGTGTATAGCAATTAATAAGCTGGTTAATTAATGAAAAGAGATGGGGAGACATAGTTGATAGGGTCAAGTAAGTTGTATAATTCTACTTCTAAGACTGCAGACTAGATGTGTATGTTTCTTAATATTCACCAAAGTCTGTGGAATAGCTGCATCTGTCTATAGATATTTGTCTTCACCCGAGAGCCTGAGTTTAAACGAATGTGCCACACTTTCTCATTCTTCAGTTTGTTGTGTGACACTGTTCTATTCCAGTAATGAGTATTTCACCTTTTTACAGTGAAGTGTTTTCTTAATTGTACAGGAAAACTCACATTCCTAATGTATAAACTACAAGTTTGTCCTGTTTAGTGTTTAATACTTTGGCCAGTGAAATAAACTGGTTCTTTGAAGTTGTATGTTTTTGTAAATACTTTGTACAGCAGAAAATTTTGCCTTTTTTTACAGGTTTTTCTGCAGTACACATTAGACAGCACAGTTGTTTCAGATTGACTAATACATATGGCTGCTGGAGCATTCATAACCACAAGCAGTAGAAGGGTTTTAGGCAGCTGATAGCAGACACTGGCTAGCACTACAGATACTTGAATGTGTTTTCCTTTCCTTGAAGTTTGTTCTAGATGTTATGAAGAAATAGCCTGCAGAACTTAGAGCTGCCTCCTGATCTGCTCATGCAATGTAGCATTTAAGAATACTTTGGAAACACTTTACAGTAATTTAAATTGAAACATAAACTAGAATAGATAAATTAAATTGCAAGTGACAAATGTTTGTTGTGATGGTATTACTTGTGAGTTAGTGTTAAGGGACTAGAATTTTTAAGTAATTCTACTGGTTTTGGTTTGTTTCATTTAGTTCATGATTGTTTGTTATTTCCACGGTAGACACTCTTTGAAGCTGGATGTTGGTATAGAAGATGTTTATTATACTGGGAAGATTTAGTCACTTTAGCTATAAATAATTAGAATTTCAAAGGATCTAAAATTCCATAAAATATACATATGTAATGTAGCTACCAGTATTGTAAACATTGTAAGTCAGTGTTAAAGTTAAGTTAGTTTATCCTTTTATTTTATCCAGCTAATTATTCTAACTGTGCTCTGGCTTGAAGCCAAGACATAGGCTTATATTCGTACAGCTGAAATTACATAAAGCTTTATACCTTTTTGAGAAAATGATAGAAGGAAAGGGTTTTGGTACTAAAGGCTGCTGTTTCTATACATATGTGGCTTTATATAAATGCATATGTATTTGTCTCTGGAGCAACTTACACAATGAGCATGGTTTTTGTGAACTGACATCACACCTTGACACTGATTGAGTCTAAAGAATTTCTTTCCTCATGTGAGTAATAAAACTTTCAGTTGTTCTTCCTTTTCTTAAAAATGGGGGGAAAGAAAAAAAGGCAGGATAGGGGAGAGGGAGGGCAGAATTATTTGTTGTCCAAATATCCACGGTGCAGGAATGGGGGGCAGAGGGGGGGGGAAGTAGGGCAGGAAGCAGATATATTAATTCTTCCACAGTATTTCTAAAATTGTCAAGATCTTGGGTTTTGAGCATTATCTGATCACTTTAGGCTGATGAATGAAAAATGTATTTTGAAGAAATAGATGTCTTCTATTAGTGTAAGGAAAACCTATTAAGCCATCCCATACTGCAGTCTACCCAGGAGTGGGTAGTTCTGATGAATACACTCCAAACATCATACATGGCTGCACCATTCTGCAGGAAAAATGTTATGTAGGAGTGAAGCATCTCAAATTATAACAAGAGAAGTTGTTTTAATGCTGACGTTTGTAACTGACCTTACTGTTGTACATCAAAGGGCACTGTTTCCAGTGATGGCTTTGAGCAGCAACACTTTCAAAACTGTTGAAGCTGAGAATAATTATTTTTGTTGTAAGAATCTGTAACATTTGTGCAAAAAGCATATGGCCTCTAACCACTTGCTGTAGAGCTGCAATGACTTTTCTGAAGGGAGTGAAATGTCCTTGAATTGCCTTGAATACCTGACAGATTTGACAGGTAGAGAAATATATAGCTATTTTAGCTACACTTCTCTCTAAGGAGGTCTCTGATTTCTGTGAGGATTCTAGAAATTTCTAACTTAATTATTATGTCTGATATCTTTTGTCAATGTTTGAGGCTTACAGTGCTGTATATAGGTGTGTAATATATTACCTTTTGTATTTGTATAATTCTACTTCTAAGACTAGATGTGTACGTTTCTTAATATTCACCAGTCTGTGGAATAGCTGCATCTGTCTATAGATGTTTGTTTTCACCTGAGAGCCTGAGTTTAAATGAATGTGCCACGCTTTCTCATTCTTCAGTTTGTTGCGTGACACTGTTCTATTCCAGTGATGCAGTATTTTGCCTTTTTACAGTGAAGTGTTTTCTTAACTGTACGTGAAAACTTACATTCCTAATGTATAAACTACAAGTTTGTCTTGTTTAGCGTTTAATATTTTGGCCAGTAAAATAAACTGGTTTGTTTTTTTGAAGTTGTATGCTTTTGTAAATACTTTGTACGGCAGAAAATTCTGCCTCTTCTTCACAGGCTTTGCTGAAATACACATTAGACAGCAACATATTTGTTCGGTTTTCATTATATGCATCTAGAAGTCATAGTAAGGTTGACTGTATTACTTAAAATATGCTGAATACCCATTTTACAGAGCATAGGCTCTGCAAATGCAGCCCTGTCAGGTAAGACACCATGCATAAACCACTTGGCTGAAGAAACACTGACTGACAGGTGAAAGGTAGGTTCAAGCAGATGAGTTGTAAACTGGTTGGTGGCAGAAGTAGATGACTGTCCTGTCAGTAATGTAGCACAACTTGGGCAACTTGGTAGTTTTGATGGTCTTAAGTGGTTTGATACACAGCCATTATCTGCAATGTGCCTTTATTATTAGATATTCTATCCAGCAATCTTCACAATGTTTCTGTGACCTGCTGGTGATCTGGGGGCTGTTGGCCGTCATTGCCACAAGGGTGTGTGTGGGCTGGCTCACATTCCCCTTTTTCCTGAAGATGCCCAGGGCTTTTTCTGCAAAGCTGCTTTCCAGCTGTCTGGCCCCTGTGTGTGCTGGTGCCTGGGGTGGTTTGTCCCCAGGGCCAGGACTTGGCGTTGCCCTTCAAACTTCCTGAGATTTGTGTGTTGGCTCATGTCTCCTGCCTGTTGATGTCCCTGTGAATGGCAGCACCCCTCTGGGGTACCAGGCTCTCCTCCTGGTTTTGTGTTATCTGCAAATATGCTGAGGGTGAGCTCTGTCCCATCACCCATCTTCATTAATGAAGATGTTAAACCGTGCTGGCCCAGGTATTGACCCCTGGTGTACAGCAGTAATGCCAGGTCTCCAGCTGGGCTTTGTGCCACTGATCACAGCCCTTTGAGCCTGGCAATGGAGGCAATTTTCTGTGCTCAGAATTCTGGGATTCCTGAGGGCTGCTCTTGCTAGTAACAACAGAAGCAAAGGTGGCAGTGAGTACCTCGGCCTTTTCCATATCTCCTGTCAGCAGGTCCTCTGCCCCACTCACTGTGGACCCCTATTTTTCCCTAGTCTTCCTGTTGCTGATGATATCTCTGCTAAAGCTTTTCTTGTTGCCCTTCACCTTCCTTGCCAGATTCCACTATGTTTGGGCTTTGGTTTTCCTAACTCCATCTGTGCATGCTTGGGTAGTGCATCTATAATCCCCCTATGTCCCCTGCTCTTGCTTCTACCTCTTGTACACTTTTTTCATGTCTAAGTTTAGTGGAGAGCTCCTTGTTCATGCATCCAGCTCTCCTGCCACCTCTGCTTGACTTTGTGTGTGGGGATGGACCATTTTTGAGCCTGGAGGAGATGGTTCTTGAACATTGTGATGGGTTGACCCTGGCTGGACACCAGGTGCCCACCAAAGCTGTTCTATCACTCCCCCTCCTCAGCTGGACAGGGGAGAGAAAATATAACAAAGAGCTTGTGGGTCAAGATAAGGACAGGAGAGATCACTCACCAATTACCATCATGGGCAAAACAGACTCAGCTTGGGGAAAATTAACTCAATTTATTACCAATCAACCAGAGTAGGGTAATGAGAAATAAAACCACATCTCGGAACACCTTCCCTCCACCACTCCCTTCTTCCCAGGCACAACTTCACTCCCGGATTCTCTGCCAACCCCCCAGCGGCACAGGGGGACGGGGAATGGGGTTTACAGTCAGTTCATCACATGTTATTTTCTGCCGCTTCATCCTCCTCAGGGGGAGGACTCCTCACACTCTTCCCCTGCTCCAGCGTGGGGTCCCACCCATGGGAGACAGACCTCCATGAACTTTTCCAATGTGGGTCCTTCCCATGGGCTGCAGTTCTTCACGAACTGCTCCAGCATGGGTCCTTTCCATGGTGTGCAGTCCTTCAGGCACAGACTGCTCCGGCGTGGGCCCCCACGGGGTCACAAGTCCTGCCAGAAAACCTGCTCCGTGGGCTCCTCTTTCCACAGATCTGCAGGTCCTGCCAGGAGCCTGCTCCAGTGTGGGGTTCCCACGGGGTCATAGCCTCCTTCGGGAACCCACCTGCTCCGGCATGGGGTCCTCCACGGGCTGCAGGTGGATATCTGCTCCACCATGGACCTCCATGGACTGCAGGGGGACAGCCTGCCTCACCATGGTCTTCCCCATGGGCTGCAGGGGAATCTCTGCTCCGGCGCCTGGAGCATCTCCTCCCCCTCCTTCTTCACTGACCTTGGTGTCTGCAGGGTTGTTTCTCTTACATGTTCTCACTCCTCTCTCCGGCTGCCGTTTTTCCATCTGTCCCAACTTTTTTCCTTCTTAAAAATGTTATCACAGAGGCATTACCACTATCGCTGATTGGCTTGGCCTTGGCCGGCAGCGGGTCCGTCTTCGAGCTGGCTGGTATGGGCTCTGTCGAACACAGGGGAAGCTTCCAGCAGCTTCTTACAGAAGCCACCCCTGTAACCCCCCCCACTACCAAAACCTTGCCACACAAAGCCAATACAAACATCAACCAGATCTCCAGGGCCCTTCTTCCCTCTAGGAGGACTCCCATTTATAAGAAGGGTTGGAGGGAGGATCCGGGGAACTACAGGCCTGTCAGCCTGACCTCGGTACTGGGAAAGATTATGGAACGGTTTGTTTTGAAAGCACTCACATGGCAAGTCCAGGATAAGAGGGGCATCAGGCCCAGTCAGCATGGGTTTACGAAAGGCAGGTCCTGCTTGACCAACCTGATCTCCTTCTATGACCAGGTGACCCGCCTAGTGGATGAGGGAAAGGCTGTCGATGTTATTTTCCTAGACTTCAGCAAGGCCTTTGACACTGTCTCTCATGGCATACTCCTTGAGAAGCTGGCATCTCGTGGCCTGGATAAGAGCACTATTCACTGGGTGAAAAACTGGCTGGATGGCCGAGTCCAGAGGGTAGTGGTGAATGGGGTGAAATCCAGTTGGCAGCGGGTCACAAATGGTGTTCCCCAGGGCTTGGTGTTGGGCCCTGTTCTGTTTAATATCTTTATTGATGATTTGGATGAGGGGATTGAGTGTACCCTCAGCAAGTTTGCAGACAACACCAAGTTGGGAGGCAGGGTCGATCTGCTTGAGGGTAGGGAGGCTCTACAAAGAGATCTGGACAGGCTGGATCGATGGGCTGAGGCCAATTGTATGAAGTTCAACAAGGCCAAGTGCCGGGTCCTGCACTTCGGTCACGGCAACCCCATGCAGCGCTACAGGCTTGGGGAAGAGTGGCTGGAAAGCTGCCCGGCAGAGAAAGACCTGGGGGTGTTGGTTGACAGCCGGCTGAATATGAGCCAGCAGTGTGCCCAGGTGGCCAAGAAGGCCAATCGCATCCTGGCCTGTATCAGGAACAGTGTGGCCAGCAGGAACAGGGAGGTGGTTGTTCCCCTGTACTCGGCACTGGTGAGGCCGCACCTCGAGTCCTGTGTTCAGTTTTGGGCCCCTCACTACAGGAAAGACATTGAGCTGCTGGAGTGTGTCCAGAGAAGGGCAACCAAGTTGGTGAGGGGCCTTGAGCACAAGTCTTATGAGGAGCGGCTGAGGGATCTGGGGTTGTTCAGTCTAGAAAAGAGGAGGCTGAGGGGAGACCTTATCGCTCTCTACAACTACCTGAAAGGGGGTTGTAGTGAGGTGGGTGTTGGTCTCTTCTGTCAGGTGTCTGGAGATAGGACAAGAGGAAATGGCCTCAAGTTGAGGCAAGGGAGATTTAGGTTAGATATTAGGAAAAATTTTTTTACTGAGAGGGTTGTCAAACATTGGAATGGGCTGCCCAGGGAAGTGGTTGAGTCACCATCCCTGGAGGTATTCAAAAAGCGAGTGGACGGGATACTTCAGGACATGGTTTAGGGGGCATGGTTAATGGTTGGACTTGATGATCTTGCAGGTCTTTTCCAACCGAAATGATTCTATGATTCTATGATCTCCCGTGGGCATCTACTGAGCAGATTCCCTGTGCAAGGCAAATTCTGTTCTTCTGTAGGTCCAGGGTTGTGATCCTGCCTTTTGTTCAAGGTTTCTTTTCTGCCCCCTTACAAAGGTAGTGTCTGGTGCAATGCTGTAGAGAAACCTGGATGAATGGAAGAGCTGTGGTAGATGGCAGCAGTGAGAGATCACACTGCGTTTTTTCACTGTTTTTCAAATGTCAGTCTTTAACCTGTTCTTTTGAATGGGCAAAACTCAATTTGCCTTCATACAACTGGGTGAGAAATGTTAGGAATCTGAGATTTCCTTTCACTTGAATGAGTTAAAACCTTTCTTTTGGAAAAGGTACAAATTAGACTTGATGCTGTGATTGTCCTGTAAGTGTGTAAGATTTGCTATTTCAATTACAGTGGGTGAAAGGCAGTGCTTAGAACAGGCTTTTACGTGGTTTCAGGTCAGAATTGTTATTGATTATTGAAAGACAAGGTGAATTTGAATACCTCCTCTCTTCCCAAAACGTGGTAGGGAGTACAAAAGAAAGTAATGGTACCCCAAAATACAGCCTTTAATGGAGGATAAGAGTACCTGAGAGCCTGCTGGACAATTTACGGAGAGGGATGTTTGAAGGTAATACAAGCAATTAGTAACCAGTTACAGAAATTACTTTTTTTTTCTACAGAATGTACAGCTAGTTGCCTGCATTGAGCTTGTAACAATTATTTTTCATGTTTTATGTTAATCAAGCTCTGTATTAAAGATTACTTCAGTATGGGAGTTTTCTCCCAGCCCACAGCTGCCAGGTAATAAATACATCTGCTAATTCAAGATAGTGGGAAAAATGTCACTGTGACTCCAGAAACCTTTGTGAAACAACCCTTTACATTGCATGGTGCTTGCTTCATTAACTTGATTCCTAAAATGAGGTTGTGTTTAATCATCTGGTACTGCAAATGTGCTGGGACAATTCTGAAATTTAATGGTGCGGAAAGACTTGTGGAAGCTAGTCTGAGTCACACCGTACTTCTGACCTAGTAGTTCTCATCATTAACACTGACTAATACTGGCAGTCCTCTGTGTAGATTTTCTTGGTCTGGACTATGGTGGTAGATTTTTCTAGTGCAAGAGGATAGATTTCAGAGGAGGTGAGAAGAAATACCAGCTTTTACCTCCACAACACAACAAAGTGAGTGAAGGAGTGTCAGGTATTGGCACAAGAAGTCCTCAGTGTGGATATGATTTTTTCAATGTTTCTGCAATAGAAGTAGTGAACCAAAATAATGAACAAACATTCAGTGCTTTCTCTGAAGAGACACTTTGCTCGTGCCTAAAACTTGAATATCGTCTTTGATTCCTATCAAAGTAGGAACAGAACAGCAACTCATATAAAACGCATAAAAACATACATATATATGTGTGTGTATACATTTATACATATATACACGTATATATGGTTTCTTCTTCAGCTAGTCAAGGTACAGGGGTTGTAGAACTGTTGGGGAGACTACTGTAGCTGGCAAAGACTTGGACCAGCACTGATGTCAATGACCTGTGGTACTATCTAAAATAAAGGTAGCTAGGCACTAAAAAGCTGTTCTGTCACTGGTGTATTTTCCTTGTGGTATTACCTGCCAAGAGTAAATTGATTTGAATAAAAATGGTGAAAGATCTTGCACTTATTCCTTATATATGTTTAAAAAAAAGATAATCACAGTATTCATATTTTTCTTTTGTTTTTTTTTTTTGTTTTTTAAAATGCATTGTGGTTTCATTATTGTTAATAACCTGCAGTTCAGGCTTTGCTAATAATTCAGACTGAATAATTGAATTGGGATAATGTTATATATGATAACATTTGGAATCAAGTGCGAGCCAACTGTCATACCAAATGTCAGCTTTCAGCAGACTGTCCTGCCCCTAAAATGTTGGTGTTTGAGAAATCTACTGTAGTAAATCACAAAATGGAAAGACTTTTGCAAGGTAACAGTGTTGCTATTCCCCAGAAGATTGTTTACTTGTTAGATCATTGGGATTTATATTCCTAATTTCAGCCACTAAAGAAAACCAATCTGACTGCTCTTTAGCTAAGCTACCAGCTTCAGCTCTCCCAGTATCGACTGGAGAAAGATACAGGCACTGTCAAACTGATTCAGCACATTCTGAGATAGGGAGATCCTCTCTGACACCTGAAAAGTATTCATCCCATCTCTCACTTCCTTCTCATCATGAACAACCGGCTGAGCATTGCTGTCTCGTTACTGCTTCCTACCAAACTGAATCCGTACATCCCCTTTTCAGCTGCATAAAGCCAAAATAAGCTTTAGTGTAGCACCAGTCAGTTCAGCACACCTCTGAATGTCAGCAGCTGTCCTACTTTTACTAAAGGCCTTACAAGCAGGCAGATGTCTGGGAAGAACAGATCTGGTTCAGTAGTTCTGCTGGCCAGGGTGTAAAGATCAGCTTGGAACAATGTGGGCAGGTGCTGGGAGTTAAGATTCAAACGGTATCTGTTTGGATTATTTGAGTAATCATGAAGTAGTTGCATTTCTAAATGTCTAAAGCAGGGAAGAAGGAAAGAACTGGAGCACAAATCTCCATATACCATTCCTGTTTCTGCCATTCTTGCTTTAGGATCCCACTTAGAAGTATGTAGTCGCTTTATCAGCTTTTGAATTTAAAGGCAGAATAGCAGCATGGCTGTTCTGTTGTTCTTACAGCTGAACGATACCTGTTCGTCTCTAGCTGAATCCTCTGACAAATCTGAGGCTTGGTTCTTAACTGTTCAGCCTGGAAAGGAGTTTCTCAACTGCCTTGCGTACTGCATCAAGTTCATAACTTTAAGCTGCTTTTGTTATCCACGAGAACTTACTCTTTCCTGCTACCAGCATAGGAAACCATGCTACAAAAGCATTGCCCTTGAATCTAGCGTGAACCTGAATGTGTTTCAGGTGTTCAAGTCTTCCCCAGCTCAGTGAAGGGCTGAGGAGAGATTTTCATCACTTCTTCAATCTTTGCCCAAGACAGGCTTCCTGACCGACACCAGGTGTGTTATAATGCCGCCAGCCTTGTACGGAGGCATTCATATGGCAGCCAGTTCTACGTGTGGCCACGGGGGCGAGGAGAGAGGCCAGCGTGGTGGCCAGCTGGAGGGCTTTTCCAATACTCAGCCTTTGCGTGGGCAGACCTCTGTGGTGTGGAACGGCAGGAGGCTGGGTGCACCTCCCAAACGGCCAGCTGGAGACGCAATTTCAGAAGTCTCAGACTGGACGCTGCCTTGAGCCCAAGCAGCGCTTCAGTTGCCAGTCTCCTGAAATGGATTAGTTCACTGCTTTGGCATCATTACCCAAAACAAAATGTGCTTATGGACAAATAACTTGAGGAAGAAATTACTGACGGATGGATTTCTCCAAGATCACACGCTGTATGATCCATCTTTTTCGTAAAGCCTGGCATGCATGATCCATACTGCAGCACGATATGCGTGCTCCGTTCTCGATGAATGACAGAGTGGTTTTGTACCTTAGGAGCAGTGCTGGATAAAAACCTCTGTGATCCTTGTGAGCACAAAGAGATTTGACGTATTCTGGTAATGGTGAGATGAGTAACTTCTTAAATATGCCAACAAAATTAGTTACTAGGTAGATCTACTTACAAGGTATTTGATGCCATAATTTAATTTCAGGCAGAAAAGCAGTGCCTTGGAAGAATCTTTATTCGATCTTGAGATATTGAGCAGCTTTAATATGCCTTGACATTCAGTACCACATTCATAATCCCTGTAATTATTCCTTCCTACTCCAATAAGAGCAGGCACTGTACAGCACTAGTACTGAGGGATAGTTTTGTTTCATGCTTGAAAGGAGGAACACGTCTTATAAAGCGCACTTTGTACTGAGCTGTGGGAAAAGAGGTGAATGGGAGGCTAAACCAGAAGCTTTAAAAGCAGTTCAAAATGTCTCCTATGCTTCCTCTCTGCCTGTCTCTGTAGGCAGTTTTAAATGAATGAAGAAGCTGCACAAAATGAGAGAGGCATGAAGAGGCATAAAGCTGAGAGCTTACTGGAGAGGGGAGAGCTTTTCGAGGAAACCTCTTCTCTCAAGGTTCCCACCTGACTGCAAGGGCAGGCACCTTCCCATCGGGCAGGCACCTTCCCATCAGGCAGGGCTTGTGCTATGGTGTTCTGCCCCTTCCCTCCCTCTGCCTAAAACTTGTGCCTCTGTCTCCTTCTTGGAGAGGAACCTGAGCACTTGTACTACTGTAGTCACACATATAGGAAATTAATGCTGAAACAACCTAATGTGAGACTAGAAGAGCATCTGTGGGCAGTACTGCTGGCTGCGCTCTGCTACGTAGGTTTAAGCATTGATGATTTTCTTGTCGTGCTTTGGTGTCGAGAAATGCATGACTGGTACCTGAAGCCAAAATGTCAGGAACTTCTGGACTGTTTTGGGCAGAGGGCTAAAGAAAAGGAGGAGAGATAATGAGTGGGTGTGAAGAATTTTTTTGCTTTCTTAAAGGAGCTGGCCACTAGGCTGGCTATCAATGTGCACCTTAAACTGGAGGAGACAGTGGAATTAAGAGGCCTTGGTGAATGTACTAGCTATCAGCTGGATACCTTGAGGGAGTTTATGGAAGAGACAGTGCAAAGGCTACAGCCTTTGGTCAGATCTGGCCTTACAAGGTGTGAAGGAGGCATCAATAGGGATGGAGCATTGGAAGTTGGACAGCTCAAGGTTTGCAGTTATCAACCAAAGAGGAGAATGAGGAGCCTGCAGTTCACAAGGTACACGGAAATGGCAAGTCTGGTGTGATGGAGGAACAAAGCTGTCCACGTGGCATGGCATAGCTGATCTATCCACCCAGAGCAAGAATGAGATGCAGATCTGACTCTACAAGAGATCCCGATAAAAAAAAAATTGTCGATTGTCTCACTGATTTGGCTAGTGTGATGCAGCTTAGAAGGTTTTTTTTTAATAATGCAAGGAGTTTTTGTAACAGGACTAACGGAGATCACTCATGCAGTGGTATGTGAAAATGTTTACTATAGAAATAATACACTAGAATTGCTTTTGTAAGTGGAGTATGAGCATGGAGGGATCCACAGGACTGAGAAAAGGCACAAGTAAAGGTAAGGTTGGTGGACTAGTGCAGCACACAAACAACGTGGCAGATTTTTAAAAGTATGAAATGACTATAGGGTCTTTGAGCTAAAATCTCTTGGGAAAAGAGTAGTAAAAACATTTTAGTGGGATAGTGTTATAGGTCTGCTATAATCCTTTGGGGAGACATTTGTAATCTTTGCAGAGGAATATTAACAGAAACTGTCAATAAAAGAGAGTTAAATTGTCTTGCTACAGATTGGAGGACAAATTCTATCAATAATTGCAGGTCCTTATTGTTTTTGGAAGTCGTAACTGAAAGGCTTGTTCAACAAAATGTTCCTGAACCAAGAATAGGGTGTGCTGCTTCAGGCTTTGAGCATCTTTATGTTGCATACTGCTGTGCAGTGGATTCCAGAAACTGGGCAAAGAAGTAAATCAGCCCTAGTTCTGGTGCGGAAACCACCTTGTTCAGCTGGGGCTTTGGTACTTGTACGCAAGACTTCATTGAACCACTGTGCAAGGCTTAGAGTGAAGTAAGAGAGAGTTATATAAAATAACTTTGTTGTTTTAGACAAACAAAAAACAGATCTTGAATGAAAGGACTTTTATTTTAAAAGAGTGAACTTTGAGAAATGAAGATGGCTGGACAGTGAAGTTTATTGGCTTGAGAGAAAGCAAAAAAATATCCCCCAAAGTTCAAAGAAACCTTAGTCAAAGGACAGAGTCTTTAGTGTTTGGATTTTAAGAAGGGGAGAAGTCTTGTATGGAAAGCTGGCATTGAAATATAATTCCCTTTAAAAGTGTACCTGAGGACCTGTAAGGAACAGAATGAAGGGGGACCAGGAGAAAGCGTACAGTCTAGTGGGATCAGAAAGTCTTTGTGATGGACTGAATTACCAGAAGACAAAACTGAGTTTAACTTTTGCACAGGAAGTTAAAATACATGTACAGATTCCTTAACTCTCAAAACAGAACAAGGGAAAAAGCACAAAGGAGGAGAAGTGGGAACAAGGGCTGAGACCGGCAAGTGTAAGAAAATGTTTTCAAGAAGATTGACATTGCCACCCAATGGCCAGTCAGTACAAGGACATAGCGATGCACATCCAAAGGCTAAAGCAAAATGTACGGTAAGGTTATGTTATGTTTCTACAGTCAGTGTTCGAACTGCTTCTCTGACTTGTCAGTGAAGGGTCGGGCATCCTGGGTAGTGCAGGGCCTGAGCTGGTCATCATTTGCACTGCAGACACCAGGGTAACCCCCACAGGTTCATTTACACGCCACGGTACGTGGTCTGCGTAGAGTGGACTCCTCATGCCAAGAAGAACAATCCAGTGACTCACAAGGTCAGTGGCTGATCTCCTTTAAGCTTTTAGTAATCACAGCAAATCACATTTCTTTGAGGCTTTAAGTGAATGTAATAGAAGCCTCAATACGGTTTGTTGTGCTGTGCTCTACAGAAATACTTGCATTAAACTTTTTCTTTGCAGCTTTCATTACCTGGACAGAAGATGTGAAGCATGGCAGGGTTACAATCCTGAAGTCACTCAGTGGGTCCTTCTAGCAGTCAGAAGGAAGATGTCCCAAAGTGATCTGATTTGACCACACTTGCTCAAATCTGTCAGTATCTACTCAGTGGGCAAGTTATTATCTAGCGTAAACTCCCCTGGCCTTGCCAGTCACCTCTTCTAACCTCCATGCTGTTCTGACAGGCAAATCAAAGTGTCAAGTCAAATAAAACACTGAGCATCTATGACAGGAGGCTGTCACATGGAAAACAGAAGAAAGTCAAAAAGGAGGTTGAGGATGCTCACGCAGCCTTTTTCCTGTGGACTAGTATAAAGCAAATGCTCTTAGAAACAGCATGACGGAAAATACTGACTCTCGTTCAACAGCGAACACAGAGCAGCTGTATCACTTTTCATATATCACTGTACTTCTTAGGTGTGCACATGACTGTCATCAACTGAACTCATCCCAATTCATATTTCTTGGGAAAATTTTCTTCTTCTATAGAGTTATATAGAAGCTGACTGAATTACCTGAAAACACTACATGGAACTATATGAGAATGTTTGATAAAAGAGAAATGCTGGTTAGCTACTTAATATAACTGCTAAATCCTAACTCTTTGAAAGCTACTGCATTGTACAGATGAAATGAAAGTTTTGCTGTCATAGCTGATCTGTGCTAATTACAGCAATTATAATGCTTGTGGAGAAGGAAAATTGCAAAAAGTATATTAAGTGCTCAGCACTCAGCTGCCTGTCAGCTGAAAGGAAGGCGAGTTAATTGAATGTAACAGTCTATCTTCTTTCTGTTTTAAATCAGTGGTTAATTATAATGTGCAGCTACGTGGCCATATGTCACTTGCTCTGGCATAACAGTAACATGTCACGTTATTGATCACTGCACTGGTGGAGCTGAAAGCTGTTATACCCCTCCGCTGAATGCCTTACAGAAGTCTGATTGGTTTCAGCGTTGCATAAAACTAATCTTCATTCAAAGTGTAGGAATTAAAATTAGGCCAAATATCTTACCAGAATCTAACATACATTTAATGTGTTGTATTAACATGTGATTTTTTAAAATTATTATTATTGCTGTTTATTGTAAATAGACTTAAATACAAAAGAAAACAGATGAAGTGGCAGAAATATCCCCTAGGAGCAGACACAGAATTACTGAGAAAAGAGCTGTTGCCAAGTGCAATTTTTCTGTAGACTTCTTGAAGGTAAGCAGAGCTGTTCCAAACTGATTTAATGTCTCCAGGTATCTGGAAATTGGCTACTTTTAACTTATAGCAGCTTTGGTTGCTCACCAAAAAATGCAGAGTTGTCTAAAGGACTGCTTTTCTCAAACGTTTGTTTTCTATTTGATAGTATGCTTGTGCCTAATTTAAAATACTGCTTAGAAACGGAGGGTGGTTTTCAAATTAGTGTCCCATAGAAATCGTTCGTCTACCTCACCTCTCCTGACAGATTTTCAGGCCAGAGGGCCGGTCTGTGTGGGTGCAGATACCACAAATGAGTGTGGGGATGAAGACAAAGCCTTAAACTTGAGAAGCCCGTTGTTTGGTGCAATAGAGCCCGGGGCCGCAACCTGCAGCCACTGGGAACCAGAGATAATGGCGTAGTTGCTGGAATATTTAAAAAGGACAATAAGGAATATACACTAGAACATATTGCCAGACATTCCTCTAACTTTTCCCCACGTAAGTGCTTTTTGTCTGTGAGGATAAACTAGAATGTAACAGTATGTATTTGGCATGAAGGGCAATATGGTGTGGTAGAGAAGTAAGCTTAATGAAGCTAGCTAGGCTAATTGTGAAAGGGAGGCACTTTCCAACACAGATCAATCGTGTCCTCTGTTCTGCTTTGGATAGCTCAATATTGGACATCACACAAAAACGTGATGTTTTGTGGTGCCAGGAAAACCATTATTAGTCCAGTTTATTAGACTGTGCATACTGTAGCCAGTGTATTTAATAATTTTTATTCCCTATTAACTAAATAAAACCTGGTGAGTAACATGAGGTATTTTGTTGAAATGGGGAGTCGAGCCTTCACAACATTTGGTTGCTTGAAGGTGAGAAAGCATCCAGCTACCTTCAATTGGAGAAGAAAGCACACCACTTAAACATTCATTTATCAACCTGTGTCTGGAAAACAGGGAATTAGGTACCTGTCTAAATGTTTGCACTAGCTTATACTGAGGACTCAAAAGCATGGATGGAAAATTAAAGGATAATTAATGCTTTGCCCGTTTAGACCAGAGCCCTTGATGCCACATTCTCCTAATGATAGCTGCAGCCAGAAAGGTATGCTCCAAAAAGACAGCACAGCATTGATCTCATTTCAATAGATCAGAATCTCACTGAAGACGTTGCAGCATGTGCAATGTAAGGCAGGAAAACCACATTTCATTCACTTAGCCACATCAGCACAGCACAGATACAGTATTGCTTTCTTCTGTCACTGTTTATGCCACTTAATGGGAGGCTCTGGTATCTTTTCACAATATTTCCACTTACCTGAAATGAAGGTGGATGCTCTGTTTTCTATCAGCAAACATCCTGACTTCTGAATTCAGGAAGAGTGGCGATGCTGATGCCTATTGAGAGCATCATCTCAGACTGTGTTTTTATTGCACCTACTTTACCCTTCCTTCTTTGGGTATGTAATTTCATAAATAAGCATCTCTTGCACGCAGATTACTTGAAAGTCAATGGCTTTCAGATTTGTTTTTTTCAGGCCAGCATTGAGATACCTTGTGAACCAGAGGTTTCTGTAGTGGCTTGCTCTGCTTGGTCCTATGTTTTTGGTGCTGTGGCTCTGGTTTTGGAGCATCCCTGGACCTCACCTTTCAGTCATATAGTGGCTGCTCAAAAGGTGTATCAGTCATGTATGCCCTCTATAGCATAAAAACCCTCTCCAGTTTGGCTGCTGTTGGCCTTGTGTTGCTCCCCCTGACCTCGGCCCTCATAGGAAGCCAGGAGCAGAAAAGCAGGGGCCTGATAGATATCGGTCTGGGGCTCTCTGCTGCAAAAGGCCAAGATGAATGTCATTTTGGAGAGGTGTTTTTCTTTCTGAAAGTACAGAAATCTATCCAAGAGCCGAAATCTACTCAAACACCAGACTGTTTGGGGCAGCATGCCCAGAAATGTTGGTATTTGAGCTGAAAATGTAAATGTTCGTACATCCCACCTCCTGTGTTTGTCTATATGTAGTTATGGTATGGGTCTGCTTTGTCAAGTGGAAACAAAATCACCATTCTGCCTTTTCCATTTTACTCAGATGGTATTTTGTAATGTACGTATCTTCACAGGATTACACCAGTATAAGCTCTTCCTGATAGCTGTTCTTGGGTTAGTGGTGGCTGCCTCCATCTAGTTGTTTGTAGAATTCCTTGGAAGCTGCAGTGACAGCCAACAAAGAAATAAGGAGTCCTTCTGCATAAGGAACAACTACTATTTATGATTCCTGTGAAGGAGGGAAATGGAATATCCCAGGTGAAGAGGTTAAAAACAAAAGCAAGACACGACAGCACTAATACCACTGAGAGCCTACACAGACGTCACAGTGTTATGCCTTGAGGTCAAAGGAATTGATTTCTTCTTGTTGCATGATGAACTGCATGCTTTCAGATAACATAGAGTCTTTTAGCAGCATTTATCAAACTTTCTGTTTTCCCTCTGTGTTAACAGAAACTCAGTAGCCCTGAGGCGAGTGAGAACAAACCGCACTTTCTGACTGTAGTGCAAACCTGGCTCAGGAGGAAGGGAACCGATCCCACTGATTGAAGGTATTTTACAGTTACTGTGTCGCAACATTGATTCCATAATTGCAGTTTCTTCTCACTGGCCTGGCCAGGAAAACGGGTTGCTGAGCAGCGCTGTGTTTTTCTAATGTTTTGTATTTCACTTGCCAGACCTAGTTGTGACCTTGCAATCTGAGAAACACTTGCCATCTATACAGGGCTGGGTGGGAGCATGAACTTCTCTTTCACAGAAACGCCAGCATTTTGAAATGCTTTGTTCCTAAATGGGACTTTTACAAGGAAAAATATGTCAGAAACACTAGGATGTGTCTTATCCATCGTCCCTCTAGGTGTTCTATATAAAATATATAAAAGGAAATAATCTACTATTCCATCTCCTGGCCACTCTTGCCAGCTCCCAAAGATGTCTGTGCATGTAGCTGAATTCTGGCCCTTGTGGTCAAAGATCTGCCCATGACTTTTTTTGTATTACTGCTTCACATAAACTTCACAAGACAAATGTTAGAGATGTCCATTTTTTGGTTAGCTTCCCTCAGATTTATCCCTTGCAATTAGTTAACCAAAACTGTATATAACACATACCTATCAGCAGATGATAGAGTACCCCTTCCCTCTGTAGGTAGAGTAACACCCCAAACCTTTTTCTCAGCATGTGCCTCATATTTTTGGAGATTTGATAGTTTGAACTTCATTTGCAAGTGATGCCTGGGCTGGCCTCTGCATCGTACTTCTCTGCAGGCAGGTTCATGAGGCTTTTCAGGATGGTGATAGGGTTTGTCCAATGAGCTTGTTTATTTTCTAATGAAAACACTTCTGTGATGGCTTCAAAACAGAGCAGTTACACAGCTGGAGGAGAGCTTCTTTGCATTTTGGCAGTGGCTCACGCACCTCTTCCTTCCAGCTCCTGGTTATTGCCTTGCTGCCTACTATGGATGCTGCAGTCTTGCACAGAACTGAGACTGAGCGCATGTGGCATGGTTGAATTACTGTCAGTACCTGGTGCTTGGCTGCTTTCGCAGCTTAATTAAACTTCAACAGTGTAATTTTGGAGCTCTGAAACTTAGTAATGCCTGAATTAAGACTCTCTATCCTTGGAGACAATCTAGAAAGTGGATTGATTATTCTTTGTGCTGGGCTGCTACAACGTGTCTTGCCTGGCAAGGCAAAAGTTGTTGTGGTCAGCTGTGAGGGATCAGACGTAGCACGGGAGGTCCTGAGCACTGCCGGTGGAGCAGCTTTTGTAGTCACCACACAGTAGGTTGGACCTCCTGCAGTCCTTGTCGTCAGCTCATCTCCTGCCTCTAGCAGCTCTTGGTAGCCAGCATGACTGAGAGTATCCCTCAGGTCACCTACCCTGGTGACAAGTGGTCCAGCTGTGTGAGGGGGCAAATGAGGTTTAAACCTATTTTTGCACATCACTTTTTCCCCCCCAAATACATACTGGTTTCTGTTTGGCAGATATGGTTCTTAGCAAACCAGGCTTTCCCCCTCCCCAGTGCTCATCATTTGATTTAAGATGAAGTATGTGCCAAATATGTATCAAGGCAGAAGCTTTGCAAGCCTTCCAACATCAATTGTAAAAGAACAAATATGGAGTGAAATTCTGCTCTTGTGCTCTGTACATCTAGAGGCATTCCAGAGAAGACAATTTTGAGATTGCTTTGGATTTAAGACGTTTTCCTTGGGTAGAAAATCCAGTTTGTGATGTCAGTAGTAAAACGTTTGAGTGTTTGGAAACAAATTTAGTTTCTGAAAGCTTTCACATTTATCAGGCCTATCTCTAAGTAGCACCAATTCCTTATAGCACCTGCCCTCTTTTCCTTCACTTTCTGTGAAAGAGTCTGTTACACAGCGGTGAGCATGTTACCATGGCTAAACTAACAAGTGTAATATTGTCAATAAACATTTAGAAAGACCAGCTCATGGTTATCTCTGGGGACAGCAGAAGTGAACTGGCTGGTGAGCTACCAGTAGACTTTCTGCTTTCTGCAAATGCCCAAACTAAATTTGAAAGAATGAATGTCTGATTGTGTCAGAACAAATGCCTAAGCTCTTTTTGTGATAAGGGTCTAAGATAAAATACAGCGCACTCCCAGGTAACATCTAATGTTTAGTCCTCTGAGAGAAAGGCTCTTGCAGTACTTAATACAAGGACGTTGAGCCTCACTGACATCTGGGTGACCAGCTAAATGGATGTACATACTGCGGCTTCTTTTAATGCTACTATGGTGAGAGAGAAGGACAAGGATATTTATTTCTCCACCAGATTTTTACTGGGGAGTGCAAAAGGCAGTGTAGTCTGTTGCCCTAATCTTGTCATTTAGAGGACTTGATATGTGAAGCCTACCAAAGCTTGTGAAAGAAACACCACCTCCAAGTCTCCATTACTGCAGGCTACAGCCCAGCCTCGTTGTACCTGGGCCCTTCTAGCAGTCTCCTCTAGCACTATGGACCCAGATTAGTGTGGGGTGTTGGAAGGCATTATTCAAGCACCCTCCCAGCTTTGAGTCATACTGTGACTTTGGCCAAGTCCATATTGTCCTTGCCTCAGGCCAATATGTTATTTCCTCATTTTTATTGTTTAAGGACTTTAAAGCAGACTTTTTCACCCTTCCTTCTCCACTTTCTCTCCAACCCTTTATTTTTCATATGGCTTTCCATGGAGTAACTGTTCTTTATCAATAACTACTCAACTATGATTTATGATTATTTTACTCCAGTAGTGAACGGGTGTCCTCAGAGAAGATTAAATTCTATGGCATGAAATGCTGTACAAAATTCCTCTTTGTTAAGCAAACTAGGCATTTAGAAAAGAAATGGGAGGAAATTATCATTTATATACTTGTAGATAAACTGACATGCAGTTTGTTATTATGCCACAACTAGGAATGAATACAAGAGTTAGATCAAGTCATGAATATCTCCGTCCCTCTGTCTGTGGGGGAGTTATGATATGGTCCTCAACACAAATGACTGCTCATTCGCATAACAATGGGAAACTGCTGTAACAGAGAAATTAGTGTGAGAAAGTTCAGTGTGAGATCTTCCGAAAGGGGAAGTGGGTATTTATTCACAAAATCCTTAAGCAAGTTGATTTTATCCACTCACGCTCATTCTCCTATAGATTTAATTCATTCACACTCCAACACTCCTATATTCATGAGCATAAGGACACATAAGTCCAAGTGGCCTGGCCAGGATCACTTGTGTTTGACACAAAGGAGCAGGGATGCCAACTGCCAAGCCCTCACCACATGCCCAAGGTTCCCCTTGAGTGGGGACAACAAAGTGGTTTCTGGACAGATCTTTCATATCCCTTAGGACGCATCAGCTGGTATGTGGTCATCTTTTACCTCAGAACCCTGCTTACTTTGTTCTCCATAAATGATAGGCTAGGTTGCTGCTCATTGCCTGTTTTTCCTTGTTTTCAACGTGTGTTTTCCTGGCAGGCTAGCAGGAAAGGCAAGGTGTATCTGATGCTGCAGCCTTATTACCATCCTCCGGGAGTGAGGATGATGGGTCTTTTGTTGACAGGTCATCTGTGGTGTGGGTGTTTTCAAAGTGCAGGTCTTTGGCTGTGACATAAACAGACCGATATCTTAATTTTTCTGCTAGGAATGGTTTTCTGTGTTAACAAAACAGTCCATTCTTTTAACCCTCTACTCTGCTGTTCCTGCTGGTGCTTGCACACATTTCCATTCATACTTCATTCCTAGCAGCCCTCATTTTTCTGTTGCAAATCTCTACAGCTGCTGTAGATATTCCTGATCCCCTTTTATTAGGATTTATAATCCAAAATGAATAATTTAATGCCACACACAATCTTTGACAGCACGCAGATGAATGCTGTTGAAATGTAAACGAAGCTTGTAAATGTTAAGGTATCATACACAGTGAAAGAAAACTCTCAAATCTAGGGGGACTCCATCCCCTATGTCTGCTGAAGCACACACTTATTAAAATGCCAAAGTACGTGTGAAATAATTAAAACACTGAGGTGGCCAATATAAACAGCTTGAAAAATAACAAAATTATGCCTGCCAAAATAGTAAATGGAAAACTGACAGTGTGTATTTCCCGTGACGTGTGCTGGGGGATTTGAACACACCGCTCCCACTGGTGTCGTGAAGTTACTGCTCTAAATTTACTGTTAGTGGGAGAAAAGCAAACCATTCAGGGTTTAATATCTCCTTGCTTGTGCCCAGCAATGGAAGTTGTATGTTATCGCTGACTGGAGGCGAAATCCTGACTTTACCTTAAATGGTGAAGCTGAGGTTTGCTAGTCCTAATCAGTGCTGGGTATGGAGTCAAGAGGGGCGAGTCTGCATCTAGCAGCCAGTGTTAGAGCATGCTACTACATGATAGCTTTAGACACTTTGAAATGTAGGATAGCACAGTAAAGTCACTTGTCTTCTGCAGCTAGTTATCAAAAACCAACGTTGATCAACTGAAAACTGACCGGTGGGAGCCTGCACACTCCTGGCTTTCAGCCCTGTTTTGTAACTCTGTTACTTGGAAGTGGCATCTTAAAAATCTGTTCTCTTAATAACATTGTTCTTCTTTCTGTAACTGGATTCATTTGTAGCACTGGGGCTAAAATGTGTTTCCTACCTCAGTGACTTCCAACTCAGACACAGTTAAACAGGACAGCTTGAAAACTCTAGTTGCCTTAAGGGGAGAAAAAAAATTGCAAGTGCATGATGCAATACCTTAAAGAGAACAAAACTTCACTGATCTAACAGTTTACTCCATGGGAGTAAGAGTTTATTCCATGCAGAGTAATGTCTTCTTGGGACAGGTATTTGGACACCCCAGAGGACTGGAAGCCACAAGGCTGGATTTATCTGAGTTGGAGATAAACCAAATTTTGCACAAGCTAGAATTTGCATTTTTTTTCTAATGTTGAGATCTAAATAAAAATGGAAGTTAAATGTGGTTAAGATCCCACGGAATAATGTAGTAAGAGATGCCACACGCTGTCCTGTGTACAATCTTAATGTAGAATCCTTGTTCTTGACCAAGTATGCAATCATAGAGACATGGTCCTTGACTATTTTTGTCATCACACATTTCCTGGCTTTTTCAAAGTTTGGACTAGACTCTGGTATAGCATTCACCACAATCGTAAGGTAAGTGCATGGAAAAACTTTTTTTTAATTTGTTGTGTAAAGTGGAATCAGAAAATTCAGGATGACTATCTGTTCCTGTCTCTACTACAGAACTCCTATGTATCAACCTAATGATTCCAATCAAAATGTTCCTAATTTTCTAATGTCACATATTTCCAGTTACCTAGAACCATATATGTAACATTAAGCACTTCCAAGCTGCAGCTGAGGTTTGCTATATCTGTATATACATATAGACACGCATGTATAAACATATATACTCAGTAATGGTGTTGGTATTCATATCCAAGCTGGCTCATTTTAAATTAATTCTGATAAACGTACAGTTCTGTACTGTATATGTACGTTTATGTACATATAATGCATGCATAAGTGTCTGTATACATACATGTGTGTGAGCTGCAGGCTTTTCAGAATTAACTTAAGACAAGCTAGTTTGGATACCAATATCATTCCTGTGGCAAGCACAACTTCCCTATGTTACAAACCAGTTTCTTGATGTCAGGGACACTGCAACTTGCCAAGTAGCTGGTGAGAAATGTTTGCGCCTTAATATTTTTCCAGCCTTCAAAGTGCTGGTTACTCTGCAAACGCTGCACCCCTCCTCTATGAACTGGGCTTTATGCCCTATTGAGTAGGAAGAATACAACCTTATCAGAAAGCTGATTAATGTGTTAATGTTTAGGACTCCTATGTTACAATAAGATCCCCATAAAATGACAATGGAGAAATAAGTTTATTCAGTGCACTTAAAGTGAAACAAACAGTAGTTTAGAAAATTCACGGTAACCACTGGTTTATTATACAGAAAACTCCACAAGTACTAAATTTACTATAAAAGCATGCAACAAACAGAGAAGCAGAAAGAAAAAAAGTTAAAAAACCCAGTGTGAACAAGGTTAAGAAGCATTTGTGCAAATGGATGTATTTCTGGCTTGGAGCCAACTGGGGAGAAAAAGAAATTGCTATACATAGATTCCCAGAAGGTGTAAGAGAAGTTGCAGCAGACTGCTGGAGGCTGAAGTATATCAAGAATGAGATCAGCGATTAGTAGTTTCAGATAATTTAAGCAGAGTCTGCTCACAGGTAGTAGAGTCCACAAAGTTCTAAATGTGGAAGCAATCATCGGTGTTTTTCTGCTACTTGTGACAATAAGTATAAACATGCTTAACTTACTAAAAGGGAAAAGGACACTTCAGCACACATTTAAGGGTCCCGGCAACTTGACAGCAGCAGGCTTTAACTTCCATAGATGTAGAAGTATCTTTTCACTGTCATTAAAAATGCCCTCTCTGAAAGTACATTACTAGAGTAACTGATTTTGATCAAGCATGATTGTACAAGCTTTATACATGGCATATTCAAATTTCTTTTTTTTTTTTTTTAATCCAAAACTAAGTATACTTTGCCAATAAAATACTATTTTATTTTTTGTCACAGGCACACAATGTCAGTATATACCTATCCATTTGTTTCCATGTAAAGAAATATAGCAACAGGTTTTTGGTCAACCTGCCTATAGCAACAGCTATTGCTCTAAGACAGTTATTTTGCATCACCTGCAACTCCCTCTATAATTGAGTTGGGCCTGCTCAGCAGAACACACCCAACTGTGCATAATAACAATGACATGCTTCTGAGGTAGTAACTTCTCAACTGCTCTTAAATCATTAAGTTTTTGAACATTTCACGTATGTATTGCAAGTAAAAGGGAAAGTGGGTACAAACAAAAGAGAATATACACCATCTAGGATTAGTCTAAGAAAAGATCATCACGGAGGTAGAGCTGTAAACCTGTGAAGCTTACAGCCGGAACAGCGTGCCGTGCCCCCAATAGCTCAGGCTTATTTCCCCTTAATAATGGTTAACGGTTTTAACTGAAAGACGTAATCAGTTACACAGGTAACAATCAGAAGGTAAAACTCCCCTTTAACTCCATGTATTGAAGAGATATAACTGCTGCTGTGGAACTCTCATTTTTCCCCATATTCAGGACATTTTTGACATTAATTTTCATATACACCTTATTTTACATAATTGCTTTATCAACAGTTTTTCTATTTATACATGATTTTTATGTTTATAGCTTACAAGTTGTCTGTCAAAAAAACTTTAAAAATGTAGAGTGGATTTATCTGTGGTTTTGATATAAAGGGAATTTTACCACCCAAAGTTTTGTTTTTTACCATGGAGCAAAAGGTACAGAAAGCCACCTAGCAGCTGGGAAGATGGGCTTAGATTTATCTGGGGGGGCAGATGGATGTTGTCCTTCCCATGAACCCACACCTTTGCTCTCTTGCTGGAGAATGCACTAGCTTTTGCAGTATATTGTACTTCTGCACTGAGAATGAAGAACGTTAGCACTGTTGCAAGAGACTGAGAGGGGATTAAACAAGAGAGCTAAAGCCTCCTCACGCTGAAATACAGCAAATCTAAAAAATTCTGGAACGCATTGGTGCTACACTGGAATCAAGGTTTAATTTTAGACTCAAAATATGGTCTATTATATGTATCCTTCCCAAAATCATAGCATTTGCCCTGGGAGTATGAAATAATTTTTTTTTTTTTTAATTTATAGGTAGTAATGTGTAATTAGGGATGAATTAAAGGAGTTTGTCACTGGGAACCACATTTCTCAAAGCAGCAGTTTTAGTTAATTGAATCATTATCTTTCTTGCTTCTTCTTGAGCTAAGGGATACAGTGGTTTACTATAAAATTAGTCTGTAAATAACTGTCTTCAATTAGTGATTATTTTGAGAAGAGGAGAGCTTACCTTCTGCAGAAGAGAAAATTAATCTTTTCCCTTGTGAGATAATTGCATTTTCAGGCCTCTGTGAGTTATGAAAAGTGATGACTACTTGGAGATGTTAACTCTTTATGAGGTGTAAGATTATAAAGTACAAAGAGAAATCATCGAGAATCTTAAAGGAATTCAAAGTGGACCCTTCTGTAATCTATTTTTACAAACCTTCACACAGTACTTAGAAAATCTTGAAGATAGAGTGGAAAAGTCAGTAACAGGTTATCATAAAGGCTGTCTGAAAGCCGTCCCTGCACATCTCTGTCTCTGGACTTACTTCTCTGAAGGTTAACCTGAAATTCATTGCTTGAATTTACAGTAATAAGTTTTGGAATAATTCCCACATTGTTTTAATTTACTTTAAATCACTGCCAGATATTTCTGACTCCTATGTTAACATGACTTGTCTGGAAATATACCAAAAATGAGTAACACAGTAATAGGTTACAGTAATACAGTATTTGAGTCCAAACTCTAAGTGCCCACTCTTTCACACTCTAATTTATCATTTTCAATGTGGTCCTTTTCATTGGAGTCATATAAACCAATGACTAATTCCCACCATCAACAAATGTCCACTGCAAATTAGCAGTAAGAAAAAAAAAAAAAAGGAAAAAATGCATTCTGCAATGTGCTTATTCATTCTACAAATGGAGCTTTCAACATGCAGCATCAAATGTTCTGTGTTCTATCTTATACAAGTCTTAGAAATGACAGGCTTTGTAACAGCGTGCCTCCAGTCTTCTCTAGAAACAGAACAGTTTTTACACTAAAGCTTATAAATAAAAAAAAAAATCAGCTTATTTTTACAATTTAAAAAGCTGTTACAATGGGTAATGACCTTCTAAGCATATAAAGAAAATGGAATAGATAGTCACATTAATCCCATGAATGTTACTGACCACAGGTACAGTAAATAGCATGGGCTTGGTGACTTAATAGGAAGCCTGTTGTAGCACTCATAATTTGAAACCCTTGTAATTGAAGATGAAGGGAAGTGAGGAACAGACTATTAGCATCTTAATCCTTCACCTGTATGCAAATGGACTTTTTAACCATACATTTCCTAGTACTGACACTGGAATGGCTTTAAGGGTCTACATAGAGAGGATTCCTTCATTCCTCAGAAAGAGTACAACCTACTTAAAGAATGACAAATATACATAAAAATGCAGACTACTTGTTTTAGTAATAAAATACTATTCTTAAAGCAGATCTTTAGCCATCTGATCTGATAAGACCTACAACCTGTCTGTCAGGTTACCTGCCTATTTCATCAGTGTAAGCTCCTCAGCCTCAGCAATTTGGGCTGCTAGCAACCATTTCCATAAAGTTTGCAAGAGTTAGACATGTCATAGTTTATGTGTGCAAAAGATATGCTTGAGCACTGGACTAGATCTCAGAAATCTGGATTTCGTTCTTGCTTCTGTAGGTCATGTAGATGGGTAACTTGCAAAGCTACCACTCTATTCCTTAGTTTCTTCATCTGTAAAATGGGGATAATGATATTCACTAGCTTTTAAAAACCATTTTAGGATATACATGGTTAATTATTAAGCAGTGTGGATTCTCCCATGTGAGTAATACACAGCTGCTAATACACTGACTTATCCACTTTCATATTAGCATCTTTATTTAAACATTCGCTATTCTTACTGTGATATAGCAAAACACTCATTTTGTCAAACAGCAATTGTAAAGAAGCTTTTATCGAGCACAAGTGTAATTAGAATAGTAGAGAAGTGATGAGATTGTCATCAGCTTTGAGCCCGAGGGACTGACTTGTATTTTAAGTTCAAGTAACTGAAGTAGCAGATGGTTTCCAATTCAAGTCTGCCCTCCACTGGCTTTCGTGAAACACTGCTAATAAATTTTGGATCAATAGTGTCTTTCTGTAATGAAGTGGATGAACTAAATTAATAGAAGCTGATGCAATTTATTAATTGAGACCTGTAGTCAGCATTTCTTTTTTAATTTTGTAATAGTAGGTACATAATTGCTCAATTTCTTTTTAAAGTCCCGTCTAGGCTCCCTCACAGATTCTTGATCTTCAGGTTTTCAAAAGCCCACCAGCGTATAATTCGTATCACAGCTGCTGGAACTAATAATATACAACATGGGAAGTAACATTCTGCACATGGTTTTAAAGACATTTAACAGAAAAAAACTACAGAAAAAATACTTTGCTCTGATACAATTAACAATTCTAATAAATTCTAACTGTTAATGAACAATCAAGATAAATTAATACCTACATTCAGTTTATCTAACTAATTTTTTCAACATTTAGATACACTGAGAAAGATTCAGTTTATACATATACATGACACATTTATTTTGTTGACTGGGTAATCTTATTCAAGATCTGAAAATATACGTAATTTTTACCTTTCCTATTATGCTCTGAACTCTGTAATTTGCATTACGAGTTGTTAAAAACTATTATAACGACAACACTATCTTTGAAGTAAGAATTAAAGCTATGCTTTAAATTCTATTCAAATTAAAGATATGCTAAATTAAAATTTAATTTATACTTAAAAAAAAAAAAATCTTAGTTTCAACAAACATCCTTCCTGTTTTGGAGGCGCCGAAGGAAAAGGGTATTAGGGATGTACACAGTAACTGAAACTATTTTTTTTTTTAACAGTGACTTAAGATAAAAAACAGAACAAACTCATATTCTAGCAGAAAATCCACACAGACCAGTTCCACATCCACCTGGCATATTTCAACTCAGAGGTCCTTCTTTTTGCTTTACTACTTCTTTTCTCTTTGCTTATAACCAGGAGATAATTAGTAGCTTGTTGTTGTTGTATGCATTTATCTTGTAAAATCTGAAAGAGTGCATCCAAAAGCGCTATTGTAAATCAGTGAAGCGAATGCTGTGCATCAGTTATGATTTTCAAATATTTCACTGTTAGAAAAAGTTGTTTCAGCAGCATGTGTATTTCCTGTAGATAGATGCTAAGAAAGACTATTACAACAAACACTCACTGAAGAGAGGAAGCAGAATATGACTTTTAATTACAATTCTTATTTTTCAAATGCTCCAATTATATGTTCTGTATCAAAGATAAATACTTCATTTTCATGTGCAATGCTGTCAACTGATTGCAAAGACTTATGTTCTCAGTTTCATGGTTGCCTCACCTTAATACAATGTACTAAGGTCAGAATTGGTATAAAAACCAAGTATACTGAGAGCAAAGACTGTTTGGGAAATCAGAATAGATTCACTCTTTTCCTCATCTTGTTTCAATCACTGTAAAAATTTGCCTAAACCAAGCATCTTTTAAGAAGTCCTTTAAAATCTTTATAGATGTGTGCTGCTGTAACAACAAATTCTTCAGCAACAAAAATCTAGTTGAGGTCTGTTGACAAATAAAAGGTTTACATTCAAATATCTTCAGAGGAAATCCTCCTAGACCTACTGAAACCTTCACTGCTCAGATGCTAAAAAAAAAAAGCTTAATTTAAAAACAAAGAATGAGTAAACATGGATATTAGTTTTGGCCTCAGAAAATCCTTTAATCCATCAGATTTTTGCGTATCACTGAAAGTATGCAAGGAATCAGATTGTTGTTTTCATCCTCGGCCAAGCAGTGCAATCATAAAAACATGCATTTAAGAACTGTTGTGTTTTTAGAGGAACTACCTATGGTAAAAGGTAGCAGTATCTTTAAATATAACGCTTCATTTTCATTATTAAATGAAGATGAGGAGAATGGGAAAGTCAAGTTCCAAACCACAGTAAAGTTTTGCAGCAGGTAATATTCAATTTCAAGCACAACAGAAATTCTTCTTAGAGGTCTCTAAAAGCATTTGATGAGGCTGTCTCACCCCAGACTGCTGTTTCTCCTTCACTGGCCTTGGGAGCTGTAATGAAAAATAATGAAATTATTACTGTGTTTGCACTCAACCCCATATTACAACTCAGTTTTGTTTTATTTTTAAATACATAAATTGTATAGTTATTGTATTGAATATACAAAATTACTACACTTTACTTTTTGTTCCTACCACTCTGATCATTTTACTAATTTTCTAGATAGGCATCTGACAATACCACTTTTCTTGGAAATATCCCGTATCAGACAGTGACCAGAGTACAGCCAGTGAGTATCACACAGAAATCAATATGAAAGAGAATCTAATCTGGACAGAATTTTTTTATGTGCATTACTGCTCTGTATTTCAAGTATGTTTTGAAAATATGCTAAATGCAAAAAATCAAACATATTCACCCCCAAGTAATCTAGGTCTTAACAACATTCAGAAAAGAAACATTTTAGAATTCTGACATTTTCCACATGACATAATCGGACAGCCTTAGTCTTTTTTGACTGTAGTGCTTCTGATTTCTATTTGTCTCTTTGTGAAATGACAAGGAACATTTCCCAGACCAGCAGTACTGCAGAGTAGCTGGGATTTATTAGACTAAATGAACGGGAATACTAAAATGGAATGGAAGAAAAGGACCATCATTACTAGGGCACAATAAAAATAGAAAGTTTAATCGTAATAATAAAGTGAAATAGAATGTCTAGTCATAATATACTACCATTTTTACTGACATCGTAAAGATTCAGCCTGTAATGGAAACCTGTTAAGTACCTCTTGCTTATGTTCTTGTATTATTTATGCTTATTTCCTATAATCCTCAAGTATGAAATATCTACCATAGTATCTTTGAAATGTAAGTTCCTCCTAAACAGAGTCAAACTCAAACTTTGTTCCCAAGCAGATGAATTTAATGCAGTTTCTTGACAGTAAATTGAAGGTGAAATCTCAAAAGTGAGAGTGGTAAGTGCATAATGGAGGTCTGCAGGGACTTCCTATGTAGAGTTTACAGTGATTTTTCACAAACTTGAATGTGTCACTTCACTTTGTCTCCTTCTTCAGCCTTCTGAGTTGCAAGGCTTTACTTTGTTGTGTGTTGAGATGAAGCTTTAGAGGTCTGAAATTCTTTAACCTGAAATGTACCCTTTGCACCAAAAAACAAAGACAAGCTAAAGCCACCAGACAGAGCGAGTGATGCTTAAGTGATTCTGTCATGTCTATAAGAATCTCAGTTCTCTCCTTTACCAATAAAAACTGAAACGTTTGGCCAGTCTACAAGGAGTGTTAGTGGTATTTATTTGCTATGAAAACGCAGCACTTGTGGAATTACTGCTAATCAAGTTAATAAAACAGTAGGGATTCACATTCTTGTTGTCCCAGTTAAAACTCTGCAATTTTACTTCTGATTTTATTGTTGTTGCTGATCACATGAACTACGAGTCAAAAGAAATTCAAAGAGGTTTTTTGTAACAAAAAACTTTCAACACATATAGTATTATTAATTTTCTTTTGTCACTCCAGCAATTGGGGCTCTTGTTTTTCTTATTTAATGGATACACCATTCCAAGTGGTTTTGTCTTCATTATCAGCCATAAGAAAAACCAATAAGTAAACCATAAGTAAAATCAATATCCTTCATGGAAGTGTTACCACAATAAATTATAAACATGAACTAGTACCCACAGCATGCCCACATCATCCTACTTCTGTCTTCTCCAGGCAAAGCTGCCTCCATCAATTTATTAAAGTACTAATTTCTCTGGGTATTACCTCTTCTCCCTTCAAAACAGCTCGTTGTTTCATGCCCAATCATAGGCATTTTTGGTTTTAGGGGCCAATTTTAATATTTCAATTATCTGAATAGTGCTGTCCCACCAGCTTGAACTTGCAGGGAAAATGAATGATGCTCTCTTTTACCCTTTGGCCGAGTCAGTAGCTCACCAGATGACTGTTGAGGTCTTAGACCCTCTAATATCCTAGGTGCAACAGGTGCCAAATAAAGGCACAGAAAACTTCTGGAGTCAGTACAAACCTTTACTGTTGGCATGCTTTGGTTTTTTTGTCTTGTTTGGGGTTTTGTTTGTTTGTGTGTTTGTTTTTGTTTTGTTGGGGGGGGTTGTCAGGTTTTGCTTTTGTTTTTTTTTTTACTGCAAATGTGATACTTTGGACAGTATGAGACTATGGATGTGTGTTATGATGGAAGAAGTGCCGTTCTCCAGTCACTTTTCTTTGTTTACAGATATCCTTTCTCAGCTTCAGCCTGTAACACTATATAAATTTAGACCATTAGCTATTAAGAATCAACTTTGTTTTATTTGCATAATAAACACATGCACTTGTGCTCTTTTAGGCCACAGCACTGATTTTGTTTGCAAGAGAACTGTGGCAAAGAAATATTAACTTTCTTGCTATTAATTTCCTGGCTTCTGTAGTTAAATAAAGGAAATAATAACCTACAAGCTTTTAGTCAAACATTAGAATTAGCAGACATGAGAAATGAGAGCTGTCAAGGAAAGTTTCTGTGCTCTGAAAATTATTCCTTGACTTGATGTGTGAAGGAAATAAGAGAAGCAGCTTGTACACATAGGACACTTTTGAGAATACCCTTTCTCAAGAACATCCACAGTAAGAATATACTGTATCACACGTGACACTGTTAAACCAATTTATACTCAAAGGAGACAGCTGTTTAACCATTTGGATCAGTTATTTATTACATTTGACCTTCTGAATCCCACTTACACTAAAATTACAAGAAGTTTAAGGAAAATACCTTTTGAATTTAATTCCAATACAGCAGGTCACGTTTTATTGTAATATTTTGTAAGACGTTATTAACAAGCTGTGTGCTGTAATGAACTATTGGTTTTGTATGTTTAGGAAGAACAAGCTGTAACAGTAACTACATTGTGGAAACAGATCTGATTTGGTCCCATCTACAAAGGAAAATCAGTTTAATACAAACTGCTGAAAAATTGGTTCCTGCAGCAACCACTTATCTTCCTGTTACCTCAATTTCAAGTTAGAATTCCCAGCTTGAATAGAAGACTATCCCTAAAATAATTTAACAATAGTTATATAGTACTCAGTTTCAGGAGCAGAAATACAGCAATCCACTGATGTACAAGTACCAGGCCAGATATGACAAAGTAGGAATGACCACATTGGTTAAGTACAAACTCACCTTTAATACCACCCAGAAAAAAGCAACAGACAAACAGCATTTCAGAGGCAGCTCTGTCTTTTATGGATGAATTATTTGTATTACTAGTTGCCTAAGACCGCCACAGAAAAGTCTTCATTAGTATGTTCCACAAATTCTGGATTTGTTACTGAAAGTATTCCATTAATCTGGAGGTACTATTTTGAAGTAACACCACCTTGGTTGCTAAACAAGGAACTGGAAAAAGCCCTACCTGCAAGATGATTATTTTTTAAAGTGAAATGAAAATATCTAGCCAGTATTTTTCTACCTATCCCTGCAGCAGAAAGAGGAGTAAGCCAAAACTGTTTGTTCGAAAACTTCATCAAGCAAAACTAACTCTTACAAAGTCAATGGACACAACATGTGCTTCCGTTATTACGTGTCCTTATTTGGAGCACGCTTGCCCCTAATGGCTGAGAATGTGTAAAGAAAACATGACATATGATCACATCCTGTGCTGTTTGTCATGAAGGCATATTCTTTTGGGAAAGGGGTAGGCTCACAGTCCAAGCTTCATACTGATGTTCATCTGCTGATGAACTACAGCACTGGTGCTTAACCTTTCTTTAAAGATAAGCTATTCGGTTTATAAAGAATCCACTCACAAACCCTAAGCCTCTGCTTTACTTGTTAGATATCATTAAATATGTGTCAGTCACATGACTAGGAATACTGATGTATCCCATCAATGTGTTTAATGCATATGAAAGCACAGTGTATATGGACTGATTTACATGAGGAAAGGCTGTTTGTGTGTTCTGTACCATGACAGCACGTTTGTGCCACCACATCACCAAAATACTCTTTTATCCCCCACATGTTGATTATTGGTAGACTGTGGCAAAAGCAAGCTGTGGGCTGCCAGAATCCCTCACGTGGCTTGCAGTTTGCTACCTGTCCCTACTTGGAAAGCAAGGAGCAAGCTATAAGCTCATATTTTCATCACGTTGGAATGGCAGAGCAGACATCCACACATTGGAAGAGGAAATGAGGTATCTGTGTAAGTGATATTTATCATAGCCCTGGATTCTTTTTTGGATCTAAAAGCGCTGACCTGTTGTCATTCTTAATGCGACAAAATGGCTACAGAACTTCAAGTAATTGCCTTAGGCAAACCAATGCATAACATGCAGAACTTTAACTGTGTCCCATCAGTAAATCATGACTATGAACAAAACTGAGTAGGTTTCTGCACTGTCACAAGGCATGATTTCTAGGAACTGTTTTCAGAATTTCCATATACAATTAAATTCCCTCCAAACTATGACAGGAGTTTGATACGGTTAGCAGACGTGATAGACTGCCAATGTTAAATACTGCAGCCATATAGGAACCTGAAGACCTGGACCTGGCATTACAGCAAAAGGCAGCAGACTACCTGAGAAAGAACGGAAACATGGTACAGCTATGACATAACTGGTGGAGTCCACGGCACAGACATCATGCAGCAAAATGTCTCATAAGTAGTGGCGCGAAACAGGCAATAGCTTGGTGGTTACGGCACTGCAAGGGGTTCTTGCAGAGACCGCTCATTTATTTGTTAGAAAAGAAAGTGCCTCAGTACCTATCCGGGCTCTGACTTTGTAAGGACAACAAGCCCTAAGTGCTGTAGTGGCATTTTTAAGACATTTGGCCTAAAACCAGAACGCCTCTCCCTATATTTCTTCTGTCAAGCTTTCACTCCCAGAACTCCGCACTTCCACGGACTGAACAAATGGCACAGCCTGGTATCAAAGATGAAGAGGCACTTCCGATTTCAACCAGAAACATTTCTCTTATCACTCCGTCTCTACCTTTCACTTACCAAAAGACACTTCCCAGCCTCCAGAGGCGGCGTGCAAAGCGTGCGCATATCTTGAGAGCTCCGGGAAAGAAACACAAACACATAAATGCAGGACCTACAGGCAGATAAGGAAGGCCCACAGCTTTTCTAACCCCCTCACCCTCGAACAAACGCCCCGATTCCGGCGGGCTTGCCCTCGGCCCGTCACCTTTGCCTCGCCGGGCGCGGAACAAGCCCCTCCTTCCGGGCTGCGGGCCGCAGCGGCAGCCCGCCGCCGCGCTGCGCCTGCCCGGTGAGCGCCGACGAGCGGAAGGAGCTCGGCGGCCGCCATTTCCTCGTCCTTCTCGGGGAAGGACCGCCCCTCCTCCGCCGCCGCAGCCGAGGCGGGGGGTGTCGCGCCGCCGCCATGGGGTCCCGCCCACCGCTGCCGGCGCAGCGTTACAAGGGCGGCTGGGCTCCTCCTCCTCCTCTCTCCCCCGCCGCCGGCATGCCGAAGCTTAGCAAGGAGGCCAAGCAGCGGCTACAGCAGCTCTTCAAGGGCGGCCAGTTCGCCATCCGCTGGGGCTTCATCCCCGTCGTGCTGTACCTAGGTCAGCGGCGGGGCTGGCGCTCGGCGGCCGTTGGGGAGGCCGGGGGCGCGCGGGGGGGGGGGGGGGGGGGCAGGAGGAGGGGGAGGGGCGCCCCGGAGCGACGCGGCCCTCACCGCGCATGCGCGCGGTCGGGGGGGGGCCGCGAGGCGGTCTCCTGTGGGTCCCGCGGGGTAGTGTGTGTGGGGGGGCTTGCCCTTGAGAGAACGGCGAGACAGTAGGTTTGTGTTTGTTGTGTTCTGTTTTGTTTTGTTTTTTTCTTTAAAAAGGATTTTCAGCCCCTTTCCGTTCCTGGAGGCTGTTCCCGCGCTGGGAGCGCGCCTTGAGCCTGCGTGCCCAGTGAGGGGAGGGCCGCGGCAGGCCGGCGGGTCGGGCCCCGCTGGGGAGCGGGCTGAGCACGGGCCGGAGCAGCTTAACAGCAAACGGAGCTGCGACTTAATCGTGCATCAGTGACTGTCTGCTTTAATAGGCTAGCGTCTGTGTTTGTTGCAGTAGGGAGTCAGGATGTGAGGAGAGAGCTGCCTGCGGCCGGGAGCTCTGCTTCGTGGCACCACGGGGGTTGCCAGCCCCTGGTTGAGGCTGAATTTGCAGCTAGGTACAGGCTACAGTCTCTCCCAAAATGGCGTGGCTCCCGTTTCCGAACTGCTGTGGGGCATTCGGGGGATGCCTTGATGTCATGCCTGGCACCCAGGATGTATTTTGCTTGCTCCTGTCATGGGGCTGGCTGGGCATCGCTACCACATGGTAGTTCTCCTGCTGAGCTTGGGCTGTATGCCATCAGCTGTCGTTGTTAAAGAGCCTGACCTACTTAAGATATGCGCGCGTGCAATAGGCCTGACGCTTTTGTTCACTTCTTCTGTGACAAGGGGTCCCAGGAAGGCTGATCCCCGCAGTTCATCTGGCTTACTTTCTGCCCCAGCTCTGTGGAGCCTTTTGGGAAAGGCATCTAAAACAGGCAGGCACCTCGGCCTTGAATGCAAACATGAAGGAGGGTTGGGAGCTTGATGTGTTTACAGTCAAAGCTGATAGGTTGTTTTAATTAATTGAGGGGAATGCAGTGTCCAATTTGAAGGGCTTTGATTGTTCACATAATAGATAACAATAAGGAAAAAGTTGGTCTCTTCAACAATTACATATAAGCTTTAACAACTACAAGTAAAAGATGACACTTCAAACAGTATGGAAAAAACTAATTGGCAGTATTAGGTTTGAAGTTTAATTATATTTGCATTTTTAGTTTGTCAGTTATTTTAAATTGATAATTTGGGAGTGGGAATTTCAGCAGGGTTTTGTGACCTAATTTTGTTCTTGCTGAAATTTGGTTTTGATTTTACTTTTACGACAGTATCTATGAATATGGTAAAGATGCAATTAGTTCTGAGGGATACCAGAGGAAATTAAATAAGTTGCTTCATGTCATATAAAGCCATCTTACTGTGTTTACAGTTGCACTAATATCAGGGTGCCGAGTATATTGCTGTTATGTAGCAGTGATAAACTAGTTTGACTTCATACCTCCAGAAAAATAAGTGTGCTGTTCCACATCTGCATTGTCTTCTTATAAATTTGTCTGCTGTAATGAAAGGACATTAAGTGTAAGCAGATGGGAACAAGATGTGCAGGTGCCACCTTTCCTTGCCATAGACACTTGGAGGTGGCATGCACTCAAAAGTCCGTAGAATTGGAAGAACCTCTTTTGTACTGGGATTACATTTGAATCTGGGAGGGAAGGTGTGATACAGTGGAAGGGCAAGAGGCTACGCAGCCCTTGGTGTCACTGATTCAAGGTAAATTTTTGTATTGACGCCTGTGTAGATGAAATACACTTTAAACATGGACAGGGAAACTTTCAGAAATTTGAGCTTTTAACTTTCTCTGAAAGGCTTTCTAAGTCAGGATGGGATGCTCAGGGGATGTACAAGGGACCCTGGTATGTGGATTTGCAATTATAGGCGATTGGTCTGGGTTTTTTTGTTGTATTTTTTTTAAACTCGCTTTGAAGCAGATGCCTCTGTTTTAAGTAGGTAAATTAGACCAGTGCAGTTTTGTTAAACCTGGGTTGCTTATTTAAAAGTACTAGGGGGTGGGGGGGAAAGCCAGAAGCATTCACATAGAGTGTGACTCCTAATACAACTTCATAAATTTTAAAGCAATTTTGATGGACAGTGTGGCAGCCAAAGAAAGTGGGTCAGGATGTTTAACAGTCTCAAATCACACAAGGTTACCTTCAAAGAGCTAACCCAGTGCCCATGAAGTTAATGGAAGTTTTTCCATTAACCTTCATGGCCTATGTTTCAGGCAAGCTGACATTAATTATTTATTTTCTGTAAATGAGGGAAATTATATATTTTACATATAACTTCCATTTCTAGCTAGCGAGTGTAGGAGAGGATGTGTTAACAGTGTATGAATTGCATGATTCTGCTTCAAGACTTTTAATTTACAATCCAGCAGGCAAAGATATTCATACACTGAACCTTCAATTGCTTCTCTAGCATACATTTGCTTTAGTGAATTAGTATTTGAGTCATTAGCTGGGGATGAGCTCTTTGTAATTAACTTTCTCTTCATTTTCCTGGGTGTTAGTAGATTGACAAACATCTTGTTTCTTTGCAAGCTTTAGAACTAGGTAGCTTTTCAAAAAGTGCCAGTAAAAATAGAAGATTTTGGGTTTGATTTTAACATTTAGAATTCTGTCATCCTAAATTGAGTGAACTGTTATTGAAATATTACTTTTAAGTTCTGCATCAGATGTCATTGCAGAACATTGCCTATTAGGACTCAAGGTGCTCACTTATACCAGTTGTAGGTGTCACTGTGTGTACCGCCTTACTAGGTTGCTTTCTGAACAACATGTAAAATCTGCATGTTTGTGTGTATGTGTAGGTACGTATGTCTTGATCTTTGGGGTAGATAACTTCCTCCATCTTGCATAGCTAGTTGTCCCTGAATCTTAAGTCAGATAAAGATGCAGGTAAGAATTTAAAAAAAAAAAAATATAAAACTGTACATGTGTATTTATTTTATCTGCTTTCTAACCCTGACAAGAATGTGCAATTTTTATTCAGATTAGTACACAACTTCATGAATCACAGTTCTCTGCTCAGTAGGTTTTCTTTTTTATTGCAATTTAATGGGCTGGAATAATTTGATAGTTATTTAACTATGCAGGAGTCTGCACATACATGTTTTTATATATGTGTGTAATGTATGTTTCGCTTCAGGTTTTAAGAGAGGTGCAGATCCTGGAATGCCTGAGCCAACTATCTGGAGGTATGTATTGGTTCCAAAAGCATATGCAAACCCACTGCAGATAGTTACCGTTCGGGGTGTTATCTCTGGACAGCAACAGTTGTGATGGTTGCTTTCATCCATTGTTTTTAATTGTTTAGGGTGAAAGCATAGCTGGTTGTGGTTCTTGTTTCTTTAGAAATCTAAAAGAGAAGACAGCAAAATACAAGTTCTTAGGAGGGCCTTTCTCTTAATCTTTCATGGCTTTTAATATATGGGACTTCCTGTACCTTTTGAGTGGCACCTGCCCTTCTAATCTGTTGTAGAGACAGTTTATGCAAGTTTCTTCATTGAGGAATAACTTTTCAGCTTTCTAGCATGAATTTGAAACAAAACCCCATTTCCTTCTGCCTTTGCAAATACAGTAGTAACACTGCATAAAAGCTATATGAAATAAAGGGCTCTATCCTTCAATATTGGTCATAGTCATGAAGCAAAGTGCATTTGCTCATGTTGCCTCTTTCTTGTGGGACTGTTTGTTAATGTCATGCAATGTCATGGCATTAGTAATACTTGAATTCTTGTGGCATTTGAGTTTTATTGGAGGGCTTCTGTGGGTCAAACTAATTAAATTAAAGTTTTGAAGAAAGTGTGACTCTCTTATTGTTCTTGAAATAACTTTGGTTACCGTGCAGAACCAGGTATTCCTAAGACGAATAATTGATGGACTGTATGTATTGTTTGCAAAGTCATATATTAACTCTTCTAGCTTCACATAGTTAGAATGTGTAGAAATCCCATTTTTAGGATTCAGCGATTCAAGGGAGCTACTTTTAACAGTAGAAAATATGAAAAAAAGTGTCAAGATCATGTTACAATTTCAGTAAAATCTTCTGGTGTCTTAAGAACTAACTTGCTGGAGTTGTTTGTTTGCTGACAGTGTTTCTATGTTTAGCTTCACTAGAAGTTTGAGACTTTTTTTCTTGGTCCACTGAGTGTGTCTCTGCACAACGTGAAGTATGTATTTCACACCAGAGTGTATGTACATAGATACCAGAAGCATGTGTTTGGTCTAATCTGAAGCTCACAGATGCTCTTTTTTCTGAGCACATGTTTGTGCTCTGTAGGCTTAAATTTTATTTTAAAGGTGGCATTATTTCAGTATGTTGGGGGCTAGCATTTATTCTGTACATTTACAGGGCTGTTCTCCAGATTTGTGTTTTACAAATATCCATTTAAAAACAACTACATGCTGCAAATCTGACTTTTGTTTCCTCCACCCTCCCCTTTCAGTCTACTTTGGGGATGAAGGATGTGGCGGTCCTGTTCTAGAACCAGCTGATGGACAGAGAAAGTGTCTGAAGATACGTACATTCCAGAGGATGAGGCGGACACTTACACCAGGTGGCTCAATCGGCTTGCTAATGACGTTAAACGACGACAATGACATAGGTTGTACATACAACAAAATGGGGTTTATATGGACCTAACTTATTTGCATTACAGTGTAATTAAATAAATATGATTTGAATGGATACACATTGTTTTTAAATCTTTACATAAGTATAATGTAGTAATTTCTTTATTACAGAAAGGGTGACCGATTGTGTGAGTGTTTTGTTTTGTTGTGGTTTTTTTCCAAAATATGGTGACATTCAGCCCCTATATTTATCCCTGTTATGAACGTCTTTTGGGTTAAGATTCTTCTTTATCTTCACAGTAACCAGAAAACTGAACTAATGTTTTAAATACTTCAGATTCTTCAAAGATTTCTTGCCCAAATATTGGTAGGCCTCTGCAGCTGGTCACTATGCTGACCTGGTGTGGTGTGGTGGTTTGGGGTTTTTTTTGTGGTTTTTTTTTTGTTTGTTTTTTTTTTGTCCCCCTTCCTCTTGAATTTGTTCATGTCTGGATACACTAAGGATTGAAAGATGTGTATGTTTTTTCCTAGCACAGTCAGATAGTAAAAAGTATACTTTTCTGCGAAATTTACCTTTTAAACACCACGTACATTTTCCATAATTTGGGATGGGGTAGGAGGATGCAACAAAAGTGCTGTGTGTGTATATGCGGTTACAAGTGGTGTTCCCCAGGGATCAGTTTTGGGGCCAGTTCTCTTTAATGTCTTTGTCAATGATCTGGATAAGGGGATCGAGTGCACCCTCAGTAAGTTTGCTCATGGCACCAAGTTGGGAGGGAGGGTTGATCTGCTCGAGGGTAGGAAGGCTCTACAGAGGATCTGGACAGGCTGGATCGATGGGCTGAGACCAATTGTATGAGGTTCAATAAGGCCAAGTGGTGGGTCCTGCTCTTGGGTCACAACAACCCCATGCAATGCTACAGGCTTGGGGAAGAGTGGCTGGAAAGTTGCCCAGCAGAAAAAGACCTGGGGGTGTTGGTCGACAGCCAGCTGAATATGAGCCAGCAGTGTGCCCAGGTGGCCAAGAAGGCCAATAGAATCCTGGCTTGCATCAGACATAGTGTGGCCAGCAGGAGCAGGGAAGTGATTGTCCCCCTGTAGTCGGCACTGGTGAGGCTGCACCTCGAGTACTGTGTTCAGTTTTTGGCCCCTCACTACAAGAAAGACATTGAGTTGCTGGAGCGTGTCCAGAGAAGGGCAACAAAGCTGGTGAAGGGTCTAGAGAACAAGTCTTAAGAGAAGCGGCTGAGGGAACTGGGGTTGTTTAGCCTGGAGAAAAGGAGGCTGAGGGGAGACCTTATTGCTCTCTACAACTACCTGAAAGGGGGTTGTAGTGAGGTGGGTACTGGTCTCTTCTATCAAGTAACTACAGATAGGATGAGAGAAAATGGCCTCAAGTTGCACCAGGGGAGGTTTAGATTGGATATTAGAAAAAATTTCTTTACTGAAGGGGTTGTCAAGGATTGGAACAGGCTGCCCAGGGAAGTGGTGGAGTCACCATCCCTGGAGGTGTTCAAAAAACACATAGATATGGTGCTTAGGGACATGGTTTAGTGGGCATGGTGGTGTTAGGTTGATGGTTGGACTCGATGTCTTAAAGGGCTTTTCCAACCTAAACGATTCTATGATTCTATATAGTGCTCTTATTTTAAGAGGAAGTTACTAATGTGTAACTGAAGGAAGAAACAAGTACACTAAACAAGGTGCATGCTTTATTTTTCCTCCAAAGTCTTGCTCTTTGGAATATTGTTGGTTTGGCTTCAGTTGGTTTTCTCGGTTTTAACACTGAGATTCAAGCACTGAAATGGCAGCTGCTTGGTTTCTGTTAAATAGAAGCTGCATTGGGTAGATTACTCTCTCTCTCTGGAACTGTACAGGCTAGTTTGTATCTATGCAGTGATTTAAAAAAATGTTTATTGGCTCCAAATTATCATTGCAACAAGAGTATTCTAGATTTCAGATTGGCTTTTTTTTTTAACCCCATAGATTTTCAGACCGTTTTTACATTAATTAAATTTTTAAGGAACAGGCGACTCCTCAGTTTCTCATCTGCTGTGAAGATTCATGGTAAAATGTTACTGTGTTTAAGGGCAGATGTGACTGGAAAGAAAATGAGAAATGAGCCAAGAGGAAGAAATTAAATTGAAAGGCAAGAATTGGGAAGGAAAAAAAAAAGTGGGAAACATTTATGAGAGCTAATGCAAACCAGCATGTTCCTTAAAATTCCACTAATCATGGTAATTAAATCAAATGTCATGAAATAGTGGAATAGCTAATGATAATAGACTGCTGACAGGGGAATAGAGCAAGGACTGAATGCAGAACACTTCTTGTGACCCTATATCCTGTGCTAGTGCAGCTTTTCTGGTGCCTTTTTTCTTACGGTAACTTGAGATTAATGTAACCGCTCATATGTCTTAAATTATGAAAGGACTTCAAATTCTGATCCTTTTTCTTGACTGATCCTAATTACAATAATCTGTTGGTACTTGATAGTGGTTTTAATCATGATCAGGAACATTTTTCTTCTGTTGAATCTAGCAGAATAACCTGAGATAGTCAATACTAACAGATATGGTATTCAGTGTGAAGTAACTCATATTTCTCAAAATCAGATTTTGCATTTCACAAGGGTATACAATACCCAAAATGCAGCAGTGGGTGGGTGGACCCAAACACCTGCAGAAGTGTATTTCATATGCTCTATTGTGTGTCAGACATTTGGGGATGTGGTTTGTGGGTCTTAACCACCACATGGTTGCTCTGGCTGCTTTCCAGGAATAATAGTATTTGGCAAGAGGTAGAGAAATAGGGAAGTGTTCTTGTCTCTTTCGTTAAGTTTTACATAAGCGTGGATGTGTCAAGCACAGGCCAGATTCTGTGATGTCAACATGCTGAAAATTTCCCTTAAAAGTAGTTGTAGCTCAGTTTTTTTCAGACTTGGAATTACTGGATAAATACTACTTGTGCATTTTTACTTTTAAAATTTCACTGTAAGCACATTGGATAGCAAATTTTTGGTAATTCACTGCTATTGTGGAAATAAGTGAAATTCTTGTTCTTTTAAAAAAAAAAATAATCAAGTATGGTTCAGGAAAGTCATTAGTATGGTACCTCTGGGTTTTGAAATTGAGGAAAAAAAATGTCTTTCATAGTACATTCAAGTCAAGTTAAATTGAATGCCAATATTATGTAGTATAACATTTTTCATTTGTACAGCCAGACAGTGTTTCATTCAGTATAGCTCTGTCCTGGTTTCCGCTGGGATAGAGTTAATTGTCTTCCTAGTAGCTGGTATAGTGCTATGTTTTTGAGTTAGGTGGGAGGGGACACAGCCAAAGGGCAGTGGACCCAAACTGGCCAAAGGGGTATTCCATACCATGCGATGTCACGTCTAATATATAAATTGTGGGGGAGTTGGCCTGGGGGGCATCGCTGCTCGGGGACTAACTGGGCGTAAATCGATGGGTGGTGAGCAATTGCAATGTGCATCATTCATGTATTCCAATCCTTTTGTTGTTACTATTGTCATTTTATTAGTGTTATCATTATCATTATTAGTTTCTTCTTTTCTGTTCTATTAAACCGTTCTTATCTCAACCCTTCTTATCTCAACCCACGAGTTTTACTTCTCTTCCCGATTTTCTCCCCCATCCCACTGGGTGGGGGGAGGAAGTGAGTGAGCGGCTGTGTGGTGCTTAGTTGCTGGCTGGGGTTAAACCATGACAAGCTTTCTCTCTAACTAAAAGGTGAGTGAAACTCCTTAAATAAACACTCCTTTTTATCCCCTGGAAAAAAACAGAATAAGCATTAATCATAAGTCTTGGTAATTAATTGGAAGGTAGCAAAAAATGGAATTGGAGAAAATTTTTTTTCAAGTTTAAAAAATGAAGGAATCTTTGGTAGCAATGTCTTGAAATTACTTTGCAGTTACTGTCATTTTCACAAAATTCAGATGTGCTTGTAAGACCAGATCAGTGTTGTGTGAAGTTGTATGTGAAACAGAGTCCTATGAAGAATCTTAATTTCCCTAAGTAACTTCAGCAAATACGCTGGTTTTATCAAGACTTCTTTTTGGTGGTGCTAGGGAGAAGAGGGCAGGTGTCTGGAGTAAAGTGGAGGGACTCTCATGTTTGTCAAGGCTGTGGACTTGGGCTGTGGGCTAGGGACTTGAAGTTAGGTGTTACTTGTTCAAAGTGTTTTAATCTCTAATTTTTGCTTTTCCATCTTTCTCCCAGTAAAACCTGAGAAAGTTTTATTTTACTGTTGGATGGGAGACACTTAAAAAAGAACAAACATGAGCTCCCCTGCTTGACTTTGATCTATGTCAAGTGGATCGGTGGCTTCCGCAGCCAAGTATGGATTCTTCCCTGTAGTGGGGTTTGTAATACTGTCCTGTGAGACCACTTAGGGACTCTTAGTGTTGTAATAAAGTCGATGAGTGTAGTTTACTGAAGATTGAGCTGTGACTTTCACAGCTGAGCTCAAGGCTACAGTCTGAGATGTGTGAAGCAAAATCATTGATGCCTTTCTGTGTGCTTTGAAGATTGTACTAACTTCGAGGTATCCAGCTGATCTTACCTGGAGATAGATAGGAATTGTTTGCTGCGTGCCTTGTGCCTGTGAAGTGGAGGTCGAGTATGCTTGTGGTTGCCTTAGTGTCAGGGAAATACCTCAGGTCAGGAGGCTGTCGCTGGAGCCTGTTGTACCTGGTGACAAACAATTGCGCAAGGGGCCGAGGGGAATGTTTCCACCTGGATCCGTCTTAGGAAGATGAAAGGTTGCCATGCTCGCTATGCTGCTTGCCAAAAATGAAGCCATCCTGAGGATTTTAGTGCAAGAAGAATGCGCTGTTCTCCATCTTGAGTGACCTGCAGTCCCACGCCCATGGTCCTTTCACGTCAGGAAGACAACGTTTCTCCTTGTCAGAAGGTGCTGGTCTGCCTTTCAGCCTCCTCCTATGAGAGTGACAGTGGCAGCAGTGGCTTTTGGTTGGTCTCCAAGGAGGGTATCCATGAACAAGTGATTGTCCTTAACCCAGGACTGAAGAAATGGGCTGTTTCTCCTCCTCCAGCCAGACTGTTTGTGAAATACTAGCAAAGTGTCAGGAGGTTATGATGGGCAAGGAGCAATATGGTATCCCGTCTTCTGAATATCTTGTTCGCTGGCACACTGACCACAACAGCTGGTGGTGGTTTTACCATGCAGGAACAATTTCTGTATTTTTCTATCATTTCTATATTTTCTTAAAACTGCCTCTCCCCTCATTGTATTCAGCTGGAGTCAGAAGATCTGTTGTGACCTGGTACCATCGGGTGATCATGGTGGGCAGCAACTCTTCAGCCCTCAGTTGTGACAGCCCCTTTAGCAAAGCATCTCCTGCAAGCTCAGCTTTGAGGAGCTGCCCTTGGGTGTGGGCATAGCAAACGGTGCAAAGGAAGACAAAGACATTGGGCTAAGACAGGGAGGAAGGAGGGAGGGAGAAAGTTAGGGTACTGAAAAGACAGTAAAGACAAGGAGGTCATTCAGAAGAAGAATAAAGAGTAGGAGAAATGGACAAGGTTTTTAAAGGTGAAAAGGAAGTAAGAAGTGAGAAAAAGGCGTGCACATCAGAGAAGGAGCCACAGAGCCCTGGTGTGTGATGCTGAGGGAGTCTTGTGAGTTTGGTGGTTTTCTTGGTCTTGGCGTATGGACTGGGGGTTTCCTGGTAGTAGGGTGTGAAAAATTGGTCTGTTTAGTGTCATCACTAAAGAAGGGGGAAAATAAAAGATATCTGGCTTTCTGTATAAATTTGTTCTTAGTAAGTTAATCTACAAAGGAACCTACTTGTTTGCTCCAAAAACTTTGAGGCCTGGCCAGTTGTGAGGTAAAAATGAAGCTGATAGGAAATTTGGAACAAGTATTTAATTCTGCTACAAATTCTTGCTGTAGACATGGCTGGTATAAAGTCACTGCACTGTATCTCATCAGAGTTACAAACAGAGGGTATGTGCTTTTTTTCTTGAATTAATTCATCAGCAAAAGTCACATTAACTTAAACCTACAGCTTTCAAACGTGAACTCTGCAGACCAAAGCAATGTTCATAGTTTTGTCACAATGGGCCCCTGTGTTGGCAATGTATAAAACCTGTCCTTCGCTTCTTTGTACAGCTGTCTTCCAAAATGCCCTTAGGTGGCAAAGTGCTTCTTAATATGTTTTTTTATTGCATTGTGTTGTAAGTGAAACAGGGATCTAACACATTGGGTTTTTATCAGGAAAAAAATGTTAAAACAAACTATATACCCTGGATATTTTTTGAAATATTTCATTACAGTCTTGGAATTTAAGCTATGATGATGCTGATGGTATATTTGGAAATAAAAGCTCATTACATCTATCCTCACCATGGGAGTAGAGACCACATCCTGGTTAAATGTCAAATGACTAATTTAATTTTTACAAGTGACTACTTAATTGCAATTTTTAAGTACTTTTCCATGATGGTGTGCAATGCAAGAGCTGTTTCTTGGTTAAGATTGTGGGTTATGTGCATTGCTTCTTGGTTATGCTTATGTTAATTCAGGATTAGGGGATGGGTAAGACAGAGGGGATGCTTATCTGCTAAGTGGAAAGGGGTATTTACTCTCTGATTATTTCTTCTGATTAAGAAATCAATTCCAAGTTCTATTGAAAAGAAGAAGTTCAAGCAACTGCAAAGCAGGGAGCAGTTATTAGCCTGGGAAGTGAGATAAGCCCAGATTTCCAGTTGTGTTCCAGTTCTGTTTCTCAGGGTCCAATTTAGTCTCATAGAGACCCCTGAAATGGTGCAATTTGTGACAGTGCAACCTGAAAGCAGTCCCTTTCCAGCCAGGCTGGAAGATTGCCTGTACATCTGCCTTCATCGCAAACGGTGTCTCTTCTAACAAATTAATTTTCTGTTGTAGTCCCGTCCCAGGTCACTGAGCTACATGATTAGGAGAGGTATTGGTCTTGCAATTTGAGGGACGTCCTAGAACTTCATTGCATTTGTTAACACATGCTAATATGGGATCCACAGGCATAGTCAATATATGGTCCCTTTTCCCTTTACATCTCTTCTCAGATTGTTAGAAGTGGAAGAGGAGACAAAAACTATTTCTGTGCTGTAGTGACGGCATAGTAGCTAATTTTTCTCTTTTGAGCTGAGGATGGGACTTTGAGCTTTCCCTAGGTGATTTTACTTTTGCGTGTATGTGTGTAATGGCTCTGAGTGATTATCCCAGGTAATAAAACTGTTAATATAATTTGCTTATACATCATATTGTCCCTATTTATGTGGTACAGAATGTAGAACTGTCTCTTTTAATACCTAAGTTCGAAGGGATAAAGAAACAACTAATCATAAATACATTTGCTGTTACTGAAACCAGTCAGAATTTTCCCCTTGTTACAGTTGAAATGGAATAAAATCTTGAAAATACTTTGTTGGGTAAGCACTGTCTGGTAGAAGTAAGTATGGCAGGGCAAATCAAATCTCAGTTTTCTGAATCTGAAGATGAATGCTTATTTTTTAAAAAATATCTTTTCTCATGAAAGATTGAATCTTCTTAGATTCTGATCACTGAATAGAAATTCAGGTTGCAAAATTTCTGTAGTGTGTTTTCTGATGACCGCCAAGGTCAGTCTTGAAAGTATACCAAGATTTGGTTAAATATGTTTATATAGAAATTAGTTGATTTTGTTAAGAGTTCAGGGAGGAAGTGGTATTTCAGTGTTGGAGCCTGCAGAGGTTGCATTTTCTGGGGGTGAGGGGATGGGTTTTGGTTTTCCTCTTATCAAGAAGAAGAAAGAAATTAACTGAGAGATCAGAAATTGTTACCTAATCATTTGACTCGAGAAGCAATGGTTTACAGAAAGCTTCCCACCCAATATCACAAGGTTTGTAGTAATATATATACATTTGGCAGCACTTCTCGACCACTAGGATCTGACTTTATATATACTATTGTATATTTAACCTTTCCACCATTTTATCTTTTAAATTGAATGTGGAAAAGATGATTAGTCACAAACAACAGTGGCAAACTTAGGGGAAAGTTTCCCATCGAGCTAAGCCAACCTAATGGCTCATCACTGCTGAAAAGTGATCCTGCTCCCCTTGTTTCACTAGTGGCATAATACTTCCATCTCTTGTAGCATCAGCTCTGTCTTGCTAACCTCACTTGCCATCAGCCGTAAATAAAATCTGTGAAGGTATTAGAGATGCAGACAGTCTCTTTCAAGTAGCTGTTCTTTCTGCCAAAATTAGCGTTTACATCAGTACATAGGTTTACTGGGCAGGGGGTGGCACTGCAACCTGGGAAGTGGATCAGGCTGAAATTTTTTTTTTATTTTCTTACACATCTGAGGAAAAAGTATGGTTAAAAAATAGAAAAATGATACCTCAGAGACTGTCATTGCAAAAATAAGTAGTTTTGCATTACAGTTTACTTTAGTATTAGGTTGCATTCTGTCTTTTTAGTTTTTTTTTTTTTTCCTCTCCTGTCTAGCATTTTAGTGTCATGTCCACAGCACTGAGGAATATTTTGTTTCTCATCTTTAACACTGTCTCTTAATACCGTGGGCTTTTTCTTGCATACTGTAGAGTGTATGCATGCTTTTTAACATAGCTTTACCCTCTTCCTGCATTGGGAAAGCAGATTCAGGATGAAGGGAGTTAGTAATCTGTTGAGTGTTCTGAAATCTCTGTGTGAAGTTAACAAGTAGGGGTGCAATGGGAACATGGGAAGGGCTAGCAGGATCTGCGGGGAGAGGCTGGTCTTGTACAGCAGCAGCCAAAATGCTTCTTTGCCAGGTAATTTCCTAGTTTTTATAGGCAACTATTAGCAGGTCTTTGGGTTTGGTTTTTTTTGTTGTTGTTAGGGTTTGGGGGGGGGGGCGGTGTTTGGATTTTTTGCTCATTGAGTTAGCTGTCAGTTAGGAAGAGCTCTCTTCAATAGAAGCATTGAGGTATTTCATTGTTACTAAAAGTAGCACAGTTATTTTTGAGGATTGATTTGTAAGAGTTAGGAACACTCATTTTTAGTATTGTTCTGGTTTTTTATGTGTTTGCGCTGGTCTGCCAACTAAAATAAATGTCCATGTGTGTTTATTGATTGTTGTAAAATACTTTCTACACAGCAAACTGGAAAAAGGATGGTAAGTTGGTTAGTTTGAGAGGCCCCATAACATGCTCAACAGTGTTTAGTTCTCTGACTTCCATATGAATTCCCCACTGCAAGTCTTCATGTGCCACAAGCATCAATGAGTGTAGATTTCAGCAAGTGGTGCTTATCCTGGGGGCAGTCCCTGAAGTTAGCACAGTGACAGCAAAATGATAGCCAGCAAGGCAGCTGCTGTGTGGAAGTACCCTGAGAATTGCGGGTGGCTGTGGAGGAGCCACAGGTAAAATGATGGCAGCTCAGCATCAGCTCTCAGCATCACTCCAAGAAGGACTTGAAAGTTGACCTCCCCACCCAGCCAGTGGTAGTCTTTGCTCATCTTCTGCATCCTAAAATGTAGAAGCATTTACATCTTTACTAGAATTGCAGACAACCTGGGGTGGCCAACAGCTGAAGGGTGCTGGTGGGAAGTGTGGACGCTTGTCTATCAATTGCATGAGATTTCAGTACCCTGTATCTTAAATGCTTCCTGGCATTCAAGGAGGAAACCGGTGTGAGTTTGTTTAGCTGCAGTGTACATAGTAACTAATGGTGATCTCAGGCAGCCATCCACTACTGGGAGAGATGAGACCGGGAGATGCCTTTCTTTTTAGTCTGTCTTGGTTTTTTTTTTCTTTCCCTCTCTGTTCTCTCATAGTAATAATAAAGTCCTTAAAAGGTCCAGTGTGGCATCCACATTTGGGTCTCATAGCTATTATGGACGTAATAAGGGCCAGGATAGTCTCTAACCGAATGGTCACTAAGAAAATCTTTGTGAAGGTAAGCTGCAAAAAAGTCAAACTAGGCTTTCCTGTGTCTCCTAGAGCACATGCCAGGACAGCTAAAGCAGGATCTTCTGTGTCGTGAGAAAAACTAATTCACCACAGACATCTTGAAAGTGACCACCTTGAGGTCTCCTCATTCCTTCTTGAGGTGTTGCACAACTCAACATTGTTTTTACCATATTGGGCAAAGCCGTGGTTTGTTTTGGTTTGAGCCTCTTGAGATGTGGGCTCTGGGTGGACTGGTCACTGTTTTGGCATCCCAAGGGGTGGAATGTGTGTGTGGACAATCAGATCGCTCAGAGGAAGAGGAGAATTTACTGACATCCACATTCCAGGGCTTGCCTTTCATCTCCTCATCTGCACCACTGTGCTGCAAGAGAGAGGGTAATTAATGTTCCACCACTTGCAGGGACAAAGCTCGAGGGGCTACTGCTGCTTGCATCCCTTGTGTGTGCTGTGAATTCCTCCGAATCTGGGTGTATGAGGTACCTGCACAGCCACAGTGAAGCAGATGATACAGCTAAGGAACGTTTCAGTGGTTTGGTACATGGGCTAAGGACCTGTGTGTTTTTTCTCTATGGTATTCAAGAATATGCATTCATATTATGTGGTCTGTCCATGCTAGTGGAATATAAATGACAAAAGACAAATGCATTAGATCGTCAGTGGTCATTGATATCTCAGCAGCAATATGTTGATTTATATCACTTAAGGAAAGAACCTAGAGGGTTTTTTTGGTTTTGGTTTTTTTTTTTCTGCTTCATGGGGGAGAGGGGAGAGATGTTTAATCAAACTTGGAAAATTCCCTTGGATGACAGCAATAAGTCTAATCAGATGATAGTATTCATGTCAAAGCTGTTAATGTGGTATCTTACCATTTCATTTGTTTGAATGAGATTGCTTGACTTGTAAGCAGATGCTTAAAAACAATTACAGTTTTATGGAGCGTTCTTATTAAATATAGGGGACTCATTGTTCATTTGTTTCTCAAGAGCAATGATGCTTTATTGTGTTCATTCTTAAGTGCAAAGTTCAGTGGATCTGGTTCCTTTATCCCATTTTAAGAATTATATGTTGATCAAGGTGTCTGTGTATGTGTGTGTACGTATGCGCTATGTAGATAACTGACCTATTTATAAAGATGAAATTTAAATTCTTGAAAGTGATTATTTTGATAATTGCAGGTATTAAAAATTGAATACGTTAGAGTTCCTTAGTCTTATTTAAAGTTCAAACCGTTATACAGTTTTGTTTTTTTTAAAAATCAGCTTTTATTTGCTTTACAAATATAAATACGTCATAAATACCATCTCAAATATTTTAAAAACATAAGTTACACAACAATTTTTCTGGCTTCTGAAAATATTTTTTTGCTGAATACATATTCAGTAAGTTGATATTTTGAATAGTACCATTAGAAATGAAGTAAAATACGTCCTTTGTTTAAATTATTTCTAAATATTGAAAATATAAATAGGAAACATTAGAAACTAATAAATACTTTAAATACAATAAATAGTTTCCTAGAAGGAAATGAGAATGTATATAAATGCAAACCATTGTTACTATTTCTGGTTCTTAAAACAGAACAACACTCATCTGCCACATGACAGATTGTAACGAAGGATTGTGCCTGAATTAAAACATTCAGACACTGAAACTCCTGGTATTTTTCAAGTAGCGAATGGCCCTCACTGTTTTCTCCATAAATGAAGTAAAGTCTCGGAGGATGAGGTGCGTGGTGATTTTCTCTATCCAGTTCTTATTGGACTTCAGCTTTGCACGGAGGGATTCCTGGGTAGCGGAGTCTGGGATGATCACTTCATCGGGATTGACTACCTGTGAAAAAGACAATATTGGGGTGCCCTGGTTAAAACATTGTAATTGAGCTTGTTGGAGAGCATCGGTTTATAATATGTTCCCGACCAGCTGCGTATCCACCCTTTCTGTGCTGCGGATGACAGACCCTCCTGGGACCTGTGCTTCCTTACAGCCCTGCTTCTGCAGTGGGGTTTGAGGTATGTTGATGCCTGCTACGATTGCTGTGGAAGAATCAGAGGGTCTCGTCTGATCTATACTGTTTGCTCTGGTTTGAATGCAACATCTGGTGTTGTGGTCCAACACGCTGCACTGAACAGATCGATACCTCTCCTGCTGTCTGCCAACCGTGTGGTTAGCTGGGAAGATGCTGATCATGATTTGTTGGTGGTGATTACCTGTGCTGGCTGCTACAATGTGAGTGATAAGTTAATTGGATGACATTGGAGTATTCTCACATTTTGTAGTAGATTAACAGTTTCCAAAGATGTCAAACTTGTTTAGCTGCTTAATTCTTACTTTCCAGGCAATTAGGCATGTGGGAGACCAAGTGTCACCAACTTTCACTGATGCGTGGGATCCTAACTGCAAGATGAGTAAAAGGAGTTATGTACCTAATGCTGACTGACAGCACTGGGCACCTGGTACCCAAATGCCTTTTAAAAACTTGTCCTATGAAGTGGGTAGGTGACTTCTGAAAATGGGAGTTACTCACACAAATTATGGAGCTGTTTGAGATGATTTGGGGTCTAGAAGTCTAATAGTAAAGTATCTGCTTCATGCTGGTTTTTAGGATCTCTCCTACCCTTTAAAAAGTGGCAAAAGCATGCACATCTCCTTCTGGAACATCTTTTTTTGTGAAATTCAGTAAGATAAGAATATTCTTTCTGTCCAGACTACTTGGAAATGGATTCTGATCAGACATCCAGTTACTGGTATATCCAGCTCCTTGTTGCATGCTGTAAAAGTTTGTATCTGGGTATCCAGACAGGTATCGTGCTGATGGATCTACCTGACCACAAGTGACAGATTCTGTCCTTGCTCTCCTTGCCCAAAATAGCAGATAGACTTATCTCATAAAGAAAAATTTCCAACCTGGAAATCAAGATTCCTCTCTTTCTCAAAAACTCTGTAGTTTCCACAAGTACAGGTTTTGCTTTTGATAACTGTGTTTAATTCTGCCTGTTCCAACTACCTTGATCCTACTAATTTTCCAAAAAGGCTAGTCTCTCCCAGTTAGGAAACGAACTTTCTGCAAACTGATATATCAAGTTGGAAGCCAGTAGTCAGTTGCTGTCTTATGACAGGACTATTGTTCTTAGCTAGCACAGTGTGAAAAAAGCAGTTCAGCTCCCTTTCACTTAAAGAATGATGGACATAAATAAATATGTCAGGAAAGGTATGGCAAACACACAATGGGCTTTTCAGATGCCAAAAAACAGATGCCTTGAAGGAAACAATGCCCTGAGATTTCTGCAGTCCTTACTCACCTGGGTTGGTTCTTACTCAGGCAAATAGTTGCCCTGATGATAAAAGGAGGTAAATATTCATGTTAAGGGTTATTCACGTGAGTAAGAACTGCAGGAATGAAGTGAGTTTTTGAAGTGTGATCTTTCAAAGCTCTCCAAAACATAGAACATGACTGTCAGAAATGAATAGCGTTTATTTTACCAAATCAAAAGAGAATTGGGTATTTGAAAAGAAGGAACATTTTTTTTTCATGATGATTAAAAGCAAAATGTGTGCTTTTCAATAGGCGGCACCTTTTATTTAGTCAAGTTGTTAACTTGACTAAATAACTTGACTAAATTCAAAATTTGAGTTCAATTTAGTAAAAAATTGAATTTAATGGTCTTCCTTGATTTTTAAGCTACTGATCGATCTCTCAATATACCATACAGCTTGGCTTAAAAGTTTGTTTTAGAGAGTTTTAATGATTAATAATATTGTAAAAATGTATTTCTTTTATTTATATGGGTTTTTTTAAAAAGGTACTTATTTCTTCTTGTCAGGGGGTTGCAACATTAAAAGGCTCGGACTGAACTGTAGTTCTACAATTACGAACAAGCTCCCTGAGAAATCTTATTTCTGTCAGCCAGGCAGCGTTAGTATATTTATTCTTAAAACAATGACGCATTTAATTGTTGGTTTGGAAATTAGAAATAACAAAGTAGGAAGAGGAGTTGTTTCTTTAAGAAAAGAAAAAAAAGCCTTGTAAAACCTGTAAGTTAGTTGTAAGGGTAAGTATCTGAGCATTAAGGAACCGTCACCTGTTTCTGCTGAGAGAAATGAAAGTGGGGGATGTTCAGCTTCACATAGCATCCTATTTCTCTGAGTACACATCAGTGCTAAGCCATAACAATTATTGGAGTGAATGCAAAACCAACTCACCATCTGTCTTATGGTATGTGCCAGGTGCTCTGTACTATAGCACAGCGATTCAACGTTTTGCTTTTCACTAGTAAAAGTTTCTTGTATGTATTCAAGGTACGTCTGAAACGTATAAAGCCCGCTGGAGATTTTCCTCAAGCATTTATCCTGAAATGAGAGAAAGGTGAGAAAGTTACGTACAGCTCAGAAATGCCTCGGTCGCGATATTGCGGGTGCGGCACAGGTAAGCAGGTGACGCTTATGCAGAGCGTGGGGGTCTGTGCCATGCCAAAGCCAGCTGGAGCCGGCACAGATCTCCACGTCGACTTCCACGGTTTTTTGGAGCAGGTTAAAATTGCCCCAGGTAGGTAGGGTTAGAGCAGGAAGGAGAGGGGTTCCTTGCCTCATCGAAGCCGGCGAGCAGGCACCCGTCTTCCTCTGTCACCTTGGGGAGGTTGAGGTTGTTCTGGGCGAGCATTTCCATGCTGTTCTTGCAGACGGTGAACTTCTCGCACATCTGGGGAGAGACACCGAGAGCTTTCGTCGCACCTCGGCCGGGAGGCGGCCGCCCCCGGGCCGGCTGTGTGCGACTCCCCGGGCCGCCCCGTACCCACCTCCTCCTGCAGCTGGGCCGCCCGGGCGTGCAGCAGCCGGGCCAGCCGCACGCAGTCGGGCAGCGCCGCCCGCCGCCCCGCCGCCTCCTCCGGCTCGGCCTCCCCCGAGGAGTCGGCGGCGGCGGCCAGCGGGGCGGCGGCGGCCCGCGGCAGCAGCAGGAGGAGCAGCAGCGGCGGCAGGGCGGCGGCGGCGGCGGCGCGGAGGGCGGGCGGGCGGCGGCGGCCGGCGCGGTCGCAGTCACGGTCGCGGTCGCAGCCCTGGGGAAACTTCATGGTGCGGCTGCTCGGCTCCGGCCCCGGGCCCTTCTCGTCGGCGAGGCTGGCGGGTTGAATGAGCTCCGGGCATCCCTGAACGTGTATTTATCGAGGGGGCTTCGAGATTATTCATGGCCCGGGAAAATCCGGCATGAGAACACGGGGGTGTGTAGGGCAGCGGGCTTGCCACAGAGCCTTCGCCCCACCGGAGTGCGGCGGGATTGTGAAACGGGGCCGGGGGGGGGCAGCCGGGAGCGTGAGCTCATCGCTCTCCTGTACCCTACGTAGTAACTCCTTGAGGGCCGTGCTGCCCCGCCGCCGCCAGCGGCTCACCTGTCCCCGCCGGGCCGGGGCCGGGGCCGGCGCCGGCTCCAGCCGCACTGAAACTCTCGGAAACCATACGGACGTACATACCCGTGTACATACGTGCTTTACGTATCGTACGGATTTTCATGTGTTTGTCTTAATGTTTTATAAATTTTATGTTGCGCGCATTTATCTCTGTGTTTTAGCTATTTTTATTGTTCGTATACGTGAAACTACACGCGCGTGTCGAGGTGCTGAGTACGTGTAAGTCCTAAGTTGCCTCTCTCCCTGCGAACTACATATGGGAAGGATGAAATACATCACGTTCGTACACTTTAAATGCACAGAGAATGAACCAAAGCCAGCTCCTACAGCTCTGGCGGGAGGGTGACTGCGGGAAATGCCACGCAGTTCCCTCTTATCTGCCACCTTATCTCATTCTGCCTACCTGGGAGGTGTGTTGGGAATTTTAACCTTTCACAGAGGGACTCTTCACCCAGGGCAAGTGTGCCCATTTGGGTTAATCTTGTAGAGTGGGGACTGAGTTAAACTGTGCAAGGCATGCTGACATTGAACTTTGGGAATGTCTTGACCCGATTTTGGGCAAACTGACTATTTTTTTTTTTTTTTTTAAATGAAATCCGTGCTGTTTTCTCATGTAAGAAAGACCAGAGAAAGAGCTGATTCAGCTTTGGGGGGCACTAACAGGAGGGCGCAGAGCAGGGAGAACAGAACATGGGGCATAAGAGAGACGAGAGAGAGAGAGACGATACAGTGACTGAACTTGGGTGTCCTCATTTGGACTCTCCCTTTTAAAAAAACCAGATGCTGCTAATTCAACAGACTGCAGAGCTGTCATGGTGAAAACTTGTCACCCCTCTTCTGTCAGCCATCAGGCACATGTCTGCAAGGAGCCCCACCATGGACTAAGGTAAAACCCAGTGCTACCGGCAGCAGCAGGAGACCTTGCTTGCTGAATGCTGTGAGTCAACTAAATGGCTGTATAAACAGCATTCCTAGATGGAAAAATAAGGTCTTTCAATAAAGTAGGAGAATTACTAGGGCTGCAGTATTTTCCACTCTGATTTACTTGTGTGTTTGGTTTGAGTGTTTTTTCTTTCTAATAATCCCTACTGTTCTACAGTAGTAATACAACCACTAATGCTTATTTGGATATTATGACTTCAGATTGTCCTGTTGATAATAAGACAAGGAATACAACTACAAAGATGGTGGTGGTCTGTAAAAGTGTTAGTTTGTATGTGGAAGAAAATGCCAGTTGTTGGTAGACTGTTCACGAGTGGAATCGTGACGATGACTAAAGGAATAACTTCCAAATGTCTTGGATGAGGTGGAAAGCTCATGTCCAGTTCCCCTGACATATTTCCAGTTGAATCCCTCAAAGCTTGGAATGAGGGATCTTGAGTTCCTACAGAACTTGTAAAAAGTGCAGATGAGTTCTTTGTAGTCCATCAGGATGTGAACACTTCACTCATTCTAGAGCTCATTTCTTTTAAGGATCTTTATATTGAGCATTCACTGACATTACATGGTCTGTAAATGCTTACATGCCTCTCCTCTACATTTTCTTGAGTTTTTGTGGTACAAAGCATTAGTAGCATCTTCAATAGTCTTCATCAAAAATCCCAAGCTTCAAAAACTAGAATTTTTTTTTTTTCCCCACTCATTTTCAAATAATGGCTGGCTCCACTAAGAGCTTGAATGTGTGAGTGTTAAACCAAGCTGCCCTGTGCTGTATTTGAAGTGAATAGGTTGAACAGGTCATTAATATCCTGTGTTCATGTTTCTCATAAGTAAACATTGCTTTCAGAAGCTGCATGTCACCAAGAGTGCTGGTGCACTTGACTGACGGCCCTTTGCTTTTGTGGCTTTGCAAGTTCTTCAGTTCTCTGTTGGTTGTTTGCTAGAGAACTGCAGAGTTGTTTGGGGATTTTTTGATGAAAAGCTCTGGGGATTGCTCATTTTTTTCCCTAAAGGCAGACTTGCATCATTTTTAAACAAGGCTAGGATGTGTAGTAATAGGCTTAAATTTTTTTTCTTGAGTGTATCATATGCAAATACCATGAATTTCCATGCCTTTAGGTTTAGAGGAAAAAATCTCAGCTGAAAGCTGAAAATCTTGAGAAGAGAAATCATGCCACAGTCTTCTCTAGCCAACTTCCAGGCTGGCAGGTATGCAGTGCTAGGTGAAAGAGGTCCTGGAGATAACTGTTCTTGGGGAATACCTGAATGCCACAGGTCGCTTTAAATAGACACATCTCCTTCAAATCAAAATGATCGCAGGCATTTTCACTCCAGATGGGAGTATTGTAACACTCGCCAGTGAACTTAGATTTGCATTAGGAGCACTTGCTGCTGTGGCTGCACTGAGAAACGGCATCAAGAAGTGATTCCACAAACTTTTCTTGTGGAAGGAAGGTAGCTCTTGCTTTGTCTCCATCACGGCGCCGTGTGCCTGGTGTGGTGGTCATGCCTCTTCACAGGGCTGCATGAGGCACCAGAGCAGAGAACTGGCTGAGCTAGAACTACCTCGGTGGCATTTTGTCTTTCACAAGCACAATACCTGCACGTTAACTGTTATCTGGCTTGTTTGTGTTCATCACCCACTATGGCAACCCGCTGTTTTGACAAGGATCCCATTTTATGAGTATTGTGTTTTAAATTATTGTTGGGCTGTGCTTCTATAGAAAATCTCTCTCCCCCTTTAAAAATAAATTGGCTGTAAATTCCACCTCTGTTTAAGGAACTTCTTGGTTCCCTTTGAGCTCTCTTCTAAGCATGAAGGATGAAAATTCGAAGAAGTTGTATGACAAAGGAGAAAAGTGAGGTTTTTCAGTCACTGGGGAAGATGATGAAGCTGAAAAGAGAACACAGCGAGGAGCCTGAGTGTATGGGAGGTACTGAATGGTATAAGTATTTGCTATCTTTATTGTTTGCTATTTTTAACGTAGTACATTAGACATAGATTGTGTTTTACAAAGCATGCAAAGGGCATGTTCTCTTTCCGAGGAGCTTGCTCAATGCCAAAGGAAACCAAAGGGTTGTCAGTGTTTATCCATAAAGTAATCACACTCGTGAATGCATACCAAGTCTAGTTCAGTTCGGTAACCATAGGATCTATTTCTCTCTTACATAAAAGTTTGATATGTTTCTCAATGAGACATCTGTAGGTCTAAATGTGTTTACCCTCATTCATGCCTAATTTTTTGGTGCCCATAATCCCTTTATCAGACTATTGTCTCACTCAGATTGACATTTAGCTGTACATCCTCGTTCTGCTTTTCCTGGTGATTGCCTTTCTGTGACATTGTAAATTACCTACAGATAACCCAAGTTATATAACAATGTTTTTGTTTTTCCTGGAGAGCAGCAATGTCTTTCTGCATTGGGAACAGAAGTTGGGTGGTATCAGTGGTTATTTTTGCCACTGTATGCAAAATGATGCAAGAGATAGTACTTCTCATGCTTTGGAGAGCTTTATTTCTGCATCAGAGCTTAGAGCTTAGAATAGGGAAATAGACCTGACTGTGGGTAGATGTAATTTATATCCCATCTGAGTATAACGAGACATGTAGACTGTCCAGCTGGAGGCCTATCTTTCACATATGCTATAAAGTGGTAGTGCTGCTTAACAGGGCCACTGACAAAAGTATTGTAACTCCATCGCCAGAATCAGATGCAAGGCTTCCGTACGTTCCTTTCGGGAGATAACATTTCATTAGCAGTTTGTATGTGTTGGAAATTTTTCTTAGGAGATGGGTAACTAGAAAACCAAAATGCACTATGCACCTGCAATAACTGTTGTATGATTTCATGAAGGCTTTCTAGCTCAAGGATCCTGTAGTGACATGGTGGAGCTGCTGTGGGGTTTGCCACTTTGGTCACACATTTGGCCTTACAATCTCGATGAGAAACCTGAATATCACTACTCAGGAAGTGCCTTACACATTGGGGTTTTTCGGTCGGTCTTCCTTTCTGGGTGAGTTCTAGCAAACTCCTTTATTGTTCTAAATGGAATTTGTGAAAGGGAACCTACTGATTATAGCAGGAGCCCTTTCTAATTACATGCCAACACACTATAATAGGATTAATAGGTTGTGCTGGATCTGTAATCTTCACTCTTCCCACATGGCTGTTATTGAAGGAAAAGCATCCTCGGGGCCAAGCTGGCTATAAGGACTTTGATCCCATCACCAGAGGATTCAGGTGGTCTAGGTCCAACTAGGTTTTTCCTTCAGATGGCCAATTAGATGGTCTGGTGCTTTTTATTTAGATTGCTCAACCAGGATGTGGATGTTGAATCATATCCCTTCTCTATCTAAAGGGATTATGAATCCAGGTTTGCTACTTTATAGGAAAGTCCCACAACTCCTAAGAATAATCTTGGCCAAGACGTTTTCCAATCCCTCCTCTTAAAGTGAACCATTTTTTGTCACAAAGAGGAGGTCAGGAGTCTGCATGCCACCTCGGTGGGCTGACCTGGATTCCAGGCGATATGTGCTCAAATACGTAGTACAAGAAATCCGGCCCTTGGGCAGAAATAGAAAGTGGTTTCAGGGCGCACTCTGACCTCAGAGCTGTTGGGTAAGCCTGGGCATGGGTGAGGGCCTTGCTTCCTCCGTGGGCTGCCTTGTGGGAGGGAGCTGGTCTGGACAGTGAAAACCAGGAGGGTTGGGTGTTGGATCCTCCCCGGAAAAGGTTCCAGGCTGCCTGGGAGAGATGCCTGCTTTCTGAGGGGGAAAAGCTCCTCTCCCTGGAGTTTCTTATGGGCTGGTGCAAGAGCTCCTCACGCAACAAACCAGCTCTCGCTTACCCCTTCCTTGGCGGGGGGGGTCTGCCCATGCCTGGCAGGGGAACACCGCGGCTCTGCCTGCTCCAGTCAGGCGCTGCTCGCTGTAAAGTCCCCTGGTATTGTTCATCCCAAACACAGAATGTACTCCATTTCCCCCACTGATGTTAAAAATACATGCGAAACCAAAAGTTAAAAAATAAAAACCAGAAGCAGTCTAGTTGAACCGCTCTGATCTGAAAGCCCCTGGCTCTTCCCTACGCCTGAAGCTACATGCGACAACGGCAGTTCTGGTGTGGAGAGGGAGCACATTGGGTATCTCCCTTTGTACTTCAGCTCTGCAGCATCACGCCTCACTCCCTGCTGCTCTTGCTTTCATCTTCTTCATTGTTATTTATAAATGCTCAAATCCTGGGATTTCTGTGGTCTACTTTTTTCTGATACTGCTGGTCTGGACTTGTCGGGATGAAGTGCTTAGGCTTTCAAAACGTGTCTGTGGGAATGCAGCAAAGTATATTCTCTTTATTCCCTGTGAATACAGTAACCATTGGCAAACATGAACAGAGAGCAAAGGCTTTGGTCAGAATTACACGCACTTTTAAGAAAGGATAAGTTAAACTTTTGTGTTTCATTTCACAGTATTTTCATTATGCGTTTGTAATGGTCTATGCAAAATTTCTGGTGTGAAGTTGCATATTTTATACATTTTGTAAAATTGCTACTTTCTAAAATTTTATTTTCTCTACTTTGTTTTTTTAAAAAAGCATTTTTTAAAAGTCACATAGAAGACATTCCTTGGAGACTGCTATGCAGTTATCAGCTATGTGCTATGTCTCCTGTTTAGCCTGGGCGCCACATGCCTATTTAGTGAAATCTACTGCTTTCTGCCTGACATTTAGCCTGTGGTTCCACAACTGTTATGAGCTGATATCAATGTGGGAAAGACACTACCAAAAGGAGTGTCACTGCCAGTCCGTAGTCTGACTTCTGCCACGAGTCACTTTTTCTCAGCACCTCCCATGTGTGTCAGCTCCGGTGTTTGGGCAGCTGTGTCAGACTGGCGAGAGGATCTAGTTGGAAACTAAGCTACCAAAGGAATTTAATAAAAAACAGTTTTCACTGGGATCCGTTCTGTGATCTAAGTCACTGTGTGTCTGCCCAAACGCTTGTGTCAGTATGATGGAGCCAGCTGCAATACCTCACTCCTAGGACGGTACCAATAACAAATAATAAAAATCACTGTGGCTTTGTGTTGAATATTAAAAATGTTTTACCTCATCTCAAAATACCATTCACCTCTCATCTCCAAAGCAGCACATACTCTTGAAACCAGACCAAAAAAAGAGAAAGTTTTAAGACATTGACTTGTTCATCATTTTTTATTAACAGACAAAGCTAGTAGTTAAATTCAATTTGAATTCATGAAGACTTTTGTCTCCCCTCCTGCTTTCAGCTCCAGATTATGTTTTGGATATATTTGCTGTTCCCTGAATGGTCTTTTTGGCCAGCCCTACCCCCTTGCCAATGGAAAGCCATTGCACATGTCTTATATGCTGTTATAATGCCACTGATTTTGACTGGACTCCTCTTGCCTGATGAAAGAGCAAAGAGATTCAAGCTGAAGAGTTTTGCAGCTGCTGAGCACTGTCAGTGCATGCTTTGCCATCCGAATAGGTAAGTTCACAGCTGACAATTTTTTTCTACTAAGCCATGTGGTGGGGTTGCAAGACCCTTTAGACTGCAAATTTCATGAGCTCCTAACCTCTGGAAAGCAGAGCTTTTGAAAGGAGCATTGGCGTGTGGACAGGTGGTGAAGCCAGAGCTCCCAGTGCTCTTGGGTCTACTGAGAACCGCTGCAGAATCAAAAGCCTGCAAACAGTCAGCAAAAGAAAGCTGATGTTTTCTGGCTTCTGATGATGATAAGAAATGCATGGGAGGTCCCCTAACATCTCTAGAATTCCATTACTTTTTGTTTCATGTTTCATAGTTTCCTTAATGTGTCCGTATTGAACAAATTTTTGTATATTTTTCAGAGAATGGGTCACAGGGGTAATGAAAATAACTGTTTCTCAAAAGGGAAAGGTCAGTGTCACACAAAGAGAAAGCTGTTTTAGAACTTTCTCAATAGTATGGTAAAATTACTGTAAGAGGGTGAACTCAATGGCAACTTTTCTATTGAATTCATTAAGAACCTGGCACTGTCTTATATGTAAAAGGAAAGACAAACAAATGGATAAAGTGGGAAATGGCTTCTACCATCCCTCCTACTTTCTGTACAATTTCTTCACTCTCTTCTGAGCCTCAGCTCCTTCTCGTCATGCTTTGAGAAAACTTTTCTAAAAGTAGTACCATTAGAACAAAGGCTAGCACAGTAAGAAATATATCTAATTTTTTGAGCTCCCACAAGGGACAAAACGAGACAGATCATCTCAGAAAAGGAGGAGCTACTGGTCCCAAACATTAGATGACATCTGCTTGAAATCCTTTGCTTGCCATTGACGCAGGACACTCCATTGCCAGGGTATGAAGTCACTCTGCCTGTTCTGCCACTTATTCCTCTGAGTTAGCCCCTTAAGCACTAGTAATCTTGACATAGACTGGAGTAACAAGAAGAGTGTAATGATTAAATGTCACAAAGTACATGATGGGACCATGACATTTCATAATTCCAGAATGAAGTCCCAGGTTTTCTGGAGTGACAGGCTTTTTGTTTTGAAATAAATTTTCTGTAGCCACTTGCCAGAAGTGATACCTTTTTTCAAAGACTTTGAAATAGATGATTTTTTTTCTTTTTAGTTTGAAAAAATTTAATTGGTTCAATAAGGGCCTTTTCCTGAATAGCTCCTCCTGACATCTGCAGGAGTCTGTAATTCCACAGTGCAATGTCTCTTGATACTCCTGGAGTTTGCTATTAATTCTCTACTGATACATATACTTTTTGAATCCTCAACTCCCCCCCATGTACTTAGGTTCTTTTTCACCAAAATGCCTTTTCCCCCAAATCAGCTTTTGCCTAGGATGTTCCTTTGTGCACGTGTGTTAGGCTCCCTTTCAGTGTTTATACAGCATCACACTATAAAGTATAGACAATTTCAGGTAGCCCTGACTTTGAACTGGACTGAAAAAGCCATGGGATGACATTCCCTTGGTTAGCATCAGAGAATCCTTTTTTTTTTTTTTTTCATTCTACTTCTGCTCTTTCCTATTTTCTTTTTCTCTTTTGCTTCTTGCTTTAGCACTTATAGCCTGCCATTCTCAAGCAAGAGTTTATCAGGAAGAAAAAAGTCACTTGAAAAGCATCCTTATGTTACACTACAGCAAGCCACTGCTACTGTGCAGCCTTGCAAAAGAAATGTCAGTGATGGTTTTATATCGCCTTTATTTTCTTCCCTTCAGTGATCTGGAATGGTTTTAGTAAATCAGAAGTAATTTACATGAAGTAGAAAATATTCCTTTTCAGCTGTGAATGCTCTAAAAAATCAGGAGTGGCTCCTAGTGTCTCCAAATTGCAGGACAGCTGCAATAGTCGCTCAGCTTTCTTGTCTTGACCAGAAACTGAATTAGAAACGAGAGTCTAGAAAGTTTTCCTACTAAAACTGGGCACATTCGAAGAGGTGGCTATTTAGAAAATTACTGTATATTAGGCAACATGTAACGGATCATTATAGGGGACCATCGGCTCATGATGTCCCTTGCTCTGGAGCTTGGCAGCAATGCTGGGTGGATGACAGAAATGCCCTGGGGCCAGGGACCGCCGGCACTGAGCGAGCACTGCCACAAAGCAGATAATTAAGAAGCCGCAGTGACAGACTTTCTGAACCACTGCTCCCGTCATCTTGAACGTCATTCTCAGTGACATAGCTGTCCTCTTCCTGATGCAGAAAAGGAGCATAATTTCTTCAGCTACGCTATCCGCGCCTATAGTATAGTCAGCTGTACGGTACATCAGCTACACTGACAGTGACAGGAGCGAGGGGGAGCCGGAGCCATCCGGGGGCATTCCCACCCCTCGGGTTCAAGCTCCCTGGAGCTGATTCCCAGCAAAGCTGCTGAAACCTCAACACAGTCAGTGTTTTTCAGAGCGAGGAGGACTCGGCTCCTCTCCCCGCCGTGGGACAGACAGCAACTATGGTCACGCTCCACTTTGTTGTGGAGAATCTCTGGCAGAGGGATGGTCTGTAATGTAAATTTTAGCCTTGGCTCTGAAAGGAGCCACGTGACGGCCTTGGGCACTTCACATGGCCTGGAATTGTTCTTGAATTTTCACCAAAGGGTCACGTTGTGAATGCTAGCTTGAGATATTTAAGTGTCTCTGTTTGCATTTCCATTTCTCCAGCTCCTTTCACAGCTGTTGTCCTAAATGCGGAAGACCTGCAAAGAGGTGCTTAGCCCCATGTTTCTGAGTCATCCTATTGACACTGATGGTGATGCTAGGCCCCATCACAGCAGTGAAACAGATGAGGATGTCCGTCAGACCAGGGCTCTGCTACGACAAAGCTTTTTTTAAGGTAAGTTGTCTGAAGCCTTTAGCTTCGGCGCACATTTCTCAGCACACACGGAGCTGGCAGATGTAGTTACCTTTCTCTCAGGCAGAGTTTTCTGCAACATGGCAGGAATATGTTAAATGTTTCCTGAAAATATATGAAAGTTTTATAGACTGAGCAAGAGAGCACCAGGAGAAAAAGATGTGATATCCTGGCATAAAACATCATGCTTAGACATAGTAAATAGCCGGTTTTATGTAAATAATGTGGTCTTAGCCTATTACAAATAACCATTCACATTCACATGGTTTGTGTCATTTCTCTCTGCTGACTTCTAACTTTCCAGCCTTCTGCATTTTATTCATTACAGTTAGTTTACAGTACTGATAAATCTAATTTTTGACAATTCATACCATGTAGGTACCATTTTTCCTAACTAAATAGCAGTGTCCACAAGATTTAGCTTTTAAGCTTAGTGTTCTTACCATTGAGCTGCAACAGAAGATTGGGGTTATTGTTGTTGGCAGTTCTTTCTTGTGTGATGTTTTGGGGTTTTTTTTAATGATGGTTTTGTAAGTGATTGCGCAGATGAAAGAGTTAGGTCTGGTTTAAATTGCTAGGATGAAATTTCAGAATTTCCACTTGACGTGCGGTAGGAGGTTTATGGTATGTTTTGAGCAGAGGATCAGGGATTTTATTCACAACTGTATTTGAACTTAGAAAGTAAGACATTTAAATGTGGAGTATCACATTAAAAATTGTTTTAAAATCTTTTTCTACGTGTAGATTTCTTAAAGATTACAGGAGAAAAGATTTTCTTGTATAGGCATCTCTTGCACCAAGAGACTTTTGCCACTTCAAGAAGTGTTCAAGAAGAGTTCAAGAAAATTGGGAGGAGGCCAGCAAAATCCATCTTCTTGATATTCCCCATATTGCAAAACTATTTTAGCTATGGGTACCATAATAGCAGTGCTGGTAACTGTTTTGCTGGGAATGCTGTTTGAGAAGGATAACACAACTGGGATAGACAGGCATGTCTCAACAAAGAAAGAGATTAGAAGGAAATTGAAATCTCGCCTATTGGTAGCTAACTCCTCATCCATGATTTCACCTCTTCTCCTCACTGTTTTTCCAGCTAGTAACTCCAGAAATGAAACTACAGAGCTATGGCAGTGTTTTGGATCCCCTTGGCTAACAGATAAGCTCTGACAATAGAGATATAGTTGAAGAAATTACTGCCTCCACAGCTATGAACATACTGCCAGCTGTTGCTCAGTTTGTCTCTTTTTGCACACTTTTGGGATGATCGTAAGTCATTTTGGATCTCAAGCGTGTCATCATTTTTCTGCCCCTTCTGCTGTTCAAGATACAGGGAGTCTGGCATTTTTCCAGAGAACTCCTGGATTATTGTGGAGCAAAATGTGCCTATGAATTTTGGAGGGACTGGTACATGGAAGCACAGCCCTGGTAGCAAGTATTCTTAGTTTCAAACCTCTCAGATGAGGACAATAACATACTTATGAAGAAAAGCAAACCTGGGCACTTTAGTTAAGAAGATGGGGAGAGGAGGTGACCCAGGCAGTCTTGTGTAGTTGGCTGCAATAGTATGCAAAGCTCTCAAGAAAATTTTAAATGAAAGGACGAATAGTGGTCGAGAGGTGAACAGGATAAAATGAAACATGACTTTACAATGTTGGATTGTGTCAGCCCAATAGAGTCTTTGAGAAGCTATTTCCTACACAAAGGAAACATATGTTTCCTTCCTGGGAATTTCAGTTAAGCCTTTCCGTGGAGTCTTGTGGGATGCAGTGATGAGGAAGCTGTGAGACAACAGGGATTAGGTGTGCACAGAGCTGGTGAAAAGGGAGAGAGCACTGCTGAGTGTTAGTAAGTACGTGGCGAGGAAGGAATTCATGAGCTGGGTGCTGCGATGGCAGTGAATATGCTGGATGGAAATAACTGTGGAAGGGAAGGACCCTGGTGTATATGGTGGATGTGCTGCTAATGTGATCTTAGAGTGGTCTGACGAGGTATATCCAGCAGAAAAGAGGGAAGCTTACTGCCCTGATTCAAAGATGTTTTTGAGATTTTGTTTAAATTTAGCTCATGCTTCTGATTGCCTATATTAAACAAAGACGGACTGAAACTGAAGGGTGTCCAGATTGGTCAGATTGATGGAGAGCTTTGTGCTGGAAAGGAGCTGGGAAGTGGACACTGTGTTTAGTCTAGCAAAACAAAGCCTCAGAGGGGACCAAGACTGCTTCCTATTAGCAGTGTAAATACCAGAGGGGACACCGATCAACACATGGGACTAACCTAGCTGTAAATGGAAATATGTGTTTCAAACAAGAAAGTGCTTCCTAACCGTGGAACAAATTTCCTAACCAGAAAAAAGTTTCACAGTGGGATTGGTCAAGCACTGGCACAGGTGCCCAGAGGCTGTTGAATCTCCATCCTTGGACGTGTGCAAAGCTTGACCGAAAGAGACACTGAGCAACTTGATCTCACTTTAAACTGGATGTTTAAATAAGGGGGTGGCCTAGATGACCTCCAGAGGTGCCTTCCATCTGAATGATCCCATGCTCCATTAGAACAAAGAAACTCCTAGACACCTTTCACAGCATATTAGAAGCAAAAGGAAAGAAAGGAAAAGTCCTCAAACCCCAAAATGCTGTTAAGGCAGACCTTTACAACAGGATTATTTTGTACATGTAGGTGGTAGGCAGGAAAGAGACCTGAGGACCAGGGTGTTCTTTCCAGGCTATGAATCTTACAGGGAAGACATGCAGGGACAAGACAGGACATGTCTTGCCATCTCTTTTAGTATTTGGGTCTCACAGCTTAGCAGCAGCAATGATGCCTTCTCAGCATTTTTTGATACAGAGGAACTTGGCAAATTATTTATTGGTTGCCTTTATCACTCATTTCCTCAATATAGTTTTCACAAGATTCAGGGTAATTTGCAGGAGAGCTGAGAATGGCCAAGTAATGAACAAAAAGAGGTTCTGATGGTTGGGAAAAACCTTATTTTTCAATGAAAAAGAGTACAGCTGAGGCAGAATGAGGGTATAGAAAAGGAGTGGGGGGAAAGGAAAGAATCAAAAGAGAATTAAAGGGAAGAAGGAGAAAGAAGAGGTCGGGAGAAGTCCAGATTTGCTAAAGAGATTCACAAAATTGAATTTCTTTGGGAGGTCGAAGGGCACAGCCTCTCCTAAATCATTTAGAAAGTGAAATGAAGTGGGGAAGCAAAATTGACCTGGCTTTTCTTTTTTAATCGTGGAATTATAGAGCTTGCAAAAGACGGGGCACTAGCCTGGGCAGTCAGCAACAACAATTTCACTCGGCCTTCTCTCCCTAACTCCTCATCTTCCCCAGTGAGCCTGTGCGAGTTGGTAGGACCATCTCTAGGGGAAAGAGGCAATTGATTCATCAGGCCCATCCATCCCTGAGACTAGCAAGAAACATCCCTTTCTTGTTTGTAACTCAGTTTTCTGCCAATGTCATTCCACTGAAATAAATGCAGGCAATTTGGCTTCTAGTCCAGTAGACCTACTATTAACACAGAAACACATGTGCGAGGACTGGGCTGATACTTTACTGAGCTCAATAGAAATATTATAATTGGATGCCCAGGAAAATATAATTTTTAAAAGTTTTTTTTTTTTTTACATTGAAGTAGCAGGCAAAAAATAAACATACAAGGGACAACCTGAGTAGTTGAAAAGATATTTTCATGTGAAAGGATATGTTATTCACCACTTTTGTATCTGAAAGGAAAAATTTCTTATGCTTTTGGTAATCTGTAGATTGAGTGACAATTCTTGTTTCTGATGCTAAAGAGGTACACAGTGGGTTGTGTGATTTCCCGTGACTAAGGCTCAGCTTGCCCTAAGCTATGTATCTAAACCTTCACTGAGTCATGATGCAATTCTCCTGGTATGGCCAATGGGTTGTACCCTAAAAAGCTGCAAGTCTTGGCATCTATATACCTGCAAGGTGCAAGACAGCTATACGTGCAAGAAGTGTACAGTTCTGCATCCTCTCCCTGCAGCTTTTTTCTGATTTTGCACATAGATGCACTGCTTCAGCCTTGCACTGAGAGCCAGGGTATGTCTTTCTCTCTCCTGGTACCCTGCAATCTGCTGCCTCTCAGGTGACAGTCTCCATTGCATGGGTGGCTCAGCGTGACTCAGGTCGCTTGCAGCACACACACCAGTATCGCTGCTCTCAGCCTGTGTTGTGAGCTCTGCGCGCATAACGCGTGTGTGTGGCAGGCCACGTACAGGGGGCCTGCTTGCTGAGGTGACAGATGCCCTGGTCTCCCAGCACAGCCATGGGCAGGGACACAGGTCTGAGCATTGAAACAAAAACCTCCCCAGGAAAAAAATTCATTTGGAAATGCCCTGTGTTTGTACCCTAGAGGCAGATAACGGCGCATAGGCTGGCATCTCTCCAGTGGCTCAAAGACCCAGGGCAGTTACGCATATGCTGAAAGAAGACACGTCATTCTGGGGAAGGCATCAAGCACTTTCGGTTGGAGTGCCTGACACCAGAGGACACAGCAATAGAGAAGTATGCTAGCTTGGCAGCTGGACACTGCAAGAGAGGCCAAGTGAAAACTGAAATGTGTCCATGCTTGTACAAAAGAGGAATTCTCAAATGCTTTCTTCCACTTCTCTCACACGCTTGTTTCCTTTTTTCCACTATGGTCAACACAGAGTAGCTGTCTCATCAGCAATAACCTCAATCAGCTGCAGATGTTTACCTCTGATAATGTCTCTACGTTGCACACATTTCCTGTCAGGACATGTTGTCTTTCTCACCACAGTTATAGTTACGAGGACTGATACTCTGAGTGGCTAAAAATTTGCTTTGCATCCTCTTCTGAACCCTCCAGTCTTTGAGGATCACCTCTTGAATACATCCTTGCTACTACCCCTTCCAATATCTCCTTTCAGCTTTAGGAGCGCTTAGTCACAAGTGGTCTCTGGATCTATCTCCTGCAGTGTGGTTTCTGCGTCTATCTCCTGCTTTGGATCCGAAAGATCTTCCCCGATCTAATCCACCTTTCCCAGGTGGACTGGCTGTCCTTCTCCACTCCTGAGCCCTCTGGCTGTGGCTTGTCTGTCTTAGTGGAGGATGCAATGTAGCGTGAAGACAGTGCTGCTGCAGTGCACCCAAAAACCAGTGAAAGGAAAGCTGTACTAGCTCCGACATGCCAAGGACTCCTCTGCAGGGGCTTGAATCCAGTGCTGGACCTGACTACCACTGCCTTGCAAAGACCAGTGCCACCTCTGGAGGTAAGGGTCACGGCAGGTGCACGGTCCTCTGTAGAGAGGTAGGTGTTTGGTCTGAACTCGGTGTGCATGGAGGCAGCAAAGGGGAGGGAGTGCCTGGGGATGGGGTTGGAAGTGAGCCCACAGGGACGGGGGGGTTTCGTCCAAGCATTATGTGAAGAGCCAGCCATTGGCAACGTCACCAGCCTCATGTGGGCTGCATGGTGGATGGATCTCAGGGACCTCAGACACATCTAACAAGCAGGAATAATTACTACAGATGGCAGTTGTGTTCCTGACGTGCATTCAGTGTTGGGAAAGGCCACCATTGCTTCAGAAGGAGATGTTTGAATACTGAAGAAAAGAGAAGAATGAATGAAACGACTCAATGGCAGGCTGTGTCTCTACTAGTGAAGATGCCAGAGGCTGCCAGAGAGTGTCCCTGGGCAAGGAGACTCAAGCCTCTATGTCATTCAGTTACCAGAATATACCCGACCCCACTTCAGGCTAAGGCAAATATCAATTACCAAAACAGTTTTTGGGCATGGTTTGGGGGTTAGGACCAATTAATAACCACTCCTAATAGGCAGTTTGGGAGCACCCATCCTGTTTTAGAAGGTGAGATGGTTTAATAATGTGAATATGGGCTTCAGTGCCTGAGAATGGTTTTAGTCACACTTAATTCACTAGCAAAGTTGTAGCATTAGATGGTTGATAAAGTTTCTGGCATCTAAATTAGAGCAAGCAAATCCTGGGCAAACTGCCTAAGAAATGGGAAAGCCTGGGTGTGAAGTTAATTGAGCCAATCTACTGCATTGAGTGATAACTTGACTTGTTTGGCTCCTACCTTGTAATCACCCCAAGCCAGACCTGTATTTACCAACTTTGCCATGCACTGCCACAGCCTTTCTTTGTTTTTCTGACCAGTTGTGGCACTTCACAGCTGCCAAAGGGTGCAGTGTAGCAAGGACCCATAGCCTAGGCATACCACCAGAAGGCACAGCCCATGTTTGCAACCCAGCACTGGGACCTGCCCTTTTCATGCGACCCAGCACTGGGACCTGGTTGCATCACCTAAAGTGCCAGATGCATCCTCCATTGTGATGTCCCATGCTTACACTGCAGAAGTCAAAGTCTTCATTAGCATTGTTGGAGAAACACCAGTGGACTGCGGTAGTTCGGTCTCTTCTTCTCCCTGACCAGATCTCAGGTGAAGGACTGTCCGTGATGATGGACGCAGGACAGTCCCCCTGCACAAGAAGGCAGGGGACAGTGTGGAGCTTGAAACGTTGGGAATATCTGGCTGCACAGGGCCTTCTCAGGAGAGTCTGGTCTGAGACGACACATAGTGAACAAGGTCTTTGCCAAAATCGCCTTCTAAAAGGGGGCCAGTTGAGGATACGCTGCCAGGTGTGGAAGTTTGAATGGGTGTTGCAGCTTCTCGGTCAGATTTTGCTGTGCTGATTTCTGGATGACAGGAGTTATAACAGAAGCACCAGTCACTTCAGTATAATTACCTGGGTTGTAAGCATAGGCTGCAGTAAGCACAGACTCCTTAGGCTCAAGGTCAGGGAAGATTGTGCTTCAGTTAGCCTTCATTCAAGACAACAATTAAATGCACACAGAAGTTAAAATGTATGCCTAAGATCCATTGAAATTGAATCCATGCTTTAAATGTTTTCTTGATCCTGCTTAGTCCAGTTGCCGTTTCATTTATTACCTCATGAAATCATTCTCTCCAGACTAAGCTAGAATTACAGCACTGTAATTTAGGGACCAGACTTTACACCTGAATGCCTAAAAATGTCAAAATAGCTATTATAAACCCAAGTTATACAACTTGACTTTGCACCTCTGCTACACACAGTGAAGGAACAGCAGAAAAAAAAAAAAAGAAAGAAAAATTATTAGGAGTGATGTTTACCCTCCAGCTGGACTATGTTCTTGTAAAAGCAATAATCTGCGTCAAAGTGATCTAAACAGAGCAATCAGCAAAGGAAATTAAAACTGTCAGTATTTGACATAGAATACCGCTCGATAAGAAAGCAGAACAGCTGTAAGCTAAATGAGCCACCTAATACTTAATTTTTCATGTTGTCCTTTTTACAGACTTCACAATAGTGTTACTAGCCTCTGGCTCTTGTCTGGCAATTAAATGGTTAGTGCTGGTAAATTATTTCTGCCATTTAAAAATGTATTTTTCATATTCTCTTGAAAAACAAACAGGATAAACTGTTACTGGTAACTGCTTTTGGAATGTGAATTGCTTTCTAAGTCTTCTGAGAAAAGAAGATGCAATTTCCAGACCTCAGTCCTAGAAAAGCAAAAACCGAAACAAACTCACATTTTACATGGATGTTTTTAGAGAACAAGTTTTGCTTATTATTCTTTCCACTTCATCTAGAAATATAAGTTAATGCATACTTTAAAAATGAAATGAAAAAAAAAAAAAAAAAAGACAAAACCCCTCCAAACAATTCAGCCAAACCCTATTCTCATTTTGGCCCAGCTGCTTGCTTAGTTTTAGAAAAGAAGATCCTGGCAAGTGAAGAAGCTGAAGTTTTCCCATTTTAAAGCACTTTATCTTTCTTCCATTTTTGCTATCATTTCAGGCAAGTTCACAAGAACTATTTCCTGGACTTTCTTAGAGTTGCTAGAACATGTCCCTCTACCCCTCACTCCGCAAAAAAGACCCACTTCACGCCCTGCATTGAATGGATCTTACCTTGACAAACATTTTCATTGCCTTCTGCTTTGGACTCAAAGATGCAAATAACATACAGGAGCCGTGGTGAAAAGTCAGTTAAGTAAATGTGCGCTTTACTACTGCTCCAAAATGGAAAGAAAAATACCCTCCCCATCCCTTAGGACAAAATGGTAGTGAGAGTGCAGGCTGCTGCACCAGCCTGGGTGCTGGGGCACGGGGTGCTGCCAAAGGGGCTGTCAGGAGGATTCTGTCTAGAGATGGGAAGTGAGAGAGGATCCTCACCTCTTTTCTCCCACCATCCACTTGTCCGAGCCTCCTCAGACAAACTCGCCATCTTTCTACTCTATTTCCCAGCCCCTGAAGAGGGGAACTCAATTAGCTAATTCCATTTGTCCACTTCTGTTCTGCACTGCAGGTGGTTTCACAGCATGAATCCTATCAGAGGGATACAATAGCAGCATTGCCACCTTAGGACCATGCATTAAACAAGCATCCCAGAGAGCAAGAGGCTAGTTACAAATATTTGTTTCTTCCTACATTTGCTTTACTGGGTTTGAGACTCTGGGTCTTATTAGCTGTTTTTCAAACTCCTATCTATCAACACAAGGCTTGACAATTGCTTTATTATTATTAGTGTCATTATTAATATTATTATATGTGAAAGTCCAGTCCACCTTAAGGACTCTGAGGATATTATGGCTGTAATAACAGTACCACCCATACTGGAACTCTTAATAAAGTAGTGGGAGCTCGTGAGGCTCTAAAGTGAACAAGACTGCAAAGAAAAGCTTGCCTTCAGTGTGCTTGTAGGCATTTTCCCTGAAGATAGATTGCCTAAGGAGGAAAATACAAGGTAGCTGGATGTGCTATTTTATTTCAATATAAAATATGCAGGCAACATTACTGGCACAGCAAAGTTAAACACCCTGTCAAGCAAGCATAAGGACCTCAGGCCACCCTTCAGCTGAGGAAACATCTTCGCTGGCATCAGTCTAGTATAGCTGGGTTTTGCTCCATAAAATCTCAAATGTTTCTTTTCTCTTTCTGCCATTCATGGTACTAAAGCAGGGTAAGGATTAATGAAAGTCATATAACTTTCAGGAACTGAAAATTCCTCAAGAAAAGTATGATTCTGCTTCTCAGCTGCTTTCTGCTGTGTGAGGGAGTCTGGGATTCTCCATTCAGTAATGAACCTAGTGTGTTTGGGAATTAGTAAATGAGTAAGGAGAGATTTTCAAAAGCATAAATAACAGCGATGGGGCCATCTCCCATGGGTGTTACAACTGCTCTTGATCGAATTTCTGAAGCCGGGGTGCTTCCTTTGCTCTTCTCTGGGCTGCTGCCCTGCCTGATGTGGTGATCCTGGTGGTAAGAGCCCTGGTCTCCTTAGGGCACTCTCCTTGGCACAACCTCATAAACCTCACAGGTGAGGAGGTGAGAGACTTGCCCAAGAGTGTGGGTGACCTGCCCTCAGGTGGAGACCAGGAGCTGACTGGGAGCCTAAACTCACCAGAGTTTGTCCTTTTTACACCTGAACATTATGGCTTGCTGCTTTGCTGTTGTGCCCTTCTGCTTGTGTCCTTCCCCCACTGGACCACAAACTCATTCTCGGGGTGCCTCTACCATGCTTAGGAAAGCCCTCAAAGGATTGACCTTCACATCAAATTGTGAAATAAAAGACTAGATCTGTTTGGGACATCTGGTATAAACTTCAGCTCCTTGTCACCCTGTTACAGCCCAGAAGCCTCTGAGGTGGTTTTTTAGTCTTTTCTTCCAGCCTAGCATGTTTTTCAGAGTTTATGAATAGTCGCTCACATCAGTGAGCCTGTGATGATATACTACATACTCCAGCCTTGGGTGACAGAGAGGAGCTACACAGGGATGTGAATTTCAAACTACTTAACAAACAAAAGTCTGTGTAGAGGTGTTCCAGGTTTTTTGTGTCTCCTTGGTATTTTCTTGCAGTTCGTTTTGAGGTTTTGGAGAGCAGTGTTGTACCTTTGGACCAAAACAAAGGAATGGCAATGCGAGTCAGTAGACTGGTGAACAGTCTTGTAAGTTTTTTCTTAGACTGAATTTTGATGTGCATTCAACCTAACAGAAAGCCCTCAACAAACAGAAACACATGGTGAGATACGGATTTCAGCTGAAACAGTTTCCAGATCTGGTTCATACCTGTGCTGCTGATGGAGAGGGGGCAAAAGAAAGGGGGGAAGAAGACGAACAGGGATGGGAATAAGCAATGTGGGACTGGAGGGATTATTGCTATCTTTTTGTTTTGGCATAGACCCTTCCTCAACATGTGGTAAGCTATAGCCTGTGTTTCAGTTTAGCGCTGAAGAGAGGGCTACTTTTCAGACAGGAATCCAACGAGGAGAAGATACAGGCAGCTTTGAGCTCACGTGCACAGCTGTCCCCAGGAGAGACACCAGTGAAGTCATGGTGGTCCTTGGATGACCTCTGGCAGTCTGGGTTGGAAACTGTGCTGCTCAGGCAGGACAGAAACCAGGGCCTGAGCCAGGAGCCTGACCTAGCTACATCTGCGAGTATGCAGTCATGCTTAATGACTGCAAAGTTGAATTTAACTCACTCCTATAATTTCAGCTGTTAGGACTGGTGACGCTTCCCACAGCCCGTTTCTTGGCTCATCCTCTGGCAGTGGCCCAACACCAACAGTGTATTCTAACATGTCACCAGGGTTTGTCAGCAGAAATTTAGGGAGAAAAACCCACCAGCATTGCTCATTTTAATCTTCCAGAAGATGTCAGAGTGCTGAGCAACGAGGCTTAAAAGAGAAGAACAGCAACAAGGAAAGAGTGATTGTTCACCATTACTGATGAAAATAACATTGCAGATCCCAGCTTGAGTTTCATGGACTTGTAGTAATCCATTAATCCATCTGGTAAATAAAAAACCTCATAGTTTTGCATATTGCACTATTTCAAATTCATGAGAGCATCATTTTCTCTTCACCAAATCTTACCTTTTCATACTGTCTGCCACAAAAACTATCCAGAAATGGCTTGTAATTGCCCAGGTCTCTGTGGTGACTAGGTCATGAATCACACCTGCCTTCACTGTCACCATGTATCACCTTTCCCTTGTTTGCTATTTAATTTTATTTAGGCTTTTTATTTTACTTGCGTTCCTTTTCCTATTTACCTGTTGCCTATTGTCTGTACCTTGGGTTATAAAATCTGGAGGGGGAATTCAGCTTCCCAGTGAGTTATAGACTGCCACTGACCATGGGATTTACTTCTGGCTGGGGTCTCCAGACTGTTGTGTAACATCAAACAGTGAAAAGAAAAACACTATGTAGGTGTTTAGGGAAAATTAACATTTCCTAAAAGGTGAGTGAGCAGGACAGCCTAAAAGTCTGAAAAACTCCTTTAACTCATGTTCTGAGTTAGTACTCAGGTACTCGGGTACCATTCATTGCTCTGCAGCACCACTTAAGTAAATCATACAGGAGAGAACAATTGGATAGCATCCTACCCTCGCAATGTCTTTCTTGGGGATGAGACTGATTCCTGTCTTCTTTTGACTACATGAGATGAAAGATCAAGTTAGGGGACCATCTTGGAAACACACTTCATTGCTCCAGTGCCCTTGTGGTGGTTCTCAGAAAAGCTAACACATGATTTATTAGAAGGTACATCCTCTTTTCTGAGGGATCTTCCCCTAAAAACACCACAGAGTATAGGGCTGCAGTGGTATGACGTTTTCTTCCTCACAATTTTTTTTCCTGTGGAAAAGCTGGCGATCCAGGTCTGTGTCACTATGAATTTAGACTACTGTATATGTTGGAGGGCTCACATGTGGTTCACCATCCTGTTTTGCTAGGACCATGCCACAGGAGCTGCCGTAGAAAGGTCAGTGCCAAAAAGCACTTCACAAGAAGGGGAATAATGTCGTCTGTACTTCTATTTCTGCTGTGCAGTCTAAATCCATACCGGGTACACAAGACAGCATGAGGTATCTTTAAGTGATCACCTTATTCCCAGATGCTCAGATTGTTAAATGAAGGCTGGAGGGAAGGGTGAAGGCAGCAGCCGAAATCCCAGGTTTCCCTGACTCACTGCTGTGTTCTGGCTGTGTCCTCCAGACACTTCCAAGCAAGTAACGGTTTCTGCTGAGTCACAGTATTACAAGGCATTTTCCCCTTGTGATTAATCCCTTCTTTAACCCAGAAAAGAAACAGCAAACCTGCTTCTGATTTCTGCTCTGTCCTGCCCTGGGGAAAGTGCCCGGGTCATGGAAAATGTGGATTCTTCTCCTTTTTATATCACCTCCCCCTTTTTCCTGGCTCCTGCTCACACCCAGCCTTATCTCTGGGGTATGGGAACCGCCACAGCTGCCTTAGGTAACCCTCAGTTATCCCAATTGCTATCCATCTTATTAACCAACCTCTGCCAGGGGATGGCTGTAAGTGCTTTTTATGGGGATTTTCTTTGGCGTGAACTGCTGTGGTAGCAAAGTGCTTGTAGTACTTCTGCTGCCTTTGCTGCTCCTGCTGTATGTTGCAACAGCTTGCACAGCCAGTTTCCATGCACCGTCACATGTTAAATCACTCTTGACATCAGCGAATAAGCTTTCCAGAGCCTGCAGCCCAGCCCGACCAAGCTGGGACAGGAATCCGGGTCCTGAGCTGTGTTTTCTCACTCGAGTGTTATGAAACACTTTGGACTCGTAACAATTCTGGGCTGAGCTCACTTCATCTGCAGAGCAAGGCCACTGAGGAGCACACTGACTTTCAGAGGCATAGAACTAGAGGCACCTATTTTCAGCAATAGCAAACAGTATGTGCTGAAGCAGGTTGGATTCAAAAGCAAACCATGAGGATCATATCATGCTTTTAATAAACCAAGTGCCAATATGGGGCAGTGATTTATTTTTCTATTTATCGCATGTTTCAGAGAGAAAAGCGTTGGGTTTTTATTTTTGGGGGGTAAGATTCTGCAGAAAGCCTATCCAGTGAAGTCTGTGAGCTCACCCGTAATAAGATAACATAGCTAATGTTGCGGGTTATCAGCACACGTCAGGCACCTGAAAGCACCACAGCTTGGCCAAACCTTGCAGTCTGGAGGCCTGTGTTTGTGGAAGGTGTTGTCATTTCTGACACCGGAGGGGGAAGGCAAAGTTACTTTCAGTTAGAGACTTGTGGCCAGGGCTTGATTAGAAGTTAAAAAAATGCAGAGCAATACAAGTAGAAAATCATAGTTACTGAAAAATAGGCGTTCGTATACACGTTGGAGAGCCGTCACAATTTAGCCGTACTTGAAACACAATCCCTAATTTCCTTTGTAAAAAGCTGGTGTCACAACAGCCCTTTTGTCATATTTATCTCATTCCCCTGCTCTCCACAGCCAGCCAGTCCTGATACAAGGAACAGCTGTCACAACACTGCTGCAAGTAAGGTTAGGATGAATGGATGTCTGGAGGTAAACTGAAGCTACTGTATCTGAGTTCTGGAGTAAAGTTAGCTGGTCAGGAAGGTGGGGGGAATGTGAATGAAATTTGGCAATTGTTGTGAAATTTCCAATATCCTAAACATGGACAGAAGAGAAACACGTTTGATATTTTAAACGTTAGGGGTTTTGTGGGTTTTTTTTGTTTTTTTCAGATGAGACTGCCCTTGCCAAACATTGGACATCATAGAATCAAAGAATCATAGCATGTTTTAGGTTGGAAAAGACCTTTAAGATCATCAAGTACAACCTAGCACTGCTGAGTCCACCACTAAACCATGTCACTAAGCATCACATCTACACATCTTTTAAATACCCCCAGGGATGGTGGCTCAAGCACTTCCCTGGGCAGCCTGTTCCAATGCTTGACAATCCTTCCGGTGAAGAAATTTTTCCCAATATCCAGTCTAAACCTCCCCTAGCATAACTTGAGGCCGTATCCTCTTGTTCTACTGCTTGTTACTTGGGAAAAGAGACTGACACCCACCTCACTACAACCTCCTTTCAGGTGGTTGTAGAGAGCAATAAGGTATCCCCTCAGCCTCCTTTTCTCCAGGCTAAACAACCCCAGTTCCCTCAGCTGCTCCTCACAGGACTTGTTCTCTAAACCCTTCACCAGCTTTGTTGCCCTTCTCTGGACACACTCCAGCACCTCAATGTCTTTCTTGTAGTGAGGGACCCAAAACTGAACACAGGATTCAAGCTGTGACCAGTGCCAAGTGCAGGGGGATGATCACTTCCCTAGTCCTGCTGGCCACACTGTTTCTGATGCAAGCCAGGATTCTATTGGCCTTCTTGGCCACCTGGGCACACTGCTGGCTCATATTCAGCTGGCTGTCAACCAACACCCCCAGGTCTTTTTCTGCTGGGCAGCTTTCCAGCCATTCTTCCCCAAGCCTGTAGCATTGCATGGGGTTGTTGTGACCCAAGAGCAGGACCTGGCACTGAGCCTTGTTGAACCTCATACAATTGGCCTTGGCCCATCGATCCAGCCTGTCCAGATCCCTCCGTAGACCCTTCCTACCCTCAAGCAGATCAACACTCCTGCCCAACTTGGTGTCTTCTGCAAACTTACTGAGGGTGCGCTCGATCCCCTTGTCCAAATCATTGATAAAGATATTAAAGAGAACTGGCCCCAGTACTGACCCCTGGGGGAACACCACTTGTGACCGGCCACCAATACCTTCAAGAGGCAATAACTTCAAAGCAATGAACTAGTGTAAGGTGTCACTGGAAGCGGTATGTTGAATAAACAGAAGTTCCCTGGGCAGCCCGACGTTGCAGCAAGATGTGCTGCTGCTGCAGAGGCTGGCGGAGCTCTGCTCAAAGTGCTGCTGCTGCTTTCACATCCTGTTACATTTCAGGAAACCTCGCTCAGTCTCCCTGAAAGTGAATGAAGTGGTTTCATTCTCATTACTTTGCAGATGTCCATGTTTTGTTTCATTTCAGAGGAAAAAGGGAAGGTGAAGAGCCATCCCTTGACCAGAAAACAGATGTACCTGCTGAAAACGAAACAGAGAAGCCACAAGCCTTGCAGCTGGCTGAAACACTGGAGGCACTTACCATATTTTCAGGGAAGCCAGTGAAGAGGAAAAAGGGAGTGTTATCCCCGTATCTCCCTTCCCAACTTCCTAAGCTCTATGGTCTGATTTTTCACAGGCTAAAGATGACTCGCTGAATAACTGGCCCAGAGGTGTTCAGTACCTCTTGAGAGCCGTGGCTAGTCAGTATAACAGCAAGCCTGCTGAAGGGAGAATGCAAGAGAACACAGCGGTGACTTCTCCCAGAGTGAGGGCAAGAGCTATTGTTCAAAGCTTCCCAGGAATGTGCAGGGTTCTCTCCCACTTCCTTTTTCTGTGAAGGAGACTGTGGTGAACTAGGGTGCCTCCTGCGTGTGAAGAAACAGCAATGCCTGGCTGACTCTGTGGCTGCTAGCTATAGCGATATTACAATAATTAATCAAATCAGCAGTCCCTAGTAGGTTAACTACAGTCATTCCCTTCATTGTACAGGCAGAGAATTCAAAATGCAAGCTGTCTTGTCCAAAGACACCTAATGAACTAGCGTCAAAGCCCACATGAAAATCCTTAAGGCCAAATGCTAATTTCAAATGCCCACATTACCAGTTATATACATCTTCAAAAGTATTTAACTGATGTTTTGCATGCACGTGTCTTTACTGACAATTCAAGCCATGTGACAATTTGAATTTATATGTCTAACGTTAGAATTAAAGGTAAGAAAACATCAGGCCTGGAGGTTAATCATAGAATGCAATGAACCTGAACCCAAGGGTAATAAGCTGCCTGTTTTCTAGAGATGATGTTTCAATGACCAGGGTTTCTTAAAGAAATAACCATACTCTTGATGCTTCATCTGCTGAATGTGAGTATGCAGATTTTGCCCTGGTAGCACAGGCTGAGAGAGATCCCAGCCAGCTCTAATCAGAAAAGCAACAGAGCACAGAGCAGTTTTTGGTCAGCATCTCCCACAGCAAGACTCATTACAATTGGACCCTTTACAAAACCCCTCTTCTTAATATTCACAGCACTCTATTATAATTGACTGACAGGTGTTTGGAGTTTAAACGCATATTCATTAGGATTGTGATAGTCATTTTATCATAGCACTAATGTTATGCTCCATTCTTCCAGCTTCAGGGTTTGCTACGAGCCACGCTTGCTCCCTACAGCTTTTAAAAGATACTGAGCTTTGTGGATTTTCTCTATTAACACAGACTGTATCTCAAACAAGTGGGGTTTTAATAAGTTTCCAGGTCTTGCAGGCTAGAACAGAAGTGGAGATGGCACTCTCTGAAAGGAGTTATAGGAGTTACATTTGGAAGATATTTAGCCTATACTTGCAGCTCGCAAGCACCATCACATTCTGCTCTACAGTTGTGTATTTAGAAGTCCGTCAGTGCAAGTCTAATCTTTCTTTTTTTTTTTTTTTAATTATTTTTTTGCAACAGTGTAACAGGGTCATAGACACCAGCCCAAACTGGACAAGACCCTACAAGTGGTTTGGTTTTGTTTGGAAGAAGATGGAACATGGCCTTTTCCTGTGAGTGTGGCTGATTACTTCATCCCAGTTTCACTTCCTCCAGCCTCCCTCTTATCTTCTTACCACGTACCACGCCATGTAACTACAGCTTTTCAGACTGGCTTTGGGGCTTTGGGCCTTTCAGCAAGGAAAATTGTTCTATTTTGTCATCTTCATCTTCATTTCCCTGAAGCGGTCATCTTTCCAAATTTCCTTGTGCATCCAGGAGTGCCTCCCATTAGCACTGGCTGACCTCGTGTCACACTGCTGGTCTTTGCTGCTGAAACATTAACATTTCTGTCCTTATGGGTAATTGTCACTGAGAAAACCTGGCTGCTGCTTCTTCTTGGTCAACAACAAGGGTTAATTGAAAAATAAATTCAGTAAAGCATATTCTGGAGTGAGAGGACTGGGAAGGTGCTGGTTCCCCAGCACTGGGCAGTGGTGTGAAACTCCCCTAGTTCTCATGTTGGCTTGGTGCCACTCACCAGGGTTTTGACAGCTCTGCATACACCAGCAGCAGAAATTTCTGAGTGAAACTGGCCTGGCTCACTGCCATCTCTTTGGCTCTTGATGCTGTTGCTGGACTTCCTTGGAGTCAGTGAGATCACAGCCTCTAAACACTGCAGCTTCCCAGCAGTATGCTGGAGGAAAGGACCCAGTCACTAAGTCTTTTATGTTTGTCTTAATATCGGTTGAAATGAAAAACAAATTGCATACACCAACATCCCCTCTGAAATAGGATGACCTTTTCCTGCAATGGTCTGAAAGCTGTGTGCTCTTGTCACGTCTCCCTGTTTGACTACTGTGTTTGTTTTTCAGTAGCAATGGGTACCGTGTCTCAGTGTCCTGAGCTTTGGTAGAGCTCTGTTCTGAGCTGACCTGTTCTGTTCTGACTCTGAAACAGAATTGTGCAGAATTCAATGCACAGGAAATGGCAACCGTCCCATAGGGATCTAGGTTTTGTATTAGATTAATTATGTCAAAGAACACAACTCTGGTAATCTGGACTTCAGTTTTGAAAATCTCATGGTGTTTCTTCCAGTGAATCCTACCCCTCAGAAATCATATTTTCAATAGCCCCCTAAATCATTTTGGAGTCACCCTCTTAGGAAAGACTTTCTCACTCCACTGCTCTGGAAACGTTGCCTTTGAATACTATTCTGGAAACGGTGGTCTAGCAAAAGTGTTACATTACTGGGTCACCGACTGCCCCCCAACAAGCAAGTCTTTCCACTTCTGAATGTGTTATGGTGTTTCTCGAGAATAAATTATACTCAGGTATTTCTACTCAATGTGGCAGACATTAAGATAGCTGGCTAGTTTTGGCATACAGAAAGCAGGTGGGTGTTTCTATTCTGGTTACCTTAGTCCCTTCCCATGTGCACTGTCTTTTTTCTAACCTTCTTTTTCTTGTGTAGCAGAATCAAATTGCAGCAAACAGTGTCTCTTTGCTTGCCAAAGATTTACAGGGACAGTGGATGCTGTGATCTTTCTCTCCGACTTACTACCTTTCCCTGGGCTTTACCCCACTGGGCAGTACTGGCAGCAGGGGAAATACATGTATGTGAATGCATTTGTCCTTTTTGGCTGGCTCATCACAATATTCTGGCTTCTAATCAGGCTGAATAATACAGTTGTATTCTGACTATTTTTATTCTCTCTTTTATTACCCTGAACATTGATGTAACTGTGACAACATCATGTGTCGGGCTACCTGTTTTTCTGCCATGATTAATGCGCTAATGGGTCTTCTGCTCAGACCGTGCTGGCTGTGTCAGGCTGTGAAGTCAGACGTGAGCTGTTTCCCAGGAACAGCTTAATGCGCTTCTAAAAGATCTGCATGTACTGTCTGTTAGCAGCCTGACTCACCCATTTCTTTGGCAAAAAAACCCCAACCCCATGGCTTTTGGAAAACGGACACATGAAAATTGTCTCTTCTCTTTAGAAGGAGAAAAAGCAAAACCCATTGACGGTCAGTGATATTGTTGCCAAACTATCCCATTACTGAGATAAAATAGTACAAGGATCACTCTTGGGCTGACTGTGGAAGAAATAATGACAACAGAATAAAGTACATTTGCAACATGGAATACAGTATTAGTCATCTAGAAGCATGCTGCATGCGTGCCTGTTCTGGAAGGGGAGTTCAGAACTTTTTGCAGGGAAATGAGAGGGCTGAGAATGCAACATGTTCACGTTCTAATCTGTGGGCAGGCCAGGGGAGGACCAGACTGACCCTCTTTCACCTCTGCTGAGCATAGGTAAAAAGGTCCCAGTTCTTTGCCTTCGAGGCCCTGGGGATGGAGGTTACTGGAAACTGAAGGAAGTAACAAAAGGATTCCACCAGGACCCTATGCTGGTGATTTTTGCAGTAAATGTAGTGACTGAGGTCATTGTGTGTTGAAGTAGCTCTCGAGCATCTTCTGGCAGTATATTCATGGTAGCACGAGGTTCAGGAAAAAGCGCAAAACTTTCCTAGAAAGCTGGGGAATTGATGGAGTACTTATCCCAAACTCAGTATAGCCACAATTAGTTTAAAAGCTTAGGTATAGCAGGATATAGCTATCTAAAATATCAACCTTACCTTGTTGGATTTAATGTCTGACTCTTGCCCTATATCTTATGTTAAAAAAAAGCTGCTGGAATAGACCGGCAATACTGTAGGTAGTCTTTCCATTGGGCAGGGAATGGAGAAGCACATGATAACATCCCCTTTGTGGGAATTTACAGTCGATCTTTGGTACTAACAGTATTTTGTATTGACATTCATGGACAAAATAAAGGGATATGAAATGCACTGAAGACTAAACTGTCTGAGGAAGACTGCCACACAGAAAGGCTACTGAGACCAGCAGCCATCTTTGCATATAGCCTCCACAGGTTTGATTTATTCCTCTGCTACAGAGCTGGACAAATGGTCTTTGCAAGCAGTTGTTTCAGTTTCCCCACCAAATCTGTGTATTTTCCCCAGAATGTGTGGCTCATCCTACCTCTCCCAGGAAGGCAGGGAAGCTCTCTGGAGAACAGCCACAAGATACTGCTGTGCCTGCTCTCCATGGGCTCTGCAATGCCCCTGCCCCAAGAGAAGGGCACGGGGAGCCGGGGGGAGTGGGGGCAATGGGGCTGAGACGAGGGGGGGAAGGCTGCAGAAGGCGGCAGTAGACGAAGGGCATGGGCTTACAGCCCCAGTTTGGGGAAACGGTAAAGAACCTGCAAGGTGGTGAGTTTCGTAGCTGTACCAGTGTTGTACAAGGTAGCTTTTTAGGACCATTTGGAGTACAAAGAACGTAAAATGGTCTCTGATATAACGTGAAAACAACTATCCCCAAATGAGTTATTTGGTTTGAAAAATTATGTATTTTTTGGCAGTGGAAAACTGCTTGGAAGAAGACTTTAAAAAAAAAAAAAGTTTATCAGTCTTTCACAATATTTTGCATTTCTTAGGAATGGGAAGGGTTGTTTTGATCAACAGAGTAGGATTTTAAAAATAGCAACATGGATTCCTACTACCTTTCTAACAGCTAATCAGTAGTTTGATGCCAGGACAAATTCTTTTTATGAAATTTATATGAGGTCCTCTCTGGCTGCTCAGTGATAACTGCCTAGGAAGTCCTAAAAATAAGGAAAATTTCCTGAGTCTTATTTAAATAGCAGAACTCATTGTTGGCCAAAACAGTTGAAACATTTTTCTTACCTTAAGATATTTATGAGTTATTTTTACTCTTTTACTTTGGACAATATTACTACAAAACCTGCCTAGCAATTTTTTAGAAAGAGTCTTCATTCTAAAGATGTGCTTTAAACACCTTGTGAATTCTCTGGCTGCTAATTTTGATGAGCAAGATGCATATATGTGGCACTTAGTCTTTGTGCAAAGTCCGGCTTTGTAGTTCAGCATTAGGTTCAGTATTTAATAGACCTCTTATTCTTTCTTCTGCTCCAACACCCACAAAAATCCTATGGTGACTTGAATAAGATGCCCTGGCTGATATACTGTATTGAGGAGGTGAGATACTGTATATAGGAAATGCAACCTCCAGTTTATGTTTCGAAAAAGGTTTTGTGTGCTTGTTAGGGTTTGAATAATATTAATAGCCAGTTTAGGTATTTTGTAATGATCTTGAGTTTAATCCCTAAAGTCTTACTAGCTGTGCTCTGACTGTATTAAGAAAATGATTTGGGAAGAAAGAGACAGAGGAAAGGGATGAATTCAGCTGCTATTTGAGAAAGTGTAGTAGCTAGTTAGTCTGGTAAGTTATGCAGAGATCGGTTTAAGTTAGACGTGACGGCTGTTAATTGTGGTGTTTGTTACCTACGTTCTCACATTAGGGCATGCGTTATTGGGCTTGTTCATCAAATTGTAAAATTAATAGCTTGCGCAATCCATGCAATTTGTTCCTTTTAAGTTCCCTCCCTTCAAGTCTCGATGATAGTGTGTTCCAGTAAATCAACAGCAGAGATTATTTTTCCTTCCTGGTATTTGTCTGAAGCTTCAAATAATGTTGTTTTAGCCCTTACAAATTGAGAGCAACCAATAGTAGTTGGACACATCTCTCATTTCAAAGTTGGCAGACGACCCTGTGAAATCCCACACGCGTACATCTGCCAAGTGGAGAGGGAAAGGAAAATGAGGGAAGGAGAGCCACCACTATACTGTACAGCCGGCTGGCGGGAGGTGCGTCAGCAGAATGACTCTCACTTGACATAATAAAGTAGGAGACTGTGGGGGGCCATGTACAAATAATTAGGTTTATTTCTCCTCAGGGCTTTGTTCACTGCTGGAAATGATATGTAAAACGGAAGAAACAGATCAGAAATGAGGTCTGAGGGGACATTGTTTGAAAGCCTGCTCATACTGTAACCACCTTCAGTGGAAGAGAGGTTCCCATTTGCTTCCGCAGAATGGTCTTGACCCTTTTAAAAACAACGAAACAACGTTGAAAATGTCTTTTTTTTTTTTTCTTTGTATCTTCTTGTTTAGGATTAGTCCTCAGAGCATTTTAAAACGTCATCTTCCTTGAAGCATTTTATAATCATTTAGGTACTACTTATACACTGCATATTAAAGATACAGCAGGTGCCCTCCAAGGTTTAAGATGTAAAATGAAGGTGTTCAAAATGACCTCGTCCCAATTGAACCTGAAACCTAATATTCAGAGACATGCTTAGTTCAAAATGAAAAATGAATGAAAGACCTTAGTTTGAAGAACTTGTAGAGACACATTAATTCCTATAATTGCTCAAAGACTTTTTTTTCCTTAGCACTGGAAGTTACCACCAGTAGGGAAGGATTCAGGCATGGTCCTTTTGTTACCTTCTGTACTACAGAAGGTGAACCACTGGGAATGTCTTGGTTGCCATGGGGCCCCTGTAGGCCACTGATAATCACCAGGCTTTAAAAGCTAAAACAACAGTGGTGGTTTTCATTTTCCAGATACCTACAGCTGAAGTCATTGCAGTGTTCAGCACCTTAGTAAAGAAACTGTGACATCTGAAGGAATGGAGACAGTATCAGAAGGGAGGAAGACCCGATTCCTCTGCCATTAATTCATTTGTGTAGCTGAAGCTGTCCTGAAATAATTTTATTTCAGAAATGGGGCAACTTCAGTGAGTGAGACATTTTATGAAAAATGTCGCTATTTTTTGGTCCAATCTATGGACAGCATCAGGAAAAGCTCTTTGTCTTCAGTTTCCCATGGGAATAATATTAATGCCATCTTTTCCATCAGATAAATTCGTATTTCTGTGGTTTTAGAAGCTTGTGGTAGAAATCCTGTTGCGGTTAGCACCTCTCCACCATTCCTGGAGTAGAAAACTTCAGGAAAGACACAGATGGCAATAGGTGAGAGAGGGATCATTTGTTGAACAAAGAGTGAAGGTGCTGAGCAGCTCTCTCCTCCCCTGAGCAGCACTCATCCTGGACTCTGCATGAAGTAAGAATCCCCTGGAGAAAATAGTTCATGTTACTGGAAGTAAAGGCAATCTCACAATGTATAAACCCAGGAGGAGCCAGCGTGACCGAGGCCTGCTAATGTGCTTCTAAGTAAGCAATGTCCTTCTAATCCACTTATCTTTGAGTGGTATGTAGTATTCATAGCAGAGAGTAGCCATGGACTTGAAGTGGATGAACCTTTATAGCATCTCTACAAAATACTTTTTAAAGGACACATACTCATGTAATTTCACTTGAAGAATCAAAGTCCCTTTACAAGTAAAGAAAATGCTTTAAAAAGAGCTGGAAGCTGTTTTGGGGGGGGTTTTGTTGTTGTTTTTGTTGTTTTTTAAAAAGCAGTGTTATTGGTTTCCATGTCCTTTTTAATGAATATGGAAAAACTGGTATTTCTGTTCAAATACACCCTCTTTTTTCTCATTTCCTACCTTAACTCTATGGACCAGGTTGGCCAAGGTTTTCCCCATTTGGTGGAGGTTCTCTTGGATGTCTCTGGGACCAGGCTTTGCAAGGTCTCATGCTGAAGGGGCAGAGATGTTGATTCATTAGCCAAGATCTTTCTGCTCTTCTTCCAGCCCAAAAGTTAACCAGCTAGTGAAGCTGAAAAGTTGGTAAACTGAAAACTGTAAAAGGAGAAACAATCTAGCTAAAAAAGTCATAGTTGCTCAACTTTCACTTTGCAGTGTCAGTGTTTAGTTCCCTAGTTGCTGTCTCATCATCTTGGATTTTCCTAGAGCAAACAGGCCCTAAAATTCTACTTCAGTGACTCCTTTCCTTCCAAAATAAAACTAAAATTTTGGAGAGCAAATTATTAAGAAATTAGTATGTATACTGTTCTTGTCATAGTATGTTACATATAACTGAAAAATCTCCTTAGCAAAATCAGTTTATTTTTCAAGCTCACTTCATGATTTTTAGTGGTTGTTACCAATGACAATGCAGCATAAACATTTCACTGTTAGCATTTTCTTTAAAAAAGAAAATCACTATACATTATTAACAGGGTGAAGGCAGACCCCATACTCTTTGCATGAATGACACTGGAGGCACGGGATTCAAAGGGGAACCTCCAGCTGGTTTATGTGCTCTTTAAACCTACTGTCATTAAAACTCAGTGTCATGGCAAAATGAGAAAACTAAACAGCAAAATACAGTTATTATTTCTGCTGTTCTCCTCTCAAACATATGACATCAAAGTAAGGGGAAGTAGGAAGCGTCCCACATTAGTCAATCTTGTAGCTCAACAAAAGCTTTATCCTATTGCAATAGGAAAGCTGCCAAATTCCTTTAACCCACAATGTGATTTGCTAAATGCTTGTGCTCTTACCACATACAAATGAATGGGATTGCAAAAGGTAGGACAGAAATTCTGAAAGATGGATATCCTGTTTCACTTGGGGCAAGGAAAAACATGTTCATATAAGAAAATGAAAGCAATTTATGTGGTAATGGTTTCTGCAATTAGTTCAAGAAAGCAATAGTGAGTAAAAACCACAAGTTAGCCTAAAAAAAAAAGTCTCTGCCTGGTGTTTTGTTTTTGTTAAGCTGCCTTATTCTAAAAGGATTTTTAAAAATTTACAGTATCTTGTCGCATACTAATTGCTGATCAGTTATACTGATTTGACAGACTACTCTAGCTGTTTCTAAGACTCTCCTACTTAAAAATGCATTTCTTTCCAAGAACTTTTGCTCTCCTAAACTTTATGACTCTTTCGTCATCTGAAACATTTGACCACAAAACTTTGTTTTAAAGTGTTTTTTCCTCTATTTTGGACAATGTCATGATCCACTGAAATAAGTTTTCTAGTGTGGTGAAAATACGACTTTTTTCAGTTGCCCTTCTGAGACATGATTTTGATGGATCAGCCTTTGTTAGAGGAACAGTCCCTGCCTGCATCAGTGCAAAAGTGGTACCCAGTGTGCGTAAGCAGAAGTATGTGTAGGGACTGGAAACAGCGTGGGCTGGTACTGAAGACATTTCTCTGTGGCAAATTTGGTATGCTGAGACCCTGTTCCCCTGCGCTAGGCTGTTTCTGATGCCTGACCTGCATTGTGTGTGTGCTATGTCTACATTGTCTGCACAGAGCTTTTGCAGGATCTCTTTCTGGTGCCCTCGCCCTGGTTGAGCTCTCCTGCTACAGGACCACAACACCAGCAGTGATGCAGAATGACCACCACCACTGCAAACACTCTATTTTCCAGGTCTTTTCTGATCAGATGTAGAATTTCATGGAAACAGTGGTCTGTGCCACTGGCTTGCTGCTCATACTCTTAAAGTTGCACCAACATTCATACAATGACCAAGTCTACAATAGAAAAAAAATGTTTACGTACCAATTAGAAGGAAAATGAACATTGTTTAAAAACACAGCTAATAATGTCTGTTCAGAGTATCTATTTATGGTAGATATCTACAAGAAGGAAAACTGTTCACTATTGGTACAGACATAAAGCTAGACTATGTTAGTCAGTGACTTTTGCATCCAGAACTGTGGAATATAATCTTAAATTTAATTCTTCTGCACTAAATGTCTATTGGAGTTCTGGAATGTGTGACAGTGTTAAATGTAATGTAACGTAATGTTAAATACCATATGTTTTTCCAGTCTGTAGTTGGTTAGTGAACACGGCCATGCTTTGAACGGGGATTAGTTACGTACATGCGTTTAATCAGGTGCGCCCTCATTCTTACTTGTCTGTAGTGGACAGGGGTGGAAAATTGATAGACAACAGAGCTTGTGCAACATAAATGGTGGGTGATGTTGAAGTGGGAAGGAGATGCTGAGATAGAGGCAACAAGAACAGAAGGTTGTCTACCTCAGGATCTGGAGCTACCTGGCTGTGCCTTTGCTGTGTCTGGCTGTGGAGGATGAGGTAAATGGCTGGGGAACAGAGGTATCAAGATCCTTTTTGACAACATCTAGGGCATCATGAAGGCCATTTTCTGCTGCTTGGCCCACCTGTGGCAATGTACAGTGCACCTCACACATCATGAGGCTCATTGCTTGCTGAAGGCTTTATGGAGAACATCATGCAAGGGGACATCACTGCAGAGAGTGTGTCAAGGGAAGACTGTGATGACCACAGGTGTGGTCTACACCTCTTTGCCAAGGCTGGATTGTCCTTGGGTTTGCACTAAACCCTTCTGGCAGGAACCAGAAGGAAGGATGATTAGGTGTCATGTAAGAAGAGCCCAACCATACAGTCACACCTCCCTGATCTATTCTCTCAGGCTCCAATGATTTTTGGCTCAGTGACTTCAGGAACCAGCTGTTTTATCATTATAACTGATAACCTTTGATGAGCAAACTCATGAAAAAAAAGTTCTGATCACTTTCTGAGTCCATCTAAGCTTTAGCAGCCACCACATCCTGTGGAAAGCAGCATCACAGCTTTACTATGCATTGCTTATTTTGAACTTTCTGCTTGTTATTCACCTTTTAGACCCTGCTTCCTTCTGAGTTTGTACTAGAAGAGACAAAGTTTCACCCTTTTTGCACCATGTGTGGCTTTACAGACCTTTGAAAAATCCCTTCTCAACCATCTCTTTCCCAAGCAGAAGAGTCCTAGCCTTTTCAATAATTTATTTAGAAGCTATTCCATGCATTTGATTGTCCCTGATAGTCCTTGCTGTATTCCTTTTCACTTATTTCGCCTCCTATTCAAGATGGAGGGCTATGAAAGTATTCAAAATGCAGACACACTCTAAATGTAATTGATAGCATAATGATGGTTTCTGTCATATGTTTCCCAACAATTAATTTGACTGCTTATGCTGTGCTACTGGACATTCAACAATGCTTCCATAGCACTTTCTATATTTCCTGAGGAATAATATTTAGTTCAGAGGTCATCACCTTGTTTGTGAAGTTAGGACTTTTATTTTCATGTGCACCACAGTCACATTTATCCACAGGCCATTTTGTCTCCTAGTGACTCAGGACCGCTTCTGCAGCTCTTCATATTTAGCCTGCATCTTTACCACCCTGAAAAAGTTACTGTACATAAAATATAAGAAATTCTCTACTTAGAGCAATAGTCTGCCTGGTTCGGTGTTCCGTCTCCAACAGGGAAAATTGGTGATGCCACTTCATTGTCCTGTCAATTCCTGATTTATGGACATATTGGCCCTGACTTTGTCTAATCCTTTTCTGAACCTGCTGATACTCTCTGCCTCAGCAGTTTCTCATGGTAACAGTTTCCAGCGTGTCGCTACTTCCAGCATAAAGAAGTAGAATAGTGTCATCAGCAAACATCGCTACTTCAGTAGTCGGCCTTTTTGACACAATATGGAATATATTAGACAGTTCAGGCTCTAACACAAGTCTGTGGGATTCACTTAGAGATTTTCCTCCACTGAAAAAGACTGTTTATTCTGATCTGCGTTTTTTTACCTTTTACTCATTGCTTAGCCATGCAAAGTCCTTCACTCTTATCCCACAGAAACTTGGTTCCCTTAAAAGCCAATGTCAAATGCTCTTTGGAGATCTGAGTGGCCTATATCAACTGGATCCACCTAGTGAGTCTACATGCCTGTAGACTTTAAAGAACTCCAATAGATTTGTGAAACATAACCTTCCATTTGGAAAAGCTTTGTTGAGTCTTTTTCGGTACGACATATGCATCTGTTTTCAACGATTTATTCAACTGGGTTTTTTCTACCAGTTTCCCTGAAATGCAAGTGCTAGTCCTTAGCCTAACATAGCTCCAAGTACTGTGGCTTTGAGGGATCAGTTATGAACCATAGCATATACACATATATACTACTATACACATATATATATACACTAAAATGTGTATTTTAATATATTTTATATATAAAGCTTATAACATAACAATATATTATTATAAATTATTATATGTATTATTATAAATTATGTGCTCTAATAATTTACATATATGTACAAATATATGTATTTTAACAAACTACTTTCCCTTCCTGCTGTAACCACACATCCTGCAATTGCAAGGATGATTTCAGGAAGTGACATGAATTGCATTTTTCTTTCATGGAATTATGAAATTGGTACTGTAATAATTTTAATTTGGGGATTTTCCTAAACATCAGAAAACAACAACAGCCTACATCATATCTCAGTAAAAGCCATTGAAGAATTTGCATACAGTTGTAGAGGAAGGAATAGTATAGTGCAACAAGAATGACTCCAATAGCACTTCCATCATCACAATTTCATTTTTTCCACAACACATTAAAAAAAACCAAAAAGCCTCTTTTTAAACCATACTACTTTTAAACATTCATGGAGATGAAGCAGCTGATCGCTCCAGCCAGTGGCAAGAGAATGGCCTGCGTATAAGCTATGTTGTGGCATTGGTGAGGGGCACAGGTGGATCACCAGCACATCAACCCTTCCTGGCTAGCAGATGTCCCCAGAAGCAGTGGTATCTGGCCAGAGTCAACCAGGCTACAGAGAGCTCCAGTTTTGGTTGGAGCTGGTGCCAGCACTGAACCTGTGCTGAGATCACAGCAGAAACCAAAGGAAGTGCCCGTTTGTCATAGTCCCATAATATTAAGGACATGCATAGTTCTCAGAAGGATCTAAGGCCACGGACTTTGTGACGAAGAACATTTTGATGCTAAAACTGCTCGCATGAGTAGTCACAGGAGCCTCTCTAGGAATTAGAGGTGCAGTCATCGCACTGAGCCTCACTTGCGTCATGTTTGAGCTCTGCAGGAAATGGCGTTGGTGGGTTCAATTTTAGATATAGCCTGCTTATTTTTGTTCTGCAAAGTACTACATGCAGAATGCTTTTCTTTGATAAGTTCCTCATTTACAAAAGTGAGTATGACTTTATTTTCAATCCATTGTAATTTCCCCCTTTTGTTTTTTAAATAATTTGCCATTTTGGTATATTTTGCCTTTCGCATCTATGACCTGAATGTAAAAGAAATACCACCTGAATGTAGAAGAAGTATTATGCAGAGGAATCTACATTTTCTGTGTTTTAGAGGACATTGAAGCCATTACATAAGAAGCTGTAGTCTTTACATTTTCAAAAGCATTGTGACTTGTGAAAGAATATATTTCATCGCACTTAAGGAGTTGAGAAATGTTAGTACATGGATAAGAAAAATAGTGTCTAGACATTACTTATTTCTCAGTGCAGTTAACCATTAACATAATTTATTGTGTTTTAGTTGATGAATGAAGATCCCATTCCTTTAGCAAAGAGGCCGTCCAGTTTCAATGCCCAGATACGCACTTTACAAAGGCACTTCTTGCCTCCTCTTCTAACAAGTGGCTCCATTAAATCCGCCGCAAGTCTAATGTGGATCTGCACTAGCACTAGAAGAACAAGTTAACTGATTTAATGCACTGTTTATCTCCATCAGTTATGGGTGTGGGAAGGATTGGTGAGATTTAGAAATAAACCTGGGAAAAGCACCAGCACAAAGCTGTGCAAAACAAAGAGAAGTTCTGCGCTGGGGTGGTCCCAGTGGGCTCATTCCCCTGAGTGACTCCTTTGCTCAGCAGTGGACCCCAAAGGAACTATCCCCTCTGTTACTCCAAAGATATTCACACTGAACTGCACTCCTGTAACAACCTATTGTCTTCAAGTGACAAAATATTTAATATTTATTAATAATATTTAATATTGATTCGTACGTTTCATTGGGAGAGAAACTATGCTTTCCTTGAGCCTAGCTGTGTTGGACTGAAAGAAGACTGTCCCGATACCACACACACTGTGTGAAACCCAAGGTGTGACACTTCCCACAAGCTTTCCTCCTGGCCCCAGCCAACAACGCCTCCCTCTCTGCTCTGCAGCTCAGATAAAGGCAATAAAAAGAAAACTGGCAGAAGTAGTTTACTACTTTAAACAAGAAATAAAACCTCACAAGACTTTCAAGGGGAAACACAGAAACAGGTACACCACAGGACCAGGATGCCTCATCTAATCCAGTTTATGGATGTATATACCTACTAAAAGTGTCTGGAATGGTCTATGGAAGCTGGCCTAGATAAAGCATAGATGAAGTCCTTCAACATGTTTATGTTGCGCAAAGGAAACACTGTGAATTGAAAAGGTTCTTAAGACCCAGAGCTTGGGATCTTGCCCTTCCCTTATCCCCAGAACCAGGCATCTCATCAGAGGAGGTCAGGTTAGTCAGCCATGATTTGCCTTTGAACAATCTTTGCTGACTGCTCCCAGTCATCTTCATGACCTTCACGTGGCTGGAAATGATTTCCAGGAGGATTTGTTCTGTAACCTTCCCTGGTCCTAAGACAAAACAGATTGGCCTGTATTTCCCTGGGTTGTCCTTCTTGAAGATAGCTGTGATGTGTTTTTTCTAAACATCAGGCACCTTCCCCCCATCACAGCGACTTTTCAAAGATTTTAGAGAAGGGCTGCACCATAACTACCTCAGGACTTTCAGGTGCATCCTATCTGGTCCTGTGGACTTGTATCTATCCAATTGGCTCTAGTACTCCTTAACTGTGTCTTCCTCAACTGTGAGCAACTCTTCACTCTGCTGGGGCCCTGAGTGCACTAATAGGCTGTAATTGCCTTGACCACTCTCACCTGGGACCTCCACCCACACACCCGCTGACCATGGGGCCAGGAGCTCTCTTAAGCTTAGGCTTAGACCATGAGTCCCTTCCTGAGCTATGCTGTAGCTGTAGGACATGTTTCTGGTCCTGTTTGCTGGTGGTTATGTGTCATTATTTGGATTTCCTCGGTTGACCTTGGATCTGACTTGTTACCCTGCCTGTGCCTGATGATTGCTGGACAGTTGATGGGGCCTGTTGCTGTCACTGCTCCTGCTCAGAGGCTGTGGGACGATGCCCCAGTGGTAAGATCCCTGCCTGTGCTGTCCTTACCCTTGGCTCACCCTCCCTGGTGGAGCAGCCCTCCCCTTGCTGCCTCCTGACAAGCTCCCACAGACTAGACTAGTAGGATCCGGGGAAATGGGAGAGCAGATGGCAGGTTTTACTGTTGAAATCTAAGGCCAGAAAGAAAAGCACTGAGTACTTCAGCCTACTCCATGTCTTTTGTTACTAGGGTCCCTGCCCCACTACACAGCAGGGCTGTGTCTTCCTTAGATTTTATTTTGCTGCCAGTGTGCTTATAGAAGTCCTTCTTGCTGACCAACATGACCTCTGTGTGTTCCAACCTAGCTGAGCTTTGGCCATCCTGCCTTCACTCCTGCAAATTCAAGCAAAGTTTCTATATTCCTCCTGAGTAGCCTGTCTCTGTTTCTACCTTCTGTGTGCTTTCCTTCTGCATTTGAGCTCAGCCAGGAGCTGTTTGACTCTTCCATGGGCCCCTTCTCCTACATTTGGTTCCTGCATATCAGAATGGGATTTACTTAGTTCAGAACAGACTTTATTTAGTTCAGAACTGTCCTCAATGTTTATTGAGGTTAATTGGGAGCTTTTGAGTCACTTTAGTGTAAGCCAGATTTACTATAAAGTAAATGTCCCTTGCTGAGAAGAAACTGGAACATTTGAGACATCAGTTCACTGTAAAAGGTATTGTGAGGTGGAAAGGAATTAGTGATGGACAGAAATATAAATGCAAAATCATAGTACGTAGTTTCAGTGTGAATCCTATGGTTAAAATGCTAGTCTTGCTCAGTGCTGTCTCTTTTGAGTGATCTGCAACATATGTTCTTATATGCAGGGAATATTGTAGGTTTTCAGTAGTTTCATTCCACTCATCCTCTAACACAAAACCAAATGGCTGCTAGCCACAGTGCCAGTTCCCGTCATGCCATTGTGGGCTGGGGTAGCTCTCCGGAGGACAGCTGGGGGTGGCAGGAGCTTGAGCAGGGTTGCATGGGTCCCTGCCACCTGCCTCTGCATGTGGTGGTGGTGGCCAGCTGGGATGCTTGTGATGCAGCTGTGCAGTGGCTCCTCTGTCTGCCAAGTCCCTGCTGGGGCTGTACAGGGCTCGCTGTGGAGCAAGTGCTTCAAACCCTCTTCTCCCAGGTACGGACCTGCTACCTGGTACAGCTGCTGTAGCTCACCCTAGGGTGTTACAGCAGCAGCTGCTTGCTCTTTGCTGGCCCTGCCTGTGGACTGCAGCAGTGTAGTGTTAACAAGAGCTCTGTCAAAAGCTTGTTAAAATCTGCTAACTGATGAAGCAGCTGGCTTGCTGATCCTTGGTAGCTTTATACAAATCCTAACCCATAATCAAGATTTTATACGAACCTTTATGGGAGGAACCTTGATTGGTAGAAAGATATGAGGTGACATTGATTTCCTGCCCATCTCCTGCTGCAGTGGAGATGCCCCAGTTCTGAACACATTGAGCCTGACCCAGTCTTTGTTTCAGGGAAAAACTCCCATATTGTACAGCAATATATATACCACCACCTCTTTTCAACAAGAAGTATTTTGACATCAGAGAAAACTACTGGTTACAGAAAATACAAACTCTTTCGTGGTGTGGGAGTGACAGCAGGACATAATGTGCTTGGCTGCATTCGGAAGAGGGGACTGGGGAAATGACAGATTTCACACACTTGCTTTATACCAGCTTACGGCCATGTGCAGACTAGTGACTCATGTCCACACAATGATGTTATCAGGGTTTGCTGGACAATGCCTCAAGTGTCAGTTGGGTAGAACTGGGAATATTAAAAAGTTATATCAGGCCGAATTTGTGCACAGATAGATGACAAAGCAACTGGGAATAAGGACAAAATAGGCCTAATTTCACAGAAATAATGTCAAAAAGATGGTTTAGTTTGCCTCTGGTGAATTGCATTAAAATATTTTTCAGCTGGTATTAGCTCAATTTTTGTGGATAACAGCTAGTTAAAGAAAAAATAGAGGATGAAAAAACTTCTAATAATATATTAAATCCCCTGAGAACTTTTTTTTTTTGTAAGAGCTAATATGTACTTAATGGAGGGGCTAAAAATATAGCTGCATGTAATTATGGCAGGAAAAAATTCCCAAAGCTGAACTGCAGAGCTTCCCCCAAATGGTAGTCAGTAAGGTGTCCTTAGGGAGATGGAGGAGAGCAGGTTTTACATTATACCCTTCACATGCCTTCTGACAGGACCCTTCCAGCCCCACTCCTCATGGGGCCATAGGCTCTCTTTTAACCCCAGCCACCCAGGTAAGAGGATCTATCTATAAGTCCCTGAGCAGATGGCTAATGCAGCCAGCATTTCTGCTTACTGTCAGCATGGGCTTTCCATGGCAGCTGCTTTCCAGCCCCACCATACCTGGAGCTCCAGGCTTTTTTCTGTCTTTTCCCAGCCCCGAAGCTCGGTGGTACTGTAGTCAAAGCCCCCCAGCCTTTGTCAGAGGAGCAGCCTTTCAATTATTTGTTTGGCAACTTGTTTTTTGAAGTATGCTGCTTGTGCTTCAATCTAGAAACAGTTTTCTTGTTTTGGTTGTTTGGTTTTTTTCATTTTAAGAATCTTGAAGTCAGTGTAGTTCTCGCTTTAAGCTCCAAATTATTGGGTTTTTTTGCAATTATAGAGAATTCCTCTGCCTTTGTGAAGCCGCATCTTTGCGCTCCCCTGCCCTGTTTACGCCGGGCGGAGGGCGAGCTGCGGCGGGCCCGACGGTTTTTCACCCCTCCCGGCCCTTCCAGCGGCTTTCCCCCCACGGCTCCCCGGGGCCGGGCCGGGCCGGAGCGGGGCGCAGCGGGCACTAGGTGGAGCCCGCCGGCCGCCCTGCGCTCCGGCCCGGCCGCGCCGCCTCTGCCTGCGGGCAAACGGGTAAGGGAAACTCGCCGTGGGGAAACCTGCCGTGGGAGCCTCCCCTGCCTTCCGGAGTCCTGCTGGCGGTTCGCTTCTCCGGCAGCCGAAGGGGTTCTAAGAGAAGATGAGGTTTTGCTTAATTAGAAGCGGAGCGTGCCGCCTACTGCTGAAGGCAGACGCGGATAATAAACGTTTGGGTTTCAAGAAAGCAGATAGTGAGGTTATGGTAAGGAGATAGGAATCTAAATATTACGCGGTTATAAATAATACTTTAAACAGTATTATTGAAGTACTAATCGCTATTTAAAACACCGGCCCACAATGACCAAAATTTTCATGAGTGTCTGATGAATTGAGTTCCTCAGCCAAACGTACCCTCGGGATTTGATTTTTTCCACAGGATGACTGTTCAGTGGTGTACAATAATTTGGCCTTTTTGAAGTATTTAAGGTCAGAAACCAGATTCACGCATCTCATCAGAGCAGGTTATCCAAGGTGATTAGTACAGCATGAGCACACGGCTTCCCAGAGTGAACAGTGAGCAAGGCAGCTCTCTGGTCCCATAGGGAAACACAAATGGCCTTTGGAAATGTTACCCTTGAAAGATGTGATCCAGTCGCAAAATCTAGGCCAAACTTTATAGAACATAACACTAATAGATAGAGGGAAGAGGAATTAAAGGGGGTTGAAAGAAACCACCTGGGTTAACTCAAAAGCATTTTTTTGTCCATTTCTCTTCCAATGACCAGGATATAAGTGATGGAGGAGGGAAAAAACCTGGGAAGATTTACTTGACAAAAATGCCAAGTAGACTATATTAACAGGGACCAATAGAAAGGCATTGAATGCAAATTAACTAAGCAGAGTTAAGTTCGAATTTACAGTCTCTTCAGCTATGCCTTTTGGTCAAATGATGAATCATTTATGATCAGAGTTGATGCTTTATTCGGCTGGGTGTTCTCTGAGGTGCTGAGCTCCCTGCTTTACCTTCAGCTAGGAGAAGTTACTGGAGCTGGTGGGGAGAAAGAAAAGACATTCAAGTAGTACAGTATTAAAAACCTCTATTATAATACTACTTCTGTGTTAAAATTAAAATGGAAAACTTCAAAAACATTGAAAATGCTATTGGAAATGCATCTGGCTTGTTCTTTTTGTGGCTGGATGGCATCAGCCCTGTCTGGTTGGTTGGCTCAACCACGAGAGGCGTCCTTGGCAGTGCTTGATGACAAGTGTATTCTGGTGGCAGCCTCTAATCCAGAGGGGAGATTCAGCTACCCAAGCTGCAAATCCAACTTGGTATTGCAGGAAATCCCAATTTCTCATTTTCTGTAGTCAAAACTTTGTTGTTTTTTTTTTTTTTTTAAAAAAAGCTCATTTTTTAAAAGTTGTGCTTTTGATGTTGCCTGACTTTTTTAAAGAGAATAAATAATAATTTCCTAGAAGTAGTAGAAATTTCTCATAAAAAGGCAAAGCCTTTCAACTATCCATGAAAAAAGGTTTTTAACAAAATTTCTGAGTAGCTCTGGGATTTGCTCCCTTATTTACATATATAATCCTATGCAAACTCAAGAGGAAACATAAGATTACCATATTTTTAAAGGTAGCTAAAACTGGAACAAAGTCCATAGGTGTTAGTAATATGGGTGATGTGTTTGGATTTAAATTTGCAGAGCACAAAACAACTACCCAATTATTTGACATTATTGTTAAATCAATATAGAAAAAAAGAAGTGATTTTTACTTCTGGGAGATTGGCTAGGAGTGTGCAAAGCGGACAGCAAAGCTGGAAAGGAGGCTGCAGGTCCTTGGGTGATGCAGGGCAAGGCTCCATCACTATCATGACTAATAGAGATATAAGGGGACTGTTACAGACTGTAGCTGATCCATTGGTTCCAGATATGCTCAACAATCTGTATGTAGATATGCTAATTTACAGTATATTACTCAAACTAAAGGATGTTTCTATGCTCCACTAATAGTTCCAAAAGATTATTATTTTCTAGTTAGCAGAAAAGACAAAGCCAGACCCTGAGTGGTAGAGAAGCTTTATTTTTATGTAGTTTTGTGATTACATTCTTGAACAACTCTGCATTAATTCAGAATGGTTTATAATCCACCAGGACCAGATTTGAATACCACATACGCTAAGGTAAAAACCTTGTGGTGGAATGCAAGCCAGTGAGCAAGCCAGATTAAGCAGAAACTATGTGACGAAGATAGAAAGGAAATTAAGGTAGGTTAGAAAGCACAAGTGAGCTGTGGATAGGGATTTACAGGAATGCTTTAAGTGACAATTTGCAACTGGAGCATGGGAAATGCCAGAATGTAACATTATAATGTAATGTTACATACTATAAAAATCAGTTCATGTATTATATTGCAGATTATAATTATGCAACATTATGATAACAATTTTATGCATTATAATATTTTGTATTACTGCTGTAATTATATAATTGCAGAAGATTATAATGTTACTTATTGTACTAATACATAAGTCATTAAGACCCTAAAGCACATGGAACAACGCTGCAAAATTCTGGTTTTCCTTCCTGATGGGCTTCTTGGAATATTTGGGTGATCCCCACGTAATGGGACCAAAATCGACATATTGTCACTTCACCATCTTGCAGCTCTCACTTGTTTTTCATTAGCTTCTGCTTATCTCTGGCTATGTTTAGCACTAGATGTACATAAAAGAATGATCTGCAGCTGCCAGCTAAGGCTCTGGTTACTCTCAATGGTAAAGCCTCACACTCGTAATATTTACAGTCCTGACCTCCCACCACAAGGCTGGCTCTAGGATGGCTGAAATGGCAGGAGGAACTAAAGGCATGTTGTTCCTCTGTCCCCATTCTTCTGCAGAGCTGGTACACCATCAGCTGTCGGCTCCTAGTAAGCCTCCTGCTAAGGAAGGTATGCTTTGCTCCGGGCACTTAGAATGCATGAATCATTTTTACTGTATGCCTTACATGCAAAATTATTATTATTTAAATCTAAGATGGCGTATTAGTAAAATTGTTCAATAAACACTGCTGCATAATTCATTGCGTACACTGGGAGCTTTTAAGTCTAATGTGCCACATAATGTACTGTGCACCTTCAGTGGAATACAAACAAATACAGGCAGTTGTTCTTGTTTTAAGTAGTGTTGGCCAAGTCATTCAAACATAACTGTTGTTATTGTCCTAAGTTCTCTGCTCCCACTCCGTGCAGTTTCCCACCTGCAGTCCCCTGCTGGGCTCTCAAATTTCTGGAGAAAATGCAGGTGGAAGGTTGCAGCCCTCAGAAATGCTTCTTCAGTGCTTCATGGTAGGGATGAGGTCCTTGGTCAGATCCTGCTTAACATGTTCACTTACCATAATGGACCCTTAAGGTTATATGTTGGGCTATTTCAGGAAAGTGTTCAATTTTTAAAACTTTTTTTCTTACATAAGTTGTGAGCTACCCCCCACATAATAAATTACTTTGAGATTGTTTCAATTGGGAAAGCAGATAGTTCTGCTTTCTCCATGTTTTTGATGTTGTTTTCAAATAATTTAATTCTTAAAAGTAAGAAGCTCCAAGGATGTCTGATCAGTGTTAGAACTTATTCTGACGTTGAGATGATAATAGGAGTAGATTAAGATTTAGGTCAGCTATGTTACCGATGGTCACTGTGATACAATAGGAAGCTGCCATATTTCCAGGACAGAAACTCCAAGGACTGTGTTCAGAAAACTTAAACTCTACTAGCTCTGTGAATCTAGTATTTCCTATTGGCTGGATGCCTCTGTCCTTGGATCAAAGTAAAAAAGCAATGAAAATACAAGAACAAAGTCCCTATGGGCTTCCTCTGGGGAAGCAGAACTCAGAACTGCCAAACTCCACGAACTGTGTTTAAGCCAACAAAGTTAAGATAATTCAGGCACCCCCCCTAGAGAATTCCTCTGGAGTAACCTTCTGGTTCATGGCTTGTTTGATTTCTTCTGGCTGAGTTTTGATGTTTCTTTGACAGGTTCTGGAGAGTTGCATCTAGCCTTGTTTGGCTGGTGATGGAGAGTGCTAAAACCAGGGACCCTGGGGGAGTGCCAGGGAGGTGAAAAGGGTCAAACTGAATGACCCTTGTTAACTCTGCCTCTACAGAGGGAGTGCACATAAAGGAAAAGAGAAGATTGTGTCTGAAGAGACAAAAACTAACATAATTTCTTAAAGGGAATCTATGTCTGAACTATACGTCATTGCCTTACTTTCTAGTCTCGTATATGTCCTCCTATAACTTCTGCTGACATACTGTACTTCCAGTCTTAAGATGTAGATACTGCTAGGTCAAGTTGCTCGGCAGCTATTGCATTTCTGACCAACTGCTGTGTTTATGGTCACGCATCCTGCAGATTGCTATTGCTGTGTAATTCACCTGTGTGAGGCAAGCAATGAAGAGAACAAACTCTTTCAGGATGTCATGTAAACCAAACTGTAACTAGCATTGGAAAAACATCTTTAGAACATTGGAATTTTGCAGTAAAGTTTATAAAAAGTCTGGTCTTGGAAAACCGAGACTTAACTTTGATTAGAATTAAATGAGCAATTTCATGCTGGTGGGGTACAGGCAATGGATATTAATTATTCATTTGATCCATTTCAGAGTTCTTTGATCCTTGCAGTAGTAAGGCCTCAGCCATCTATGCATTGGATATTTATGATATTCTGTTGTGTTGGGTAGTTCTGGTTGCACTACTGAATACTGATTTCTTACGGGTGTTGCTGCTTCAGCTGCATCCAGGAAAAGAGAGCCAGACTGCAGCCCTTTGTCTTTTGGTTCAATTTCCTTGATTACCTCTCTTCATCTTTCAGAACAGTAATGCATTGATGATGCTTTGGCTGAATGACTCATGTTTGAAACCTGTCTTTATTATTTTGTTGTTAAAGAACCTGAGTAGTTGCTGTGTTGAAACCTGGCAGTCTTACATTACAGTAAGCAGCAATAGCCACAAGGCAATCCAGCAGTTCCCATGGCCTCATCCAAAATGTATGATTTGTTTAACGCTGTAGTCATGCAAGCAGGCTGGTATAGAAGGACTATGTACAGTCTTCCACCACAGCCACGATGGAGGGAAAAACAGAAGCAACTCTTCCCTTAGTGAGGCAGCAGTTCGTAAACAAAGATGATTTCCTGGACCGCGTGAAGCAACTTTCCACCAAAAGCAACGCTGACTGGAAGGAGCTGTCACAGATTCATGGATGAAATTAGTAAACTCAGTGAAAACAGTCTGGCCACAGGACTGGAAATACTGATGCCAGGATGATGGGAACTCATAAATAATAAAGAAAAAATGTTCATGGGAAATTCATGCACTGAACTGACACTTAAGGAAACAGTTAAGCACAGGTTCCCCGACTTCTCACATGAGGAGGCAGCCCATGAAGCTTGCTACCTAGTGGGACAACTAAATTCAGACTGATTTCCCATTTTTTTAATACCTCTTTTTACTCCTAAAGACAGTATCTTACCTCCTCTCACTCCCTCCACCTCCCTAAATTTGTTTCTCATTACTTGCTGTTGGGAAGACAGATAGAAAAAAAAAAAAAAATTGTAACCCACACAGTGCTGAATTAAGATCAAGGAAATACTGCTGTGAAGATTGGAGACATTGCTGACATTGTTTATTTTAATTTTCATTTTAAAATAAGATCCCCCAATTTCAGGGAAGAAATCAAGATGGCTGAACGTAACATTAATAACATACAACAGGACCGTTGTCTGAACTGGAACTGCATGTGCTGGGTGGTGGAGTTCTGAATATGCCCAGATTCTCCAGAGCTGAAATGTCCTCACTAAGCTACTCTTTGAAATGTAGCTCATGGCCTGTTCATAGATCCTGCAAACTTTCATCTGTCAGTCACTCCTTCATGATGCTAAAAGCAAGAAGGCCTCCCTGTCTGGAGTTGTTCAGCAATAGCAATGGGATTTCATCAGGCCTTTATGGAATGATGGTACCTTAAGTGTTGTCTGTGGTCATAATGCACTGTGGCTACAATCTCTTCTACAGTATGTATGTGTTGTCTGAAACCACTTTCTTCTAATATTGACCACAGAGAAAAAAAGATGCAGACTTTGGAGGGAGAGTTCATATTTTTCTTAGACTGGTGGATGGAGTTAGGAAAGAATTAAAAGAGAAGGTTTTAGGCAGATACACAAATGGTTCTTAATCTTGACATCATCCTTGAGAGGAAGGGGAGATGAGAGCGGCAGGGAGAACAATGCAGAATTGGAGCCTACAATGGAAACAGAGACACTGTCCTCTGATGAATGAAAAGGGATGAGGTGCTCCAAAGGCAAAAAGCCAGATTCAAATGCCATGTGCTGGATGGGGGAGTGTACTAGTTATGGGACCGATAGTTTTAGTTAATTATCAGCTGGAACAGTTTTTCAGCCTAGTCCACTGCGAAGGGCAGTGCTGGCAGCAAAGGAGCTGCAGGTCTCCTTTCGTGGCTGTGCCAGTTTACGTCAGCCTAAGGAGCTTGTGAGCCTGTGACAGCACGCTTCTGATGGTCACAGGCAAGCTAACCCTGTATGAAGTGTTGCATGTACTATGCCAAGTCATTTTAGCATCTAAAAGTATATGATGGCCAGCCCTTTACCCAATTATAACAGCATAATTATAACTTCAGCAAGGTAATAATTGAAATAGGCCATGAAAAGAATTGTTTAGCTTTATTTTCTGAATTTCTTTTTGACCTCTTATGTAGAGGGGGAAATCACTTTAATCTGGTACTGGTTTTTACAGGTGCAAAGGTACCTGAGAAGGGCTGAAAAAAGAAAATACTAATTTTCTCCCTATGCTTTGATAAACTAATTTAAGTGGAAACACCATTTGGAAGTTAAACATAAGACCCGGCTGACATTTTCTGACTGCCTCAGAAAATGCAAAATAGCAGTTCAGGACTTGTTGGGGTTTTTGTGCTTTGGAAGTGAATTATGCAGAAACCCTAAGCAACACCCGTTATTCTATTTTGGAGGGACAAGAAGAATTGCTGCAGTCAGGAAAAAATGATGCAGGCGTCTTCAAGAATATCCTACCCTGTCTGTACTTTTGGTGCATTTTGCCTGTATGTTAATTGTTACTTAATACGCTTACATATCTTAATTATTACTTATTACAGCATTTCCTACTGAATTCATTCTAGACTATAGAAGTTATTTAGCCCATAACCACAGGTTTTAGGGATGTTTTCAGACATCGTTAGCCTATACTAATGGCTGCTTTCAAGGTAAACATCAAATTCTTGTAGTTGGCTGAATAGCCTTTGGGGAGTCCATTATAGAGAGGTTTTCTGCTTAAAATAGGTGTTCTGTGTTTTAATAACCAGGGCAGGCTGATCTATAAGAGTCTGGTATTTTTTTGTTGTTGGAGGTTTTTTAAACCACAATTCTGATATAACTCATTAGTCACTTCAGATAACATTAGAATAAATTAATATTCAAATATTTAAATGTAGAACAGAGTTTGAAAAGTTACAGAGATTGATCATCTGAGATGCAGTGTTGGTGCTTCATTAGTTGTGGCGCTCTGTTGCTGGGCTGAGGTACTTCTGTTTTACCTCATTAGCAATTTTCTTCTTTAATGCTGACTGGACAGTATTCAGGCTGTGTTGTGTACAATCTATTTAATAATGGCTCCTGTTGACAGCCTGATTTGCATGTGTAAAACTGGAATACTCTTCAGCTGCAAACTGTAGTAATCTAGAATTTTATAAAAATAAAAATAAAATCTTCACGTGGCTTGATTTTCTCCTTGCCAGGAGTTTAAATTTCTAGGAGATTTCAAGGTGTGTTGGTGACACTGTTCATTCCAATACAAGAAAAGGGGCTTTGCAAAAATTCAGATTTTTGTGGTTAGCCTAAAATTCAGGAACAGTGGCACTAATGGAGTAAGAGAAGAACAGCACCTTTGCTAACAGGGCTGAATTTTTTAGCCGCTTTTCCTGTCAGCCTCATCTCATGTGCAGAGAGAAGAGGTTTCTCAGCTTCCTGAGAAGCTTGGCCCATCCTGAATAAATAATCTGTGGCATAGCCAGCTTGCCTTGTTCACAGCTCTGAGGCTGGGTAGAGAAATCCCTCCTCTCCTGGGGACATGCTCTGCTCCCAGAGCAGCCTGCAGTGGTGCACTGGGGCAGGGGACAGGCAGGGAACTGGTGCTGGTGGCTCAGCAGATGGCTGAAAGTCCTTAATCCCATACTAACACAGCCATATGGTCCAGAGCTGTAGGAGAAGCCATTTTTCTAATAGGCAATATCCAGAGTTTAGCTGGGGTGGGGGTGGGGGTGGGGGGGAACAAAACCTGACAAGCTTTCAAGCAGTTAAGCCCTTTGCCACATGCAGCACTAAGGAAGACCTGTGTAGCTATTTTGAACTATTTACATGTTGACAGGTACAAATCAGCTCAGTTACAAATGATTGTACTTTTTGTGCTGAAATCTTGTCCGCCAGCTAAACTAGGCAATTTTCATCCTGTAGATGGCTCTCAGAAGCAGATGAGATTTGGTGCAGGCCACGAATGGAAATGCCCCGCTCCTGGGACCTGCAAGCTGGCCAGGCGTTTCAGCATCGGCACACAGGGAGCGAGAGAGTCCTGGGTGGACCACGGTGCCCTAATGCTTTCAGGACTAGTCTCACCTAAGCCAGACACTAGCGGAAGGAGAGAGAGGAGAACCGAAGCCCCTCGGCAGTGGGCTGAGAGCTGCAGAGGGCAAGGGGTGTCACCACCACGGAGGTGACTTAGCTATCCTGTGGTGTAGCAGGGGGTGCAGCGTGCTCACCCTGCAAATTTTGCTCTTACAGAGCTTGGACTTTCCCGTTATTCTCAGCTTAGGACCACAGATGTAAATCTGAGCCCGGCTTTCTTCCCAAAATGCTGTTTGTAGGGGCTTTCCTCTGGAAAAATCTTCTGCTTCCCCCTGCTTAATCCTCCCTGGCACAGGGCCCGCAGGCATGATGCAATGCAACCTTTCTGGGGCATTGGGGCTAAATCTGCCAGATCTACAGGTGTAAACCCAAATGCAGGACCACAAAACACAGTGGCTAGCAACAGTGGAGGGGATGGGACAGAGAAAATTGTCGGCCACTTCAACTCGAAGCCACCAAGAGCTTCTCCGGACACGGCCTGGCAAAGCTGTTCGCACTTGCCCGTCTCTCGCTGGCAGGCAGAGGTGGTTGAGGCAGGTGGTGGAGGCAGCGGCAGCTCCTCTACATCAGGGAGGAAAAACAGACATGCAGAGGTGTAACTTTGCATTTCTCTGCCTCTGTTTTTTGTGGGTTTGGGCCAGTTTTAGTTTGTGATTGCATGTGATGCTGGCTTCATCTTCATTCCTTACAGGCTTTTAAAAAATTGAAGTTACAAAAAGTACACCTACCTGTGGTTTTAAAAAGTCCTTTCTGCTAGGAATTGTCACTCCCATTGTACTTATGCCATATTTGCCCTCTTTAAATCCTCGGCAGAGAAGCTTAAGTTTTTGCATTTGTAGCTGTCATGTTAATTCAAAGATAGCTTTAAAATGAACCCAGTGGATTCAATGCAGGCAGAAAACTGAGTGACTTTGTTGATGCATAAGTATCAAAGGGATGTAGGTGTCAGTGAATGGGCCTGATTTCGATTGCGTGGGCCCTGCAGGGTTTGTGGTACAGTAAGATACAGCACATGCTGCGACTGATGCCTGTTTTAGCTTTTGCTTGATGTGAGTATTGAGGATGTTCAAATCCATAAACACGACAGCACAGCACATGCCCTCAAAATGTTCATGAAACATTCCCATGGCCTTTCTAGTGTCCTGGAAAGTGCAATGTGCAGCTGGGGCAAACAAGGCAGGCCAGGGAAGTTAGTAGGTCAGTGGTTTGCATGGTACAAAGGGTTAAGACGGAGGGGAAGGCTCCTTTCTCTGCTTCCAGGCATGTGGTCTCAGATCTCAGGCTGTGGGGAAAAACCTTCCCAGGAAGTAGAGTCTCATGGGAAAAATCTTCTGCACCACAAAGCTCTCTGGTCTAAGGGGAACAGAGCTGAGGCTTTGGTGCTAGCTATTGCCTAAGAAGTACACAGTTCAATGCTGTTGTGGTGGAGACTATCACCCAGACATTAAAAAAACATTTTAAAATGAGCTTTAACTTCTGTTTTTCTCTCCCTTTCCCCACTGGAGAAAGTTTCCTATTCCCAGGCCTCACTTAAGCACATGCAGAATTATCTGGGGGATTAATGAATGCAGAAGGAGCAGCAGGATTTCGAGAAGACGCCCACGGGAGAAGAAGGACTGCTGAGATGAATGTTTCCACGAGACAGATTATGTAAAACTTTTTCCTTTCATGAGGGAAATCTAGCACTGGTTGCACAGGCGTGGTGGTGGAGATCACAGGAGTAGAGGGACTGAACCAGGTTCAAACTGTGCAGCCAAAAGAAAGCTCACTGGAGGGGAGGAGGGAGTCTTCAGATCCTTCCAGCACCATCAAGTCTTCACATATGTTCCCTATCAACCCCCTGCATGAACAGTATGTGGTGAATACACTCTGCATGCACTTATCTTTCTTAGGTACCCAGCAGCCTAATTTGATTCAAATACTCTGCTTTTCCCCACCCCCACGGCAGAGAAAAGGCTTTTTATCCCTTAAATGTGACAATAACAAATTTCAGAGCCATCTCCTATGTGCCCTTTCTGTGCCATGGTCTTATCAAAAGCTCCTGGGTAACATTTGTTTGGGAGGCATGTTAAAAAAATTGGCAGCATGTTACTGACTAATTGCTTAATTTAAACTGGTGAAACAAAGAAGTTCAAATTCAAAGCTGAGGGACTCTCAAAGAGCTGCAGGTGTTTCCCTCTGACTAACTGCTGTTTTGTTTCTTCTTTAAATTTATGCTAGCTGGCAGAACTAATATCTATAGAATAAAAATCCGGTTGGTTCCTACCTTCTATTTCTTCCGACCACCCCACCCCATACTGTGTTTATCACAGCTTTTCACAGGTCCATTGCACTGCACCCATGTTTCCTGAGCTGGGCACTGCTGCTAGCCAAAGTCCTGCAGGGCAGAACATGCTGCTGTTAAAGGGAAGGAAGACCCTGGAAAAGCTGCAGCTGAATGCTCTTTTTGCCTCTTCTTGAGAAGTGTGTCTGAAGTATATTGCTATCCCACTTTTGTCTTTAACTGAAATATTGAAAGCATTTGGGAATTTTTATGCAATGTCAGTTTAAAAGCTTGGGTACCCTATTCCACAACTTCTGTTGGCAAATGTGAGAGGGCTTCCCAGTTCCTCAAGACTGGGACCATATCCTGCCAGCATCTCTAGGGAGTGTGGCAGAAAAACCAAGCACGCTGTAGGACGTGGAAGAGCAGGAGGATGCAGCTCATTGCAAGAAGGTTGCAGCAGAGGAGCGAACTGTCTGTATGTGCTGAGCTGCTCCACCTCACCCGGAGAGGAGCGTTAAGCAGAGCTCCCGCTGGGGTGACAGTGACACTTTTAACAGGTACTTAGGCAGAGTCAGGTGCTTGTTAGTGGGGTTATTGTCTGTCATGAAGAGGTGTCAGAGCAGTTAATAGAGCTTACTGGGGGGAGGTAAGGATATAGCTACTCTGAGCAACATACCCTTCTGCCTGCAGAGAGTATCTGTTCCATCATTATCTTACCTATTTGTAGTAATGAGCGTTCTACATTAAAGATTATACATAGGATGTTGGGCTTCGATACTAAAATAATTGCTTTCTAAGTTACAGAAAAAAGTATTGGCATGATAGAATACTAATTACTTCAGCCACAAGAAAACCTGGAAATATTTCATTTGTCTCACACTGATGCTGTGAATGTTAAATTTTCTTCTTTCTTGAGCCCGGTCTTATCTAATGATAGACTAAATCCCCAGTACACCCCAGAGAGGCTGCTGCTCAGCAGGTGCCAGTGTCGATCACGGGGGAACTTAGCTGCCTTGCTGCATGAACACAACACTGAAAAAGTCTCTGGGATTGCTGGAGGAGCATCAGCCAAGAGGAGCAGCACGGCATGCAGATAGTCAATCGCCAAGGATTGCTGGCGGTGCCTGGAAACCAGCATGCACAGGGACGGCACTGGGGCTCTGCAGCACAGGGAGGGCTTGAGCCAGGTGAAGGTGTGTGCTTGCATAGTGGCAGAGACATCGGTGTGCAACAGAAGGCTAATGGAATAGCCTAAAGGCAGAAATCTGAAAAGCACTCGTTTTGCACAGGGGCTTGTCCAAAAGATCATCTAAATTGCTTTGTCAAATCTGGGATGGAAGTCTTTTTGCAAAACTCTTTTTTTTTTTTTTTTCCTGAGCAAATCAGTCTTTTATTTTTGAAATAACAAAGCTCAGGAAAGAAAAAAAAGATACTGGAAGAAACTTACCTAACTTTTCTTTCTTGCCCTTTTTCTCCTAAATGCAAGAATGCTGAGTTCTGGGCCATTCCTAGGGTTTCTAGGTCTCATCTCATCCAAGACAATTTGAGCACAGATGGTGAGACTGGTTTTATCAAAATTCTCCCTGAGTTTTTGGTGTATTTTATTGTAGCTTGTTTCATTGTCAATATAATTTTTAAAACCATACTGAAGCAAAATATTTGCTTTAATTGCTTGGTGAAAATGTCTGTTGAGGTTGTGAGAACTTTGTCCAAATAAGTCCTAAAGGATCATGTCCGTACACTGTAAGTGCTTTGGATCAAACAACAATTGTTTAAACTGTGGATGTTTTTTATTGTAAGGTAAGTTTTTATTTTTAATCACAGGCCTGACCTGGAATTTGTGGTCTCTGAGCCTTGGGGCTGTTTCCACCTGAATCTCTAGACTGAGAAGTGCCTCTGTAACCATTGCTCTACTGCAGGACATAGATCAACCTTTCAACCTCGGGTTTACAGGGCATTAATTTATAGTGGCATTGGCACTGCTAGACACGTCCACTTGGGGGCTGGACTCTGCTTTCAGGTCCTCTGTCCATGGGAAAGAGCGTGCTATGTTCCTCCACTGTAAGCAGGTTAACATACTCATTTTAACAACTGATTTATAGTTTAATTATTAATAATTTTCACTTTCTATTGTTACTTTTCCAGCTAAGAGGTGTTATTACAGGCATTGTGCAGAAAGCATTCAGCTGGGAATCTGCACAAGGTCGCTAAGTGTGTTTGCGTGTGCTTTTAAAGGAATTAAAGCTAAATTGAGCCCCATCTGTGAAAAACAAGCAGAAAATGTGTATTCTGCAGTGTTCTTTTTCAAGAACAGGATCTTTTTAACAGCAAACATCAAAGGGCACAGACGTGGTCACTTTGTGAGCATGCAGAGGAAGTGATACTGCTATTTTCTCATTGTGCAAAGAAAAAAACGAGTGCTGCCCATCAAGGCCCTCTGGTACGGGCTCAGTGTTTGCTGGTATCCCCAGCTGTCCTTGTCTCCTGCTGGAAGGTCAGCTTGCATGTTCCCTGTATGGGGCCACAGCCAGCCCAGGGCAGGGAGAAAGCAAGCAGCTCTCCAGGGCTGCCATGGACAGTTCTGCACTTGCCCCTTGCTGCAGGAAGGGTTGGTCTGGGAGACAAAAGCTGGCTTTTTTACCCATGCTTCAGAGGTGCTCAAGGTCTGGAGTGTTTTGGTACACAGGCTAGCCCCTGCTTTCCTACAGGGTGTACATTGTCAAATACAGATGACTTTCCTCTTCATCTCATTTTGCCACAGAAGCAGCATGACTTTTTGGCTATTTTCTTTATTATTTTACTGAGCAGAAATGCCCCATAGTGAGCATGGTGACATCCACAGCTCTTCCTTTCTTCTCATCCTTGATTATCTCCTTGTGGTGTCTAATTGTGAAGAGAAAACTCCAGGAGATCAAGCCATACAGTAATTAAACCCATGTTAAAGCTTAAATGAAAGTGTTTACCCCTATTTGAATGTCCTATTCTGAATTTCAAGGGGCGAACTCCTTATTTGGGAAGGAAACTTACTGCATTTTGCTGAAGCAAATGATAAATTTTCTGGACTTTTGGGCTATGTAAGAATAGCAGGGACTTGGATCCTGAATCGCATAAAGCAAGTAAACATAAGAAAGCATTTTCATCACATTTTTGATGGTTCTAATATCTACTAGACCTATTTTGTTAAAATGTATTTAAAAATACATACATTTATCATAACTTGCTTATCAAGATGCACGTCACATGCATCGTCATGCTGATCAGCCTGAAACGGAGTAGTTTCTCAGCTGATAATCTGTTGTGCCACAAGAAGGGCAGGTTAGAAGTCAAGACTCCAGGGATTAAATTGTGGTCCCTTTGAAATCGATAGGCATCTTGCCAATCACTTTGGATTCTGCTCTGTTTTGCTGTTTCACATGGATTCTGTTCTTGATTCTTATCAGCAACTTGCTGTGGGACTTCAGCAAGTTATTTAACTCTTCTAGTCTTCTACCTTCTCCAGCAGTATTTCACAACCCTTTGTATTATATATAACACAGTAAGAAAAACATGTAGGTACATGAGATTTATATGTAATATTAAAAGCACTAAGATGACCAAACATTCCTCTGCGATCACTCTCCTGACACGCTGATTTCCTGTTCAGGATTGTGGGTAGGAAAGGCCAAAGGCATTTCCTACAATGAGAAATACAATTTGCATAGGAGAATATTTTCCATTCTGTGGGTAATTTTCTGAACTCTTCTTTCCATAGGTTCTGTGGGCAATCCCCATTTCGAGGTCAGCAGCAAGGCTGTGTGAGTAGAGCCTAAGGACTTCATTTGGCACTTGGTGCACATAGCAGGATGCTGATGGGGAAGGTGTGCAGGCCAAGCTCTATAGCAGCATGTTTTCTCCAGGCGTTGTAGGACACAGCAAGTAACACTGGTGCAGAGAAGAACAGCAGTGTATTGGGTTTGTGTGGCAAGGTTTTGGTAGCAGGGGGGCTACAGGGGTGGCTTCTGTAAGAAGCTGCTAGAAGCTTCCCCTATGTCCGACAGAGCCAATGCCAGCTGGCTCCAAGACGGACCTGCCACTGGCCAAGGCTGAGCCCATCAGTGACGGTGGTAGTGCCTCTGGGAAAACGTATTTATGAAAGGGAAAAAAAAAAAAAAACCAACACAAAAACCTGCACAGCAGAAACTGAAGCCAAAAAGAGGAGTGAGAACATGTAAGAGAAACAACCCTGCAGACACTGAGGTCAGTGAAGAAGGAGGGGGAGGAGATGCTCCAGGCGCCGGAGCAGAGATCTGCAGCCTGTGGTGAAGACCGTGGTGAGGCAGGTTGTCCCCCTGCACCCCATGGAGGTCCACAGTGGAGCAGATATGCACCTGCAGCCTGTGGAGGACCCCATGTTGCAGCAGGTGGGTGCCCAAAGGAGGCTGTGACCCCATGGGAAGCCCATGCTGGAGCAGGCTCCTGGCAGGACCTGTGGCCCTGTGGAGAGAGGAGTCCCATGCTGGAGCAGGTTTTCTGGCAGGACTTGTGACCCCATGGGGGACCCACGCTGGAGCAGTCTGTGCCTGAAGGACTGCACACTGTGGGAGGGACCCCACGCTGGAGCAGGGGAAGAGTGTGAGGAGTCCTGCCTCTGAGGAGGAAGGAGTAGCAGAGACAATGTGTGATGAACTGACCGAAACTCCCATGCCCCGCCCCCCTGCACCACTGGGGGGAGGAGGTAGAGAAAATCAGGAGTGGAGTTGAGCTGGGAAGGAGGGAGGGGTGGGGGGAAGGTGTTTTAAGATTTGGGGTTTCTTCTCTTTATCCTACTCTGAATGGATTGGTAATAAATTAAATTAATTTTCCCCAAGCTGAGTCTGTTTTGCCCATGATGGTAATTGGTGAATGATCTCTCCCTGTCCTTATCCTGACTCAGGAGCTTTTAGTTGTATTTTCTCTCCCCCTGTTCAGCCAAGGAAGGGAGTGATAGAGCGGCTTTGGTGGGCATCTGGCGTCCAGCCAGGGTCAACCCACCACAAGCAGCCATGTTATTCCATAGGAACTGCAAATCTTACTTATTTTTCCAGTTGCACTTCTTACATCTGAGACAATCCATCTGCTGCCTGCTGTGGAAAGGATCATCCCCTTTCTCCTTCACACCATCTTTATGGCTGCATGCCACACTGCTTCCCTAGCCAGGCACCTAATGATCGTGCCCTTGTTTGGTAAGTTGATTAGAGTGATGGAAAACAGAGCCACCAAAACTGACGTGAGGGTGGTGGAGAGCAGGACCATCCCAGTGGAGCATGATGATAACTGTGGCATGAAATCATACTCCCAGCATTATGGTAAAATTCAGCGTCTATTTTTTAAGGTACTTGTGGGCCTGAAATCAAAGGAAGCTGAGCCCTTGAATACCTTTGGCTACGTCTACACTGCTAGAGGCATCTGCCCCCAGGAGCAGTTCCTCATTCCCAGGTGAAGGTGTGTAAAGCGGCTCATGTCCAGAGAACAGCACCAGGGGACATCTCTGGGCCTCGCATGGTCATCCTGATGAGCAAGTAAAATGGGCCATGTCCTGGCCATCCCAAGGGGCTGCTGCACAGCTGATGGATGAGCTATTTCTCTCCAGAACAAGGTAACTGTGACCATCTTCTCTCTTAAGAACAGTCACTACATCATGGTGTCCCCTGAAGTGAGTCTGGGCATTGCCTGGGAGACACAACCAGGCCAGGGAGCCTGTTGAAAATCCAGCAGTATGGGCAGTGCTCAAGTTCATGTCCTGGCCCTGCTTAGCTCCCTAGTATCTGTTTCCTTCGTGACCCAAGATGTCATTATTTTGCGGTACCTTTGCAGTTGAGAGTCCCTGAGCGAGTGCTGCATCACAGCCTGTCAGATGCTGTTTTGGTAGCATGCCGCTATGCTGTACGGCTTGTGTATTCTGCAAAGTGGCAAGTGGGCATCCGTGGGGTGTTTTCAGGCTGTAAAGCCAGCTAGGGTATTGTTGGAAGATTGATATAGGAGGAAGGAGACAAATTTGTAATGGTTTCTTTCATGCTTTCAGATTGTGGGATGATTATTGTCAGCTGGACTGAGCCAGCTTTTGATACATTTATGAGGTGTGGATGATCAGAGGATTGAGGGAGTGTGCTAGGAAATTACATTATTTGCAGCATAAGTGCCCCTAGCTTTGTGTTGGTGGGTCTTTCTGTGCCCTGGGATCCTGGAATGGACGGAAAGTGCTGTGTAAGTGCAATGCAAAAAGGGGTGAGGGCAGCAGGATTCCTGGGGAAGTGGGGAGAGGGAGCTTGCTGCTGTAAGATCCCAGGGCTGCCAGTGGCCGTCTGCTTGCACATCTGACCCATTTGGCTCTCTTTGTTTAAACTGAGCGAGAGCAGCAGTCGTGGCCCCCTCTCTGCCAGGCCCTGCAGGTGTTGCTTCACAACCCGAACTGGAGAAAGAAGTGCACATTTACGGAAAGTCCTTTTCCCTCCCTTTCCTTTCCCTTTTAAGGCTCTTGGCCAAGCTGTGTGATTCTTATCTGGTCTCTGCAGAGCCTTTAAGTGAGGTCATTCAGGAAGTTTAATTAATCCTGTACAATTGTCACTACATCCTTGGTTGCACATTGTACTAGGGCCCAGCCCACTACCACAATGCATCTTACAACAGCTGAACATCTGTTTAAAAACTGATTGCCAAGAAGTACTTGCTAAGCCTGGTTTTCCCTCTGGCTGTATGTATGCAGTTCAACACAATATTGTATAACAGCGTTAAGAGAAAAAACAGAATTTCCCCCTGCTCTAGGGATCAACTGGTAAAGCAAACTAAAATTATCTGGGAAATGCCGGTTCTGAAATATCAGTGGCAAAGAAATGGGCTGCCCTACATGTGTCCCGCTCAGCTGTATTTCCCAGGCTGGTGCCATCCCGGGCACTGGGCTGCGAACTGATACCGCAGGACATGGGACTTGTTGGGATGCTGGGTCTGATTCACCAGGGGCTTCAGTCCCCAGCCACTGCTGCTCCCCTGCCTCGGTTGTGGGATCTTGCACGTCCCCAAGGCTGTGCGCTCTTCCACTCCTTACCCTCTCAGACTGCAGTGAAGGACAATGCATTTCTGCTGCTCCTGAGAGCGGGGGAATGTTACCCACACATGTACACACACACACAAGTATATGTATACGTACACACAGATACAGTCTTAGTTCTTGCCAGCCTCCCAGGACAGCCTTTAGAAAATGATACTCTGGAAGAGGAAGAAAAGAAGAAAGAGAATGATAATGAAGGGGGGGAATTGCAAGTCCTTTGCAGGGGAGAAAGAGAACGATAGTTGCTGGGAGAGGAAGGGAGCAGGGGCTGCGGGTACCAGCAAAAATATGGGGCAAGCAACACCCAAGGCCATAGGGGCAGAGTAAAGATGATGGGGCGTGTGGAAGGCATGATGTCAGGTTGTGCCTTTATCTGACAGAATAGTAAAGTATCCTTGGAGCCTTTTAATCTGTCTTCTTCCTTTATTTGCTCCTATCCCTCTCTGAGTTTCCTCCAAACATCTTAGTGGTGCAAGAACATGTAGAAGCCTAGGATAAAATCCTAAAAGGACGTGCTTTTTGTAATGGTATGCAAGTATCGGGGCCCAAAATGGCGCAGCTCATCTTTCAGGGAGAAGCAAAACTCATCCCTGCTCCTGCAGGCAGGAGACCTACTGTGCTGTGCCCCAGAGCCCGCTCACCTGGGATAACTGCTCCTGTTTGAGAATGGGGGTGGTGTGGCCCCTCATCCCCAGCACACGCCTGTGCCACCCCAGCCCTGTTGTCCCCTAGCTGGCACAGCGGGCTGCAGCCGCTTGCCTAGGAGCAATTTGACATGAAAATTGTCTAATTTGGCATCTGTGATGAGTAATGGATGGGGAGAGTTAGCGTGGTAAAAGAAAGACTTTTTGTGTCTCCCGAGGTAATAATCCATGCTTCCAATTTCCTGAAAGGTCCCGCCTTTCGGTTCAGTAATGAAATCTATTTTTCATAGTTTGGCCTTTCCGAGTTATCTGATTGGTTTCACTCTTCACATTTGTTAAAAAAAAATATATTTTTTTTTTTCTTTCTTTGAGGTTTTGCAGAGTGATCGTGCAGTTGGATGGACAGAGAGGTGTATTTACATGCATACAGAGCCTTCAGGTTTATTAATCCCGGGATACTCGGACTTAACTTCATACAGGGCAAATCTTTTCTTCTGGAATCAGCAAATTTGTCTTGAAATAAGTTTCTCTGTCTCCGATACCAGCTTGTCTTTTCTTAGGGTTATTAAAGAATCAAATTTAAAATTAGCAACAGATACTAATTAATTTAATTCTCTTAATTTATGCATGTCTCGCAAATATAGGCAAGCTGTAAGCAGTAAACAGTTGACATAACCGGCGGTATATCTTCTATAATTATGATAAGATAAAATATATATATATAATTATATATATAAATATTTGTGTCCTCTCCAAAGAACAGAGATCTGTACTGACTTCACGGACAGAAAGATGCCTGCCATGCATTGTCTGAACAGAAATGTCAGGGGGGCTGAGCCTTCTGAATGTTGTCTGTTTGCAGATGTTAAATGGATGGCTTAGGTGGTGCCCTTCTTAAATGGATTGCCGGTCTCACTACAATGCAGAGGCCAGGGACCACTACCAGTGACATGATGTTTGCTGGCAGGAGGTGTCTGTTCCCACCCTTAGAGCACCTCTCTGGAGGACAAAACCGAACCCAAAGCCTGTAATCCCTCTAGGGATGCCTTGCTTGTTTTGGACTTTAGGCATTCTGCTTTATAGGTATACCAGAGAGCTTTACACTCAGCTTTTTGTCTAAGAAACATGTGAAGGCCAACTTAAAGGAAGGTATAAATACTAAGGACAACTAGAGGTGATACCAAACATTATTTTTCTGGGAGGATTTATATTTATTTATAGCTTTCTAGCCAGTATTTTCCTGCCTCAACACAATCCTCTCAAGTACACTTACGGGACTGCATGGGTTGCATTTTAGAGTGTTTATCTGTCTTATCTTTTGACATTGGCACAGATATGTCTAACTCTGATTTTTGTGCAGAACCATTAGGAGCCAGCGTAGTCTGGGTATGCACCTTTCATAGCGTAATAACTCCCCTGTTGTCCATAGTGCTATTCTGTAGTACTTCTGCCATTTTCATGTTTTGTATGTCTCGGAGCTGCTTGAGCTTCCTTCCCTCTCAGAGTATCTTGTACTGTTTTATGGCTTGTGTGGAAATTGTAGGAAGGGAGAGCTGCTTTCTGTAGGTGTAATATACCTCTCATTTGTATAAGAAAAGTTTGTTTTCTTTGCTTTGGGATAGAATTTAAAGTCAGGAGGAGGCAGCAGATGGTAAAAGCAGCTTTTTTAATGTTTAAAGGCCAAATTCTGAGAGACCAGATCTCATGGTTGAAGCCAAAGGGGATTGTACTGGCACAGTCAAATACAGAATATGCCCCACTACCCCTGAAATAAACAACAGCTGACACTGATAAACACAATACCATATTTCTTCAAAGGGCTTACCAGACATTAACTAATTAATCCGATAGTGCTTTTATTTAATGAGGTCTGAGTACCAGCATGCTCACGGAAGAAGTCTATTCTCTAAGCACTGCTTTCTGAAGAATACCGCCTTTTGTTTTAAGCGGCACACGCAATAGTATTTTATTGATTACTGTTTTTCTCCTACAGTGCCGCAGGGTTTTCGTGTAGCAACATGCTGGAGAACCAGCTTTACCTTGCATTGTGTTAGGTGCCATGACGCGGTTTGCTAGTACTTGACATTTCCATTTAAATCGTGTTTAAAACTCCACGAATTCTCACAGAAATAGAGAAAAGAAAGAAGTAACTAAGAAAACCATCAGTCTTAGGAAAAGGTATCCTGCCTCTTGTCTCAGGGTGGCTCAGTTTGCTGCAATGTGTTGGGTATTTTAGCATAGTAGCTTGGACGCTTGAAATACAGCTAGGTTTAGCTGAGCTTTAGCTCCAGGCTGAATCTTTTGTCCTTCCTGGGCGCTGCCTAGGCCTGCGAGGTTTGCTCTCTCCCTGGCACACAGCCTTTGCCTGACACCGAAAGCAACCCCCCGAGGCTGCCTGCAGCCCTTTGGGGCTCAGCAACCTTGTCGCCCCGCCGACTGCCGGCGTCTGAACAATCCTTGGCCCTGGTGAGAGCGATGCAGCTGCCTGGGGTGGGAAACGGCCACGGCCCATGGTGGGGTGCCAGCCGGCGTCTGTCCGACCTCGGGGCCGGCTTCACATCCTGCTCCGGGCAATGGTTTCGCAGCCGGGCGAGGGGCGGACACGCCGCACGCAGCAGGAAAGGCGGCTCGGTAAGCATCCGTTTTTACAGATCGCTCAGAGTCACGTTTTTATCTGTGCACGCAGAGCTGCGGTTATCGGCCGTCGCCTCCAAATAACTTGGGAACAAGACAGATTGGAGGCTTTCACCAGACAAGTTAAATCACGCATCAGATCGGTTGGGATTCTGCTCATTTAACAGCCAAGGTTTGGTTTATGGGGTTGCAGTGCCACTGACACACCTCGTGATTTATAGTTACAAAAGACCACTGAACTGCTAAGCTTTTTAAAAGCTTTATAAATGTGTAATATGGGGAAGATTGATTAAAAATATGTTTTGGATGCAAGAGGCATCACATACTCTGATTGTATATTAGCCAATTACAGGTTATCCTTATTTCTCCTAGCCCCTCATATCATGAATTCTCTACCAGGCTTCTTTCTGGTATGTCAAATGTATTGTCAGGTCTTGTTTTGGCTTGAGCAGTTATATTTTCATATGATGGTTTTAGTGTTTGTCCCAAGTGCCTTAGCACCACTGTTTACAGGATGCAACAGGTCCTACTTTCTCTCCCTAATCCCTACTCCTTTTTTGCTTGCTTTACACTGAATTTGTACTGACTAAAGGTGGCTGGTTAACAGTCACATATACCAGAAATTTCTGTTTACCTATATCATACTTACTGCCCCTGAACTGCACCACTGTCAGTTCCCCAACTGCCCTTTATATGTTCTCACGGCCATTACTCAAAGCAGAGATAAGGAGAGAAAGGGATTTCTGTCCATTTCCCTCTTCTCTGAATTGTCCAGTTTGGGGTGTGTGTGATAGGAGTGGACTCATGGATCGAAGGTGTCAGTGCTGGGGCCCCTGCACTTCCACTGTATGAAATTTGCCCCTTTACTCCAAAGCAGGGTTAGTCTGGTTCTTCAGATGAATGCCCCCAGTCATTGATTTGGGCTTTTGCATTCCCAGCAAGGCTTGAAGTACATTTTCCTCTCTGTGTGCCTGGATCACAGCACCTGGTTAAGTTTCCTCTGAAAGCAAATTATTCCATGTCCACCAAAGCCCCCAGCCCCTGCCAACCACCACTGAAATGTGCCCCGCAAGGATGAACGTGGGGCTGTGCGGCTGCTCTGTGCTACAACCACAGCCCGAAACACAGACATGCAGATCCAGCCAAGGAAGCCTAAACAATATTCGGTTTATGCTAAATACAAGCAGCAGATTTTGTCAGGCTGAGGATAAAGCCGGCCTGAAATCACCAACCTATTTCTGCTGGACTAACCTCCACATCTCCCAGCTAGCCAGGCTGCCATTTCCCTTCTTGTAAAGGCTTCCTTATTGAGTATGAAGCACATGTGTTAGGAATATGGGATTTCCAAGTGAATATTTGAAGAGAAACCAAGGGAACTAGAGGAAACACCAAGCTGGCTTCTTGCATGTACTGGAGAGCTGTGTCTCCTGCTTCTTCAAGCCATGGGCACAGCCCCTGACCACAGGGCAGTGTTTCCCTTGTGAACATGCCTTTCCCCTTTCCTCTTTTGCAGGATGGTGTTTTGGGCTCAAAAATTGCCTAAGCTGCTTAGCAGAAGCGCAGCAGCTCCGCCGCCACCGGGGACTGCGGGTCCTTCATCATCTTTGTGTTGGTGGCCTTGAAAAGTCTTAAGACAGCCCCAGTCTTGCACTCCGTGACAGAGACCTGACCTGCCTTGGGAAGGAAATAATCACATGGTCTGCTCTGCCCTTGTCCGGTTTGGAGCCAAAGATGTCACTTCACCACAAAAGCGGAGAGGAAGAGGAAGGGGGAATGACCTCACCCAGCCGCAGCAGAGAGCACAAAGGGGATGAAACTGTTGGGGACAAGCTCAGCTGCTCTGGGAACTTCCCTTCCCCGGCCTTTCTGAAGGCGTCATCGCTATCTCCAACCAACCAAGCAATCTTCTGTCTGACGCCTCCTGTCCGTGTCCGGTCACCCGCCCAGTCTGGCCCAGTCCCCGCTCTCTCGGCGCAGCCTTCCCTCGGCAGAGGGACACCTGGACCTGTGCAATGTACCTCCCTGGCTCCCTCCCAACCGCTCCTCTTCCATGTCCTGGCACCGGCTGCCTTGGCTGCCTTCCCTGGCACGTGCCAGCCTTTGCTGCACCTGCCAATGTTCTGCCCAGGTACAGTTCAGGGTCTCTCCTTGGGTAGCAGTCTTGGATATGACTGAGTCTTGGGCTAGTTGTGAGTCCGTCCACCTGTTTTTCACTGGAAGGTGGAAGATGTCTTGGGGAAGGGCTGGTATAACACAGTCTGTATCACACATACATTACTGGAGGTAAGACAACTCCCAAAGAATCCAGATGTTCTGTGCCTTTTTTAAATTGACTACTACGTAATGAACGAAAACTAGGCTTATTCAATTTTTACGAACTTCCAATTTCCTTTGATGTAGGCAAAAAAAAAAAGTAAAGGCTTGGTATTGGCAAAATTAATGTCAGAATAATGCATTCTACATCCAAAGGAATTAGAAACAACTAATAGGTGAGCTACAGACACATGTACGCGCTTTAGTTGTGAAGGAGACCATCCCTTTGGATATTTGCTGCCTATTTTATGCCTGTGGCTTTCCTTGTTTCCTTGATTCTGTTAACCTCCCAAGGTGTATGAATGTTGGCAGCTATCAGGTGTGTAAATACCAGGAGATGAGATCAGTTTTAGCTTGGGAAACTAGGAGTGGGAAGTGAAATTACTTCCATCCCCTCAATAGTGAAAAGGTTTGGGTCTTATTTTACTGGAACTAATTAGCTTAGCTAATTAGAGACTGGTTTCGGTTTGTCCTGCTTGTGCATTAGTCATCTGATGGGAATAAGAGCAGAGAGCCCAGGGAGCAGAAAGACTTATCAAATTCTTTTATAATATCTCAATTGGCTTGTCTTTAACACACGGTGTGCAAAAAGGTATGACAGCAAAAGTATGATGAAGTATGATCAGTGATCGAAGACTCAGCAGTCATTTGCAAATTGCAGTTACTAAATCTTTGGTAGTAGAGGGTTTGGTTTTGGTAAATACTAAGATAAATTCAGGTCCAGTTTCCAAGGTATTTTCATACTGTGAGGTCAGCTACCATAACTTGCAATGTTACAGCTGTTTTTTTTCTCTTCCTCCATCCCTTCCCTACTGCAGAGGAAAATTCTTTTTGAAGTCTTAGGACAGAGCGCTTCAAAGCAAAATTATAACTTTAAACATAAAGTTCCTGCAACTTGAATATCCCTGTGTCTTCTGAAGGTGAAGAATTCTAATGCTATCATCACTAAGAAGATGATAAAAAATAATAATGAGGTGTCAGTCTCATTAGCTTTTTTAGAGGACTGATGAGAGAAATTGCAGAGTGGAGCAGTTAAAAGTTGGAATAAAAATACATTTATTACCTTTTTGAAATCAATGCATGTTCCAGAAACGTTCAGCAATAGGCAGCGTGCTTTGAACAGAGCACTCTGCTGATAGATTTCTAAACCTACTGAACCGGAATTTAAATGTGAATATGCATGTGTCAAGCTTCAATAGGTGCCTCTAATAGCTAGAAAGGAATTGATAAAGTTCATCCTCAAACATCACAAAAAACCCTAATCTGTATTTTCCCAAACACTGATCTGGGCCCTCTGTGTAGTTTGATCCAGCATCAGGTGAGGCTTCGTCCTCTCCTAAGAGGCAGTGGAGGAAGTTGAAACAAGTATTGTAATGTATTCATTCATCAGCAAAGTGCCTACAAAAATATTTGGAGCATAAGAATCCTTTTTTAAGCTAAACCTATTGCTATCAATAAGTGCTTTGAGGCTGCCATTTCACTCTTGATTTCCATTCCAGCTTCTCCATTTAGATTGTGTCAAAAGATAAAATTTTATGTGGCCTTTCTCCTGGCCACTTCTCTCTCTCCTTCACCTCACCTAACCTTCATGTAAGAATAGATATATTAGACACTAAAAAACTTGTATTTTGCTTCCAATTTCATTTAATCCTATGCTTAATGATGTTGAAAATTCACAGAACCTCTAGAGATCTCTTGGGTTCCAGGCTCTATGTTTACAGTTTGCGTGAAGGTAAAATCACATGGGAAATACTCAGGAAAATGGGGTATTTTCTCTGCCATAGAAAACACCTTCCTCTGATAGCTGCAGAATCCTTGATTAGTCTTTGTCTCTCACATCCTTTTTTAGGGATGTTATCTGTGCCTGGGTGGTGTATTTGCAGCAGGCTCCAGCCAGTGATTTATTTCCTACTGACTGTCAAAGAGGAAGGATTATATCAATATGCTGATTGCTGAACTGTCCTGATTGCTTCATTACTGGCATTTTGGAGAGAGCTGGGAGAGGAAGCCTGGGTACTGGTAGTCTCAGGATTGACACTCTCTAAACACGCTGAAAAAGATAGAGGGGAGAGAGAGGGATTTTCCTGCAGTGCAACAGGAATTGGGCAGTTCCTCTGGCAACAAACTGCTGTTGAAGGGGTTTGCATCATCTGAAGGATCTGTGTCCTTGAGACCGGGAGGCCAGAAGTCGCTCCCAGCTCTGTCCTCAGTCCAAGCTGTGCGATGCTAGTGAAAGGCTTGGAGGGCATGCAAAGCAGAAAGCCCCCTCACAAGTTCTGCTCTTTCCAGCCAAATGCATCCATACCTATTTTTTGCCAACCGGGTGGCTGTGGGCATGGTGTTCTAACTCAGGAGACCACAGTTCAGGTTGCAAGTTCAGGTTGCAATTGCCTCCACAGCGCTTCACCCTGGAGGTGTTTAGCGCTACTGAGCCTTTGGGTGCTGCAAAATATCTCTAGAGGTCTAAGTGTCCCTGTTACCCAGAAAAAGGCTGTCACCCACGTAAAAGGCATGGCTAGACCCCTGCTGCAATATTGCAGGTGCAGAGAGGGAATGGTTTTGTGGGGCCTCAGGACTGTGCCAACACAAGTTGTGCCCACTGAAGGATGAGGAGAACTTCCCTGTTTATCGCCATCAGTTGAGTGCGTGGGGTTTTTCACCTGCCGTCTGCTGAACATGGGAATCTTCATGCCATCAGCTCTGTGCTCACATGCTGGTGGCTTAAAATCTGCTTCCCCATGTAGGGCTGAGTTTCTCCTCAGCATGCACGCCTAGGAATAAAAAAGCAGCCATATAGCAATTTTATTCTATACTTGTATGCAAATTAATGACATGATATATCAGACACTCTCCAGGGCTAAATTCTCCAGCTAAACCCAGCCAGTTTGGGGGACCAGGGAATGTGTGGGCAGGACTAAGAATGGGTTCAGAAGGTAAGGTCTCCTTCTCAGGCCTGGGAAGGTGGGAGAAGAGCTGTCGAACAAGTGTAATGATGGTGGAACTGTTCCCACGATGTGGGCAGCAGTGGAAGGAAGAGGAGCCTGCTGGGCTTTTGACATCTATTTTTGGAACTGGCTGTAATTTTAACTGCCTTCAGCACGGCTCAGGCTCCTGTCTTGAACGATCTGTTCCTTCACAATAGGAGGAAAGGATTGCTCTGCCCACTATAACATATCTAGTGCAAAATTTTTTGGAGGTAGTGTTTTGATTAGAGACAACCACAACGGATGAATTATTTCTCCCTTTTCTTTGATGTGAAGATATTTAAATGTACATCTCGTCCAACTAGAACTGACCTGGGGTCATTCAGATGAGGGTTACTAATGTAGTGCTGTCTCTTTTAAGTCTAGCAATACCTGTAGTGATACAGCCATGGCTCAGCATCAGCATTCCCTCTCTAAACACGCCTGTTTTCAAGCATTTATGTAACTGCTGCTGGAATTTCCTCCTGACTGGTTGACACTTGTCAGATCTATTGAAACCATTTCAGCAAATCAGGAGAAAAAAAAAATTCTGTTGCCTAGAATGGAAAAATCTTTTTTTAAGCTTTTGGTTTTGGTTTTGGTTTTTAAGAGAAAACTGAAAATGGTTATAGCTGAAGAGGTTGCCCAGAGAAGCTGGGGACCCAACTGGGCAAAGCCATAAGAAACCTCTGCAGGAGGCTGTCTAGGTGCCTCCCAAGGTCTCTTTCAGCCTCAGTGGTTCTGTGATTGTACGAACTCTGAATGTTGGCAATGTGATGGCTATGTGCTCTTGAAAAATTGTTTTAGATATACAGCACTGGGGATAACGATGCCTGCTCAAGATTGGCAGTATGTCAAATGCTTGAGGTGAGATAGGATATTTATTTGCAACCTCCACACCATGTTGGAAGGAGCTAGTTTTTGACGGTAGTGCTGTACATCTGTCAAATCCTACCATGTTGTTTACTGTGAGTATGTAGTGCATGTGTACATTGCAGTACACGTCTACAATATATATTCATAAAGTATGCAGCATGCTCTTAATAGAGTAATGTTCCTGTAGGCATTATCTGAACTCATACCGATGTGACAAGCTGCTCATGATGCTGTGGATCTCCCTCTCCCCATCCCTCCAGCAGAGCCTGCAGGGTGCCACAGAAATGGCCAGGAAATATTGTCAGTGGGCAAAGTTCTACTTTTTCAGAGGAATTGTGCTCAAGTTTGCCAGGATTCAGTTTGTCAAAAGGTGTAGTAAACACTGAATATCATGGTGGCTATTTACTAGGTAGTATGCAGAGGGAGATAGTAAAAGCCATGCACACCAAGTGAGAAGGCTGTTGTGCAAGCCAGTACACAGCAGCATATATACCAAGTGTTGATGCTAGGTTAGTGGTTTGTCTCAGTGGACCTTCAGATCTGAGCTACCTCAACTCCCTCTCAAACACCTTCCTCCTGGAGTGATGTTTGACTGTCCACTTGGAATGAGTTGCATGGAGGAAAAGCCTGTGTTTCTCTATGCCCATGTTCCCATTGCAAGGTATCCCACTGGCTTCTTGGCTCCAGCTTCTTTGGAAAGGTGTCATCTTTCTAGTGGTGGCTGCTACTTGCTAGTGAGTGCTGATGGAACAGTTGCTCTCCAAGCACCCCTGCAACCAGCATTTCGTTTTCATGCATGTTCCTGCCATGTCTGCCTATAATGAATGCTGAGCAGCTAGTTAGAGCATCAGCAAAAGTCTGTGAATGTCAGTGCTGCAATATTCAGTTGCCTGCATGAAATGAAACAATAATTTTGAATACGTGAACCTTCTTCTGTGGTTTACTTGACACAGCATCAGTATTGGCTCGGTTCTGCTGTTGTTGCCTTCTAATGTGATTCTGTGCCGTGTGAAATTATGAAGTCAGGTCCACAGAGTATAACCTCAGCAGCAGATATTTGCAAGACCGGGTCCCAACTAAACCATAAAAATTCCCTTCCATTTCTTCGCTTCCTCTTTCACATGCCTTTCCAACCACAACTTCTTCTCGTGTGTACCTTCACTAAGACAGGCAATGTGCTGTTCTAATATTTCTTTATTCTATTCTGGTTCTTATGCTGCCCACATCAGTATGGTGTCTAACTATCACATACAGATTTCAGGGGAGAAGACTGAAAAAAATGAGAAAAACAGCCCTGTTAATTAACTTCCTCTAGTGATGGAAGGGAGAGAAGGGAGAGAAATTGTTCTGTTGGCATTTAATTTTTTAAAAGCACTCAGTGTAAAGGTTTTGGGAGGAACTTTCTAAATACTTTGCGTCATAAAGCAGCAATTATGTTAAAATGAGAATAGACAATGATTGTGGAGACAATGGAGTGTGATTTCTGGAAGAAAAATAAAACCACTGTGCAAACTCAAGTCTGCTAATGTCAAAGAGAGAATGGCATCGATGCAGGATTGGTAAACTACACTCAAGGAAAGTAAAATGCTAGGTAATGGCCATCTGCCAGTCACTGTAGATTAAAAGATACTGTTTTCTTGTCTTTTGAAGTTGGAACAGAATGAAAGATGTTTTACTGAGCAAGATTCTAGGAAAGGACATTCCAGATAGCAAGCCCTTAATCTGGTAGATACGGAAATCAAAAGATGGGGGGGGGGGGGCTATCCATCTATCTGCCTGTATGTATGGTAGTCATTCCTCAGCTGTGCAGTCCGAATTTGGGGTGAATTAGCATAAGAAGATGAGAATGGAGGATGACTGCGGGAAGCAGCTATGGCATGTAGCTTCCCAACACTGTGGCGGTTCTTTGTTGTTAATTTTCAGAGAAGGAAATGAGATTTCAGTGATTGGGCAGAAACTATGTAGACAAGATTAAAACAAATTGTGATTCAACATATTCAGTGCTATTTTTAACAGCTTTTCTTGTGTCTTATTGTAATATTCCAAATAAACACAGACCGAGAAAGAGAGAGAAAACATCTTTTCTCTTATTACAAACTTCTACAATTACCAGTAGCAAAACAAAGACTTCATTTCAGTAGCACCTAGAAATCATGAATGAACTTTGATCTTAGCTCTGTACTTCAGTACAAGCCTTCACAGGAACATCCAGTACTGATACATGTTACCACGTTCTTCTGAACACAGAGAAACAGGCTGAAATAAAATAGGATACAGAATGTACAAAGACAGCAGGGGAAGAAGTGTAGCATACTGCAACATGATGTTGGAAATATTTTTATCATAGCTGTACATCTAGTTCTCAAAAAAACCCCTCTAGTGCATTTTTTCCTTAAATTTGTATTTAAAAACCTGATTAGATTCAATGACTTCTGGTTCAGACAAAAGAACTGGAAGAGAAAAAACAGCATACATAAAAGAATATGGGGTATTACCTTTTCAGTTTTAATAAAGTCACTGGCAGCTTCAAGAAGCAATGATAAAAAATTATTCTAAGCACAATTTAAATCTCATATCTAATGCCAGGTAAAAACAAAGCAACAACGGAGACACTAAAATATGCTAGGTTAAAGTATAAGGAAATGAGGGCTTTTCCCTGCTCTACCCATGGGTCTATAATTGGAGTTTATACCTAAATAATACAATGATGGGTGCTTAGAGGTAGCATTGGTATTTATAAAACTCAAAAACGTGTAGGGAAGGATTCCGTACTGGAACAGTATAGGGCAGCAAGATCTGACCGAACAGAGCCAGGCTTGCCTGCACAGAGATAAAAACAAATATTTGGATGATGGTACTGCAGCTTTTGTATTATTAAACATACCTACCATTTAGAAAAAACCCCTCTCTTCCATGTTGGAGGAGTCTGTTCTTCCTAGGGAATCCAGCTGAGTTTACTTCAATGTCTTCCCTGAATCTTGTCAGGGCAGATTTTTCTGTTACTATTGTTTGCAGCGAGCATGGGACGTTATGTTGGGGAGGGGGTAGACGTATCCTTTGAAGCCTCCTTTTTTTGTTGTTTTGGGCTTGAGGGGGTTGCTTTGAAGGCTGGTGCTAATATGTCTGTGAGCATGCACCCTTGTGAGCTGCATTGATCTGAGTTAGTCTTGCCAGGGCTATATGAATATCAACAACTTAAGAAAAGAATGAAGCAATTCTTTCAACCCTCAGATGTCTGCATGAGGGTGAGGAACTGCAGAGATGCCTCCTATGGTGTAGGGGATATTGTGCAAGAGGGAGGATTTGGGGAAACAAGGTAGTACTCATATATCCTCTGCCTAGCGGTTAGTGGGGGGGACTTGTGCAGGTGACAAAATGGCTGGAGAGAAGCAAGAGAGCCAAGTAAGAAAGGAGCATGCCTGACATCAGAGAATCCACTTCTCCATGGCTGGGCAAACTGGTGCATGTCCATGAACTATCTCATGTCAAAATCCCTGTGTGTCCTCAAGCCATGAGACAAGTATGCTGAAGGGCTGAAGGAACACCAGGAGGCATTCATGAGGAAGGCAGTCGTACCTTCCCAGGGGTACTTCCATGTGCTGCCTGTGAGAGAGTGCTGGCATGCAGCTGTGTCCCTGGGCGACACAGCAATGTTGACCTTGGCCACCCTGGCTGGCTTACTTCCCACCTTGGCTTGAGATTTGGGTTGCTTAACTATCCCCAAGCTACCACCTGCCTGCTGCAGGACGGGTGACGTTGCAGAGCAGACGATGTAGTGTGGGCATAAGAACTGTGCAGGGACTATGTATAGAGGCCTTATCGATCTCAAGAGCTACATGTTTTCTGCCCTTACAAGACTTTAGGGACCTTCATGTCTTGTGGTCCATGAGGAGACAGCATAAAGGCACCAACATCAATTATCTTTCCCTTCTGTAGTTCGTCTGCACTGTATCCGGCCCAAATACCAGGTGCAGCAAGGAGCACTGTGCCCTAACTGCAGAATTATTTCCTTCTGCCATTAAAAGAAATTTTAATGCACAGCAAGTTCCATTGAAGTGCAAGTGAACGGCCCGTTTCATAAAAGATTTAGGCACTGTCTCAGTGCATACTTTTGATTTGTACAGCTGGGAGCTTGCACTTGGGAAGAAAAAGGGGTGGGGGGAGGACTTTGCTGTAAATGACAGCCTCTTTTCTTATTCATTTTGCATTCAAAAGCCCAAATATATTTTCACTCTCTCTAGCCTTGATTTATGACCTCATAAAAATGAGACAGAATCAGCCCAGAAAGAAACAAAGGTTAGGTCTTCCCAGAGCCTCAAGCCTTTGTGTAAGTCCCTGAAGAACAGCTGCACAAATTACATTTGCGGCTCTTAGATAAAGTGAAGACAGAAAGCAGTTTTTTCTAGCAGGATCTGGACAAGATTCCATTTTATTTTGTCATTTTGAATGCAGCTTTGATATTGTTTGCTGGTAATCACAGCCTTTAATGTTACCTTGCTAAAAATGGCTATTGCAGAACTCACATCAATATGATATCAGTACAGGCAGAAAGAGAAACATCCTGTTTATGTGAATGTCCCTAACAAAAGAGTCAAGATCTAAACAGATAGAAGAGAATGCCAGTAACCATGAAACAAACTATGTGCCAGATGTTAGTCATGTTGCTTAGAGCGCTACAAGAAGTTGATCAGATATTATGTTGATGAGCACCGCTTACGAACCTGTAGAGAAGGGAAGCAATCGTTGTCATTTGCATGATTAAAGGCTTGTGTAGTACTTCTACGTCAAATTGTAAATAATTTCATTTCACCTGATTGTATGAATTAAAAGGTTATATTTTAAGGCATTCACTTTCCTTTCTTTACAAATTCATATAAAGCACTTTAAAGTAGAAATTAGTTTTATTTTATAGATGAAAAGAGTCACAGAATCACAAAAAAATTTAGGTTGAAAGGGACTTCTGAAGGTCATCTGGTCTGAGGCCCTGCTCAGAGCAGGATCAGGTTCAAAGTTCCATCAGGTTGCTCAGAGCCTTGTCTAGTTAATTTTGAGTGTATCTATGGAGATCAGACATTTTTTCTAGACAACCTCTTCCGTTGCTTAACCACGCTCACAATGAGATTGTTTTCCTTCCATCCTGTCAGAATTTCCCTTGATGAAACTTGTGTCTGTTTCCTCTCATCCCTTCACTGTGCACCTCTGAAAAGAGTCTGGCCCCGTCTTCTCTGCAATCCCCCAGAGGCCTTGCCAGGCTGCTGTTAGGCTGCCAGGCTGCCATCTCCCTTCCAGGCTGAGCAAGCTCAGTTCCCTCAACCTTGCCTCACTGGGCAAGTGCTCCAGCCCCAACCATCTCAGTGGCCCTCCACTGACCTCAATCCAGTTTTTTGATCTCATTTCTGTTCTGGGGGATGTAAAACTGGACACAGTGGCTTCACAAACACCAAGGAGAGAAAATGTTTCCTTCCACGTGCTGACTGTATTGGTTCGATTTGTGCATTTGCTGAGGGTGCACTCCATCCCACCATGTGGGCTGCTGCTGAAGATGTTTAACAGTGGCAGCATTGGTATTGCCATTCATAACCAGATGCTAATTATACTGACTGTTGAACGTTGCCTTTTGAACCCAGTAGTCCAGCTTCTCATCCATCTTGTATAAGTTATTTCTGAACTATGCATAAATTCTGCTACTGCTTCTCTCTCCTGTGATGGAGATAACTTGGAGCAGAATATTCAGGGCCTGCAGAATTTAACCAGCTGTCTGAATAAAATAAAATTCTGATTATTCAGCCTACTTTCCATTTTGAGACTTTTTTTAGAAAGTAGCTGTGTTTTCTCAAAGACTAATAGGAGTTTATTTTTCTTGTTTAAATCTCCTTTGGGTTTCTAGAAATCTTTGAGGAAGCAGAGTGTGGGAAAGACTAAGGCCTAAAGTGAAGGGGCTGAAGTAAGACCAGAAAAGCATGGGCTTGTACAGGGATGAGAGCTGTATTGTCACAAATGTATTTGTAGCTAGGAGACACTATGAGCACTGTTAATACTCACTTTATACAGTTTCACTGTTTGACTAAGGAAGGAAACATTTCCCCTGCAGCAGTACATCCTTTTTTTCAAGTCAGAAATTTTTGCAGAAGCCTTTGGATTTTGCCAAAACTTTTGATCAGGTTGAAAAGAATCACCTGACTTTGCTTGTTTTATCAATATTAGGCAGATTTTTCAATAGTATCAAATAATCTGCCTCACTAAATGAGTAAGTAAGCATTCTTTTGGATTGTATTAAAGGATGCTAGGAACAGTAGCAGCATTATTGTAATATAAAATCATAGCATATCTGTTTGATAAACAGGTTGCATAGTCAAAATGAAATGGTTTTGTACTGTGAACCCCAAATTAAAAAAAAACAGCGTTTCATGGGAGATTTTGAAATGTCAGCTTTCTGTTTCAGATAGCTTCATAACTTTCTGAAACTGCTGAGAGCTGAGGTGGACCACATGCTTCCAAGATTCACAGTTCATGACATGGTGAGATTTCACTGGTTTGACCAGCCCAAGTTGGTGGAGATGTCTTATGCCTCATTGCTCAAAGCGGCATTGGTGGGTAGTTCTTGAACCCTGGTTTTTTCTGTACTGTAATCTGATAATAATGAATGGCTCTTCTGGCTCTTTATTGCCTGGCATGTAACAGTGGAAGCTTCCACGCTATGCCAAGGTCACGGTTAAGCCTGTTCTAAGATGTGGTGCAGACTGTAAGTTGTAATAGCCACATTGCATCCTATTGACTGTTTGAGGGTGCGGGCACCTTCATGGTGGTTTAAACTAACACATTTTGCTTTGCAATTGGGGCATGCTAAGAACATGCACGTGATCAATTATTGTGATTCCGCTGACAGACTGCCTGTGCCATGGGTACTCAGCTGTTTTTAACCTAGTGCCTCTGTCCACACCATTTTTTATATAAAGCTTTGCACTGGACAGCCTTTAAAAAAAAAACGCTTATAATGGAGATTAATTGATGGCAATGACATAATCCAGGTTGATGCATATATAAAAGGCAGGGTGTTTATATATTCTGTAGACAGTTTATAGGGGCAGTAACGGGTAGACTGCTCAATGATTTAGAGATACAACTACAAAAGATACTTTCTCAACACCATTGCAAACATGTATAGAGATGCACATAGGGAGTTTACATAAAGGGACATGCCAAAAAAAGCCAAGTAAGAGTAAATACAATGTAACACACTTTCAAGGTGCTTATGTTGTGTGAGTACGTCTGTGTATTATCAGTGTGTTCATTGCACATTTTTCTCAGAAAATGCAGCCTCAAGAGCAAAGGTGACATTGTAGTATGACAGGCTTTTCTAAATGCCTGTCGATGGGGAGTCAGATTTTAACTCTTCTCCCTATTGAGACTCTCTTGAATACCAAACAGTTTCTGGCTGGGCTGTTTAAAAGATGTATAAGGAGAGTCAGATTCCTGTTGGTGATTCATTTGTAAAACTTCAGGTGAGGGCAACAAAAACCTGTAAAGAATTTCCAGCAGGAAAGTGTATGTGAAGGGGTTAGAAAACTATTTCCTATGTTGACCAAAGCTGCTTGCATGGGTGAGTGTAAAAACCGCAGCAGTCACCCTGCACTGACTCCCATGCTGGCATTTTACTACTGCCCCTATATTCATTAGAGCAAGCAAACGCAGAACACTGTGAACTGTGTTTTTGAAAGCCAGGATGTAGAATTCAATCTTTCAGAAAGCAAAACACCATCAACAAATGACAGTGATTGTGCTTTATGCCACCTGGGAGCAGAGAGAGAACACATGCTCAATCATTCAGAAAGCCAAGCCAGCCCCACATTGTTCTGATCCTGATTTTGCTGGTGAGATGTGAAACTGAAACAGTTGTGTTGTCCTTGATACAGAGGAAAAGTAAGTAGTCTACAGGTGATGACCTTGAGGGCCTGCTCTGCTCCTGAGATAAATCTGTCCAGCCTGTTGTTTCTTCTCCTGAGCCTTGTGCTGGGATAAAACAGGACAATGACGAGGGTGGGGGATGAGGGGACACAGCCATTGCCAGCAGTGCGGGAGTCTCAGCAGCTTTTGAACACCTCCTGGCCCCCTGCCTACACCAGCACAAGCCAGTGTTGCGCTGCTGTGAGAAGAGAGCAGCACTGCAATCTGGAGACCAGCCTGTAGAGTTGCCCCAGAGTTGTACAGCATTGGATATGCTGGAAAACGGCTACTAAGAAGAACACGGACCAAGTTTTATGACTGAAGGAGTAGCCACTGAAGTCAGAAGATGGTAAACATGAGGCAAAACTTTTGTAACGTTGTTTTGCCATGGGACACTAGACAAGAAATGAAGCATAGGTGGGGGTTGTTTGTTTTTATTCAGCGCGCCTGGTTATTTGTTTAAACCTTTTCAGAAATAAAAGAGAAAATCCTGTAAAAGCAAACCAAATGAAGCCACTTGAATCCTTTGCCCAGGAGGACAGGTTGGCAGAGAAATGGGGAAGACAGTTGTGGTGCTTCCAAATGTTCCAGGAAACAAGCAATACTCAGGAAATCAGAGAAGCTGGAATCCCTCACACGGATGTGTGCCAGAGACAAAAGCATTGATTGTTATAACAGCTGAAATCTGTTTCTACAGGCCCCATTGAGCAGGGCATAAGTACGTACTTAAGCCTATCCCAAGCCAGCAAGGCGCAGAAGTGTGGGCTGAAGTTCCAGCTGTGCTGCTGATTGCATGTTGCAGTAGTATGATTCTCACTACATCCACAAACAGATTTTCTCTGCTTCAACATTTCTTTGCTATATCAAAAGTAATTATGTGAAGGTGGCAAACCTGAACTGGAACATGGCTTTAGGTTATTTTAAACTAACGAAGGCAAAGATAGATATTTACACTGTCTGATTCTATGCATCTATTTAGGTGCACTGAGTCATGTGCTAGTATCCATATTTTTCCTTTTGGACATGCAGGGAGGTTGGACTCTCAGGCTTACGTGTTCTGAATCACATTTTAATTAGATGACTAAAATGCTTGTTATAAATATCTTTCTGAAAAGCAAAGCTTTAACTGTGAGCATAATTAAGTGTTGGAATCAATTTCAAAAGTAATTTCAATTTGTCATCGCTTGCAGTCTTTCAGCTGAGCGTGGATATATATGTTCATAAATATCTATGTTCTCCCCTGCTCGTGCGGGGTCTTAACGCTGCAACTCTGTTGCAAGTTCTGGCAACGTGCTGAGCAAATTCCGTCAAGTCCATGATGTGCTTCACTGTGTGTTCCTCCTGCGGGAAGAACTGTGTACAACAGGATGGCTTCTTGTGGTAGCAAAGTTTGGCATGCTTGTGATAGCCTGCGTTTCTGAGAAGATACCTGGCAGTATTTTACAGTACTTGCAGTTTCCTGCCAACATATAGTGCATGCTATAGTCAGATGATGGGTGATCAAAACATGACTTACTAAAACCAGATTATAATCTACCAGGCACAAGTTTCCTAGCCAGCCAGGAATGACTGTTAGATGATGCTATGCAAGGTTGTGATTTCAGAAGGTGATACAAGTGACTTTCCAGGTGACAACTTGGGACATAAGTCCTGGTTTTCCAACTGCTGTATCTAGTGATTGCTTGTAGATGTTGAAGAAATGCTGTATGAAAGTTTGTGATAAAGCTGCAGTTTTCTCTCATTACTTTTTGAGTGCTCTGCTGCAGAAAGCACTCAGACCATTTCAGATTGTTACCCTGGACCTTGCCCTTTTTTCTCAGGAAAAGGAACTGAGTCTCTGAGGCAGCATCAAATGCTTCAGGCAGTTCCAGGAGTGTGAGAAAGGATGTTTACTGTCTAGCCACTGACTAGAGGAGATTTTGCATCTACTAAAATGGTTTCACATCCAAGTCCTGGATCTGAATATAGACATTAAGCTTCAGTTATACAAGGCTACACTTAATCTTTGGTTATTCTATTTGTGAGCTTGCTTAGGAATAGTGGAGAAGTGCTGACCATAGTCAATAGCAGCTGTTACCCATGCACCTGGGACACTTTGCATGCCAAATTTTGTCTCTGAAGAAGAGAGCCTTCTCCTGCGGGATCCATGTCAGCTATTTTTGTCAAGCGGCACCTGCTTACCGTGATGGGGGAAACGCAACTGTTCTATTCAAAGTTCTTGGTTCTTGCCCTCTCCTCAGCATGTAAAACTTTGTGCTCGTTGAAGGCAATGGGCACTGGGAGCCTTGATGGACTGCTGGGTATGGTGGTGTCATTTATGGTCCCTTGCATTTCTGATGCTTGTTTGATCACAAGATCTATCTGTTCAGAACCGATTAAATAATCTGTGAATCACAGGAAGGCTTGGGGTGAGATTTGGCAGCAACAGTGGAGGGAGGCGGGCAGGAAGGTTTTGTGGGAGTGTGGGACAGCCTCAGCTTTTATTCTCTGCCACTTGGCACTCATGTTTCATGCCTCTGACAGGGGAACACATGCGGTGCCAGAAAGCTAGGAAGGAGTATGTAGATGGTAAGAAGACAGAGCCATATGGTAGTCAGTGTGCCGATTGTCAGTAGTGTCGGTGGTAATGCCCCACAAGCCCCTCACATTTTCCTCCGGGGAAGAAGACATTTGCATTTTAGCAAACCTCGGTGGTTGTTAAAGTCTTTGTGGCCAAGTCAGAGGCTCTGGACTTATGGCTGGTGTTGTAATGAAATGATGGTTGTGATGTCCATAATCTTGATAGCTAGGCTGGCGAGCAGTATCTGACTAGCTACTTGGCCAGAGATTATCGTGACAGTCCTAAAGAAGAAAGAGGGAAGAATTTGGTGGTTTTACTCCAGCAGTCTCACCACAGTGTTGTTGAAACTGGATGAACTGTCTGAATTATTTCACTACCTTCAAAATATCAATGACTTCTTTTAGGCATGCTGGAGTCTGTGGCAGTGTGCAAACATGTGATTTTACTCCCCCATCCTTTGCTGCTCCTCTCCTCCCTTGTGCCTACCAGCTGGAAAATGCAGTGAGTCTACATGGTGTCCTCAGACTAAATGCTGTTTATTCATCTGTAGCAACACAGACTCCAGAGAACAGGTTAAACAACAAATGGCCTGTTTATATATGGCTTACCTTAAAGTTAGTGTTTTCCCTATAACTTAGGTAGGACAAAGGTTTCAGTCATGGAGTCTGTCTTGCGGATCCTACCAAATAGTTTTACGGGCATGATTTTCTTGTGATGTAACAAAAGATAAACCCTGTTTATTTAACTAAGGCATGTAGTTGATATCCAAGACAGTGAATGTGTAGGGCATGTATGGTATACGTTTACCTGAGAGGTTTGTTAACATTGGCTGAATTTATTCAAACACTTTTTTTTTTGGCATAAACAAGCTGACAACCGATATACTGATAAACTGCCAATCATAGGTACTGTAAATATATATGAAATCAATACAACCGTTGTTAGACATAACAAAATTATTCACGTATGGATTTGTATTATGGAGCACTCGGTGACAGGCAATTAGTGGCAGGGGATTTTGGACTTTGCAAAGAAAAAAATATAAATAAATCAGTAATATAGATGGGTTTTGCTCTTAACAAAAATCTGTGCAGCTTTTGGCAAGAATTGAAGGACTGTGTAGAAGGTCTACAAAGTCCACTTTTAAAATTCCTGGTACTGTATGTGATCAATCTGCATTGTCAAGGATAATGTAAATGTTCTCTCTTGGCTTAGTTATATTTTACAGAAGTGTGAATGAAAGCCCAGTACAAAATTTAGGTGTCTGCAGTGCTGCTGCCTAGATTTGAGCTGCTTGCCTTAATTCACTTTATAGTCAGTGGAGATAAAATGTTCTTTGTAAGAAATGCTTCATCCAAAACACAGTGGCTGAATCCAAACCTACATCCTGTTTCTCTCCATTGACAGGAAAGGGGGCCTGACTGATGGGTTCATGTGTAGATACACTGTAAATAAACAAAACCCAAAGGTGAAGAATCAATAGGAAGAACTACTTCCATTCCATTTTTCTTCATTTTGAAATGCATTTATTTGGTCTTTAATGAGATCTGATGTGCTTTGAAGTTCTCAAACAGAATAAGAATTTCTCAGCCATTCTCCAAGTTGGCTCAGTTTTGTCAGTGGAGCTCACAGGACAAATTTTCTGATTTTACATGACCCATTTAGTTTTAATAACTTCCCATTCAGACAGCATTCTTGCTTGCCAAAATGGAATTTTTCATGAATTACTTAATCAGTAATCAGTACTTACTAACTGGCAGCTTCAGTGAAGGCTGATAGGAAGACGTTCTTGGTTTGTAATACAGGCCTAATATAAGCTTGGAGGGACTCACTATGTTTCATCCTATTTTTATCAGCCTTCTCCAGCCACTTACATTCCTTTTTTCCCAGGTGCCTTTTATTAGCTTGTTGAAAAACTGTGGGAAGTGACACACTTGAACCTTTGAAAGATTCACAACAGGTATTTGCTCTCTCCTTTTCTAACAAGTCAGAAGAACCAAACAATACTAGAAAATGAGTCACTGCAAGCCAGCAAGAGTAGTTTACTAGTCCATTAGTTTATTACTACCAGAAAGCTGCCTAGGTCTTAATTAAACAGCAAGTCAGCCTCCGTGAGACAAACGCAGTTTGGCAAGAACTGGGAAGCAGAAACTCAAATATATAATTAAATATTTTTCTGTTTCCTTCTTTAATGTCTGTTAGGGTTTTTTTAGAATCACTGCTGAGGACAATGTTTAGAAATAAGTGTCTAGCTGTAAACGTCTGACTGTGTTGAGGCAGTCACATAAAAGTTGGGGCAATAATGTATGTCTTCATTATTATCTTAAAGGTTTGACTGTTAATTGCGATGTGGGATGCTGGGCTGGCTTTCAAGTTATATTCTTCACAAATTGTGTTGCAAATGAATAAAAATACTGGAAGAAAAGGGAAGAATTGCTATTGTCTAACCACAACAGTCTAGGCAGGCTGCCATAAGAGTATTATTGAAGCTCTAATTCAAAAATTAGTCTCAGCTACAAATGTATTAGTTTAGCCAAGTCCTCTAGTTGGCAGAATGTCTTAGATTTCCTTTGATACATGCCGTTGTTTGGGCTGCTAGCTTAATACATCATTAGATAGTTTAGAAATTGCTTGTCCATAAGTTAGTATGTTCAATATCAACTTGTTAATTAGATTAATTTGGTTTGGTATTTTGTCAGAAATAGCTTAACCTTTATATGACTTTATAATTTTTTGTCATTGCAGTTACAGATATAATATTGTTTACAATGGTAGTGTATCCAAGTCTCAGAAAACACTGTAAATGTCTTGCAGGCAAAGTCCAAAAAAGGTCTTTTTCCAGGGCTTCAGTGAGTGGGAACAGTTTTTTCTGATGGGCAAGGAAAATTCATCTTACATCTTTCTCAAGCATAGGTCCAGAAAAATGCTGTGCGTTTACTGTGACTCTCCTCCGGCAGGTTTTACATGGCCGCTGATGTGGCTTGTCAGGGGACTGGACCATAGGTGCCTTGTTTTACAGTTCTGGGTGCTCCGAGGTAACCTAAACATTTCAGACGGCTAAATGCGTGCACACCCCAGAGCTAGTACTGTTCTCGCGTAGAAGTACACCTAGCAAGATCAAAAATCATAAACATTTTCAGCCTCTGTAGCCGAGGTTCTCACTGAAACCCACCCTTCTTTACAAGTCAACATCCATAATCTTCCATGGATGGTCTCAGCTGGACCTACCAGTTTACGTCCTAGGGCAAACTGGTTTGCTCTCCCAATTTCTTTAATGCCCCAACTCCTGTTGCCTTTCAGAAGTCTCCAGGGGTGTCTGTAAACAGTTAGAGGAGGCTGAAGGGGGAAGATGCTGGGGCAGGTAGGACACGGCCAATTTCTTCTTTTCCCCAGGTGTGCTGGATATCTTAGCACAGGGAGAGCTGTTTTCGTCAGCCACCTCTCCTTCCCCGCCCCTGCCCCTGCTGTCTACTACTTTCTTGAATAGGTCATTACAAAAATAATGACAAGGTTGCTTTGATCATGTTTTCCCACAGTTCCCTTTGAATAGTTGTCCCACAGGACAACTGAGCAGTCAGGAGTCCCACAAGGGCTGTTGGAGTGAGACTTGAGGGCTCATCAAGCCGTAACTCTGGACACAGAGTTGAAAATGCCCTCGTGTATGTCAATTCAAAAGCCATTTACTAGACCATAGGCACATGCTTGCTGCAAGAGCGCTTGGCCTTCCTGCACTGGCAGGTCTGGAAGACAATATGTCTCCCTGGCCTTTGGCTTATCCCAGCAGACTTGCTGGAGTGAGCCCTCCCTGCCCTACTACCGCCCAAATGGAAAGGACAAAGCCACCTGGATTTGCCTGCAGCTTTATTATATTACCTCTGCTGGTGCCAGTCTGGCTGTACTTGACTGCCTCTACCAGGAGGAAATGTTATCCTTAACAAAACCAGAGAAACCTATCTAGTCATTGAGCAAACCTACACCATCCCTTGTACAGTGGGGACTCTCTTCTGAACCCCTGATGGGACGCGATTTTCTCTTCCTGTCGGCTGCCTCGCTGTTTCTGTTCAACAGCTGTGGTGCTCTTATTCAGCGGGAAAAATCAGGCACATTTAAAACAAAACAAAAACCAGAACACAACACAAACAAACCAAATTAAAGAAAATGTTTTAAAGCATTTTGTTACTCACAAGATGTTGTGAGATGGTTTCATGTTTATAATGGTAATATTATTTCTGGCAATTGATCTCATGCTATTCTTTTGTTGATTTTTCCAACTTCTCAAGAAATTGGAATGAAAATATTTTACTGATGTTACTATCCCTGGGAAAAGCTCATCGACATGGATCCAGGTTTACGCTGAAAACTCAAAATATTTGGCATGTGGTTTTGTATTTTCCCTTCATCAAAGAGATTATGCAGGGCTAAGTGTTCACATGGAGGCAGTGAGAGACACTGACACAGTACTTAAAAGGCGACCTTGCATATATGTGTGCACATACATGCAAATATCTCTTTTTGCAAATGATAATATAATCATACGAGAAAGTCATTACTGTTATATTATGGTAGTTCACTCATATGAAAGCTGAGTGGACACTGTAGGGATGTGTACACTGTAGAAACATGTATGTATCATCTCTCACACTTCTGTAGTGGTTCTGTGAGCAGGGGGATCAATAAAGCCTGATTTTCTATGGATTTGTGTCTTGAGGTTGAGACCCTATCTGGATTTTCTAACATCTCATATGAAACGCTGCACTTTTTACCTCAGTGAAGCATTAACTGCAGCTCTTAACTGGCTGCCTATTTTCAGAATACTTTTAAGGACTTAATAGTTTTTGGATTTCAATACCTCTGTCAAATGTGCTTGATGAGCTTAAGCGTTTGAAGATTCACAGAGAGGTCTCAGATGTACAATGAGGCAGCACAGTGTCTTAAACCCAGTTTCCACAAAATCAGGCTAAAACATCCTCACACTTATACATATGGAGAAGAAACATAAAATATGAATTTAAACAGAAAACACGAATTTAAACATAAATACAGAATTTAACAGCTAAGGAAGAAAAGATAAATATGTAGATTAACCATCAATCACACAGGGGAGATTTTCCATTGACTTTCAGTGAGCATTTAGCACCTAACTGCAATTTGTCTCTTTCAAAATCTCCTAGACAATATTTTCTGTAAATGTATGTACAGCTTCTCACACTGGACATTAAAAAAAAAAAAAAAAAAAGAACTTGAATTTTGGTTGCATCTGTCAGAAAAACTTCCTGATTCCAGGGGTCCATTTATGTGTTTCTTTTTTAATTTTTAATTAAAAGATATTGATTTGTCATTTTGAGATGTTTGTTTAGTTAAAAAAAAACCTGACAAACTCCATTGAGGATCTTACTGGTTTTGGAGTTTAATTTTGGCCTGTAAGAGAAACAGCAATAGCTCAATGACAATATTGTTTTGACAGAAAAGGCCAGACATGAGAGCTTTAAGAGTTTTTATTTCTCTGAGGGGTCATAAGGTCCCCTGCTTCCAAGCATGTTAAAAAGACAAATCAAACTGAAGAGTTGAGTCAGGTTCATTAGCTCTCGCAAATCACAATTACCACAGCGAAGCCATTCTTCTTTGGGTTTTTATTAAAGCAAAAGTTTTGCAACGCACCAAACAATGCTTTTGGCTGTATTTACATTAGTTTTGCCCTTGTCATCATGGCTCAGTGATTCTTAAATGGGACCAAAGGACTAAAGGAAATGCAAAAAGAGTTCCATTTAGGGTTACAAACGCCACCTTGCACACCCCCTTCCACCCGTCCTCTGACCAGTGCCATAATTCTTGTTCAAAGAACAGCAGCAAAAAACCCAGCAGCTCAGGATGCTCCTGAGCTCTCTCATCTTTGAGTGATGAAAAGTCAATAGCAGGCACCCTGTCTCGATTCCCTGGGTGAATCATGGGCAGGACACGGGCTGCGCAGTCATTTGAAGATGCCTCAAGTTTTGAAGCCTTGAAGAGGCGCTGGGGGCAGGGGGGCAGGCGGGGGAAATGGGTCAGATGCTGAAGTGAAGAGCTTCACAGGCTGTCAAGAGAAAACTGGGAGTTGAATTAATAGAGGCAGCTTCAGCCTTTCCAGCTATGAGTCACACAAATCATGAAACTACTTGAAATATTTCACCTACTCATAAATCTCCTTTATCTTTCACCTCTTCCCTCTTTTTTGTAGTTATTTTCCTGTTCTGCTGTCTTTCAAGTCACACCCTGCGCTGATCTCCTGCTTCATCGTCCCCTATTCCCATTTTGGTATCTTTCTGTTGCTGAGCGTACCTTACATTTTGCAGGCCTTTCACATCTCAGAAATGCTGCAAGCAGTGATTCTGAGCTTAAGTCACTGAATATATGGTCTATGTGATGACACGGTACTAAACCAGCTGGAAATTTTTCTTAAAAAATAACCTAAATCAATGATTTAAAAAAAAAATTATGCATGACCCACATACATGCCCCTGATGTATATGGCTCTGATAATCGATTTATGCTATTTATATCCACAGTAAGTTGGCGATATCCAACATTTAAAACGCAACTGAGATCCCACTCTTTGATCAGGTGGCAGGGAGCTAACAACTCAAAAGCCTGAAACAACTGATTCAGCCAAAAAGCGGATCCCTAGCAGCTCAGAGGGTGAGCAGGTTGCTTTTGTTTTGAAGCTGGATGAACCAATGAAGAATTGCCAAAGCAGAAGGTGAAAGGTGCCCAAACTTCTGCAGTGTATCTCTAGCCTGCACTGTGGTGCCTGAATGGTCACCTGCCACACTTGCGCTGTGGGTGAAGTGATGAGGGGCACACATGCCCCTTCTTGGGACTGGGAAATGCACCCTGAAACTCGTGTGAGGTACTGAAGTGGCAGGATGGTGTAAAGCCTTCTTCAGGCCTTCTCTTTCACAGGGTCATTGCACACAGTGTGTTTAAAGCCAGAAATAAAAGTCTGCCAGGCCAGGCTACCCCATGTCAGGAGCCTGAGAGCCGGCAGGGTCTCAGAGCATGACAGAGGCAGTCTGTGATTCACGTGCATTGGGCCTGGAGTAACATTGGCAAATTAAAGTTTGTAGGATACGATTCTTGTGAGAGCACGGGATGAGTCCCACAGAAGGGGACTCATCTGGATGTGGTGCAGGGAGGTGGGCAGCGCACAGCTCACCTCCTCCTGCATGGGAGAAGAGGTGTTACGAAGAAAAACCTACTTGCTTGCTTTCTGAAGAGATGGGAAGGAGAAAATCGACTCAATTTCTGAAAGGGTAGAAAAGCATCACCCCCCCGTCCCCACTCCAGCAGGACTGCCTGGGAAAGGGGAAGTGATGTTTGGCTGGTTGTACAGCGGGTGTTGTTGCTTTGGAAAAAACTTGCTTTCTTTTGAATGCCTCCTGCCAGGTCAGGGAGAGCAAATATTGAAAAGGGACTGCTGCAAACAGCTGGCTTGGGATTGCTGCCTGTTGATGGCTTCCTCACACCTGGTCCCTGTACCCCCCGTACTCCGCAGTTATCCCTGCACTACCTGTCTTCACTTCATGCAGGGAAACCAAAGTGGCATCTATCGATTATTCCGATAGAGTCAAGAACTCCTAATACTTTAAGTCCAAATGAGAGTTTATTATGCTCTGTCAGGAAATGTCTGATGCCAGATAATTCTTTTTTTTGCAATGATCTACTTAAAAACTGATATGAAAAGCATACAGGCATGAAACAACTTGTATTGTTTTTACTACATTTCTTTTGATTGTGCTACACCATGAAAGAAAAACAAACGCATTCAAAAAAAGCAGACACTCCCAGGCCCCACATCTGTGAAGTTGCAGTAGAGTTGCTTAGGTCTCCAGACTCCATCCTGTATCCATTTAAACATAAATGTTCCTATATTTATATGAAGTCTCTTGCAAGTGAGAGAACAAAACCTTGTCCAGACTCGACTCTGGGAGGTATATTTAAGCCTAGATTTCTTGCTAGAAGCACCAGAGAGAGTGTGTCCTTGATTTTGCTTTATATCCAACCAAATTAAAAGTGTTTAATCTGGAGAACTGGAAGTTCCCCAGTGCCTGCATGTGGTCAGTGGATCTGATATCTTTTTGTTACTGCCAGTGCCTGCGAGAGGCAGGAAATCCGCAGTCAGTCAGGGGCCAAACCTGCTGAGAATAGGGACCCTGTTCCTGCAGAGCCCTGCACTCCCTTCAGTGACAGTTCACTGAAAGTAAGGTGCTCTGAACACAACATTTTGGGTGCCACACACAGTTGGTCTTTTTTTTTTTATAATTAAACTGTTTTGCCAAATTCTTCCTGACGAGACCTAGTTTTTCTCCCCCCGCCCTTTCCTGTGAGGAAAAAGAACAGGTATCAGACTCCCTCACCAAGCTAACCTTTCTGCGACTTAACAAAAAAAAGCAATGTAAGATGTAATTTTAAACAATTCCTATCACGATCTTCCCCAAAACTGGAATGATCCAAACTAGAAAGACCTAACTACTATCTAATCTGTTTTCCTGGCAATTGTTAGTCCAAATTATGTTATCTGGCAGCTGATTATTTTTAAACGCACTGCAGAGCGTATTTATTTCTCTTTTGACACCGTTCACAAGTTATACTTATCTTGCTTAGTTAAAAAACAAACAAGAAATTCTGAGCTCTGGCATAATTTTACCCTTTCTTAACATAATCAAATTACTTCTGTTTATACCCCAGTCTGTCACATTAAGTCACACTTTATTGAGTTGTCTTACTGCTGTTTGTATTGTAGCAGCGCCTAAAGACTCGGACAAAGAACATGGTCCTTTTGTGAAGCCTGTACACTAAGGATCCATTATTCTTTTGGGTGCAGATACACCTCTCCTCATAATTACATCCTGAGCTGTGACAAAGTGGCTGCCAGGCAACACAGCTGTCAAAACCACATTGCAGGGCAGTTGGAGAGCACAAATCAAGTGAAATAATAGAAATGTTTGGGACACGAGGCATTGCACAGAACAGCCAGTGCTCTTCGTGTTTCTCATGCTTGATTATGCAGCGTGGCCTTGGCTAAAGCATCTTTGTGGCATAATCCCACTGGCCCTTGCAAAAGGGCTGGTGTTGATGTTGCCAGTTGGGGCTCACAGGTCTCCCTGGTGTTTTGGGATTGAGGGGCCTGCAGCACACTTTTCATCTAAGTTAGGGCTGTCACATTCCTGTCCCTTTTCTGTCGTTTGTGTCAGCAATAGGCCTCATAACGGGCTGTATCACTCCACTAAAATAGCTCATTTTTTTTTACACTTAACCTTTCAGATTTGGCTCATGGAATGGGCAATGATTGCTGGTACCAGCAGGAAGGAGGTGGTGGCAGAATGTGGCTGGAACAAACCCCGTCCTTTTCACAAGTACCTGGGTTGGCCTGGTTTGCGTGGCTCATGAAGTCATGCGCACAGGATGCAGTTAAGCTGATTTAATGACAGACAGCTGCTGAAAGGAGCAGTTCTGCTTTCCCTCACTTCCAGGTTTCTGCCTTCCTCGATCCTCCGGCTGTGTGGTCACAAGGTGGATCAATTCAGCTGTCTGGCCAATGGAAAATTCATTATTTTCTGAGGTGTTATTTTTCCACCAGATCGATCAGCTGACTAGAGTCAGACGGTTACCGGATCCCACGTAAGGGATGCGAAGGGAGTACATGTCCGTGGGTTGCAGGCAGGATCACATTTTCACAGCAGTCTGCTGTCAGGTCAGCACAGCCAAAAGGCCAGGCTACTGCTGCTGCATTCAGGTGACAGATCAACCAATGCCACACTGATGCTGGAAGGGGCCATTCTGTGTCAAGGGCCCCCTGACACAGGCTGGGCACATCTGCCATCTTCTTTCCGCTATGGGTACCTGTGTGATCCCAGCGGAGCTGGTTTAAGGAGCACATCAGTGAGGAAAAAACTATTCCTTTTTCTGCAAGCTTAGTTTCATGGTTAAGCCAGTTCCCTGCGGGGCTGGATGAGTACTAGGGTCAGTCCCTGAAACCAATGGGACCTCACGGCTGGGACAGGGTGACAGCTTTCCGTAACATGTCTGTGAGATTGGCTTGACTACAACATCATTTACCAGGACATTTAGGCAATGGTGAATTCAACCTGGAAGAGCAGGTCAGCCCTATTTGTAGCTCTGAAGCAGAAGATATATGTAAGGGGAGCCCCACCTTACATTCAGTTCTCTGATCTGAATTGACGAGAATAGAGTCTGGCAGAAAGGAAGCAACACCTGCATCACTGAGGTAGAAAAGGTGGACTCCAGAGATTAAATAAAGCCCCTATAATTCAAGGTATTGAATTCTAGACAAGTACCTTGAATGTATCTTTCTTCCTTATAGAAAGAATAAAGCAATTGGTTTCTGGCACCGAGGATTCCCTTCCAGGGATTACCGGAATGACTGGAAGCAAGTCATTCACCTGGGACGAACTGCTTAGTCTCTGCAGCATTAATGCTGGCTGACATGGAGGACAAGACACCACACTGAGTCAAGAATCCACTGGGAAGGGAGCAGGGAAGACCTTCAGCCCTTGCAGCTACAAATAAGCCCCGGGGACCGTAGGGAGACTCGGGCAGGTGGGGACCCTGGGAGGTCTCCAGCCCAGGCAGGCTCCGCTCCGGCTCAGCTCGGGGCTTCCTCCAGCCCGGCCTCGACAGCCCCCGGCAGCGCCCAGCCCCTGGAGGAGCCCGGACCCCCCTCGCCTCAGCTCGGGCCCGCCGCCTCTGAGCGGGCTGGCCACTCTCCCCCGCGTCCGCCCCGTGGGTACGGGGTCAGTGCTGGGCGCTGGGCGCAGGCCACCGGGAGGGAGAGCTGGGGACGCGGGCCCGGGCGGCGGTTCCCGAGCGCAAAGGAGTTAACAGGACTTTCTGCCTCTTCCCGCCCGCGCCTCCTCCACCCTCCTCATTACCTGCACTTTATCACTGCCGGAGCCGCGGCGCGGGGCGGGAGCGGTGGAGGGGCCGGCAGGGCTTCCTGCGCCGCCCGGGGCTGCCCGCGGCGGCGGGGCCCTTCCTGCCCGCCCGGCGGGGCCGCGGCGTGCGGGGGCCGCGCTCGGCGCGGCCAGGGGAAGGTGTGCGAGCGCTGCGCGGTGCGCGCGAGTGCCTGCCTGCCTCCTGCCCGCCCGCCTGCCTGTGGGTGGGAGCGGGGCTGGGGCCACGCGAGGGGAAGGCGGGCGGGCAGAGCGGGTCTGCGCGCCGCAGCCCGGCAGGGATGCGGCATGGCCGTGGGCTCCGTGAAGATGCCGTCGCCGTGTGAGGGCGCGGAGCTGGCCCGCAGCTGGAGCCCCGGCGGCGGAGCCCACGAGCCGCCGCCGCCGGTGCAGCTGCGGCAGAAGCTGCGGGAGCTGCCGGCGCTGCTGCGGAGCGGGCTGACGCTGCGGAGGAAGAGCGCCGTCGCCGCCGCCGCCGCCGGCCGGGTGAGTGAGCGAGCGAGCGAGCGAGCGAGCCAGCGCGCGGCCCGGGGCAGCGCCCCCGCCGGGGCCGCCCCCCGCCCTGCCCGCCGGGCGGCGGTGCCCGGGGCGGCGCCCGCAGCGTCCCCGGCCGGCCCGCCGCGGTGGGGGGCGGGCCGCGGGCTCCCGGCGCTGGCCGCCCGCGGGGGGCGGCGGGGAGGGCGATCGGGCGGCTCCGCGGCAGCCCCCGGGTGGGGGTGCCCGCGGGCCGGCCCCGGGCTCGGCCCCCACCTCGGCCAGCTCCGGTGAAAAACGGAACGTGGGTGAGGGTGAGTGCGCGCCCCCGTCCCCACCGCCGGGATCCTCCCGTGGCTCGGCTCTTCCCTCCTTTTTCCCCAACATGTGGCAGAACTTGCGTGGGCCGGTGCAGGCTCTCGTCTGGCAGGAGGTGCTGCGCAGGTGTGCTCGGACACTTGTGCAAACGCGCGTTAATGCAGCGGGCATCAAGGTGCCCTGGAGCTTTTGAAGCGGGAATGCCCTTCTGGGGACACTCGGCCCCCAGCCTCGCGTGCATCCAGAGACTGAGGCCGTGGGGACAGGTGGGCATGGCGGAAATCCCTAGCCAAGTTTCGCTCAAGTTCACTCGTTTTTAGAAAGGCTGATGGTACGTCTTTACAGGGCAGGCAGTGCCCCGGTGAAGCACAGCGCGACACCGCCGCAGCTGGGAACTGCAGTGGTGACCGGCCGCTCATGCCTGTGAAATCACCCAGTTGTGACTGGAGCCATATCGCGGTCGTGGGATTGCCATCAGGTCACAGCAAACCTTCCTTGCATGCCAAAGCTGGACTGAGAACCGCCATCTGAGTAGTCGAAATGAAGAGGTTGGGTTTACCTGCGTGGGGTTGAGTTTCTCATGTGGGGAATCAAGCGAACTGCTGTGTGGTTTTCATGTGCTGATAAACGCCTGTGCAGAGAGTTAGTGGGGAGAAGTCAGCATGGTGTATATTTGTACCCTCATCAACTTTGCAGTACTTTACCCATGTAAACAAATGCTTTCTCTGCATGGGGAAGTTGTTGTGAAATATAGTCGGGTGTGAATTTAAAACCAAACTTCCTGGGTGAATGCTTTGTTCTAACTTAGAAGATATGCACACAAGGAAGATAAATAGGATTAAGGTAGTATACAAATTTACAGCAGAATAGCTATTTCTGAGGAAGATTTTGATTCAAATTCCTGTTCTAGATTAATTTCTTTCCTCGGTTGAGTTTAACAGACTAGTAAAGACTAGTCCGTATGGAGATGCCTAATGATTTTTATTGTTCGGGTGAAATGGTAATCCACTTGACAAGTATCCATATGAACACAGAGCTAAGGGGATTCAGTTAATTTTAAATAGCCAAGTCTTGCTCTGCCCTAACAGGATGTATATGACAGATATCTTTCTTTCAACGAAGATGAGACCTTTTCTGAATTGAGTTTAAGTTGTTCCGCTTTAAAAGCATACTACCAGAGAAGTGGAGTAAGTGTCCAGTGAGGAGGTAAGCAGCAGTGCAGAACCACTGCTCATAACCGTGTTCATTTGCAGGTGGGTCTGAAATACTGTTTTAGCACAATAAATTCACGATGCTATGGGGAGATGCCATGCAGAGCAGGCTCAGGTTTATCCTCATGGTTATTCCTCACTACTACTGAAAGAATTTAACAAGCGAGTGGTACAGCAGTTACTCTGTAAATATTTGGAGTGGGTGAGTTAACACCCTGGTGAGAAGCTTGGGTAGCTCCTGGGTCGTGCAGCCCCTCAGATGTGCTTGCTGAAGCCTTGGTCCCATCTTGCTTCACACAGTCGCAGCTGAGGCTCTGCCTGTCTTTGCTGACGTACCACGTTACAGACCAGCAAACACAGCGTGACAGATTTAGTGGTGGTGTCATCTGTGGCTTCACCTCCCAGCACCCTGTGGGTCATCTTGCAAAGTTTTTCTTGAACCATCTACCCTGGTAGGAAGAAGGCTGGAGGGAGGACGGTGAGTTTGTAAGGCAGACTGGAGTCAGCTCAGCAGATCTTGTATCAGTGGGTGATGCTGTGTGGAGATGCCGTATGGCTCCAGCAGGACCTTCTGGCCGGTGGCTTGGTCCTGTCTGGAGAATGGGACTGCTGTGCTCTGCTGTCTCTGGGTTTGCAGGGATTCTCCTGCAGCTGGAATTACTCAGCAACACAGGTGCCTAGTGGAGTGTTCTGAGGCGCAGGTAGTGCTAGGAGTCCAGTAGTGATGTTGATGTCACTTGTTCCCCTTGGAAACAAAGTGGACATCTGGGGTGCGTGAGGGTCTCTCCCACATGTGCGATTCTCCAGGGAGCAGTCTGGCTCTGCTGGTAATGCCCTGTGTTGATTCCTGTCCGCTCCGTGCATGTGTCTTCCCACCACGCCCCCCGAAATGGAATTTTAGGGGCACGACACTTTTCACATATTTCTATTTAATGTGGAGGATTCCTTTTTTTTTCACCTCAACAAAATATTTCAAGTTAATCTGAAGTTAATTTTTGGAGGGTTTTGTTTGCTCATGAAATCTCCATTCCCCCTATCCCTTTGAAAAAAAAACCCCCAAACAACAAAATTTAGTCTGATCTTCCTCTCCAGTGACTTTTTCTTTGTGCTTTTTTGTTTGTTCAAATGCCAAGCTGAGTCTTATTTGTCCAGCTGGTTTCATCAGGAATGTTGCTCACTTAGGTGAGCTGTTTTCAAGTAAATGCTGACCAGCTCAAATTCTGGCTTGTTTAATTTCCTAGAAAAAATATTATGACCCCCTGAGCAGGGGGTCTGCCTCTGATGCTGTCTTGTTGAGGGACCGCCTGCAGTGCAGTTTGCTTCCTCATCTATAAAGCAGGGATAATCTGCATATGTGCATGCTTGGGGAATATGGATAATAAAATATAATGGAAGTGTTAAGGGTGCTATAATTGTTTTAAGGATGTACTTCACTGCATGCTGTTCAAACAATTCCTGTGGTGCTCGGGGGGGGGGGGGGCGGGAAGGGAGGAGGAGGAAAGCATTGCATAGTAGAGCATAGTATGTATATATACATATATATATATAAAAAATTGAATACATTTTGCAAAACAATATGAGGTGGAATAAATTTTAAAAATCTGTTTGGGCCTCTCAGTCCTTGGCCCTTGGCACTAGACTATCTGAAAATTGTGATCGGAGATGGGGATAATTGAAAATGTAGTGTAACAAAATAAGCATTTCCCTCTCAGTTCGGTGAACCCAAAAACTGGAGTACAAGTGCATTTTTTTGGCTTTCTGTGTCGGGATATGTCCAATTTTAATACACGCGAAAAACTTACAGGTGAAAAACCACCTTGTAGAAAAGCTGCAGTAACTGTCCTGCTTGCATGTTTGTGTGCTGTGGAGCCAGGTGAATACTAATACACTCTACTGCTTCAGTCATTTAGATAAAACTAACCTCCAGTTCCTTGGCTAGGGAAGCCCAATGTTTTTTTTAAAGCTCCTGAACTTTGAACTGGATGTTGGCCTTGTCCCTGATGGTGTTTTTCTTAAATTCAGTCTGAGGGCAGGTGCAGCACAGATGTCCGAGACGGCACTGGGGGTTAGGCTGCAGTTGCACAGTGAGTTGCAAGGTGAGGGTTTTATTTCTCATCCTCTGCTTGGTGCTTCTTTGTTTCTGCTGGATAAACCAGCAGAAAATAATCTAATCTTTGACTGTGGTAGTTGTGTCTGTGTGTGTGTGTGTGTGTCAGAGCTTGTGCAGAGGCAGAGGAAGGATCTGTTGTGGTAGGTTGCTGTGCCCTGTGGAACCGTTCCCCTCTGCCATGTGCTTTCTCAGAATCTTTGGAAAGTGGGACCCTTCTGTTTCCCAGTTTGCCTCCTTGAGGTATGTGTTAAGCATACAGGTAGTAAGCAGGAATATTTTGGTCATGAACTGTCTTTGCTGTTCTTCCTGGTGCTTGCTAAAGATGTCTTCCTTTCCTCACCTTTTTCTTGTAATAAGTGATGAAATACAGGTCCCTGCCCCTGGAAACACCAGGAATGCCAGCGGTGAGGTCCTGCAGGCAGATCAGTGCAGCAGTCACTCCATTATGCCCAAAATCCTTTCCATCACACTCAGTTGCACTCTTAAGGGAGCTAAGGCTGCTCCTGAGTGCCTCCTGAGAGAGCAGGGAAGTGCTCAGAAGTTGGAGGAGGAATTACCTTGCACACACGCACACAGACACACACACATTTTTAATGACCTCTTCAGCTTTCTGGGTTCACATTTACACACAAGCAAAATACTGTTGTTATACGTGAGCATGGATGTTGCTCTTTGTCACAGTAGTGGAGCTGGAAATCCTTTTGGACGTCATGGTGTCAAACCCCATTACTCTAATATTGTGCAAGATCTTGCTGGCCTGTACAAACCTTCACCATGGGACGTGCCTTTTGGCTTGCTGGAAGTTGAAGAGATACCATGACTGTTTTCCCTTCTGAGACCCTGTAATGACTTTTGTGAGGTTCCTAGAGGTCTTCGGCCAGGCAAATATTCTCAGATTTTCTTGACCTTGGCTCTGTTTTGAGTGACAACTTTGCTGTATGTGTATGTCAGGATGTAAACTGACTGTAGGGTTACAGGTTGAAAATAAACCACAGGAGTTAGGGTAAGGATGCTAAAAGTTTACATGGGTTCAGGGTGAGACTGGAGAAGTTCATGGAGGGGAAATGTACTGAACATACATAATCCTCATCAGGCACAGAAGGTTCCTGAGCTGAAAATAGCTGGAGGGTTGGAGCGTATTAGAGATATCTATCATATATTCTGGCACTGGCAGTTGTCATGCTGTTGGAGACAACTCTTCTTTGGCAGGGGAAAAAAATAAAATTATATGCAATCTGTTATAATTAAATGAAGTATCCGAACCTCTCAGCCTACATTTTGCTAAACTTTTATTCATCTCTTGTAAGAAGCTTTCAGTTGCTTATGTCATTCAACTTACTTTCCTCTAATCAATTCATCCTGCGATTGGGGAAACCATAGTGTTGTAGATGAGGTTTTGCCAGGACATTAGAAATTTCCTGCTGGAAATACTCAGAATTTCCAGTCCTCCTTTCCATGGCTACATTATGATGGTAGTTGACAGTTACGTTTTGATTGAGCCAAGCATATAGATCTGCCTTGTACTCAGGTAATCTTCCCACCAACAACTGACATTTATAGTAGTCCATGTCCTTGTTGGCAGCTCCTCATCTTAGTAGTGCCTGAGTGACCATGTATTTCGCGCTGCTGAACTACACTCTTTTCCTAATATTCTAGTTCTCAAAGTCACCTAATCTTCCTGTACGCCATTCTGTTTACATTTGTTTTGACAATGCCCCCACTTTTATGCCATCAACATATTTTGTTAACACCTTTATGCTTGTTTGACCAGTGTTGTTAATGAGAAGAGGAGAAAAAAAAAAATGGGGAGAATGATTGCCCTGGTACCCATGTTTATATATGCTATAGAGGCTTTAATTTTGGAGTTTCTCCTGCATTAAAAAGATGCAGTGTTGTGGCGTGTAGATGCTGTACTGGCTGAAATCAGCTCACAAAAATACTGGATTGGTTCAGTGAATCAAAAGTTTTACTGTCAGAAGTATTACCAAAGTAGTCTGATTGATATTAGTGACATTTTGCTTTAAAGCCTGCCATAGAGGTTCTACTCAGTAACTTAATACCCCCATCACTTTGGCAGTTATTATGTGACTAAAAATAGTCGTGGTAAGTAGTCTTGAATTTTTCCTATTGTAATCAGGCTTATTATGTATTCCTGCTAAACGTATTTGATTAAGATAATCGTCTTTCACGGTATCCTTTAACTTGTCAGGTCTGTGACTGGTGACACATGAAGAGTTGAGTAATGAGTAAAATAGCTTAGCGACAGTGACCACAGTAGCTGATGGGGAATTGCAGTGTCTCTTGTGTTTATTTGCGTAATAATTTGTTTCATAGTCAGTGTTCAGTGAATTACTAAATTGAGAATACTTCTTAATTAGCCCATGTGTTATGACATCTGAGAAATTGTGCCTGGGTTTGATTAACTACAGGCAAATGAAATGGAAGGCAAACCCACTCTTCTGGCCTAGTATGTAACCTAGTAAGTTTTTGCAGAATGCAAAGTTATTTTTCTCCCTGAGGCTGGGGATTAGTCTGTTTGACAGAATGATGCCCGCTGCCTGTGGCCTTACACTGGCACTGGGTGTGAGGCTGGCAGCGGACTGATATCTCGGCTGCTTTCTAGCATCTCTGGGAAGGTCCAGGTGCAGCACTAGCAGGTGCCGCTGCCAGCGCATGGGGAAGAGGTGCCATCATGTGGCTCATGCTCATGGAAGGTGCCTAAGATTGACATCGACCCCTTGACACAGAAAAAATGCAGCAGCTTGCTCTAAGCTATGGCACAGGTTCTGTTCCCTTTCTCTGTTTTGGCCAGAGCATATCCTGGTAAGTCCCTCTTTGACCTGCAGTCAGCTGCTATACAACACAGTCTTGGCTTTAACCCCTTGCCCACACTGCAAATTGTGCTCAGGCTGAAAATACCTTGAGTTAATTTTGCCCATGCTCAGTCTTTAAGTGCTGCTTTTCTTGTTAGTAATAACGCCTTCAGTTGGGGGGTCCGAAAGAAAATATCAATCAGCCCTGCATGTTTTTGTAATTCTGGTTGAACAAGGATCTCACTGCTTTCACTTTTGGTTTTGCTCCTGTTTCTAAGGGGTGTAGCCTGCAGATCCTCAGACGTAGTGCTGCCATGTGTGGCTAGGAAACCTATCAAGGAAATCTATGTAGGAAATAAGATCAACTCTATTGGAATGAAAAGGAATGTATTTGAGTATTTGCAAAATTTCTGCTAGTGTTACTTCTTGATGAAAGGCTTGATTTAAATGTGAGCTGATTGTCCCCTTAGTTATAGATTTAAAGGGAAATAAATAAAATTCACTTTGTAGAATTATATACTTTAATTTGGTTGGTTGCAAAACTGCATTATTGGTTAATTCATGCTAGATTTCCCAGCCGCCAGGATGAATGAACAACGCTGCACTGTACAATTATGACAAACTCCGTTAAGGTTTGTATTCAGCTGTTGTTACTCGTACGGCCCCAGTGGTTTGAATTCCATTTGTGCCGTGAGGAAATTGCAAAACAAGCTGTGCATTTTTATGCTGATGAAAATGCTGAAAATAGATGGCAATAGCTCTTAAAAGGGGAAAAGAAAAAAAAAAAGGAAAGCAGAATATGCTGTCTTTTCAACCTAACTCCCAGAAAGCAATTGTAATAAAACAGATTTGTCCTTAATATATAATAATTAATGTTTTGCATATGGGAAAGGAACGTGCTTGTTCTTTATACATATACTATGTAACTTTACACTTATACTATATAACTTTATAGTTATACTATGTAACTTGCTTAGTCAGTCATAGCTGAAGTGTTCCTGTCCACCCATGGTTTCTGACCTTGCCCCAGGAGGGTGCTGGGTGTAGCAGCCAGTGTATGAAGCGATGGGGTTCAGTATGCAGAATTTTGGTCTGGCTCTGCTGAATTACTTAAGACCCTTGATGGGTCTTACCGCGTTTCTGTGCCTGATCACAACCAGGCACCCAGATGGTGTAGGTCTGGTCACACAGCCATCTCCTTGGGATGTGAGCCACCTTTTATTAGGAGTTCGTATTAATGCTTACAAAAAGAGCCTTAGTGTTGGTTGGGGCTCAGTATGGTGCTGTAGGACTGAAAACAAAATGGGACACCTTGTAACTCTGGGCAGAGAGAGAATGCCCTGTTCTGCTGTAGTCCCTCGGGGCTGGCTTAGCTGGGCCATCCATACATTGCTCTGCTCTTTGTGCACAAATTCCTAAACCTCTTTTTCCCCAAATCAGGCTGCCTTGCAGATCCCATAGGGTTCACATGCGTGGATCCATTTCAGTGGAATATTTTAGGTTGTATTTTAGTATCTTCTGTATAAACTTTATCCATAACACCTTTTGATTTAAACATTTTTCATTGTATCTGTGCTTTTGGCAAAAGTTTAAGGGTAAAAATGAAGTCATTTGGGCTCTGAAGTTAAAAGCCATGGAAGCAGGATCTGAATATTTTCAAGTTCCAGGTGTAAAAGGCAGTAGCTATTCATAATTGTCACTATGTCTTTTATCTCAGTTAACTTATTGTTTGGCTTGGGTTAGTCTGACCTTGTAAAATGATCTACTTATGGCTGTTGTCTTAAGCTAGGGTCAATTATTAATATTTAAATCCTACAATATACAGTTTTCTCTGATGAATTCCTTTTTCACAAGATGTTTGCCTGGAGAGCACACAGCAGGCTAACTGATTAAAAGTCGATATACTTCTTATAGTGCAAAAAGAAAATATTCTGCTGATTGAGGTGGAAAAAACCCTTCAGTCTATATAAATACCAGTAGAGCTGTATTCATAGCATCAGTAAGGATTTTTTGCCTTCAGTTTTAGAACTGAATTAACACATTTAAGCTTAAAATGCTGGATGATTTCTAGTTTGCCTTTTTTAAAAGATTGATTTTGAGGAATGCAAGTTTCTTTTTTTCCCTTGATTTAGGGGAGCTGCCTTTCTTTCCTTGCTTCCTGAACCTCATACCTAAGCCTTTATATGACTGAGACACATGTGGGCTACATGAGTTAGAGCAGTAAGGAATGAAATTGTTCAGAGCCTCTCCAGCAGTCTTGTTGCTTAATTATGGAGTGGGTTTTATATGGGTGTTCTTTATTGTGATCTACTGGTAGCTTCTTCTGCAGCTGGCCCTTCTGAGCATCTCTGGAGGTCGTGTGGTGTGTCAGCAGCATCACTGGGACTGTGGAACATGCAGCACTAAGTGAGGGGCAGTGGCTGCTTGCAATGATACCACTGGCAAAAGAAATATATGTCAAACCACACCCTTTGTGATGCAGTAGACGGTATGCTGTCTGCAGGTCAGTTTTGAGGAGCAGTGAACCAGAGGAAGTACGGCATTTGGGATTAAAAAAAACCTTAAAAACCCCAATAAAAAAATCCCCAACAGAAAATTGAGGTCCAGAGCACTCGTGAGCATCAAGAATTTACGATGTGGCTTGGGGGAGGGAGAGGGAAGGAGAGCAGGTGTTTGGGTTTTGTTTATTTTTTTTTTTTTTTAAGATGATATGCATTTAATTGTGGTTTTCTGGCCAAGTTCTGGCTGAGACAGTTAGACCCATTGATCCTAAAACACTTTGTAATTTCAGATGGATGTGGTAATCATTTGCTGTCATAGACTGCTACTGCACACCGTTAAGCAGATGCTCCATTTCATCCCATAGGTGAATGCACTGCAGTGATGCATAAATTGATTTTTAAAATATGGAAAGAAGGGGAGAAAAACAATGCACACGCATGGTTAGCTCTGAAAGTCACAAAGCTGTTGTTTACTGGATGGCTGAAGGAATGAGCTAAAAGAATCCCTTAGATCTGGTCTGGGTCCCAGCTCGTGTACAATCCAGTGCTTTGTTGCAGTTTGCCATTTCTGCAGTGCCTGAAGCCTCTTGACAGTGAAAGCAAATCTGGGGGTGTGGGCTGTGAGTCTGCTGCTGAATCTGTGTTGCAGGATGAACCGAGATTTGTGGTGTTTGTTAAGGAAGGCCAAACTCATGGGAGATGCAAGTCCTAAAGGAACAAAAGCAGAATCTAGTAGTTAGCTGCCAAAGAAGAAAGGTGAGGACGCAGCGTATCCCAAGCTTAAGTGTGTTTCGGCTTAAGAAGGATAAATGGTAACATCTGTCCATGCTAGCACTGATTTGTGCATAGCAATTCTTTGAAGTAGTCTTCCTCAGATTTTTGCTGGAAAAAAATTAGTTAAGAAACAAAATATAATAATCCTGCTAGTTTTGTTATAAACATTTCTGAAAACTTAACCAGAATTTAACTTCTGTTCACAAAGAATGGCATAATCATGTCCAAAAATGGAACTTTGATACTTTAAAAACTTATGCCATGTATACCATCTTAAAGCTATACTCTGTCAGCTCAAAGAGTGTTTAGAAATGATTAAAAGACCTGTTCTCTTTATTCCTCAGTATCCACATGTATAAAAGAGATTGATAAAACTGGTCAGCCTGTTAAAGCATAGTCATTCATAAATAGTGTCTTTGTAGTTGTCTTTGACAGCAATTGCTGGAACAAAATTCATAATATGCAAAAAATAATAATGGTAGTAAAATGAATACCTCTTTATTTATATTTTTATTATTGTGTTGAAGGATACAAAGAGGAACATTCAGCAGATATTTAATTTCTTGTTTTATCTCATTAAACAGACAGTCCCAAAACAAATGAGTTTCAGATTAGTTTTACCAAAGCTATTTATCTAATTATGGCTTTCACTGCACTTGAATGAATGGCCGCAAATCAATAGGTCTCTTAGGTTGCCAGGACATGCATTAAAACTGGTGAGTCTCCAGGCTGAATAGCAGGAGTGATGTCTCTTGTTTTTTCCATTGAGATGTCTGTCCTCAGTTCATACGGTGTATGCATAAACTGAGGATTTATCTGAAGACCTGCTTAAAAAGTCCCATTTTTTAGTTGATCATTTGCAATTCAATGTGGCAATAAATATTTACATTATACTGATAGAGGTTTTATTAAAAAAACCAAGCAACAAAACAATGATTTCAGAGGAAGCTAGTGTAGATAAAAAACATGTTGTAGTGGGTCAAGATGATGGTTCATCTAGTCCTATATCCATAAGTTTTAAGGTTAATCTAACAGGTAACAGTTTTAGCCACAAATACAAAGTTTCTTGTGCTTTCAAGAGTGTGTGGGCAATTGTTGTGTAGTCTGCTTTCCGCTTTGTTTTTTTTTCTGGTTTCAAATATCCAGAGATACCTTACACTGATGCTTGGGGGATGTTAACATTAATCATTCTAGGTACAGCTTTTCATGTTACGCATATACAAATCCAGCCTTTTAATGAATCTGGGTAGTATTTTGGCTTCAGACTCATCTTGGAACTCACATTTACAGAGCTTGTGTGTGGGGATTGGTGATAATGACTTTACAGGGGAAGGAAAAATAAGTTTTGTTTTATACTGTTGTTAATGAAAGCATTTCTTTTTGATCAGTTTTGAATATCCCACCTTTAATTTCAGTGACCCTTCTGTTGTTCCTGTGAGGCAGGGAACTTCCAACTTCTGTACAGTTAGTTTTTATATATTCTTTTTTACAGCTGTTTTTTTAAAGCAAGCAATCCCAGTCTCTCTAGATGACTCTTTCCATGCTGTAATCATTTTTGTTACCTTGTTTTGAACTCTATCTGGTTCTGCAATGTCCCTTTGAACTTGTGATGGCTTGTGCTGAATGTAATAGTCTAGGTGAGACTGCACCACTGATTTATATAAATCATGCAATTTCCTCCCTCTCTCCATCATGTAGGCTTTTCATCCCAACAAGTTGCTATCTTTTTAGAGTTCCTGGTGGCACAGATTACTTCTTCACTGAAATGTCTTCACAGCCATTCAGGTTGCTTTCTCTAAGCTGATATAGTTAACTTAAAACGATGTAAGTTGTCAACATTTTTTTCCTTCTATGGGCATTACTTTGCATTTAATGTGGATAAACATAATTTAACATGGAGTTGTCCACTCACCTACCTTGACTAGGTCCATCTGAAGTTGTTCATAGACTTCTGATTGTGACTAACCAAAATCCTATAAGTAAAATTTGCTTGATGCTGACATCACAAGTATGTTTTATTAAGCAGCATTCAGCCTAGGATGTAGCTTTGGGGCATCTTTGTATTTTCCTTTTCTTAATGAAAACAGCCTGTTTAATCCTGTTCTTGTCCTTCATTACTTGGCTATTGCTTGATCAACTACAATATTTTCTCTCTCCAGGAAAGACTGCTTGAAGTTGGAGGTACAACTGTAGAGTATGACTGGGTAGATGGTCTCTGAACATACAAGAAAATCAGCTAATATCACGTCAGTCCTGACCTTGTTACAACATGCTGTGTCAAAGGCTTTCCTGTTCTTTTAAGGAATGTAAGAATATTCATGACTGGTGAAGCTCCTGCTTGGTGGGTGGACAACTGTTTGGAAGGCTCTACACAGACTAGAAACCAACAACTTTGTCAAATAATCTCTGAGCAGGGCTCTGCAAGAGTATCTCTTGGCTCTGCTACTATCAGTATTTTCTGTAAAAACTGCAGGGGTGGAGTAGAGAATATGCTGTTAAGAAGTAGCTACCTCTCCAATATGTCAAAGAAGAAAGAGCAGAGAGGGGAATAGTGTGGTTTTTTGTTGGTTTTTGGTTTTTTGTTGGTGTTGGTGTTTTTTGTTTTTTTTTTTTTTAATTTTTTAAATTTTTCTGCTTAGGCAACTTTATGGCAAAACTGCTACTAGGAAGAAGACTATCTAACAGTAAATTTTGGTAAATCACCAAAGATTTTTAAAGAATGTCACATTACAGACATCTGCTCTTGAATCTTGTAAAGCTCTTCATTAAAAATAGAGACACAAAATGTCTCAGTAGTGGACTTTTGCATTTAAGCGCAAAGTGTAGCTGACAGAGCAACACTGCTATTAAATCAAAGTTGTGGTCTTATCAAAAACAATGCAGACTTATGCTCTTTGAGAATCCATTTATTATGGCTGTAGAAAAGGGCCTACTTCAGTTGCTTATTAATAGCAAAACATGTTACAGGAAAATTTATGGCAGGATGGTGGGAGTGGATAAGGAACCATGGCATTCTTCCATTCTGTAAATAAAATTAATTCCAAAGAAGCTATCCAGAGACAATAATAATTTCTTTTTATAAACCTGAGTTAAAAACTGTCCCCTGTCACTGAAGAGCTAATGGTAAATTTTGTGAGACTTCCAAAACTGGAAACCTGATCTTTTTTTTTTTTTTTTTTTTATTTGAGTTAAGCAAGAAAACACACTGAATCTTCATCCCTTGCTTTAGCAGTTCTTGGTGTTATCTGACTTTTAGAAACAAAGCTAAATACTGAGTGTCTGTGAGTCATCTTCTTTTCTGCCTGAGCCAACTTCAGCTTCAGTATGTGTATACTTGTTTCTTTATACCGTGACTTTTTCCCTGCTAAGTTAGTCATTGTTATCTCTTGGCACAAGTGGAGAAGTTAAAAACGTCAACAAGCATGAGGCACGCTAAAAACATGCAAACAAACCTCCCGTGTAATCTTCCAAGCCCCAAAGCATTCCAGTTCCCATTACTTTGTTGTTCATGAACTCATCTGATCTTTTGATCATATCCTGGTGGAGGGAGCAGGGAGGTGAATTCCAAGGCAAGGGTTTACTGATCAGGAATGGTATGTATCCTAGAGGCCCTCTCCAGTTAAATTCTGCTGGTGTGTCCAGTGCCCACAAAAGACATTATGGCATTGTATAGAGAAAAGGCAGCAAATGGATTAGAGGTGAAAAAAACTTTTGTTAGTCTTTTTGCAAGCTTTGCTTTCTGAAGAAGTCTCTGTGCATGTGTCTATGTACCAAGAAGGCGCTGAAACTCTGTTTAATTTTGCTTCAGTTATTTTTGGCACTTGAGAGGTGACCAAATAGATACGTTAACCCATAGGCTCAGGCTGGCTTAGGTGAAATTGGTGAAGCCCATATGGTTTGTGGTGGTGGTTCCACTGAGACAAGGACTGGTTTGAAGTCATCTCAGAAAAGCTGGTATGGGAAAGGATAGAGCAGTGAGCAAGTTGATTGGGGCTCTTCATGGTTCTTGAAGACAGTGTATGTCAAAATGAAGGTCTCTTACAGTAAATGGTGATTTGCCATCCATCTGCTCTAGTGCCAGAGTTTAACCAATGGCTTGGGTGTCCTTGCTGCAGAATGAGATATCGAGCTGGATGGCCTTTTGAGATTGTCATGGCAGAAGGGCTGGAAGAGTCTGAACAGGTATTACCTACTTTGGTAGGGCATCCAGGCTGGCCCAGGCTTCCTTGGTGAATTGATGAGGGCAGACTGAGTGTCACAGCAGACTGTTAGGATGTCACTGACATCTTGCTTTTTATTAGTGTTTTTAGAAACACAGGTAGAGCATCTTTGCTAGTCTCTGACAGATCAGTCACTGCGGTGGGGAATACTGCAGTATATTAATATTTTGGATCATTTTGCTTCCCTGATTTCAGTCTAAATTCTCTAACAAATTAGTATCTTCCATGGACATATTGCTTGAACCAATTTTTAAAGACAGCAGTGCCCCATCTCTCCCCGCTCTCCTCTCTCTCTCTCCCGCCTCCTGCATAGGTCAGAAAACATTTTCTGACTTAAAATGATATTTATTGCTGACTTTTAAATCTGGGTGGGCTGGTAACCAGGATACAGTGGGCAAGTGGAAGGAGGATAACAGCATATTGAAGGGATCAATGTTGCAAACATTGGCTATGATGCAGAATATTAAAGAGGTAGAAAGTTAGTTATCTTTGCCCCTAGACCTGAAAAAATGTGGTCAGTCTGCCTCTGGTCCTTTTATTTTCATGGGACAACGCACCCTTTCAAGGTCTTGGGGTGAAGACTCAATCTGTTGAAGCAGAAGAAGGTGGCCCAGTTCTGTGTTGCTGCTTTATATGGATATGTAAAGGAGGATCCTGGAAGAGCCCTGGACAGTGGTGTGTGTGGTAGGGCAAGGAGGACGCAGCTCCAAGTAGCACAGGGAATGCGTGACCTGCTTCTTAGTCGGGTGATCAGAAGCCCCTCAAATGCACTTTTTCTTAGCACTGGCTGCCAGGCCTGACTGTCCTCAGGTGGTGGAAATGTGACCCCATAGAAAGGCAGCAATGTGAGTCCTTTCCTCTGATTGTACTACGGCATCAGCAGACTGTTCTGCTGGCTCTTTGAGGTTGCTTTGTTCAGGATATGCTCAGCTATACTTTGGCTGTGAGTAATGCAGAGGCTATTCTACTTTTCTTTTATATGCCCCGGTTCACACAACTGATAAGCATGCTTATGTTCACATTGTGTCCTTCTGCTTCTCTCTTATGTGTTCTAATGAGTCTTTCTTTAAAAATAGTTATAGTGCTACCACTTCTGTCTTCAGTGAGGGATGAGGTACTCTTCTGGGTTGTTACTTCAGATTCTGCAGGTGCAGGCTGTGGTTACTGCCTCATGTACGTTTTGAAACAGCCTTAAAAAGGTCATCCACAACTTTCAAGTCAAAGGACTTATGTTTTAAAACAAAAACTTATAAGTAGTTGAGTAGGAACGCTGCTTAATATAGTTTCACTGGACTGTGCCAACTACAGTTAAACCCTTAGCATGATCTTCTGATACATATTTTCTGGACTATCCCCTTATCTGGTGGATGTCTGGCCTGTTCCGTGGTGAGATAAGTAACCCCCAAACAGTTCCTCTGGAGGAGTAATCTTCCTTACAGCACCTGATGTACAGAGATCTTGTTGAAATCATAGAGAATTCAGTCTCTTTGTCAAGAGACACATCTTACACAGGCATGTATGTTCAACTTCATAACATACAATTCACCTTAGATCCCCACACTACTGTAGTATTATGGACTTCTCTTCTTTTTTCCACTGCACACATGTTTTTCATGCTAATTTAGACTCCAGCAGTCTTTTTTTTTGCACATGCCTTTGAATATGGGAATAAGATTGACTAGGATATAGACATCATATGGTGGGACTTCTGTTGGGATGCAAAAGTAGATAATAGTTGCAAATGCGATTAAAGGTTAATTAATTCAGATAATTTAATCAAATGTAAAAATAGAAAAATCTTCTAATCCCTTGACTCTCATATTTGAGGGGTTTTTTTCTGTTTAAGGATTTGTACCTTCTTGTAAATGAAAAAAATAAAAACTGTGCCTTTTAAATTGTTTAAAGGCCTCCTAGTGCATATAAGTATATGAAACAAAGGGATAGAAACTTTATGCTTTAAATACCACATCTAGTTTTGCTGGAGGTTTTTTTTCTGAGGGCTGGAAAATTACCAGTATTAATGACCTCATGTGGGACAAAAGACTGATGCGGGACAAATTGAAGAAAGATTTATTTATTTGTTTAGTTAGTTAGGCTCCCTAAAATAGTTTATATATATATATGTATATATACACTTTCTCCACAAAAAGTTTAGTGCAACACAGTTTAATACTTTTTTCTATAAATTTGAATGGGATATTATCACAGAGGGCATTAATCTCACAAGAGTAGCTTGTCAAATTCTGTGGCTTTTTCCTTAAACTGAGTTTGGTTGAACATCTGTATTCTAAGCCTGAGGAGAGGTGCGGGGATCACCTGTGCAGGCCTTGTCTTATCTTGCCCATGCTGTCTTGAAAATAAATGATGAATGCAGAGAACCCTTATAAGGACCAGTTCTATTCGTGACACTTTCAAATGTCTCTTGTTGGAGCAAGGTCCTACCCTTTGAAACTGTAGATCAAAATGAGAAAGCTCCCTGACACCGGCTGGAAAATCTCAAGAGATAAAGAAACCCCCAGCCCTCACACAGAGGGATCAAACTTCCACAGCAGTAGAAGAAGGGCTTGTAGACTTAATTGAGTTTAGAGTGATTAATTTTACAGCACGTAAATTCAGAATAATGTAGCATAGACATGATGTGACATATCCATGTGCTGTAGTAATACCAAATGTGTGCAAACAATTGTTATATGAATAAAGAATTAAAATAAAGATATATATATCAGAAGAAGGGCAGGTAATTAAAATTAAGGATAAAGAATATCAGTAAGGAAATCTGCCTCTTTAGGGTGGAAGTCTTGTCTAACTTCAAAGACTGTGTTCTTCTTTTCCTGAACCTATGTTCATGAAGGAGGTTCCTATCTAAAGATGCCTGAACTGTTTTTGTGACCTTGTGGGGGTGCTGAGTACATCTTTTACTTTCTTAATAGCTTAGTCTGCATAAGATATGTCATTTATATGATTTGGTTGTGATCTTATCATACTAAGTAAAACTTTTATCTGTTAGATACTTGGCACTTGAGCTGTTTTTCCATGTCCAAAAATTTACAAGACTCATCTGTGTCTTGCATCTATGATATATTCTGATTCTATAACTTCTCAGTCTAGTGAAACCTAAATTTACCTAAGCTGCTTTTAGTGGTTGTTTGTATATGCTAAACTCCTGTTCATGTTCTAATCCTATTCTATATCTAATGGTTATTGTACACTACTTCCCATGTTACATTATGTGTTAAGTAATCAGGATTGAATGATAGGTGTGCAGTGGTTTCTGACACACTGGCAGAGACTTTTGAACTGCGTTGTTTTTCAAGTCCCTCCCCATCTCAGAGGTAACAAACCTCCCTTTGGAGATGGAGTGCACTTGAGTTTTCATTTGTTCCTGCTTCAACAGCCAGACCAAAGGTTTTCAAGCACAAAAAAGATGCTAGCAGGGTTAGTGTGGTCCCATTCTGCAGACTGTTTGAAGGTGCTGGTAGTGCAGCTTCAAGTAATGCTGAGGCTCTGCCAAGAGCAGGTGAGGAGTTCCTGGATCTACTTTGCCAAGGAATTGCTTGTGTGATCCAAGGGAACAATTTTTTTCTTTCCTTGCATATTGAGTGCTTTTTAAGCTCTCCATACAGTGAGGCCTTGACTGCTTCATGAAACTAAAATAGTTAAACTTTAATAGTTTTTCTACAAAAAAGTAAATTACAACTGTTCTTCTGGAAGTGGTTAAGAACTCCTACTATCCAGTCCATAGTAGGTTGGCACCGGCATGTGCCAAGAGCTACTGTCAGTGAAATTAATATTGTTCCCAAGTGGTCACATAACGGAGTGCTGCCAATACAAACAATGGTGCTGCAGATTCTCAAACTGTTAAGGCTGTAATACAAGCTTCTTTAACCAGAGCTTGTTCACCCAGCTTGGAGGCCACTCCTGCTCTCTGAAAACCTCAGAAGCAAGAAAAGGAAGAGTCAGCAGTTTTATTCATGATTTGTTGTGTTTTAAATGTCCTGTAGGTATTTGAACTTAGAGTGGGGCTACCCTGGCTACATGGCAGAGAGCTTGGGTGCTTCTAGCCCTTAGCTGATAGCTGATCTTTACCAGTAGGTCTCAAAGTGCTTTGCAGAGCAGAATGACCATGGTGGTTCCCATTGCAGGGGAAGGGAAATGACTTGCTGGAGGTTGCGACCACACGAGGTTCAGGAATAAAACTGAGGTATGCTGAACAGTCAGGTGCTTTGTCCAGTAAGTCAGTTGGTCTCTGCAAAATCAGAAAATCATTTTCTTGGAAACAAAGAGTAAAAAATTTCAATGTCTTGTACCTGAAAGGAATAACTGCTCTACTTCTAGGAATAAGGTTTGGGAAATTACAGAGTGACCTACCTTTTGTACAAGCAGTTGTAAAAGTGGAGCTCTCTGAGACCAGGGACATTAAACAAAAGGGACATTAAAAACATACCTTTGCACACTTGTAAAGCAATTCATGGACTATTTGTGTGCAGCTCGTGCAAAAAAAAACCCCCAAACCAATGTTGGAGAAATATAGGCATTTTTCAAATAGTAAACTAAACTGATGCAATTTACTGCAAGGTATTTACATAAATCATAATCAAAGCACTGAATTTTAACTTTGTCTTTTTGTACTTGAAACATTAAACATACTGTAGTTATTGAAATCTATAAAACTGGTTCTTTATTTGCAAATTGCTTCCGAATAAATTAAGATTTTAATATACTCTGTATTGACATTTTTAGCTATTTATTGTCAGCATCATTCACAGCTGATTTGCTGAATATTTGCTAATATTTGAAGTTTTGTTCCTGCATCTGTGTTCACTGAAATAGCTGCAGCAATATTGGTTATTTTTTCCCTCTGCTGCTTGCTACAGTTCTTGCTTCAGAGGTGAACATCCTTGCAGCAGGGTCATGGAGGCAGTTCACAAGAAGGCTCCTGAGCCTGTGCTGGGGAAAATCAAGTACCTAACCATGCTGATTTTGCCTGATACCAGAGAGTGGGCATTTGAACTTACATCTACTTGATGGGTGGCTGGTACAGACAGGTGAGATGAATCACTTGCTTAATTGATTGCCTGCTTTAAAATTTTTATTATATTTAATCTCTGACAAATGTGGGTTGCTGAAGGCCAAGTTCTAGCACCAGTATTATCTGCAGTAATGTTGACAGCAGAGGTACGTTGGCTCCTCAGCAGCTGAGACCTGGCATGTTGTGTAATGTGATGGGGAGAAGTTCTGGTGAAAGGCTAACATGAAAATACGTGATTTTAAGAGCCTTTTTTAAACACAAGGTGCATCTAGAAAAGTGTTACTGGTTGCTCTGTGGCTCCACAGACTTTCTCTCCCATGCCTGATGCAGCTGGTTGGAGAAGTAGAATTAAGTTGTGTCTGGGATTGATGGAGCAGGAGAGAATTACAGAATAATTTGGGTTTGAAGGGATGTCCTGGAGGTTGTCTGCTCCAGCCCCTGGTCCGAGCAGGGCTAACTTGAAAGCTAAAGCAGTTGTGCAGGGCCTTGTCTGGTCAGGTTATGAAAACTCCAGGAAGGAGATTGCACAGCCTGGACATTAGTTCTTGTGTTTGACACACAATTTTCCTGTGAAATTTCTTTTTACTAATGCATGCTTGTGAGTCAGGCTGCCTGGCTTGCAGCATGTCTTTGCCACGTTGATGTGCTATCCTGCTTTCTTTTTTTTATTTGGAAATGTGTCATGAGAAGGTATTTTGCTGGCAACACAGGAAATGTGCCAACAGAGGTACTTTGAAAAGCTTTTAAGTATGCAGACAATCCACATTTTCCTACTCCTGATCTCTCTTTTCACTGTTTTGTTGATGTCTTCATTTAGATCTATCTGAAAAGAAATGGTAACCTGTCACTGGGAATATCTTTTTAATCATAGCATTATACAGCATATATATCCAGTGCGCATTCTTTTGAAAGCTCCAAATAATGTATTATTAAATTATAACTTGCATCAATAGAAATATTAATTGTTGCATAAAATTTTAATAATCACTAAAAAACCCCACCCACCTGCCTTTGTGTGCTACCCTCCAGATCAAAACCAAACCAGATGCTGATGGCTAGAAGCATGATGGCAGATTACAAAGACCATCTATTGTGTTTATTAGGTGCTGAGTTTTAAAGAGAAATAAATGCAGCAATATTGCTAAATTTTTACAGTGACAGTCTGTACAGTGCCTATTTTGTACTGAAAAAAAGGGAGGATGCTGCTTTCCTGCGAAATGTTGCTGACAGCCGGGAAGAGTGAAATGCACTGGGAAGCTTTTAATGTAGCATTAGGAAAGGTATGGCTGAAATGGCAAACTAGAGCACAAATGCTGCAATAAAGTTAGGTTAATGAAGGAACACAAATAGTCAATTAACTGTAGTCTGCATATTTTAATGTTATATAAAGCATGATAAAAAACAGTAAAATTCTGATTCTTTCTTTATTTCATATTTAATGAACTCTCACTGCAAACATTGTATTAGCATATGACTTGAAAATGTCCATAAGGTTTTTATGAGAAAGAGAAGAGAAAACTTGTTTAAACTCTGTTTCTATATTGTAAACTATGGCTGTAGCCCATGCAGTTTATAATTGATCTATGGAGTGAAATGAAATGGGATTTCTGACGCACTTCTGTGAACATGGAGGTGGGAGGTGAAGTTCCCATTACTGACACCTTTGAATTTTGTCTTGTCATTTTTTGTGGGTATAGTTAACTTACTTTTTATGTTGACAGAGCAGAGACACTGAGGATTTATTAGGCGTGTTTTATGCCATCATTCCTTGGATAGTTTTAATTCAGCATAAACAAGTGCTTCCTCTGAGCACAGCTGTCCCTCCCTGCCTCCCTCTGCATCCCACTGCTTTCGCCTGTGCCCCTGCCACCCGCCTTGCTAGTGATCGTGTTTGTATGGCTCCCCAGTGACCTGGCAGAGGGAAATAATCTGGGTTAAAATGAATCGTTATTTAATGAGCCGCTTCGAAGCTATCGGTCCTTCAGCTTCGTTCAGGACGTGGCTTCACAGACGTGGGTAGAAGCACAAAGCAGAAGAGTGGTGGGGATGGGAAGGTGAAGCAGGAGGCGAAGGGAGGACACAACCTGCTTGTCAGCAGCCTCATTTTATGGTACTTTAATCTGGTCATGGAAATGCATCATTAGCAGGCAAGTGGCCATCTCCTTTTTTTAAGGAATGTAAAGTTTCTCTAACCCAGGCATTCCCCTCTGCCAGTTCACCATTCCTCCCTTCCTCTCAGACTGAGTTGGCTTCCACGTCAGGATGCCACAGCTTTACTTGAGGCACAGGATAATGGACAGAGGAGGTTTGGCCTGTGTTCGTGCCTTCCTGAAGCTGGATTTATCCAGGGCTTTTCTCCCATGGTAGGACTGGGGAAGAGGGAGGAGAGCAACCAACCAGTCCTGCCTTATTGTCTTCTGTGATATTCTTTTCTATTCTTAACTTCTTTCGGGTAAAGAAAAGGGCATTGCAAACAAAATTTGCTCTTGCGCGCTAAATTACACTCCTTGCTAGGCTGTGGAGACTTCAAAAGTGGCTGCTTTATGCCAGATTAACTAAAAAAGAGTTTTGTTTGAAGCATAAACCCATTCATCCGTATTTAGTTTGGTATGTACTGGAAAATACAGAAATGCTTCTAAACGCATTGCTTTCCTGACTGTCGTAGTCTCAGAAATAAGTCTTTAAACCTAAAAAGCACTGCTTGTCTTTATAAAGAGCAGCCATTTTCTTTGCAGATCCCTTTCTGTTTTGTGGGACATGAGAATGAACCATGAGTTGTGGATTTCCCTTTTGTGAAATAACTTATTCAGATTCATTGCAGGTTCTTTTTATACAGAAAACAGGTGAGAATACACTCTTTGGTTTCCTTTCACTAATGACCCATTTGGGTTTCTCCAGAGAGCTTTGCAGGCTCACCTGGGAACCCTGCATTGCAAGCTCTGCTGAATACAGATTTCTCTTTTTACAGTTTTTTGACCTTTTTATGCTACACCTAAGAATATTAAGTTTAAGATGATCAGGGGAAGATCTTTTCTTTATATAGAAGATCCTTTATAGAGAGTTTTATATTTAATCTTAAATAAATATTAATGGAGAGAACTGTTCCATTGGTTGTTCTTCATTATCCATGAATTCTGACAGGGGGTTTCAAGAGGAGTAGTGGGGGAAGATTGTTTGTGACAAATATTATTTGGCAGAAAGTCAGGCATATTCAATGGGTTCATACGAAACATATCTGCTGAAAGTCAGCTAGCTTCCTAACCAACTCTGCTTGCTGTGCCTTAGCAACCACGAGGAAAAATCTGCTGCCACATGGAAACGGATTGGGATTCATGACAACACTCCCTACATCCAGCTACTCTCAAACAACGGTAGCACTTCATCTGCGAAACACAGCACCCATGTCTTACTTCTGCTTAAAACCCCTATAATTTAGGCAGTAGCAAGTGATGTCAAATGCAAAAATTTGAAGGTGGCAAAGTGATAAGCCAAATTGTTCAGTAATTTTCTCTCCCTTCCCCCACTCCTTGCCTGGCATGAGTAAGCACTGGGAATAAATGAGCATTTACTCCTGCAGAAATTGCTGCCTTCTTGTGTTGCAGATTGAGGAGGGTGTGTCGGGCAGGTACAGCCCAGCTTTGTTCCAGGATTCGTGTTCAGATCAGGGCTGGAGTGGAAACTCTCTAATTATTATAGCTGCTTGCTTTTAGCAACTCCAGCAAATCTTTTTGAAGAAAAAAAGCCCACAGGGTTCCATCAGTTCTAACAGTTGCAGTAGTTTCTATTGCTGTTATGGCATTATCATTGTCGTGGTTCGTAATGAGAGAAAGAAATCTGTCTAGGAAAAAAATAATTACTTTTTGATTTGTGTTGGAGTGGGAGAGAAGCCTGAGGGAAATTAAGTAAATACCTCTGGTGGATTTTTTTAATTTTTCCTGAGCCACTGTATTCTTAGAGTTGAATGATTAGTAAAGAGAGAAAAGCACAAACAGATGATTGTTTTGGGGAGTGAATTTGGATTCAGCTTTATTTGTGATCCTTTTCTGTACGCTGTCTCTCACGGTTGGAACGTGAGAAGTTTCCAGCATGAATACTTGTGAAAGTGTATTTTAGGCTTGGATGCTTAAATGCTTGTTGGAAATCTGTCTGAGTATATAATTTCCTTTGTGGTCACATTAGCCAATTTAGGATTCAGGTGTTGAGTAGTTGCAGAAAACCCCCTGTCAGGGAATAGAAATGATCTCATTACCAGGTAGTCTATGCTACACCATGTGCATTTCAAAATGAGATGATTTTTTTTCAGGCTATTTATATTTAGGGAACAAGCCCTGATGGAGCACAACATTGAAGCATTTGCTTAATTTTAAGTATATTGAGTAATCCAATTTGGAACACACAAGTGCTATACTGAATTCTTCAGGGACATAGTGATAGTGCCCTGAAACTATGAACAATTGTTTTCTTATATTTGTACACAAAAATATTCCTAGAACTGCTCAGCAATGTGGAGTTGATCATGGGCATGTTTGCAAATTAAGCCCTGATCAAACAGACAAAAATTGATGAGTGTGTTGTAAACTGACAACAGGTGAAGTTTGATTGTGCATTGCAAACTCTTAATGTGGCATTATGCTCAATTTTTGGTAATGCAACCAGGTAAAAATCTAGTTATTTGAAAAACTTGGAGTGGAAGCTTGACCAATTTGCTGGGGGGGAAGAGCCCCGATTCTACCTTTTTTCATTTCTTTTAGTTTTAATATAAATCCTACTGTAAAAGATTTAGAAAAAGGTTTAATCTTGAGTAATAAAAAAATTTCTTACTTCCTTTTTTTTGCCAAAGCTTTTTTTCTTGCTAACTGCACAGGAATATCAGAAGCTCTTAGAAGAAAGGCAAAACATTTGTGTCCCATATTTGAAATTATTATTTTCCTACAATTTCTATGGCCTCTTCCGTAGTTACAGCATGACTTCTAGTGTAGACAGGTTGCTGGCTGCTACCACTGTACTAAATCCCAGCTGAGGAAAGCACTTGAACTGGAGCTCCAAACACTCTTGCTTTGTTTCTTTCTGAGCATGATGGTGGTTAAATTGCTAGCAGATGTATGGAGCATTGCTGATGCTACCGCGACTGCAGTGCTGGCAATGGCAGAAATATCAGCAGTTGCTGGAACAGCTTGGGCAGGAGGCAAAGCACAAGCAACTTGTAGGCAAGTCATCCTCTGAAGTTGAGATGAGGCCAAAGCAAAATCCCAGACCTAAAAAGAAGGAGAAAATTCAAATGTATCCCCAAAAGGTATGACTGAAAACATGCTCTATAGTATCTTTAGTCCTTGATTAGAGCATTAACCAGGTTGTAGTAAATGCATAGGGAGTTGCTATAGTGGAGTATAGGAAAGAACTGAATAAAGAACTAAGTCAGCACCTCACAATAAGATATAGCTTGATCTTTCCAATGGAGAGCAAAATGTGCTTTCATTAGTACACTTTGCTTGTTGTGTAGTATGTCATGGGGGAATTTCTTTCCAAAACATTCAAAAATCAGTTTGTGCTCATATATTAAAAATATTATCAATATCTTTGCATGCTTAGCTTTAAATAATGGCAGAGATTCTCAACTTGTTTAAAAATAATTGTCCAGTTGAAGCAATACTAATTTAAACCCAGATACAGACCTTGCATAGTAGTATCAGTCATTGAATTAGCTACTGCTTTTAAAAATCCAGCTGGAGTATTTGCTTCTTTGGCCAATAATTCCATGAGATGGTCATATGGATTGTAAAGAAGTATTTCCTTCTGGTTGTTTTAAATTACTTGCTGGTCACTTTATTCTAATCCTCCCATTCTTTTAACACCATTGCTCTACTCCCTGCATTTCTAGTGGTTTTAAATACCACAGTAAACTCCCTTATAATTTTTCCCAATTTCAGACTAAATTATCTGTGGTGTATTCAGATTTGGATCCTAGCAGTCCTATTCCAAAACCTTCTCCTGGGCCACCTGTCCCAACTGTCCTCTCCTGTCACATGCAAGTTGTGTCCCCAAGCTAGAATGCCATCCCTGTGCCACGTTGATACTTCATGCTCCTGATCACCCAGCCCAAGACATCAGCTCCCTGCCTCTTTCTTCCTGCATCCCCAGCAGGGAAGCTGAAGCCATCTGTGCACACCTATTCATGTACGATGGGAGAGTCCTCCTGGAGGACACCCAGTGCTCTGGATCTGCTCCACATACGGTGTCCCATCCCAGGACCATACATGCTGCCACGTCCCCATCTCCTCCCTAACACGTGGTTTGGCAAAGATTCTCCTCAACCTGGTGAAAAGGCACAGAGGGATGCCGGGGTGCTAGTCCCTGGAAAGCAGCACTTAGTGTGGGTATAGCTGTTCCAAGGTAGTTTTCATGAGAGATGAGTTGTTTGCTTGATGGCTAAGGAATTTGCCTTAAAAGCACATTTTGGCTCATTCTAAGAGTTATTTGCAAATGTAATTTGACTTGGGGGGTGTGTGTGTCAAAATCATTTGGGAGGAGCAGCCTATATTTACCAAATACCTTCAGGGAGGAGTGGTGCTTCCCCCACAAAGCAGCCTGAAGGTTGGGGTTTTCAACAAAGCCTGGACCCCCGATCCACTCCCTCTTCTTCATCTCTCTGGAAGGGGACTGCCCAGTTTGTACCTAACAGCCAAAGTGGAGTCTGCTGAACAGAGCTGTGCTCAGCAACACAAAATGAAGGGTTTGTGTGCTAGATAAATATTTATTGAGGCAAGTTTTTAAAAAAAAACCCAAAAACAAAACAACAAAGAAAAGGAAAAGAAAAGGGGATCTAGCTTAGTAGCTAGGACATAAACTCCTAAAATTTGACATGAATTTCAGTCTAACTGCAGTGAGTGCGTCAACATTACACAGGCTACACTAGCATCAACAGGAAAGATAATTTTTTCTATTCCAGAATGCCACTTCTACTCTTGTTTTATTTTCTCCTATGCAATTTCCATTTTCTTACATTTGTAGAAATTATGTGTGTATAGATTCCTGCACGGCAGGCTAAATGTACTCTCCTGGGCTCTCCAATGTTTCATGCTTGCTTCAAGCTGATATGGGTTCAGGCTGCCACTGACAGAAACTGTTGTCCTGTCTTCCCTTCTCCCATTTCAGGGCTGCGAATTCTTTCTCTACCTGCTGCACCAGAGCTATCACTGTGTGCTTTGAAGGATAAACTAGATTTTTATATTTTTTTTCTCTACTTGTTTGCAGCCTCAGTCACCTTTTGCAGACTCCCTGGAATTTCTTCCTTATATCTAATCAAAACCTACCCTCTTTCAGTTTAAAACCATTACCCCTTGTCCTACCACTACACTCCCTGATAAAGAGTCCCTCCCCATCCCTCCTGTAGGCCCCCTTTAAGTACTGGAAGGCTGCTATAAGGTCTGCCCAGAGCTGCCTTTTCTCCAGGCTAAATGAACCCCAACTCTCTCAGCATGTCCTCATAAGGGAGGAGCTCCAGCCCTCTGATCATCTTTGTGGCCCTCCTCAAGACCCAGTCGAGCAGGTCCATGTTTTTCTTATGCTGGGGCCCCCAGAGCTGGACTCAGTACTCCAGGTTGGATCTCACGAGAGTGGAGTAGAGGGGGAGAATCACCTCCCTCGACCTGCTGGTCACGCTTCTTTTGATGCAGCCCAGGATGCAATTGGCTTTCTGGGCTGTGAGCGCACATTGCTGGCTCATATTCAGGTTTTCATCCACCAATACCCCCAAGTCCTTCTCTGCAGGACTGCCCTCAATCCACTTATTGACCAGCCTGTATTTGTACTTGGGATTGCCCCGACCCATGTGCAGCACCTTGCACTTGGCCTTGTTGAACTTCATGAGGTTCCCATAGGCCTATCTCTCAAGCCTGTCAAGGTCCCTCTGGATGCCATACCTTCCCTCTAGGGTATCAATCACACCGCACAGCTTGGTGTCGTCAGCAAACTTGCTGAGGGTGCCCTCAATCCCACTGTCCATGTCGCCAACAAAGGTGTTAAAATAATACTGGTCCTGGACCCCTGAGGGACACCACTCATCACTGGTCTCCACCCGGACATCAAGCCATTGACCATAACTCTTTGAGTGCAACCATCCAGCCAATTCCTTATCCACTGAGTGGTTTGCCTGCCAAATCCATGTGTCTCCATTTTACAGACAAGGTTGTGTGTGGGACAGTGTGAAATGCTTTGCACAAGTCCAGGTAGATGATGTCAGTCACTCTTCCCTTATCCACCAATGCTGTAACACCATTGTAGAAGGCCACAAAATTTGGCCTTTTTGCTGAGTTTGGTCTTATGCTGTTGTGTAACTGCACCCTGCAGTAGCAGCATTTTGTCTGGCTGAGCCTCAGCTGTCTTCTGAATGCCGCGGACCAGGCCAGTGCAATGCCAGGGGCTGTAGTTCCCACCGTCATTGCTGGAATTAGCTTGCTGATGATAACGTTGTTAGCACCAGCCTGGGAATGGAGCAGGGAGGGAGGAAATCGATGTGTAAGCTTCGACCATGCTGCTGCAGTGAGTGAGGCTTGCTGAATGAAAGACTTGGACAGAAACCAAGTGAAGTGGTGGTATGTAGGGCTGCTGCAGAACCAAGGTGTTAATGATGTGCCGGCTAGGAACAGTAAGTGGGATCCGAGGCAATGTTGCACTCTTACGGCATCTTTGTTGGGTACGGGAGAGGGGAATTAAGCTTTTATGTTACAGTGTTTCCATACAGAGCTACTGTTACACATGGAACTACACTAACATTTGTGATGAGCGTGGAAGGGTAAACAGCGTTAGATGCTTCTGTGGTTCCTTGTCACTTCCCTTCCCTTTCTAAAAATACAGTAACAAGAACATAGGGGGAAAAAAAGCAGGTGGCATTACTGAAATATGGATTCTGTAATTCTTACAGGGTGTGAAGGACAATTTTTTTTAATGATTACAATATACCAAGTGTGAATTGGATCCTTCTCAAAGCGAGGAATTAATTATGCTGTGTACAAGTAGGAATAATGTGGGAGAGCACCACGCAATCCTCCCATTGTGCTGCCTGTGCACCTGCAGAACATCTTCTATTCCACTTCCAGACTCCTTTTAGGCAATGTTTATTTGTGTCTTGTGTGGCTTGTAGTAAGATAGAAGTTGCCAGTAAGCATCTGAGTAGAACATATCTTGTCTTTTAACACTGACAAGATATGGAAGTGTCATGGTGAGTAACAGTGGGGTAACCTGTCTCTCATGGAGATGTTTATCCTGTCTCTGCTTTCCAGATTTCTGGCTCACTGTTAATTTTGTAACTTTAAATCCCCAATCTTTATTGATCAGTGGTAAGGTTTTGGCATTTGCATTTCCCTGCTGTGAAGAGTTATGTATCATTTTCCTTTCTATCTCCTCAAATATGAATCCTCTCTAATTTCATTGAGTGATGGGTTATTCTCATGTTGCATGAAACAGAGTACAGAAAGTCTGTCTTTTTGCTGTGCCATTTCATTATTTTGTATAATTGCATTATGTCTCCCGTAATCTCTCCTCTGTAAGGTAAATAGTCACAGTCTTTCCTGCCTCTTCTCATATTAAAATTTACCCAAATCCTTTATTATTCCTACTGCTATCATTGTCTGAATCCCCTCTAACAGTGGAGTGTCCGTATTTTGAGATGCTGTTACCAGTGCAGCATGTGGCACAGCAGAGATAATGCTGATCTACACTAGAGCAATGTTACCTCCCTGCTGGTCACCATTTTATTCGTCATTTTTCCTAATTTTTTTTTTTTTTTAACTACAGTTAAGAATTTCATTTAGAAGAGTGGTCTTCCTTGAGAAGTGTTCTGTGACCCTGAGGTGTCTTTACTGAATTTATAAAGTTTGCTTTAAGAGGTATTAGAGCATGTGTAATTACATTTTCTCCCTCTAGTACACGCTGCTTTTAATGTTGAGCTCATCATGACACTGCCTCTTCACCTAGCTTTTTTTTTAGGTTTGTCTTGAAATTCCTCACTGTCATTTCTGGTCTTTCCTGACCCAAATAATTCTGTGTTGTCTACAGACTTTGCGCCCTCATTGCTTATCTTTTTTTCCAGATTAAGAATAAATGTAGTAAACAACACAGAATTGAGTTTACCAAACCTTTTTCCTGGTGTGAAAAAAAAAATTATTTGGAGACTTCGGTTAGACTACTCAGATGATTTGATAAATTCTTTTTATTTAGGTTTCAATAGGGAAAATACCTAGATTGCTGCTATTTTTTTTCCATACAAAAACCAGAACAAAACTAAAGCTCTACCAAATTGCCTTACAGACCCTGTCCAGAAGAATTTCAAATCCCTATTTGGAAACTCCTTCAAACAAGGTACTTTTAAATTCCATTTCTTCAAACAACTTATTAGGAATCTTTTTACGTTGGTTCAACCTCTTAATCATAGCTTTGAAGACACTTGTGAATGGGGCCTGCAGTTCAATCCAGTTAACAAGTTATAATTTGTGTGTGTTAGAAACTGTCTACTTCTATTACTGAATTTGCAAACTGAATTGTTGTGAATTCTGATGTACACTCACTTCACAGCCATTTAAATGATTGCCACCCTTGTTTAGCTTACTTTTGCAATATTTGAGAGCTCTGTTCTTGCATCTCACAAGACTTTACTGTCTCAGGGCTATTTTATATTCCTTGAAAGATTCCTAAACATAGGAAACAAACAAAAGAAAAAAGGTGAAACTGCAAAATTGTTTTTTCTTTCAAGTTAGTTATTTGTGTTACTGATGTGTTTTGCTGGGATGGTGAGAAAACATCGCAACAGAAGCATGAGTTAAATTCATCAGTAAGGAGTAGTATACAGAGTCCAGTCGGAACATGGTTTTATGGAAGATGGAGTTGGGTCCTGTTTTGATAGACACATCTGCAGCCTTGAGGTAGTAAGGTAGAAATCAGGTGTGAGGGAAGTCAGAGGTGTGTCCATTCTGAAAGAGCACATCCTCCTGGCAAGGTACAGATGAAATGACCTGTAGCTATCATAGGATACCTCCAAAGTTTCTGAACAAAAAGAAAAAACTATGAAATGGTGTTACACTGTGTATTAGGCTTGTATTAAAATATTTAACTCAAATACATATGGAATAATGCTTAATTTTAACTGTATTTTTGTGGTTTTGCAATGGTTAATATAGTCTTTTCGCTTTGCTAGAATAACACTTTTTTTCATTTGAACTTGTCTGTTGTTCAAAGGTAAAGCTGACAGATAGTAAAACCTCTGCTTTTCTAAGGCAGCAAATGTAAAAGTAGTCCAGCTCGTGGGGGCATCTGCAACCCATGATACAACTGGGTATGACAGAAGTTGGGGTGCATTTCCTATGAGGCTTTGACTGCTTGCTTGTCATTTAGCTGGGGAGAAGGCAGTGCTGAGAAGGAGGGAGCGGACAGTGGCAAGGCAATTTAATACAGCAGGAATAAATCCCTGTTTGTCATAGTTTTCAATTTCTCTTTTCATTCAGGTTTATGGAGAAAGTTCCTCCTGTGCTGGGAGAGCTCTCAGGAATATTTTTACTCTACAAGCATCTGACCTGATTAAAGACAGGGTGTACCTTACTGGCATTTGCAGGTAACCCGAGATCATTCGTTTTAATCAACTGGGTGGGTTTTATTTGCATTTGTCTATGGCCTGATTTGACAAGAGGGTAAATTCTGAGAGTGAAATGTTGTGTGTGTTACTAAGAATTGAAAATATTTTCTAAAAAATTCTTTAAAATCTCATGCGTTTTAATATCTTTTCTAATGTTACTTTGTCAATTGTCAGAAAGCAGCAGTGGCCCAGTTGTATGTCCATTAATTTAATTGCTTATGATTTCATATACATTTGTGTTTGTCTGGTATTTTGTTGAAAAGAAAGAGCATTAAATTCAACCCTGGTCTGGAGTTAGAAAAGAGATTAATTGGATTCCTGAGATTTAGTTACACGGTGATTTTTGCACATAATTTATAGAAAATTTCTGTAATGAAGTGATTTTCCATTTATATTGCATTACAGCATAAATGCTTCCTCCTATTTTCGGTTATGCCAAATGCAGGTCTCTATTATAGCACCATTCATTCATATCTGTATTTAAGAAAAAACCACAACTTGTGATTTAAAAAAATAAGTTTACCAATAACGTGAAAGATGAAGTACATCCTAGAGCAATACTCAAGGTCTTAAACATATATTGTGTAGCTGTATTGCTTATGCCTATCCTCAGAAAGGAAATAGAATCCTGAGGCTAAAAGCTGGATTTTATTTAGCTCTTATAAATCTTTGGATGACTGTCTGTATGCAGCACAAATTGATAAAAATATTACGTATTGTAAAGTGTGCCACATGAATTAGGTACGTAAGGGAACTTACTCATATAACATGAGTTCCCTCATTGTAACTAGGGGCATCCCCTGAGACTTGCCAGAATAATTTCTTCCCTTGAAATGAATAAGATTACAAAAATTAGTAATTGAGGCAAAGGGTTTGCCCTGCTGAACAAAAGGATTCACTTTTAATAGCTTTAAAAAATAGCTCTTTATTATATAAGAACATTTTAACATTACTGTAGTGTAAGAAGTTATGTTTTGCTTACTTTCAGGAGAAGCTGTATTGGATCGGAACTGGTAGACTGGCTTTTGGAGCAGTGCCCTTTTGTTAAGTGCAGATCTACAGCAGCTGGAGTGTGGCAGCTCCTCCTGGATATGGGCATTATATTATCAGGTCAGTCTTGATAATACTTCTAACGTGACGAAGGCTGTCAGTTTTTCCTGCATAGGATAAGACTCACATTTTTGATGGGAGACGAAGGAGGGAAAGAAAAAAATTGCAGATTGATCCATTTTTCTTGACAGTTGTTTATTTTACTCTTTGGTAGGCTCACCTCTGTGACCTTTCATTTCATAAATACCAAAGATGAATCTCTTTTTTTAGGCAATTTTCTTCCTTTTCCTTTTGCAAATGTAATTACATGTTACCAAGTTGCAGACAGCATGTGTGTATTTTCCAGCCTATTTTTTTTTCCTCCTCAAGCTCTTTTAGGTTTTTCATAAGACAGCAGCTGGTTAGCCACTGCAGATCATGGCTTTGCCAAATGACTTCTCTGGCTATTAGTGATTTTCCCTTCCTCTCTCTGTTTTTCATAGTTTTAGATAAGGATTGAGAGAGGATTCAGCTCCTTGAGATGGTGGTGATGCCAGGTTCTACCCATCTGTCCCCACCTTCCCCACCAAATTTAGGGGTTTGGTCCAGCTAATATGGTTGGCAATAATTACACTGGTGACTAACCTCTGGAAATCTGATGGACTTTACTTTGTAGCTGGGACTACTTAGGTAGCTCGACTGAGAGCATACCCTGCCCTGGGGTCTGTCCTAGACACTTAACTTTCCTCCTTGCAAGAAGGTGAGGTGTTATGGAAGATTTCTGCTTATGTACACTGACAGTATACTTAAAGGTTTTCTTCTGCTCCAACTACACTGACAGTATGCCTGACTATGCAGCCACAACAAGGGCTGCTGTCCCAGCAGGAGCTTGTGCTTTTGGCCTTGGACCCCATCCTTTGAACCCAGTTTAATCCCAGTTATGCCAGGGAAGATGACAGTTGTACTAGCGCATCATCTTACCCAGGTCTAGTCTACAAATCCAGTAGCCCTGAATTTGAGGAGAAGCTGGGATAATGATGGGCTGCATCCCCATTACTGAACTTTGTTTACTAGTGCATGGCCATTAGTGAGAACAGATTAGATGCCAATGGCAACTGAGGCTCAGAAATCTGACAAGTGGAAGGTTCTTAGCTTCTAATTCTGAACTAATTCCAAAATTGATTAAATACTCAGCAGTCTTAACGCCTGAATTTCAGGAGCCTGGAGATATTCAAATTCAGGTTTTGGCATTGTCCTGTTTGGATGCACTGAGTTTATACGAGAGGGTGGGATTGCTTCTATGCTGAGTTTGCAATCCTTTTGCCCTGTGTGGTGGTGCAACTCAGCATTAAATTCAAGTGTAATACAGAATGTGGTGGGGACACAGAACCTTTACATGGTAAAGGTTTAAAGGCTATCTAATGTTATTTTTTCTAACAGTGGACAGACAACTCTATTTTCAAGACACTCATGCTTTCTACCAGTTCTCAGCGGATGAATGTACCTACCTTTTCTGTGAATTTGAGAAAGAGGAAGAATGGAAGAATGGAGTAAAGCTCCTACTTCAACTACTGCCGTTGTCTCCTCCCAGGATTGACATGTGTAATCTGTAAGTGTGTGTATACAACTGTTTGCAACTTTTGCTGACTGTTTTGTAAGTGGCTGGCTTATAATGACACTGTTTACCCCCAAACCACCATGCAAAGGAGCCAGATTTCTTTTCAGGGTTGACAAGCTTTGTAGAGATGGGCTTTCCTGTGATCTGCATTAGGATTAGCATCTGAAAAAGTCAGTGTGACTAGATAAATGAGGACACTCGACTTGGGGTTCTTGGCATATTGTTGTTCTTATACAATAGCTTGCTGACTCCAGCTTGCTTTATTACCTGGGCAAGTGGCTTTATTTTTTTTTTGGTCCATTATTACATTTGGAGGTTTGACACAAATTTGGCAGTAGGCATGCTGTGGAGCTGATTGACTAGCAGATCAGATGCCCTTGTCCTGGGTTAGGATCAGCTATCAAATGGATAGAGAGGATAGGTAGGAGTGTGGTAGCTTCAGTCGTCTGATTTTAGTTTGCTACTGCATGTTCATCTGCATGTACAGAGCTCTCTACTCTCCCATTATTATTCCTTTTCCAGAATATGCCATTTAAGAGTTTTGCTTCCTATACATCTCCTCGTGACCTATCTATTGGATGTTAACACACCCTCTGTGCTGATACAGCTGCACTCTGAATGTTGTCTATGTAGAGCAGCTAGAAGGAAACCGTAGTTATCTGTGCCACAGTGAGAGGCTAAAATATAGGAAAAAGGTGTCAGTGAGAGGTCTGGAGGCTCGTAACCCCTCATGCCTTGGTAAATCTGCAGGAGCTGGCCTGGATAGACAAGTTGGGTTAAATTCTTTCATTGTCCCTAGCATGAGGAAGCCTCAAACTTGATACTTATAATGTGGAGAACTATTACTCTGCCAGTAGTTGGATTTATTCTCTTTGATGTCAAAGACAAAACTTTATTCTGTAAGTACTTTGCTTCTCTACATATTAGATTTTAAAAACGCATTCTCTCAGATAAATGTCCAACGGAAATATTTTAAAGGAGCACAAAGCCCAAAGTCCCTGTAAGCTGTTGCAAGCCCAATTTCTTAAATTCATGTGTTCAGTCTGATTCTTAAATGTGTTGAGCTGGTAGAAAGAATCTCAGTAATTTCTATGCCTGGCTCGAGGCAGAAACTTGTTTCCCTCCTCTGCTACTGACTGCCCTCACCAACCAGAAATTGGCAGTTCTGGAGTGGAGATTCCCTTGAAAACACATTTATTTGGTCAGCTTGAGTGAGTGTAGCCAAGTGAAGAGGACCCCAAATTGGCTAAAGCAGGGGACTGAATGTGATCTTCTCAGCAGATGTCTCATATGGGAGAAAACCTTTGAATATTTTTGCAAATAGAAATTCTTGTCTTCCAGCCTACTCTGGTGCTAAGCAGTTTGGCTGTCCCTTAAATATCAGGGTGATTTCATCTTGATTTTGGTGGGAATTGGGATTTTCCTCATTATCACTGCAAATCAGGCCACTTTTCATGGTTCATGACTACTCTTACAAAGGCTTTGAATCAAAAAGACAGAACAGATAGGTCATATTGATGTGTTACGTGAAGGATGCTGGGTAAGAAAATGGATTGAAGACTTTTTAGGTTTGAGTTGAAAATGTGTCCTGCATGCTGATCTTCGCTGGAGAGTACCACTATTTTACAGTCTGCTTTGCTGTTTTATTGTTCCAGTGCAACTGTCATTTCTAGTGGAGGATGATCCCTGTCACATGAATTGAACAATTATTCATTAATGTACATTTCCAGCTACTTCCTGCTCACATTATTCAAATTTTAGTTGAAGTTGGATTCCTTTTGGGAACATTGTCACTGAAGAATTATTTTCTGGAGGTTTTGCCTGTCAGACTGTGAGGGTGCTTTTTAAAACAATATATATTGAAGGAATCGAATTTTAAATAATGGTATACTCTTGAGGGAGTGTGATATAAAAGGGAAAGGAGGCTTTTCCAGGTTCAAAATTCTCCATGCTTGATGCAAATAATACACTGCTAAAACACAATCTGAAAGGGAATAGATGCAGTGAGGTGTTTGTTAAAGTTATCTGACCAGGTTAAATAAACCCATATACTCTTTTTCATGAAGAAAGAGGGCAATTCTAAAAACTCTTCCTTGCAGCGAGTGTTTGTCTTTTCTCAAATATACAAGCTGTTTTGCATACCATTAGAAGCATAGTCCTTTTTGTAATTTAGTATTTTTTTATTAATTTTTCTTAGTTTTTCTCATAGTCTGTATTGACAGCATTAATACTGTTTTGTAGATAGAGATAAAGAAATTCTTACCTTATTAATTAGATTCCCTGCTTTTGATGAAATCAAAAGCGACTGCCTGCTTGTGCACCAGAAGGCAACGTCAGACATCTCCTGGTGGTCCCGGGAGCCAGACAAGCTCTGTCTCCTCCGTAGCTGCTGGGCAGCAGCCTTGCACTTGCCTGGGCTGCTGGGTGAATCAGTGGGTCTCTGTGGAGCACTATGGATCTGCTCTCCCAGAAGGAGTCTGCAGACCTGACTAGGCGGTAGCAGCTCTGGGGAAACCCTATTAAATAAACGTGGCCTGGTCTCAACTTGCTGTACAGATTTTTGATGGATTTGTATTTGTTTCTGGTCAGTATTAGCAGCGTTACCAAATAATACTATAGTAACTTCTACAATGAAAATAACGTTCTGAAGCGTGAGACCTGCTTACGGTTCCTGAATAAGCGCTCCCTGTTGCGTTTTGACCTTGGCAAATTCCCTACATTAAACATAACATTGGTGGGAATCTACTGTGAAAAACAAGACCGGACATAGTAGATTTTTAGCAGCTCACATTAAACTGAAGGCTAATGTTGTTATGTGTATTCTACAGACCTGAGCCCCTGTTAATGTCAAATGAGATGGGACTGATGCAGAGGCCTCTTGGGGTCGTTAAACACCCTATGTTAATCACAGCCAATTCTACTTGAATAGAAAAGAAGTGAATGTTGCAATAGTCTGGGAACAAAAGATCTGTATTAAAAGCTGTGCCGTGGACTTCCTTACCACCTTGAGCAATTGCTTAGGCTCTCATCCAATGCCTCCTGACTTATTTTCCAGTGACTGCAATGGCTTTGTATCAGGTGTTTAATCTTTGTGTGCTTCTATTTCCTTCTTTGTAAATGGCGGTGTTTATAACAACACCTAATTCCCAGAACCACTGGTAGACTTAATGAAGATTTCAAGAATGCATTGGGTACCTTAGAATATTGAAATGTATCCCATACTATTTTTTTTAAATTATTTGAAGAGAAGTTAACAGGGGAATTTTTCTTTATCTCATATTGCTTGTTATTTTCTTTTCAGAAGTGTTACACTATATTCTGTATCTTCTGTCCTGAAATAATTTACATTTTATTAATTTCAGAAAAGTAACCATTCTTTAAAGTAATTTGTTTTTAATGCAAGTAGCCAGGATGGGATATTCATTTAGTTACTGCCTTATGGAGTTCCTGGAAAGATTTTGCTGAAAGCAAACAGCTCTCAGGTATCCATGGATCTTTTATTGGCATTGTAGGTGGATTGTAAAGCCAGCGTGGAGGCATATGTAGTGGCTCTACATTAGACAGTTGAGGTCCAGGCCCAGGACCATGTGTGTATCCATATTGCTTCCTCTGTCAGCTGGTTGGGAAGCACTGTAGTTGCTTTCACATGGTGTACAGTAATAATTGCGCTGGACCTGACTTGTCTGCATGCAAATCTAGGGCAAGCATCCCTGCATCTCGCTCTGCTTAACACACTACCGAGCCCAAGGACCACTGAGTTGTGTAAGCATCAGGCTTGTTTGCCTGGGCTTTGTAGCTCCTGTTTGGTACCAGCCCTACTAGGTCTTAGCTGGCCCCTTTTGAAAAAAAAAGGGTGATATCTGTCCTGATTCTTTTCCTTAGTATCCATCCCATCTTACTTTTTTCCATTAGCCTGGGTATCATAATACAGTCTTCGTCTCTGATTCTGGAAAGCTGACTATAATTTTTAGTATATTAATGGTTTCAGCAGTATTTAATGCTTATATGCAGACGAATACTGGGAGTATTTTTAAATAGAAGATGAAGTGATAAAGGCTCAAGACAGAAATAGCTATGCTATATGCTGTTCTGGGTTTATAGACTGCACCTGTGGCTGTGTCTACTGAGCTGCTATCTTTTGCCTCCAATTTAGAAGAATCAGGTCCTAGCCTGGTTCTGAGAGATCAGAAGAGACCAGATGTGTAGGGAAACATAGGCATCTAAAGAGGTCAGTTATTTTAATCTCATTCCAAGTTGTAAAGAGAAAGACTGAATAAATCAGTCTTTGTAAATGAATCTGCATTCATTTATTTCTTTTGGGCTGTTTATAACAGTTAAAATGTTAAATCACATTTTTCTTTGAATAGGAAAGGCAGATGTGAAAATAATTGTGATTTCTAATCTGAATTACCATTTTGGTCTGAATATCCTTGCCCCAAAATGAATGCATGTGTCATTCTGTGCTTTCTGACCTTAATTTTTTAATCAGGGAAAGAAATTTTTAGACATGGGATGTAAGAACCACAATATACCAGCAACATATGACACGTTGTCAGCTCTCTCCCTAAACATATCAAGGCATATGAGCAATTAAATAATTTAGTCAAAGATAGAAGCTTCTGCTAATACCTGGGATTTACGTTTGTTACAACAGCTGCAGTTTTGCATATCTGCTCAGTTTGCTGGCATGCCACACTTCTTGAATACCATGAAAAGTAAAGATCTCAAGGGCATTTTCTTTTTCTTCTTCCCATAGTAATAGCCCTATCATATTGGTATCTTTCTTCTGATGGTCGTCAATAAACCTTCCAAAAGGCTTGCAGATGTTTTAGTGATGGAAATGAGACTGTTTTAAAGAAAAACACAGTCCTAACCTGTGCTGTCCACAGCAGCTTTTGTGAGGCTTTTTCCGTGTGGGCCAGACTTCTGTGACAGTTTCTAGAAGGGTTCTTCCTGCACAGCCCCACTTTTGCAAAGACACATTAAGTGTCTCTGTCTTGTGAGTAACTGTCAAGACAATCTAATAGTGTTCTTAGCCGTTGCTTTAGTTTGCTAATTTAGGCTTCTTGCATGTATTCTTTTCATTTTCACTTTTTTTTTTTTAAATATCAAACTTCATGTGTCACATAATGATTTTGGTCTTGTCTGCTTTTATCTGTGTGAGCTTGCATTCCGTAAGTGTTGCTCCACACCTTAGCAAAGCTGGGTGGTGGACAGATGGAGAACTCTTTGCTCTGTTGATGGAGTATGCTTTTAGCAGAGCAAAATATGTATTCAAATAAGAAACTCTGAGCTAAGAGTGTCCTGCATTCTTCAGTTCTTCATCATATTTTTATAGCTGAAGAATACTCTTACTGTTTTACGTGAGTCCAATCAAAAGAGTTCCTGACAGCAAGGGACAAAGGGTATACTCTGTCGTTACTGACACAATTAATTATTGTCATGTTGCAGTCATCGTTTTGATGTGGAATCTCAAAAGCCCTTTTACATTAGTGCCTGTGGCTACACAGTTCTTTGCTTTCCAGGAATCAAAAGATGTTGAAACAGAATGAAAGAAATAATGAAATCTTATTTTTATTTTTTTAAGGCCTGATCAAAAAATAGAGGATACGGCAGAAACCAATGCTGAAATTCTTGCTCGTCTCACTTCTGCGGTAAGGTCACTGCATCAAATGTTGTACTGATAATGTTTGAAATATTGTTGTGTTTTGGATCGTTTCAAATGAAAGACTTAGTCTTAGCAAGCAGGTGTTTGTAATGCAAACTACTTTTTGTACTGAGGTCTTAGCGTGCAATTCCAAAGCTATTAAAATCAGTCCAAGCAAGGACTGCTGCAGCCTGCTCTCTTGTAATCCATGCTATTCATGGTCCAAGAGGTAGCAATCTGGAGGATCATGGTGACTTTTCTGCCAGGTAGCTTACACTCAGATCCTCTTGGTCAAATGGACATCAATGTGAAGACAATGATGAGGTGGGGGACAAAGGGAGAGAAAGGGCCTCAGCAGCCCTGGTGTAGATTATCATAAGCTTTTGAGGAGACCCACCTGGGAATCCTGGGTATCTGGCTTCCCAACTATATTTAGCCTCAATAAACTCCATCATAATAAACAACAGCTTATCCTGTCTGTGCTAGAATTTGGTGCATCTTATTTATCTTGTTGTAAGATCATTGTTCTAAGAAGCAGACAGACAGGACTTCAGAAGGTTAAGCTAGATTCACTCAATCTAAAGTAATCTGTACAGTGGTGCAGAGTGCACCTTCGGCAAGTTTGCGGGTGATGCAAAACTGGGAGGAAAGGTCAATACACCAGATGGGTGTGCTGCCATTCAGAGGGACCTTGACAGGCTGGAGAGGTGGGCCAACAGGAATCTCATGAAGTTCAACAAAGGGCAATGCAATGCCCTGCATCTGGGAGAAATAACCTCATGCTCCTGTACAGGCTGGGGGCTGACTGCCTGAAAAGCAGCTTTGCAGAAAAGGACCTGGGGCTACTGGTGGATAGCAGGTTGAACATGAGCCAGAAATGTGCCTGTGTGGCAAAGCAAGCCACCTGCCTCCTGGGCTGCATTAGTAAAAGCGTTACCCTCAGGCTAAGGGAGGTGATCATTCCTCACTACTCAGCACTGGTGTGACACATCTGGAGTGTTGGGTCCAGTTCTGAACTGCCAGTACAAGAGATATGTGGACATACTGCAGTGTATGCAGATGACCATGAAGATGATCAGGGGAGCAGAGTATCTGACTTACAAGAAGATGCTGAGAGAACTGAGAGTTGAGCTTGGAGAACAGAAGGCTATGGGAGGATCTTACCAATGTGTATAAATAGCTGATGGAAGGGAATAAAGAAGATAGAGCCAGGCTCTTCTTGGTGACATCTTGTGACAGGACAATAAGCAGTGGCACAAACTGAAATTCAAGAAATTCTACTTAAACATAAGAAAAAACCTATTTACTGTGATGGTGATCAAACAGGAGTACAGGTTACCCAGAGAGGTAGTGGAGACTGCATCCTTGGAGATGTTCAGAACTTAACTGGACATGGTCCTGAGCAACCTGCTCTAGCTGACCCTGCTTTTGAGCAGGGGTGTGGATCAGATGACCTCCAGACATGCCTTCCTACCTCAACCACTGTGTGATTGCATGGTTCTGCGAACGCCACACCTAAATCATGGTATCAGCAAAACGTAATTACTGCTAGTTCTGTTTTGGGTACGTGAGAAAGTACAGACATGAAAGTGAACCAAGCAGGGTGAAGTTGTCATGAAAAAGGCATGAGGATAAGAGCTATTTTAAGTAAAATGAATAAAGTACTATCTTGAAATTACTGAAAAATGGAAAGAAAGGAGAATTTGTGCTATTTTTTGTAAAGATAAATGTCTTTACAAAAGACATTTTGTAGTGTGTTTGGAAAGCCAATGGCTCTGTATGCTCAACCTTATGCAACAATAATTTAAAATGTATGACATTAGAAAATCTTGTGGTTTAATTTTTTTTTATTTTTTATTTTCTCTATATTCAAATTCCTTGTTTTCTCTACCTTTTTTTCCTAACCAAATATGAAAGAACTCAGAAACTCAAAATCCTCCGTTTTTAGTTCCACAGAGAGAAAAAATAGAAAAACATAAAATAATTTTTGCAAAGTTATATCTTTTTAAGAACCCACAAAACTACCAACTCTATAAAACATTGCCAGTATCCCTCAAAAGCTTCACCTCTCAAAAATAGAAGAATAATAGTTTTTCATCAGTTAAAAAAAGGGAAGTACTCAACAAAACAAAGTGACTTTCTGAGTTTAAGAACAGGATCTAACTGTTGCTGGATACACTTGAGTAAAATGCATATCCTTAAACACGTGAGTAATTGACAGTGAGTTCAGAGTGCTTCACATCTAGCTTGCAAGGTCAAACCTTTGAGCTATGTCCTGAATGATTCCAGCAGCAGGACACATAGACAGTTTTTTTTTAAAATGAACCATTTTATTGCTGTAGCTAACTAGCTAAAGAAAAATTAGGCAGTTGCATCTCCAGATGGCCTGAGACTGATCTATTGCCATGGTGGTGTCAAAAAGACTGATCTTCTGCATTTTCTGATTTTCCACAAAACTGTGCAAGCTGTCTATAATGATTTTCTAGTCTAGCCCTGGAGAAAAGACATAAGACCAGAGCAGAATCCTCCAAATATTAACATCTGTATATGAACTTCTCCCTCTTATCCTTTCAGAATATTGCTTTTCCTCCATACAGTAGGCTGGGATCTAAAGTACTCAGTGCGAGTTTATGGAAAGCCTTCATGTGTTCCAAGGGAATTTGAACCCTCAGTTTGCACCAGTCAGCAGAGGGCTGGACTCACCAGGATATGGGTTCTCAATTTTTATTTTCGCTGCCAGCTCCAGAATTTGTATGGCAAAAAAGAGTCCTGTGAGCTGGAGCTGGAAACCAAAATTGAAGGTATTAGCCGTGACTGGAAATGTGTTCACACTGCCTTGCTTTTTGGCTCACTGAATGTTTATGTATTTTGTACAGAATCAAACCAGTCTTCCTTGAAGAATTCGTAACTCAGAATCCTGTTCACAATACTCTTCAGACCAGCATTTCAGAAGTGAAAAAAACAACCCCCAAACCTTACTTCCAGCCCAGCACTAAAGCAGTTAGAGATCAGAGTTGACTTTTTTGTACATTTCTAGGTTTGGAGATTCAAATCCTGTTGGTGTTGATAGTACCACCATCTCTTCTGCTTTTCCTTTTCATTTTTTTGTAATGGAATAAAACATTCTGTGTGAGGTTAGAAGGATGCTTCTGTGTCAGCTTTTCTTTTGGGGGGATTAAATTCCCAGATTTTCAAACCTAAACTGATTGTGAAGATCCAGCCCAAGCAACATTGGAGGAATCTGTGTGCCTAAAATATAAATCACTGTTTTAGCACCTGAAAGTGCAGGAAAAACTGTAAGCATGCATGCACACAAGGTCTAATTATATATTTCTGTAACTCTGTAAAAGCTATTGCTGTTGCAGAGGGTGGAACTCACCTCACCTAAATATAAGTGGTCATACGGCAGGCATCTACCTCTGAGCTAGCTTCCCCAGGTACTCCTTACAGCCAGGTATCAGAAATAGACACTTTTAGGATGCTGAATGTATGATTCATTTTGAAAGTCTACTTAATTGAAAAAACAGCCATACCTTAGGCTCTGCTGGTAAGGTATGCACTCTCTGTGAAGGGGTTATAGAGTGACTAGCACAGACATAGGCATCTGTACAAGTTTGGTGAATTCCTCTCTCCACCTCTTTTTCTTTACTGTAGCCTGACTTTCTTTGTTGGCCTTTCTCTTATTACTTGTTCCCTACTGCTTTTAGTTACCAGGTGTTGTTTCTCTTGTAGAGTTCCACTTTTCCCATTCACTGCATAATTTGTGATTTTTTTTTTTTTAATTTGATGATTCAGCCAGTCTAGAACTGATTAGTTAGGGAAATGCACTCTTGGTTTTAAACAATGGTTATGGAGATTGTAGAAGATAATGGCAATAGCTGCAGTGAATGATGCCAAGTCAGAAGGGCAGCTGGGAAAAAACTGCAGACATTTCTTTATCATCTTAATTTGTGCATAATGTATGGAATACACCTCTTTTAAGAGCAAAGTCAGATACAAAAGGTAAGAAACTAACTTGTTGGGGGTCTTACTTTTTCTTTACGCTTTATCTACGATGGAAGAAGCAGAGTCAGTCAAGATTAACTGAATGGAGCCTATCGAATTATATGCTCATATCATATGTTCCATTACAATGAGGCACTGACAACACCATCAAACTTAAATTGTAAAGGCAGCTGACATGCAAGCAGTGCAACGTGCCATTTGAGATATATTTGCATTGGGTAATCTTTTTGGTCATGAATTTTTAGGAAAATGCAAAGATTACTCCTGGGTTTAAAGAAGCATTCCAGAGCTGTCACGCGTCCCATGTCATGTCCCAATGAGCAGCTTCATTTTCAATGTCTTGCCTGGTAGAACCAGAGCACAGCAGGATGACTATGAGTGTTTCCACTGCAAAGCTCTTACCTTACCTTGTGATGGAACAGAAGAGAATATCAGGATGTTAATGCAGTGTATCTGGGAAATACAGTTTTCTGGTACTTTAAGATGTCAGCCAATACTACTTTTATTCAGAGTCCATCAAACTGTCATTACTTGAGATGCAAAAATGTGAACTAGACTCTTCTCTTTTTCAAAACCCTGCTGTTTAGAGCTTTCTGTTGCAGGATTTCGTTTTGAGATTCTGTAAGGATTGCCACTTTGTCTCTAGATCTGAAGTCCTGTTTGGCACATTGACACCCAGAATACTGTTTCACAAAAGACTACTATAGGCAGAAAAAAGAGAGGGGTAAAAAAGTAGAGGTGGTATGCACTGTCTATTAGATGCCCGACTATGCCTTCTATGATAAAATTACCAGATTCATGGATAAGAGAAGAACAGTAGTTGTCATTTACTTTTGAAAAATCTCTACAGCTGTCCTTTGAAGATGATAAGATTCAGCATATAAATATGCCATTTGTATTTAATCAAGCAGACGTATACGTGGGTACCACTCTGTATGCACACTCTTGCTCTTTCATATCACAAAACCAAAACTGACTAAGATGTGGTAACATGCCAACAACACACTCAAAAGATTCTCTTTCAGACTTTAATAATATTTCTATAAATACTGTGTGGTAAGCTGGCCTTTAAACTGAATTAGTTTTGACATCTGCAATGCTACTCAAAATGGGATACTATTTAGCCTGTGTTAGCTTTGTAACGACAAGCTATATCTATAAACCAATTTTTTGTATTTAATGTCTCAATATGGTAGGCATAGCTCTTGTTTGAATGTGTATTTTACTTTGAGTCCACATTATTATCTTCAATGTGATGTGCAACTATCGATTTTGTCAAACAGGCAGTAACTGAAATCCTATTAGGAAGAAGTATGATAATGTGTACCATGTGTGCAGTGAGGAATGAATGTTGTACACAGATTTCCATCGGTGTAATGATGCATAGGAATTGCATGTCCAGCAGAGATGTCAAGTGCATTTACACTAAAATAGACAAAAGCTTATAGATTATGAAATCTAGGGACACCAGGCAAATCCAGAAGGATGCTCAGCATTACCAATTCTTTGTGATGTGAGTGAGTCCTATGAGAAGGAGCTCAGACCGTCAGGATGAAACGTTTGATAAAGGAAAGTTTGCTTAATATTAAGACTAGAGGAACATTTTTTTCTCCTGCTTTAACTGAAGGGTTTTGCTCAGATTAAGTAATATGCCAGCCACATTCCTGTCACACAGCAAACAATCAGATATTTTGCATAACACAGACAAAATACAGAAAAGCAGCCTTTTTATTGCCCGTGATGTCAGCACTGTATTTCAAACTTGAAAAGTGCCACCTTATAAGCAAAAGTAATACTGCAAATATAACTGCATGATGCCACAATGCTGCTGCTTCTTCTGAGAAGATGGGTTTTTCTTTACACTCATGGAGAGATTTGCATTTTTCAATTGTTTTATTGAGTTAATTGGTATGTTTACAACTGTTCCAGATTGTAGTGTTTCCTAAGGCTAATCTTGAGATATCTTTTAGCATTTAATAAATATGTTAAAGATGAGACATCAGTGCACTCTTTCTTACTGTCAGTAACCTGTGACAATAGACCAGGATCAGGGCATTGACATTGGTACCTCCTTCTGAGTTTGATGAAGGGAGAGGGTCTGAGCAGTTTAGCCAGGAAAAGCTGTGGAGTTGTTCTTCAGAAACAACTTGGGCTTTTATTGAAAATCCCACTCTAACTCTGGATAGCTTCTATGTATTCTTACTAGTGTATATTAATTGCTGCAAGCAAGCAAGCACACAAGTTGCTTTTTCCACAGAAGAACTGTTCTTTCCCATCTTACTTGCAGTTTATGCTTACATTAACCATGCTTAACAGTTCTCTAGACATGGGAATGAGTGTACAGGAAGGAAGGAAAGGAAGGTAATACTGCCAGCTTGCACAATTGTGCTGGAAACAGGACAACATTTAAGAAAATTGTGGCACTGCCTTCATATTTTCCTGCTTGGAGTGGCAGAAAACTCTGTCCCTTTTAGTGGGGCAGCATCAAGGAGTCGAAGAGATCCTTGTACCTTGCAAGGACAGCAAAAAAAGCTCCCTGGTCCTTTGCCACAAGGGAAGGAAGGATGCAAGCAGAGGAGGGATATGGCCTCTAGTATGACTGCCTTCTGCCACATGTAGAGCGTACTGCTGGGCAGCTGCCGAGTATCTGATCAGTGGATGCTGCAGTTACCATTGTACTGAGATGTCCTGGGTGATTTTGTCTGTCTTTCTGCTCAGACCAATATAATGTTAACTATTCTTGTTTCACATTTTCTTCAGAGTTGTGAGTGGGATGTTGACAGTTGTTAGTAATTGTATGACTTCGGGGATCCTTCATGGTCTTTGTGCTTATTCTGATCATACCACATGTCTTGTGAAGGATGTTTTAAATTTCACATGCTTTCAGAACCTGGGTGTCAAAACTCCCGCTGCAGAATAGCCTTGAGCTTTGCATGGGTTTGTTAGACAAGTTGGCCAGTATGCACCGCAGGATACTTTGTACAGGGAGGTGAGACAATCCCTAGAAAAATAGTTGGAATGTCCCATAATTTTTTCAATACTAAAGGCAGGCTGTCTTGGGAAAATGAGGGAAATTGGAAGAAGCTGGGAGGCGTACAGAAGAGTCTGAGAGCGTGGGTGGGGCAGAGGAAGGGAAGAACTCTGGTGTGTGCAGGAGAGAGTGTCTGGGGTGCTGTAGGTGAAGTGCAGGGCACTTGAAGCAGCTGCAATGGAACAGACGATGGCAGTGAGGAAGTACGAAGCATAAAAATAATGCATAATACAGAATTTTACTGATAGAAAAATGAACAGACCTATGGAAAGAAGTGGATGTAGAGCTGAGCTGGCTAAAAGGACAGTAGCTGGTCGTGTAGAGATTATAGGGAAAATATGAAGAATGCAGAGACAAGAGGCTGAGGAAGGGAGCTGGCTAGCATGGTAGGGCTGTTTCATCACAGGCTGGTGAGATAGCCTGTAAATCTGGAAATCAGATAGCTGTGACTTCTGCCTGTTCATCTCAAGCTAAATTTTGGTCCTGAAATCCTCAGCCATGCTATTAGGAGAGGTTGTTTCCTCCTGAAAGCTCCAAAAAGCAAATATCAATTATGTATGTGAACGTCAGCCAAACCTCAGCGTGGAGAACTCGCTTATCCTGGAGTCACACAATAAATCCAGCATTACAGTGTGCTCAGCAGAGGCAAAACAAACGTTTAACAAGGAAAGGAAGAAGCTTCAAGTGTGTGCTTGTGAAAGAGATATGCTGTGCAAATAAATTATGTGTCAGGCTACTGAATTGCCCACTCCCTAAGGAATGTGCAGTATTTACAGGAAATTAAAGTAAAAAAAAAAAAAAAAAAGTTGTCATAGAATTCCCAGCTGAAAAGGAAATAGATTTGCCAGGAAAAGTGCCTGTAGTTTCAAAACCAATACCTGCATAATTCTACATGCAGTTGACTGCTCCAAAGGATTGATAGCCAGTATCTTACCAGTGTTGCATTTTGTTTTGTTTGACTGGCTAGTAACTATAACCATCCTTTCCTTTCCTGATATTTTAGGTACAGAGAGAACTGGCTGCTGTCATTGCCTTGAAAGCACGGAAATCAGGTAAGTCAGGCTGGACTTTAGAAGGGTTTTGCAACGCTGTTCCTTTTTGTCATTTATTGAAGTATTTGAATTGTCATTGCTGTTTTATTAACATGGGGAAGCAAAGATAGTGGACCTCGTTCCTCTTTCGTTGGAGAATCCTTGTATATAGCACAATGCAATTACTGTCAAGCTTCGCTTCCCCTAGCTCATCACATCTAATGACCTAGCTGATAAAACCGGAGTGTTACAGTTGAATGTGAACTTGGGTCACTTTCTGGCCAAAATCACTATTTTCTCTGGGCTTGCACTTTATAAAAGAAGCTTATGTCTTTATTTGACTTACATTTAAGACAAATAAGTTGATAATTTTCCTATGTTTTCTTCTATGGCCCAGTATCTCATGCCATCTTTGCTGTGTTTTACCTGCCCGGTCAGGTGTATTTCTTTATGCTAAAGCAAAAGGACAACTTCATGCATGAAGGCATTCTTTCCTGAAGACTTGTCTATATATCTGTATGGCTGTAGAGGCAAGTCTGTTATCAGGGCGGTAGAAGGGAAAAGGCAAGTGGATAATTGAAACTCTGTGATAGTATGAGCATTTACAGCAAATGCTGGTGCTACAGTGCAAAGGCACTGAAATATGTGGTCATCTCAGCTCTGTCAGGGTTTGGTAGCATAGCCACTTTCAGAAGGTATCTGCATTGCTGAGCTGGAGTGGAAGCAAGGGAGCTGTGTTTTCCGGCACTGCATGGGAACTAACAAAACCTACTTGGCCAGACCTGACCCTATACAGGGTTAACTCTCTGGTGTTTTCATGTATAGTGCAGTTAATCTGCAGCAAGGGCAAACTGCATATGGTGAAGTGAGAATTGAATGTATTTCTAGGATAAAACAGAGGTTGACTTGCCTTAAATTATTGGCGTGTTCCCAAAGCCATTGAGGTCTTTGGGAGCATTTTCACTAAGCAACTCTTGTGATCTTCAGTGATTTTGCTAGAAATTGAGATCATGGATCTTGCACTTTTTGAGCTATTTTCTGACATGTTAATAATATTGGATCATAATATCTGTATCAGTCTATCTGTGGCTTACAAGTACAGCACAAAAATTATTACACACAGCACATGCACTACATGCAACATGGTATCTTAAACTGGAGGCACCAAGAAGATGTAGCTGGCATATCTGCAAATATTTCCTTGTGAAAATGTAAGTATTACAAAAATATTCTAGCTACAGTTTGATGCATTTTTGTCTGGAAATAGAAGTACTCATAGGTTACATCCACAGTCATCTGTAAATGTAAATCTGCAGAAAGTTAACAGAAATCTAAGTGTGAATTCAGACCTAAATTGCTTCTGTGCAATAGCTTTGCTTCTGAAACTGCTGTAGTTGTTTATGATGTTAACACCCCACAGCTGCTTGGCCTTACCTGGTGTCATCCCAGTCCCACATGAATTATAATGGCTGAACATGGAAATGCTTCTGCTCTGGTTCAGCTCAGAGAAAAACAGGCTATTTTAAGGAAGGGCTCAAGGTAACCTTTTGTTTTGCTGTAAAATGGGCTAAGAGTATGGTGCCATGTACTTAGTGCTTATATAGTATTAAGAAATCTCTTTCCCTGCTTTTCGGCGGTTGTGTTGGAAAATATTACTGCTGCTACTGGCAATAAATAAAAACTCAGTTCCCCAAAAGAGTTGATTTTAGCCTGAATTAGCCTCTCATTTCCTTTCAGTGGATGGCTACATAAACGGTTGTGTCAGTAAAAATGGGATGGGGGTTGGATTAGGAATGAGCTGCAGGAGATGAAAATGGGAAAGGAGGATAGCTCTTGGAGTCCCCTCTGTACTAGTGTAATTGCAACCCACATTGAGTGGGTAGAAATATTTCAGTTAAAAATCACAGCCTTAAATAAACAAAGCTCCCTATAAAGCTTTAAAGTGCTGACCAGCCTTTCCTAATACATTAATGTAAACACTTAAAATATCAGTTTAGATCTGTGCAAAAGATACCTGTTTAGTCAGTTTAACTAGTGCATGCTTGTTGTTGAAATTTGCATTTCTTTATGCCTCATCTTGGACGACCGTAAAAAGTGGCTACATGATCAGGCATAACTGTAAGGTCTAATTTAAGTTAATGCCTTTACTACAGTAGGAGCAGAGTAAATTAGGGTGGTTGATTATGCTTTTTTATGTTATTGCTGATGGTTAAATTCACAGCGTAGCAGTTACTGTTAGCAATCAAGCTATGGTATGCTGTGCCTGGTGAAGTGGAGCATATTTCAGAGAAAGTACTTCTGGACCTAAAAGCCACAGTATCTTTCGAAGATATTGTTCTTCTAACCCTCTCCAAAGACTCCATATAATTCCAGGAAATAAACTAACAAAGATCAGACAAAAGGGTTTATTTTGGCATGAAAAGAGTGGAACATGGCTATTGGGCCAGCTGCCCTGGGTGGCTTCCAGGCTGGTGTGAACGGCGTAGGTACCTGACTCACCCGCCCTGGGATTCATGAGTGAGGAGCGCAGGGGACAGGCACAGTGGTAACTTGCTGTCTGGAACCTGCCTGCAGTGGGTAATAATCGGTTCATTAACCGAAAGTTTTCCTAGAGATCAGAAGTCCAAAACCCAAAGCTGTTGTGCAGAAGTTCCTGTACTGTTTTTGATGGTTTGGTGGTTTTTAAATTACAGTGTTTCAAAATATTTCCTCTAGATAGCTGGTGAGCGCTACCAGTAAGAGCAAAAAAAGAGTATTTTTACTTAACACAAGGACTGTGTAATTTGTTCCTGAATTACTTTAATTTCTGGATATACCTCTGCCCTTAGAGAGGTACTTCACAGTGATTTAATTGTACTAGAAAAACTGGCTGATTAAAGCTTTCATATTACTTGTCTAGGACTGTTGTAGTAATCACTGGGTTACACTGCATGGAAAGTACTTACAAGCACACAAACACCACAGCTCCCTCTGCAAGAGGTGAAGAGGGTCCAACTAGGAAGGTTTGCTATGCTTGGAGGGGGGGAAACATTGCCTTTGGTTTCCCCAGTGAAACGGTTTATTTTTGTTTAAATAAAGCTTGGGTTTGCTACGTAGTATATGTATATGAGAAGTAGTAATTGCAACTATTTTAGTTCTTTGGCCGGAATGGCTGTTTCAGAGATTTACACACTGTATCTTCAGACAAAATGCTTTGAAACCCAAGGTAGACACCTGAGTCTGCTGTGGGGTAGGGCAGAGAATCAAATTCTTGCTAGTACAGGATCTGACTTGATAGAGAATGTCGGCTACCAAAATAAAAAGCCGGTAGGGTGTGGGGGAAAATGCCTTCCCCCAAGAGGTGTTCTTCTGTTTTTTATTGTGGGGTGGAAGAATAGGAGAAACACATAAAACTGACAGATGGCTGAAGGAAAAATGCAGAACCTGAAAAATGAAAAACTTCTGCGCTGTGGAAAAAAGCTCAGTTTTCGTATTTCAGCTGTGTACTGCAAGTATACCACTCCGATAGCAAGGCACAAGCCAACAGAGAGGTACTTGAGAGTCCTCATGCCAAGGGAGGTCAGCATTTTTAGCTTCTTTGCAAATAAAACTAAAAAAAGTGTAAAACTAATGTGTGTAACCCTGAAGCTTTGCTGGACCTCAGTAACACTGTTGACTAGAAAGCACATTTATATTTCATTAGAACAAAGCTCTCATGATAAAGGTGGCCTAAGAGGGGGAAATGAGCTTGTGCATTTCTCTGTGGGTTATAAAAATGCATTAAAATTAGAAATAAATAGATTAAATGCTGTCTTCCTTGGTTTGGTAAAAGGTCTTGGGGAAGCAAGTAATTGGAGCAGAAGAGAACTTTGTTTTTAATTGTAGGCACTTGGCATTAGACTTGTTGTGTTTGTTTATACCTTGCTGGCTTCTGATGGCTTCCGCAAATGCGCTGGAACATAACAGAAATGCAGCCACTCGTCTGAAGGTTTACAAGGGTTGGCATTTATCTCAATTGCTTGTCATGGCTCATGACATGTTTCTTATGTGTTAGAGACGGTAGCTAAAACAAGGACAAAAAGCAGCAAATAGCCTAAGGCTGGAGGATTTAGCCGGTGGCGTAGCTACACAGGTACATCTGAACTGATCAAAATCTGTCAGGTAGATGCTCTGAACTGGTGTTAATCCCATCCACAAACAAGACACCTTGCATTTCTGTGCATGAACCCAGCTGCACTCCATGGCATCACCCAGCAAATTCCTTTAGCTTTATATCTAAAGGAAATTCTATGACTTTATTTGTGCAAAGGGCCATTAGTAAGAGCATGGTTCTGGTCCCTGTGTTTCTGAATACAGGGGCTAATTAAGAGAATAGCTGACAGAGTATGGAGGAGGTAGGAAGAAGGTGACTGCAGCTTCTCCCCAGGTGTTGTGGGAGCAGCAGCAGGGCTATGGGTGCTTGTCCCTCCCACTGTGAAGGGCAGGACAGCCACAGAAGCCCTAGCACTTGTGTGTGGTTTTGCTCCCTCTTAAGAATCGTATTCAGGTTTCCATAATACTCCATAGATACTTTCCGTAGATACCTTTTAGTCATGCCATTCTTAAATTGACAAGCTCTATTGATTTTTTTCGTAAAAATGGGTAATTTACATTTAATTTATAATAATAAGACTTTTGCAATGTATTAACTTTATATTTGAGATCTTCTGGATTACCTCCACCCTATTGTGACATATATGTATGCATATCCACCCTTCCCCTTTTCTTTTGTATTGCTTCTGTCAGGACTTAACTGCCTATGTGATTTGCTTGGTATTTTTATTTTAGGGCAGACGATTAAATATGAAGCAGTCACTGGGGCTTGAGCTTTGCCAACATGAATGAAAAGCAAGCTGTGAACAGCTATTCCTTTTCCCAGCCACCACGCCACCTCTACAGCACTGCTGTCAGAGCTGATTGCGTGACTCGACTCAAACACACTCCAGGCAATGTCAGCCCTGTTGAAAACATGGGAACAGCCAGGCTGGGTCAGGTTAAAAGTCCATCCAGCTCCAATCCTACTGTGAGTGATGAGTAGGGGATGCTTAGAGTAGAGAAACAGAGCAAATATGAACAGTCCTTCTGATGTGCATACTCAGCATCTACCAGTCTGTGCTAGAGGGATTTTCTGCACCCACACTGTTGAGTTAGGTAGCCCTTGGCGGACCTTTTCTCCATTATTTTATTGAATTGTTTTTTGAGCCCGCTTACACTCCTGACCTTCATCATCTCTCATGGCAGTGAGTCCCACAATTCATGTTTGTCATATGTGAAAGTGTATTTTTTCTTGTTTGTTTCAAACATATTCCCCATGACCCTCACTCTGTTGTGATATAGCTCTTTGGTGATGGAAAGTGGTGAATAATCCATTTCCAGTTCATCATCATACTATTCAGGATTTTGTGCACCTCTGTCATACTCTTGAAAGTTGTCTCATTTCCAGGCTAAATTGCTAAATTGCCAAATCTATTCCATTAAGTCTGATCATCTTTGCCACATCTATTACATTATTTTTGCAATGGGGCAAACAGAGCAGCATGCAGTACTGCAGCAGTATGTGCTGGAGTTGGCACAAAGTGAGGGTGGCAGCTTCTTATCAAGGTGGGGAGGTGGAGGGATGTGGGAAGGAGCCCAGTGAGACCCTTTTGGCAGCAATAAGCTGTTTTATCATAGTGAACTCAGGAAACTGCATCTTTACCATTCAGCCCTTTTCCCCAAGTATCACAGATGCTTGTGAGACTTCTTGGTAACTTTACTCCACCATAACTAGCAAAAACTTTGTCATTTGGTGCTGTATGAATGCTCCATGTTATGTCATTAGTTTTATTTACTTGTAGAACAGAGTTGTTATATAGACAATGGAAATCATTATGAATTTGAATTAGATTTGTACACATACTTGAAAAATGAGGTTACAAATATGTGATCAAAGGTCATTCAAGAATGGAGCAGTCCAATATTGTGTTTAAACCTCAAGCATATTAAGTACCCTTTGAATTTACAGGTTTTGTAAACAAGCAGATATACAATATCTTGTGTAAAGTGTGCACAGTTTATTATCACTTACTTTATGCCACTGAAAAAGGGCATAAAGAGGGATGAAAAAACTTGCTTCTGTTTACAGAATAAAGTGGCGGTCATGTGCCAGAGGTGTGCATTTTTCCTTGTGGAAAAAGTGAGAAATTTTCTTTCAGCAGTTGTGCAAAAAAGAAGGGTGGGGAAAGGTTAATATCAGTAGGGTCTTACTGCTTTTCTATGTCCCCTCATGTCTCTTTTCAGTGGGTTTATTTACTTCACTTAAGAAAGACCTTATTTCATTACAACTTTCAATTCCTCCAAGCAGCCACTTCTTTAAAGCAAGGGTCGAACTTAGCAAAACGTGTGGAATAAGTGTTCTTCTGCAAGTGTTACTAATAGCATTCATCCTGGAGAAATGGCCACTCAAAGTAAAGGTGCAGGGGTGTCATGGTTCTGGTAGGTCTCGGTAACTTTATCTTTACTTTTTCTCTGCCCATTGAAATGTGGTTTAAAATAAAATTTGCACCTGAAAACATAGCTAGGAATATTTTAAAAGTTACATTGTGCTTTAAGGATTTCATGCCTTGAAGTAAGGGAGGTAGTCATGTTGGCTTCTTTAAGCGATCCTTCTTAAACATTTTATGCCTTATTGGAGGGAATGCCCACTGCTAGGGACTAATGTCTTGTTGCGTCCCACGGGATTCTTCCACTACTCCTGATATCAGGTATACCAAGAAACCTGCAGTGCTTGAAAAGGATAGGATCAGACCCCTTCCAGCCCTGGGGAATGGTGCTCATTGTGTTGGCTAGTCAGGAACACTATGTGTAACACACACAGAGCTCTGCTGTGCCGTGGCTGAATCGGTGGCCACCTGCTTTGTGCCCACCCAGGCAATGCTGGGGGTGGGAAGTGCCCTGGACAACATCAGTGAACGGACTACACAGTTATGCTCACCAGCCTTTGTGTATTCAACAGCTGATGTAAAGCAAAATGGACTCTGAGCCCTGGAAAAAGAAGGAAAAGAGCTCCAAAGAGCTCTCTGGTGGGAATTATGCTGAGAGGGATTTTGGCAGCTTATGGTCTGGTTTTTGCAGTTGTTGCAGAACTTCCAGCATAGTTCTTTCTGGGCGATCTATAAGGCACTCGCATAGAAGAAATGGGCAGTGAGGAATAGCTGTGTAGGTGACAAATGTTCTGCACATACGCAAAAAGGGGTTGCACGGTAAGGTTGGAAAGACAGCAATTGTGCAAACAAACAATTCCCAGGTGAATGTTTTGTTTCCAGTGCTTTGGGAGAGGCATTTACAGAGAGTTCACAGAATTTATTTATTCAGAGGTCTCTTTGTTTCCTGCTCCTTTCCTGACCATGCCCAGAGGATGTTTCCATGGAATAGAGAGTGGTGGTTCACTTTGCACCAGCCTGTTCAGCAACTGCCTGTACCTCCTTGTCAGATCAGTTCCCAGCAATCATTCTCCCTGTCCCTGCTGATCATGTAATGGCCTCTTCTCCACCCTTCCAACATCTCGTTTCAGGCAACACTGCTATAGATACATTGACTGCCGCTTGATTTTTTTTTTAATTTTAAATATCACACACCTGAGAATGACTGTCTAAAAGCACTGGGTAAATGTTAAATCTTTCTGCATTCAGCCGAATGGTTTTCCTTGAGCTGCTGTTGCTACAAAGAACATTGCTTTTGTCTGTTCCTGTAGTAATCCTATGGCGTTCACAACTCATTTTCCACTGTTTTCTCCTTGATAAAAAATGATATGATTTCCTATGTTCACAAAGTGAGTGTAAAATGTGGCTTTTCCTTTGTATGTATCACGAAGTGCCAGGCATTGAAAACCAAACCTCCCCTGGCCACATGAATCAGCAGTAGTTGATTATCTATTAGGAAATGCCTCCCTTGTTTAGCCAGAGGTGTTTTACAAATTATGTTCTTCTAATGCACCACCACCTTGGATGAAATATGGCCTTCAAACCCAGATGAAAGGCTTCAGTTCTGATAAATAAAATAAACAGAACTTCCTAACAAAACCAGTTGTATGATAATGTGAAAAGAATGGCAGCAAAAGCTCCTGGCCATAATCTGACTGAGTTGGGAAATATTGGTGGCTTTACTTGGTATGCTCATTTTTTAATTTACAATGGCTATATAATGTAGGCGGGCCTGAGTCTCGTTTAAACTGAGGTTTGTCCTTCCTGTGGTCATTCAGATGCAGCGGAAAGGAACGGTGCCTTAATGGTGCGTGGATCAGCAAGACCAAATCTACATCTGTCAGCCTCCTTTCTTACCACACTGGCTTTGCTCTGTTTAGATTGCAGATTCCTACCCTTGCTGTTATCTGTTCCTTTTGATAAACTCTGCAATGAGGGGAATGTTTTTGCATCATTTTCGGGAGTCCTGTTTCCTATTTGAGATCTGAGAAATGGCTTGTAGCACTAGGACCCCTGGGAACTTATTTTTCTGCGTGGAAACTAGACCAGCATAATGAGTACCCTCTGTGCAAATTCAATATTAATTCTACACCTAAGGTCAAGCAGAAGTTAATGACCATTTTTTATATACAGAAATCAGTTATGAAACCAACATTACATTTCATGCTTTTGTCATTTTAAAACAAAGTAAAATGCTGGAGTAATTTATACTAAATTGATTTAAACTACGAAGCATAAATATCATGAATCCCAGATTTGAGAGAAAATGGCATCACTGTCACTTGTGCAATAGTACATTCCCCAATTTACAAGCACCTTTATTCCATCCCATGCTTGCTGTGCTTTTTTAGATACAGAGGTGCTGAACAATGCTGTAAGCAGGAGTCTGTCTTTAATAATTTTTGCATTTTCTTTGTTTCTTTAATTAGCTGATTTACTCAGCTGATTGCACAGCTGTCTGGGCAACACCCCCCCAGGGGCCTGCCAACTGTTTCAGAGATATGTAGTGTACTCAGTGAAGGGAAATCTGTACAATAATTTGCATATATATATATGCAGAAATAGTGGGAAGGAATGAGAAAGCTCAAAGGCAATTTTTTTATTGCTAATAAAAGGAAACATGTTAAGGATGAGCTTAAAAAGCTTTCTCTTTTCAGTAATTTCTGGGAAAAGATTACAGTTTCATGGTAAATAAGGAACCAATTCTCAGTTGGAGGGTTTTATTCCTGGGATTATCACTGTCTCTTATATGCAGCTTTTGGGGATTTCAGAGGTATTCAGTGCTTGTTGGTTTTCCCCTTTTAATTTGGAAATACGACTTGGAAAATACAGGAGTATGCACGAGGACCTGGTCTCGCTTAAAATGGTCCCCAAATCTGAGGTTCGTAAAGCATTTAATTGCTGCTCATTTTCCTTTCCACTGCTCAGCGCTAGTGCCTTACGTAACCTAGAGGATCTGGCTTTTAGTTTCCCCAGTGGTATCAGTATGAGCTATTAATTTTTTTCTACTCTGATAAATTAATAAACATCAGCAAACATTATAACACTGTCAAACAGCTCAGAGCTGCCATAGTAACCAGCCTCTCTAGAGCTCACTGTATACCCTCCACAAAGAATAACAAGGGATACCACAAGTTCCATTGTTCAAAATAACAATAAAGTTTTCAAAAATCATGAAATTAGCTTAGAATGATGTGATGTAAAAAAAATGCTTTTTTGCTGTTTGTTTCTGAAAAGCTTCATGCTAGCAACTTCCTTTGGAAAAAAAAACAAAAAAGAAACATGCCTCTCAAAAAATTTGGGATATAAGAAGAATGCTAGAAGTTGTGAGCTTCCCAGCAGCTGACGATAAATCAACTGGTGCAGGCTGTTGGCAATTCAGAGCACTGGAGCCTTCCCCCGGGGAATATTCTTGCAGATTCCTGAGGTCTTTTCAACAGTGATAGTTTGACAGGGACAGAAAAACAGGCTATATCCATCCAGCAGGGATGAGACAGTGAAAATCTGTTGGCTTGTCAAATAAACAAAGTTCTTCTGTTCAGAAGTAGGCTCTTTGCCACTTCCAAGGTGGTGTGCATCTCCTATCTGTAGAGGGCATGTAGATGCCTTTTGCTTACTGGCTAGAAAAAGGAGATGCATGTATGAATTTTGATCATACAGTACTGAAAGGATTGAAATCTTACAAAGGGCAGAGTGGTTTGATGTTCTAGGATGTCAGCAGGTTAAAGAACAACACTAAATAATAAATTAACATCCTCATTTGAAACGAAGGAGCGTCACTGAAAACATGAGGGACATAGCCTAAGGGGTGACCAAGCTTTGTATGGTGAGCAGAGCTGCCTCTGAAGCAGCTGTGGGGACAGCGAACTCCTCATCCAGCCCGGGCACAGGCTGGGCAGGGTGAGCCTGGCAGCGATAGCGCAGCTCAGGCTGCTCCCAAGGCTATGCCTGAGGGTTTGCAACCTGGGAAGCAAGTTCAGTCTTGGGAGCAGCCTAGGGCAGTGCAGAGGTAAACTGCACATCTGCCACAGGCAACGTTTATGGGCTCCCTGCCCCCAAAAGGCAGGCAATCCTGGTCCTGCAGTTGGATTTCACGGCAAGCTCAAGGGCTGAAGCTGGAGTTGTGTGGCACAAGGGATCTGGCAGCAACACCAGCTTGCAAGGTGCCCTGTCCCCTGCCCTGCCTGCTGCCTGGGGGTTCTGTTCTCAACCAGGTCATCAAACCGAGCCAGGTTAAAAGTAAGCCTTTGCTGATCCCCAAACCCCAAATGCTTTACGGTAGTACAGTGAGGGAATACGGTACATAAGTACTGTACGGTACTGTACAGGAGGTGTGGGACAGCCAGCAGTGATGGGGAGCTAAGCTGGCTTTCTGTCCTGGAATGGCCATGTGGGTACCACCCAGAGTGAGTTGCTTACGGATGGACAGCTGTCCCTGCCTGCTGTTCAGCAGCAAAATGGTTAACTGTGATGGCAGTCCTCTCTTAAGCAATTAAATAATTAGCTTTCAGAGTTAACACCCTATTAAGCCAAAGGGAGGAAGTTCACACCTCTCCTGGTGTTATTGTTCCAGTCTGGCTGGCTGCAGCAGCAGAATGACGCTAGTGCCTTGGTTTGTGTTGTGAAGGTTATCTTTGCGGCCAGAAGGGGTAGAAAGAAGAAACTTCATTTACAGAAAAGGAAGAAAGCACAATACAGCAAAGCCTCTGGGAAGACTGCAGTGCTGTGGGTTCCAGGAGTTGGTTTATGTGTGGATTTTTTTTGTTTGTTTTTAGCTGTCGTTTCCACTTTCAGTTGGGTAGAAGATTCTGCTATGTTGAATAAGACAAAGCACTAAAATTAAATAATGTGCATTGTATTATGTGACTTTTTATAATCTTGCACATCAAACGTAATTAATTTACCTTCAAGTTTGGGGGCATACAGAACAGCGTATCATGAAGGCACTGCTCTGTGGGTAACCTTGGCACCCTTGGTAGGATTCTTCCATAGGCAGGAGAAGGTCTATAGTGCTGCAGGTGGCTGTTGTCACCCTCCTGCATGCTAGTCTGTCTAGCTAAGGTGAGCCCTTTAGCATGCCTGTAATGTTCCATGCTGGAGGAGGACAAATCCCTTCCAGTGTCTTAAATCTACATTAAACTTTGTAGCGTGACAGTAAAAGTGGGGGAGCACTGTCAGTTGGTAATGGTGACATAAAGGATGTGCTCGGTTCCAGTGTGAGCAATGGTTACGTTCCCTTTCCATTCACACCCCCGTGTGATGGCTGATTCTGCTGAGGTAGCTAGTACAAAATTATTTACTTTTGTTTCTTGTTTCTTTGTTATTTTTTCTGCTGTTTTAATGAGCTGAAATGGGATTACTAAAGGACAAGCTCTCCCCTGCAAGAATTCTCCCCCGCAAGAATCTGCTAGCAAAATCTCAGTTCTGGTCTGTGGGGGCACAAGGAACTCAGATCAGATGATGGCCCTTGTGATCCTTAAGTGACCATAAAAAATCAACATCCTGAATTCCCTAGACTAATTTGCAAATGGACACATTTGAACTGCACATTAGCAAGCTAATGCTCATTTAACATATTTTCCTATCGTTCATGGTGACCTCTCCTCCAAAGGAGGAGAAATGCTGCAGGTAGAAAAGGGAATTGGTCACGCTATGGTTTTTTTTTTTTCATTTTTTTCCTGTCTCTGGTCTCAAGCCCAAACCCAAACCTAACATTAAGTACATATAGATCAGGGTAAACCACCTTTGCCTCTCCCTGGTGTTGCTGCTTTGTAAGATGTGCTGGGATATTCTTATCAGGGAGCAAAGCTGGGTTTATGCTGGCAGAGAAGTAAGGGTCTGGCCCAGCTCCAAAGTTCACAGCTTTTTTGTATGTACATGTTACAGTTTTAGGGAATCGTCCCAGAAATAACACTCGCCTGGGAAATACTTTCCCATCCCACTCTAACCTTCCACTCACTTTTCCTATGGTTGAATTTGCAACGTCAAGACTTTTTATTAAAAAATAAATGGCCAACTGACAGTAAGTGGGAAATTACCCTTGAATTCTTATATTTTGTGACAGAACTTCTATTGCATGCACAAGAGCCCACGAGGGCAGTGCCTGAGCCAATTCAAGGGGTGTCTGTGAGTTGTTACGGGGTTAGGAGGCAGACCATGTAGAAATACAGCAACTGATTTCTTATGTTTGATGATCCCCAGTAACACAAATCTCTGAATACACTGGAATATTTTAAGAAATTTGTGTTTTTTCTGTATTTTATAGACAAAACATGTAGTAACCTTTTCATACAGAAACCAAGAAAATATAATTAAGGGTTGTTATTTGTCTGTGTGGCCACTTCAGCCTTCAAGGGACTACATTCTTGTGATGGAAAAAAAATGTATGAGATGGTGTGATTCCTTGAGTATCACTCCCTGGGTGTAGTTACATGGTTCAATTTTGTCTGGTTCTTATGGGTTTGGATAAAAGGCAGAGAGAACACAAAAATCAAGTTTGTGATGGAAATTTCATGAAAAAGAGCCTGACTGCTCCCTCTCTCCCAAGAGGGCTGCAAGAACGTCAGTGTGAGGTCTGGGATTTTTTTTTTTTTTCCTTTAAGAAAATATTTACTGGTTCTTTTCTACATTCCTTACACAGTCTAAACAACATAGAAGCCAAGGAGAGCTGGGTTTGGATTATGAACTTTTCCAGCTTTTTTAGAGCTGAGCAGTGAAATTGCTGATAAAACCAGCTTTTTTTCTTTTTTTTAAGCTGTTCACTTAGGGTACATCTAAACCGAGGTCGTTTTCTCATCATCTTTAAAATTGCTCATGATAAAATTGTTCAACACCCAAGGATACCTGTATCTGTTGGGGTCATGCTACCCTCTTTCTCTTTGAGCTAGGTAAAAGATACTAGTGCCCTCAGCCCCAGGTGTTTGCTGCTTGTCACTAGCTCCCCAGCCAGATACCATCCCCTCGCTAATCTGCCAGCCCAGCCTCGTTAGTAACAGCATGCTGCTCCTTGAAGGTCTGCCTGTTTGCTTTGGTTGAAGACGCTCTGGGGTTCTTGCCCTGGCACTGGGCAGAGAAGGGGACACTTGTAACAGAGGCCAGTGACAAGAAGCCGGTTAGCAGCCATAACCTTTTCTCCTGGCACAGCTGTTTGCGGAGCTCCTATTTGCTGAGGCTTGTCAGAAAAGCTGGCTGGATCAATGTAAATCACTTAAACCTGGACCCGTGGTCTTGTTACTAGCAAGGTGCCACTCCTTTAAATGCCATGATTAATAGCTAGCATCTGTGGGGATATCCTGCCCATCAGTGGCTACAGCAAATTGATTTCAGGAGAAATCAGAAAATTGAAAGGAGAGTTGGGGAAATGTTGTGTTTCTGCTAATGCAGCCACAGACTTAAGTGATTTGCAATTGCTCAAACAACCATTTTTTAGCATCTTTAATGCCTGCTGGCATTGGAACGTTCCCATCTCATGCCGATTGTTCTGACTAGCGTTCGGCAAATGGATGTTCTGAATCCTTTGTGTCTCCTGCAGTGGGTGGAACGGGGTCGTGCACGTGTGGGAGTGGGCAAGAGGATGAGGCAGCTCTTGGGGAGGAAGGCTGGGAGGTGGGTTACAAGGGAAGGGACTGCACAGAGCCCCCAGCCTGGTTGGATGGAGTAGGTTGCCTCGGGAAACGCTGACCTGCGCTAGGAAAGAAGGGGCCACATGGGGCTGTTGAGGCGATCGCTCTGGTTACTGCTTCATTGGGTTGTTACTTTTCCAACCTGGGAGAGAGATATGCCGCAATGTCCCAGGCATGTTTTGATTTTGCCTAGCTTTAAATGCTGCTGGGATATAACCCCCTGTTACACATGCTTTCTGTTATAGCTATACATTGACCCTGTGTTTTCAGCATTCACCTTGAATTTCAGAGGTTGGCTGGTAAAGTGATGTCAGCAAACCCACCAGTGAAGATTTATACCAGACCTCTGTCTTCCTTTGATAATGGATTAAAAAAGATCCCTGAATGGAATAAACTGTATTGACAAAATGACTTTTTTGTCCCCTTTTATAATTACATTTTTATTACTTTTTTTTTCCTGATAGCATAACTGTGGGGAAGAAAGAATTACACCCTATATGGCATAACAGTATCAGCAGAAATCCTGCAGTAAAAAGAAAATAAATCCATATGCTTTATTTTAGAGGTCAAGAACAGTCTAAAGTTACTTTTCTTTTAAGTTGCTGGATGCTGCCTAAAGGTTCAGCTGCTTTTTGTCTGCGGCAGACCCAGAGCACCCACTAAGACACACCAAGCTAGATCTCATGGCTCACGTTACATGTATTAGCTCAGCCATGGTAACCTGGTTGTATGTCTACTGATTCAGGCTTAGGGTTGAGGACAGCTTAGGTGAAGGTGGCTGATGAAGGTAGTACTGCTACCTGTACAGCTCATCTGTTCATCAGTCAAATCCTGGGCTGTGTCAGCTCACAGACATAGTTTTAAGGCAAAACAGCACTGGTGATACTTGTCTTAAAACACAGTGTTGTGAGCTATGGCAGTTCAGGTGCAGCCTGATGAAGAGCTCAGGTACCCAGGGGTGAAGGAGAGAGGAGGTGGACAGGAGGAAGCACACAAGCTAAATGCTCCTGCCCATCCGTCAAAGCCATGAGCCTGGCATTGTTCAGGAAATGGATTTGCCAGCTCTATCGCTTCAAGGATGCTCTTGTTGTCACAACTGCTATGGCTACACTGGCAAGTCATTCGATGTATACACATGATTGACGATATTTGAGTATGGTGCTTGTAAGTAAATGAGTACAGCTTAAGGTGAAGTCACTTCTCGTGTTTCATTGGGTCTGACCCTCCTAACCTGCCATGTATCACATTTCAGAATGGCTGAGGGCTTAATGTCCCACTAAAATACAGCGGGTGGGCATGTTGACTGGAAGGGGTATCTTGGGCTATAGCTAGTAAAACTACCTATAGGTATAGCTGTTTGCAATATGGAAGTCTGATGTGTGTCTTCAAAAGTGGTCCATGTTTCTTTAGCTAGGTAAACTGATAACTCTGGTTTCTGCCCATCCAAAGCTTACATGTTTGATCCAAACTTTTTTTCTTTAAAGTCTGACAAAACTCGCTGGTGTTAAGCAATGTTAATTGAGCTAAGTTACTGTTTTCTTTTATTGTGCCAGCAGCAAATAACCTTCAATAGATGATCTCCTGCTACCATTTATTCCAGAGATGACTTTCATGGATAGTGGTGGTGTTTGTTAAGACTGAGATCACTTTGCTAACAAAGAATTTTCCAAGGCTGAGATGAGGGATAAATCTGCTTATTTTGTTTAGTCTGAAATGACCTTCTGCAATATAATGGAAATAAAGGGATGTCTGATTTCTTTATTCTTTATGAGTCATCAGGCCTTGTTATAATGTATGGAAAAGTGGAGTTTCCTTAAATGCCACTGTTTTGTCAGGACTAACAGTAGCAGGAATATAACTATTTAGTACTGCATTTTACTGCCCGGGAAAAATAAAGTATACCTTATTTAGGATTTGACCAAACCCAATAAGGTATACCTTATAGGATTTGTCCAAAACCACTCAAGGAGTTAACTAGAAAGCTAAATTTGGAACGAGGTTTCTTGAATGGTCATCCTATTTGATCTAAACTAGGCCATGCTGCTTTGGTGCTTGTGATTTGAACCTGCCAGCTTCCAATATATTCCCTCTTTCTTATTTTAGCAATTCATCAAAATGAAGAAAACAGCAGTCAAGAAATAAGAGGACTAGAAGAGCTCAAGGATACCTCTGATGCTCAGGTAAATGTGTAAGATTAATGGCATCTTGGGGACTTTTTCAGATCTATGAGTTGAAGGATCTGCTTTCAATAGCTCTGGGAAATGGGTTTTCTCGATGTTCTGTGCAGAGAGCCCATAGGAAGGAGAAAGTCTGCTGGATCTTGTCTTATGTGACTATTTAGAATAAGATTGATGATTACTCTGGGAATTAATCCTATGATGTTGCAATTGGACAGCATTCTTCAACTATCTCTCTGCTCTTTTTAGATAATACACACAGCATATACCAGATGTGAAAATAAAATGAGATGTGTTTTAGGAGGCAAGGGCATGTGACATTTTGATTGAATTTTAATCATTGTAAGTAGACATGCAGTGAAATGAGGACACTTAGTAGTCACTCAAGTGTAAGCAACAACCTTTTTCTTTCCTTCCCTAACTGCCCTCATTTACAACCAAAGCACACTTTTAGATATTTCTCAGAAGAAACTTAACTGCCTTTTAGAGTATTTTATTGTGAAATTGCTTACCCTTTTTAATTCTGTGAATCTTTCTTTATTAATCTCCAGTTCATTCAATCATTCAGTTCATGCATTCAAACTGTGCAAGCGTAACTGTATCGCTCATTGTATTGGTACTGATTATTGCTTTTAATTTAAAATTGATTTCTCCCAGTCTTGACTGTTTTTTATCTGCTATTCCTCTTGAAAACTGTATGTTTCCCACCGGTTGCCACCTTTTCTTTTTCCTACATATGCAACTTGAAGTTCCTGTCTCTGATTTATCTCCTAACACCTTGCCGGCTAAAAAGCTGCATGCAAGAAAGACAGGATTTGCACTGATGTCTGTGAGCAAGCCTAGCTGAAGGGGTACTAGCCATGTAGCCAAGTTAGCAGCACCTATGTCTTTCTAAAGGTAGGGGCTGCCTCGATGACAGTGAGCCCAGGAGGGGCTGCAGGCAGGCCTGGGCCATGGCAGACACCTGGAGAGTGCAGGCAGAAGGGTTGGGGACCATGCAGATATGCCTACTGCGTCAGTGTGTAACTGGGCTTTTCCAGCATACTCTTCAGAGTCATGCTCAAGCAAGATGTTCAGAAATGGCCTTTTCTTAATTGCACACAATTTCAAATATATTAAAAAAAAAAAGTGTAGTAGGAGCCCTAATGTGTAAAAATTTTGTTACCTGACTTTGATTACTAATTCATGTCAGTGTGGGGTTGATTGCAGAGCTATAGAAAACACCTAGGGGGAAATAATGACCTCACTGAATAAAAAATCTGGCTTTCTGTTTTCTTTTTTGGGTTTCATATATGGTCAGTTCTATTTGATTGTTGTAGTTGTTCCTATTTTTTGAAAATTTTTATTCACATTTATGTCAGAGATGTAAAAAGAAAGACTACAACATGTGTTCTCAAGTAGCCAGCTAATAAGATTGCATGGGCAGATTATAAAAACCTGTAAGAATTTATTATTGGGATATTGATCTGCTCAGCTTATATTCGGCTGGAAACCAGCTTCTAAAATTTGAAAAAATTTGAAACACATTTAAATTAAACAATTATTAAGTGAGCAGTTAGCAAGTGTTCAAGTGCCCAACTGGGAGGAGAGCAGGAGTATTATCAAAGCACCTGTTGCTCCAATTTGTTTGTCAGTGCCGTAAAAATTACATCCTGCAAACACCGAATATGGTTTGGTTTAAGGGTATGAATAATTTTTTTTCACTTTAGCGAGATTTTGCATGTGACTGGAGCAAAGCAAATGATCTTTCAAGGCAGTGGCATATGGTTTTAAGTTTTCAGGTTGATCAAAGGTGAAGCCTGTAATAATTATATTGTTTTCACCAGACACAGAAGGAGACAGAGGTGCAGTGGGAAAAAACCAAACCACCACAAACCTCTTCTGTTAGCAGAGTTGAAGGGTGTGGTGCCTGCTCTAAACACTGCTCTGCGGGATGTAGTCTTGACTTACATTGGAGTTAGTTGACAAAACTGGTAGAAATGTGGAAAAAATTCAGTACAGAGATTTTTAAAAGCAAGCATGCTGTAAACAATGTAAATAATGTAAAAAAAATCCCATCCTGTCTGCTTAGGGCTGTCTTACTTCACCTCCATGTCACTGCTAGCATATTCATTTATGGCCTTTGCAGAGGAAATATTTTCCAATGGATGTGCTGAAACAGAAAATGTGTTGTCAGCATCTTTGCTTTTCCAACCTCAGTAGTGACTAATTTACTTTCCTTCCCATTAAACGTTTTTATTTCATTTCAAATATTGCATAAACACCTTTAATTATAGTAATTTTGTGCTGTGAATGGTAGTAAAGCCTTACTATAAAGCTCCGTTCTTTTATCATTCATTAAATTAAAGCCAGTTAAAATATGCAACTTCACATAAGTTAGTACTTGTATGTCTGTTGGTGTACATGAATTAGAGGACTAAGCACCAACATTTGGGCATGCGGGATTTTGGAGGGTGTGTGCCCGCGCAAAATACAAATTGAAATTGCACTTTGCAAGTAGGACAGCTTGCCTTTACCTTTTCATCTAACAAACAGTTTCAAAGGTATTGCTTGAAAATTAAATTTATATTGACAAGTGAAAATGACCAGTAATAGGAGACTCATATCAACATCTTCCCAACCAGCTTTTAGAAGCTGTCATCAATTAATTAATTAGTTGACCTGGATGCTTTCTTACAAGTATTTAGCAGAAAGATTTACAGTGGAAAGTCAGCATAATTGAGGAAATCAGAATTAAAATGAGGGTTTCATATTTTTTTTTCTTAATTATGAAAAAGCATGTTTAGCCTTTTGTATTTCAAGTGCATTCTTTACTCCCAGAACCAAGCATATTTTTCATGTTCTCTGCAATTCTTTAAATTAAAGGATAGTTGGGGGAGGAGGGGACATGTTAAAATGTAAGATTTCTTCTTGGTGGTTATTTGAAACAGGACAATATGATTCTTTAATGAAATTGCCAGTTTGAATACAGACCATACTCGTGGCAGGGCTGATGGGCTTGTATCTGGAGTTACTTCTTCCCCAGGGTGCTCATCCATGCAGAAAGCAATAATATGCTCTGTGTGAACACAGGTGGAGGGCAAGGGCTGAAAGAGAGCGAGGCCCATGTGTTCAAAAAGTTGTCTTTCTCCAGGATGTTTCTTCCACTTGAACATACTGAAGCCAACTGTTACCTTAAAACTGAAGTCCCCCTTCCTCATCTTAACAGAAGTGGTTTTAACCATTGGGCTTTGCTTCATACACTGACGATCAATAAGCATTTGTTCAGCAGAGTGAACACTGCATTTCTGTCAAAGTCCATCTGACATTTGACGTACAGGGACTCATAACCATCTATTCCACTCATAGGTCATGGTCTGACTTGTCTGGGTGCAACACAAAGGTATGAAAAGTGCCTCCACAGTACTAAGATCCCAGATCCAGAGAGACTGTAAATCTTTATAGTCCTGAAGACCTAATAGGCCATAACACTTAGAGTTGTCCTTAGCCTGGGGGGATTACAGCGTGCAGATGTTACACTCTCTGCTAGAAGCATCCTGAAGCCATGAAATAAGGAGGTTTGTCTCTAGCTGATGTCCCCCAGCCATCAAAGTGTTGTGAAGTGCAGACATCAGACCTCAGCCAAGTCTGTGACAATTGCCTAGGTTCCCTGTGTAAATTACTGGAGAAAAAGGAGAATTTTAGCAAACAACACATCTGACCATTTTTAAATGTCAACTATAGAGTAAAAAAAATTTCTCTTCTTAAGTACCTCTTTTTCTCTATTGATTAAACGAGTCTGGACAACTAATTCAATATATTCTTCCACATTTGATAAAGTCAGTCTCACTCCTGATCTGCAGGTGATAATGGTGTGTCAGAACTGGTTTATAAATCCATGTCCTTGATTTAGAATATAAGAAGCTAATCTCATAGAAAATGTAAGGACCTTCAGGTTAGGTGCTGCAATTCCTTATTTTTTCAGTGGATTTCTGACCTTTGAACCAGTGCGTAGGTTCCTTATGTGGGAAAGCTGGGTTCTCAGGAGGCTGGGGACTAAGCACAGGACATGCAAAGCACAGGCTGCATCTGAATTTCTTTCCTTCTCCAGAGCACAAGTGCCTGATGCAGGCTTGTGAGGAGATGCCTTCATCCAGACTGGAGGAATGTAGGCATGTAAAATTTCTTTCATATAATTCGGTAAGGATGACTCTTTGGACTTGGTCATGGAACCTACTTTTTTCCATCAGCGTTAAAGCACTTACTCAGAAAGTGAATTTGTTTTCCTCCTCAGCTGAAGAAACCTTAACCCACATTTTCCTCTTCCTTGGAGAAACCAGTGGAGTGTAGAATGGTTTGGGTGGGCACTCTCACACCTACAGCTGTCATGGGCAGGAATTTCTCAAGGCCAAAGGACTGGAGCCTGCGTGGCACTACGGGTTAGTGGTCAGGGCACCCCTGGCTTTTGGTCCTGACTCAAGATGTATTGTGAATTTTGGAGTAGATACTGATTCAGTTAAACTCAGGATGAACAGCAGAAAGAAAAGGGTGGAGGAAGTGGGGAAAAAGGTTTATCTGCAGATCGCCTTTAAAGTCATATAGCAATACCATAGCCATGCCACATGCCTGGCCCTCCCAAGGCATATGCTGTTCCCATCAGGAAACATCTGGGCTAATAAAAGCCATGCGGTATCATGGAGCCAGGTCTCAATTACGCAGAGGCTATATCTGTGAAAAAATCATGGACAGTGACATTAGCCACTGACTTTGCAGGAAGCAATTTAGCCCTCATGAGCTAACTCTGTGATGGGTCTGGTATGCTTGTGTGCAAGCATGAATCTGTCTTTATATATATATGGCATTTTTATAAAACAACGAGTGCTGAATGTTTTGACGAAACACTATTGGCATAACTGGAGTAACTGGCAGAATATTAGCCAAAAAAATAGTTCTAACATATTTTTTAAAGCAAATCTCATTTTCTTCCCTAAACAAAATCAGGAGATATTGATTCGTTATTTACAGAATAAATAAATGTGGTGCAACTGCCTTTTAACTCTTGAGGCTGGCATACGTGAAAAAGGGTTGGAGTGGGAGCAGAGGGAGTTATAGCCTGTTATTTTTAGGAGTGCCTTGTGTTGCGCTTCATTCTTTTTCCAGGGCTGTTCCTGGCTAACTTTCCCATGAGTTTTTAACCTCTTGCTCCTGTTCTCTTATGTAACAGGAAACAGGCTGACAGGAACAAATAAAACACAGCGTATCTGATAGTCACACTCAGAGGAGCGGTTGATTTAGTTAGCCCTGCTTTCATTCCTCCAAAGTAGATACATTTGGAGATTCAGATGTGCCTCAGCTCCTTTTCAGTTGTTTCCCACGGAGCAGCAACTTGTTGGCGTTCAGCAAGCGGCATTGAAGTACCGCAAATATGAGAAAACTGATACATTTCTTTTAAGGTTGAAATTTGTGGCAGTGTCATGTCCTGGGATTGTGGATTTAAGTATCTGTTTGCTCTTTCTCCCACCCTTAAGGCAGGGGTTTTGTGCAAGCTTCAGGGAAGAGATGACATCGGACGGATTGAGCTGGTCCAGAAGCTGGCGAGAGAAAACTGCCAGTTTTTGCAGGCGGATAGAAAACCACCAGAGAAGGCAGAACAAGTAAGACATTTCTTGTTTGGGGTTTTTGTTTCTTTCTGGTAGGGGAGGGAGATTTAGGTCACAAAACTGAAATAGCAAAGCTGATGGTCAGAATCCAGGGCACACATTAGTCATGGAGCTGCTGTAGCTGGCTCTCCTCTGGCATTTACATTTCTCTGAAGTGCGTTCAGTTCAGTAATTGTCAACACACTTAAATTATTATGTTGTCATTAACTGTCAGTTACTGTTATTAATATCTTATACACATAGGAAATAGCAGGTGATTTCAGGATGCTTTCTACCAAATTGTTGTTAGTGATTATGAAATATTTGGGGTTTAGGGTGTGTTTAAATAATGTATAAGGTATATGAGTGCTTCAAGTGCTTACTTTAAATTGTCTTAAAATTACTTTGCTGCTGGTATGTTTGGATGCAAGTATTGGCTGGAGCTTTTCAGTGTGAATTAAAAAGAATGGTCTGGATAGGGAATTCAGCAGTTTCTTTAAAAAAATGTGTTTTCAACCAAAAGTTACGCTGAAGAAAGCAGCATTCTGTTTAATGATTCTGAAAGCACTTATTCAGATGTTAATAACTGGATTGAAAATGCACTAAAACTTGACTGCTCTGTTTATAGCACAATGTATCCTAATTTTGTTCTCCTAGTAAAGATTTCTGTTCTGATTGCATATTCACCTAAAGGTGCCCAGGATAATAACTGCAAGAAACAACAAAAATCCCACCTAGTTCTCATGGGTCTTGCTATTATGTATATGTAATTTATTCCATTTTCCGCTCACTGGACAGTAGAAAAAAAGCATGTGCTTTAGAAAAAAAATACTTTTCAGCTCATCTGCAAGCTCATTCCTATTGAAGTAAGGCTGCACAAAGGAAAAGAGAAAGATGAAATCTTTTTTCAGAGCTTCATGCTGTTCTGTTCGGCAGTGTATAAGGTCTAGTCTGGTGTAGTTAAGTATGTAATTGTATCAGTAGGTGCGCACGAGGGAGGAGGGTAGTTAGCCAGGCTCAAATCCCTGAGATTGAATTGTTCCTCAGCTGATCCGCTAGCCATCGACATCTGGCAGAATTTCCATATATCTTTAAACCGTATCAGCAAAGTGCAATTAAAAGTTTAGGTGCTTAAGTAAAGAAGATTTTAAGCCAGGGAAGGTTTCTAATTGTGTTTCAGGATTTGGAAGCAAGATTACAGATGCTGTGGGCATAGGGGAGAGGGGAATATCGGGACTGATACTCCAAAAATTCAGTGGATATTTTTGCTGCTTACTCTGGTCATTGCAGAGGGTGCTGTGGTGTCAGCTGCAGCTCTGTAGCTGCACAAATTACAGTACAGTTCCAAAAATGGAAAGGAAAGAAGTGCTCAGCTTTTCTTCTCCTTTGAAAAGTATGGTACTTAGCAATTGCTGCTATTTAGGAGATGAGTGACTTCAGTTTAGCGGGAGCTAGAGCAAGCGGCTCATATCCATACTAAGTGGCATAATGCAGCAGTTACTGCTCTTGGGCAAGGATGTGCCTTTAGGCCCAGGAGGTGGCAGGAAAGAAGAAAAGTCGCGTGAGAGACAGCAGCAGCACCACAGGTTGATCCTCATGTGCCTTTTAGTTCTGGGTGGGGAGTGTCTTACAGCTAGTGCTGGCAGTAACAAGTTATGGTGCGCTGCTCCCCCCGATGTTCTGCAGGTTGCCGGTTGTTGTAGGGTGGGGGGTGACGTGGCTCTTCCCTACGGTCCAGGCGGGCCATGCCCAGATGCGAGAGACTTGCAGTCCTCGGTGTGGGTGTATTTGCTAAGCCCCCAACCAGTCTATTGTTTCCATTAGGAATAGTCACCAAGAAGGCATTACCGAACATGGGCAAGGTCTGTCGTAGGGTTCTCAGTTTAGCTGACTCAGGTAATTTACTTTCGCTGGAAAAATCCCACACTTTGCTGTGGTGGGGGCGGTGGGTCGCATGCGTTCAGGAAGCTGTGAGCTTCCATCCCTTCCTCTCCCTCCCTTCCTCCCTTGTGGTCTGAGAGCTGCTCTGGCACATGTCCAGGTGGCAGGATTTGGCTGGCTGGGCAGTTTGCTGCTCTGGGCAGCTGTTGCCTCTCTTCTCCAAGGAGAAAAGCAGCAGGCTGGATTGTATTGAGTACCGCTCGGATGCGGGCTTTCAGACCTTCCCGTCTCATCCTGCTGCTACAGAAGTGATGGCAGATTCACTGGCATCAGCTTCCTGCCCAGTCCCCTTGTGCTCACTGTAAATGTTAGAGGAACAACATGTTCAGGGTGTGGTGTCCTTACAAAATGATGTGTGGCATGCCCATCTTTCTTTTTTTTTAAATTTTTAAAAGCATAGCTTAATCTTACGTTACTTTCTTAGAAACACAGGGTAATGGGCACTCGATGTAGGCATTAAAATGGAGCGGCTCTGCATGTTCTCCACAGGACCCTCACTTCTCAGCAAGTATCCCTGCACTAAAGCTTTCACCAGCTTTGCCTCCCGGGGAGCTCAAACTGTGCTTTCACGGATTATCTGCCTTCCTCAGAGGGATGACGTTCGGTCTGTAAATAAGACGCCTGAACACCCTGCCAGGCTCCTCTCCCTGCACTTGGAGAGCCGGCTAGCTGGGCTGGCCTCCTGGCAACCCATCTTGAAGCAGAAACGCTGCTGTTTTGCAGGGGTGTGTGTTTCACTCGGCCCAGGGCGATGTCACAGTTTGAGGCTGGGGGCTTTGTAACCCGCCTGGAAGTAAAGCTGCTCTTTCCAGGATGGCCAAGGGGGAATTTTTGCCTCAAGCAGAGTTCTGGTTTGTTCTCCTCTAGGAATATTGAAAAATAACCCCAATTTGAACGCAGGGTTAGAATTCTGCATATGCACAATTCCTCTCTACGTGTACTGCGTCCCACCCACATAATGGGAAATGGAGTTGGGGCTCCTCTGGTGCCATCCACTGTGTTTCTAAAGCAGGTCTCTTCAGATTAGCACAACCTCACACAGTTTTCCAGCATTAACAGCAAACACAAATGTAGTATGATTGGGCTTTGCTGATTCTTGTACTTTCCTTTGAAGAAGGAAGAGCTGTCAGCCTAATTGAAGAATTTTGTACCCAATGACCCCAATAGCTTTTTTCCTGTACAGTCAATGAGGTGTGGAGCTGCCTGGAGAAATGACCCTCTTTGTGTTCCTAGCATTCTGAGTGCGATGGGGAACTGGGCTGTGAGGAGGACTGGTGAACCCTCCTACCATTCAAATAGCCAACGACCATCTTTATCTGAGCTTGAGGACAGAACTTCCTGACTCACGCAGGAAAGGTAGATGACGTGGATGCACAACAGTCTGGTCTTCCAGAGGTTTTGGGGCACATAAAATACCTAATCGTATTCTTCAAGGTGTGGTGTTGGAGGCTGTGGTCCATGGCCCACAGTAGGCAGGTGAAGCTTGGATTGGTTTGGGTCACTGGTTCAGAAAGACATGAAATATAATTATTTTTTTCTCAGAAAAAGCAGATGGTCTGGAAGAGGGAAAATGGGACAGCTGGGTGGTTCACTGGAGGAAACAGCTCAGTTTGGAGCTATGGTGGCAGAGGGAAGGGAGATTCCTTCAGTTTAGATGTGTTCTGGAGAGTGTAAATTGGGGGATGTATGTGATGATTTTGTATATGCATACATTTTTACTTTATACTTTTAAGCACCCAAGTCAGAAAGTCCATACTGCTTTTGTTTCAGGTTTCTGGTATGCTATCATTTCTCTTCAGATTTATGGTCTGGATAAAAAAGTGTTGTGAAAAATTCCTATAATTTAAAAAGTTTTGTGCACAAGCTCTAGTATATGTGAGCTGCTTATTTGTTTCCAGTACTGCAAACGTGCTGTGACCAGGTTAGACTGGTCTATTGGAACTCCAGATTGTTCTTCTGTAGCACACAATGCCAGGTTCTTCTCTGGTGAATATAATGCTTACAAAGTGCTCTAACTGCATAGGTGCTCACAGACTTGTAGAGGAAAACAAAAAGTAAATTATAGTGATTTTTTTTCCCATTCCCACTTGCTAATGTTAGAATAAGGTTCTTAATTAAGGCACTGAACCTACCATATGTGTTAGGTTTCCTAAAACTTTAGTTTTGCTAATGAACAGAAAGTAGTAGTAAATAAGCTTCTAAATAGGCAGACAAGCTTTTTCTCTGTGCTGTTGCATTCCTACAATGAGATTCAATGTATTGATAAATAAATAAAATGAAATGGCTGCCTAAAATGCACAGAAATTATTTAAATATCAAATGTGGGCTGGAGTTAAAACAACTATGCAAGCTTGCAGTTCTAATTTTATCATTACATGCAAATCACACTCATAAGCCTAGGGAAATGTAAACTGGGATATTTGTATTTTTATGTTATTTAAATATTTTTTTCGATTAAAACAATTGCTTTGACAGAAAATAGACGAAATATCTGTATTTAAATGTTCAGCTATAGAATGAGCCTGCTTTTTTGAGGTTTGCTTACTGTTAGTATTAATTATAATATAGAAAGCAAGCTCTGTATGTAAAGCCATTTGAAGTAATTTGTCATAGCTTTTTTTTACTCAAGCATACATTTGAGATGCATTTGAGGCATAGTTGCACTAAACCATATTTTTTTGGCACTCCTTTTAAGCAACTACAGGCTCAATTAAATAATGCCTTTGTAATAGACATGATACTGTTTGTACAGTATTTCCAGTTATTATTTCAATGAAGCATTGCACTGATTAAGAACACCACGTCTGCTTATAGTGTCATTGTCTTAGTGAAATCGTAAAAGTGCTTTTCACCTCAGCAACAGGGGGAAAATATTCTTTAGATTATAGTACCGTTTTCACAGTCAGGTCAACTGAATAAGCTTTCTACAAATTGACACTAATGTTCAAAGGAGATTTAAGATCCTCTAATGTGTTCAGTAGAGAACTAAAGAATATGAATTCCTTTATTCAACTATATAAATTATATTCCAGGCTGGGGCTCTTCCAGTACTTGTGCATCAATGGGGAGGGGAGTGTTTCCTAAATCCACCTTCTAATCCCTTTACAGATTAATGTATATATTAATTACAGTTACGTATTGTTTAAAAGTATGTAATTACATACAGCTGGAATGTATTGATTCGGTGACTTAGCCAGTTCAAGATGAAAGAGTTATATCATAGGGGGGCAGGTATGTTTTCAGAAGGACAACAGGTACTAGATACTGAAGAACAGTTTTGTTAATTTACTGGGTACTAACTTTTGTAATCAGTGGTCTCATTAAGAAGACAGATGATTTGCTCATTGAAGCAGGTTAGTGGTTGGGCTGAAGATGTTAAAAGGCTTACAAAAAAGATTAACGATTTAGAGCCTCAGGTTGTATAGATTACTCATGACCGAGGAATTTCTTGAGGAAATTTCAGCCATGACACATCAAGGTTATTTTAGGGTGCACCTACCCATCCAGCTGGACGCCCGCAAGGAGACAAGAATGAATGTTAGGACGTGTCCAGAGCTGCAGTTTTTGTTAGTTTGACAAAGCTGTGACCATGCGCTGATGTACTGTTGAATTGATCATCAGTAATCAAGGCTCTGATGGAAAAATATTCCTTAAAATGATGACATCAAATGATGTCTGAATGCAGTGACTGAAATCTGTGCTTACTTTTTAAAAAAAAATCATCGCTGCTTTTGTTTTATCTGCTCTGCCTGGGACAGACCTATTGGGTAGCTTGAGTGCAGATTTACTGCTTTTGGAGGCTATTCTGCATCTCTTGCAGAACTGTGGATCAAGTGGACATAGCTATTATAGCACAGTAAAAGTTTTTGCAGAAACTTTTGTGGCTTGAATAGCTATGAGGTAGTATAGATCTCTGAAGTCATTGAAACAGAATGGATTTAGCGCGTCTGCACAGGAGTTTGCTACTTCCCTTCACACCTCTTTGATCCACCAGCGTTAGCAGAGCGAGCTGTACCGGGGTAAGATGATAGTTTGTAATTTTGACTTAGTCTTCAACTACAGGCCAAGAAAAAAATGGGTCTATCAATAAGGTTGTCAGTTTATAGCTCTGTGTTGAGTAAGAGTAAGTAATTAAGAGGTAGGTACATGCTTGCTGTGGAGGTAACCTGAAGTTCAAGTCTCTGGTCTGAATCAGGAGGAACAGAGACTTGAATCTAGTTCTGTCACATTCTGGAGAGAGTGTCCTATTCCCGACGGTCGATTTTTCATCTGCTGGAATGAATGCATAGCCCCAGGTGATCACCTGTTTTTCATAAGCCAACCTCTTTATCTTCTGAGAAGAAAAGACTTCTGCAGGTCCTAGGATTTTTTTTTCAGTGCAGAACAGGCACAGGCATCTTTTTGAAAGAGAAAAAGTTTGCCAGAGATAAGGATCCTCCAGCTCAGGTGTAGGACTGGGATCATTTGGCTGCTAGGAAAAGCTTTGTTTCAGTCTCTTGCAACACTTCTGTTAAAATAATAAGAAAAGTATTTTTATTTACTATATACTTTCAAGAGGACTTACTATTCCTTTTGTTGAGTCTATTTAATGTGGCCAGAGTTTTAGAGGAGAATGCCCTCTTGCAAGGAGTGCAAAATAGTGGTGAGATGATATGGTCCTTCTTCCTGTAAAAATAAAGCACTTGAGAGGAGTCATGCTTGTGCTTACATGATGTGTTGTGAGCAGAGTATAGGAACATGTCAAGTGGTAAGTTCACTCTTTTCCTTTGAGTCAAGATACATATTCCCATAACACTTTCTTTCCTCCAGATGCTCGGCCTAATGTTTAAAAGAAAAGAAAGCCTAATTTGCTCCTCTTTGATTTATTCTGTAACATTAAACTACTTTGTATAGAAGGAAATTCCACATACACATTTTGCATGCTGGGCCTTCTTTGGTGTGGAACAGTGACTCATTCTTGTATGGGACAATACCTTAGCTACTAGCCTGAAAGGGGTAAAAAGGGCATGTGATATTTGGCAGGCTAAAACCTGGGAGCCAGAACGCTGAATTTTTATTTCTGACTCCATCGGTTATTTAATATATAACCTTCTTCAAATCATGTCACTTCTCTGCACCTTTGTTTACTCATATATAAAATGGGGTCCTAAACATGTAGGACCTTGAAGGGGTGCTATAAAACCTGCAGTGGTTAATGAATGTTGATGAATTGCTTTGAGATCCTTGAGAGGTGGTTTGGGGATCCCAGCAAGCTGGAAGCAGGTTGGACTTTGAGCTGCTTAGGGCCAGGGGGATATTTTTTAAAAACCTGAGCATAGCTGAGGCATGTCCAAGCAGCTGCAGTCACTTTGTAGTCTCTTGGTCCTTGGGCATCGCTTCCGTGGCTGTGCCATCGGCAGCATAGCTGCCCTGACTGCTTGTCCCCAGACCTGGGCTGCCCCGTGTTGTGCTGCTCTGTGAAGAGACACAGGGAATAATGCAGCTGCAAAATAAAGTAAATAATACACCTTCCTTGTGGGGTTATTTTCCAACTGGATCAATTTCCCTTGCGGTGTGGGGATATGGATATGAGAATGAGATGTGGTGTCAGGGATGACCGTTGCTGGCGAGAGCTACTCTGTTGCTCATGGTGAAACATGGCCTTCCTCCTTCATTCCTCAAAGCCTGGTGACTTACCAAATCCAGAAACTGAGCTGTGTCAAATTAAATGTCCTTGGCTTTTTTTGATTGGCTAACTTTTTTTGGTTTGGTTTAATCTAGATCCTGTGCTTCACCATGCGGCTTCATGAAGGCTTACATGCACAAAGAAGGGGGTGAATGACAAGTGGGGGTCAGCATCCAGGAGCAGGGAGAGGACAGGAATGCTGTTTTTCACGGGCAGTGGGACTACACAGTTCCTGGCAGTACCAACACTGAAAACATGGTTCCATGGTTCTGCTCCATTTATCCATGTGAAAAGGCAGAGAAACTCTCTGAAAGTGGTTATCTGCAGGTTGTCACTGTTCTCTGCTTCTGTGTTTCTCTCCAGATTCTGAACCACTTGCCTGCTTATGTTTCTAGACTGTCCAAAGGCTTACATAAAATTATCATTTTCTCCCTTTAGAGAAGTAGAAGCACCTGCTTTAATGTTTTCCGGTTTAAAATTTACTGTTCTGTCCCCCTGTGTGTGATCAATACATTTGATGATGTTCTGAATGTTCTTTTCTCCATTTTTCTGACTTATGACATCGATAAACTCCCAGTTATGCTGATATTACAGTGGTTGTATCCTGCCATCTACTCTGTACAGTTACTTCTACACTTGTCCTGCAAACTGTGAATAACAGAAGTGCCTGGATCTCTCTGTCAAATTAGGGAATTTGTTATCTAAATTTGAGAAGTTTAAAAAGAAAAGTTGATAATGCTTTGAATATGTACCATGCAAACTTAAGTCAGAAATGCCAAGCAGTTTCTGAAATTCAGGAGAAGTAATTTTGTCCTTCATCTTTCAGTGGTGCAGATGTTGATTTACTAGACTTTTCTCTTGGAATTGAAACCAAACAAGGACATCTGGCTTTGGCCCATAGTGTGGACCTGGCTGAGAAGAAACAGCCAAGATAACTGGAGAACTTGTTGATAAGCCAGAAGCTGATGGCTGTCCACCACATCATCCTCTTGGAAAGTTGTCTGAGATTTGGTAGCCTGCCCAGAGATCAGTCTCATGTAAAAAGGATTTGGTGCCTCAGGTCTCCTTTTTTTTTCTCTTTTTTTCCTTCTAGCCTCCCAAATAAGTTCAGGAAAAATCTTCAGTTTCGCTGAAATGGAGATTTGGGCCAGTAATGCAGAAGATATGTGCCTGGTGTCATTAAACAGGGGAACGTGTTTCTACATGTCAAAGTTTGCTCCTGTTTGGAGTAGAAACTGCACCAGAGCAAATTCTGTAGTAAGATCTGCAGTCTATGCTAAGGTCAGTGTGGTTCCAGCAGCAGGATGCTCTGGAGTCAGCAAGGCCTCCTTTGATTTCAGGGGCTGCTGTGCTGGCACCACAACTCTCCCCAGCTGCCACAGCAGCTTAGCTTTCTGCAGACGACCTGTGTCAGGACCTCGCCGGAATAAATGCTACCGGCATTTGTTGGCATTTGTTCCTGCAGGCAGGCACTGGAGACCACCTGGAGCATGTCGGTGCAAAGACTCAGCCTTTTCCTTACATTCAGCTGCCTCCCCTGTACCAGAATCAGGCTATTTGCACTGAGGGCTTTTTGGAAAACGGGCAGCTGTAACGTGTCTATCTCGCCTCCATTGCTGAGGCTTCTTCCACAGCAAGAAAGTAAGGGCAACCTGAGCTTGTATTTTTTGCAGGCTTCTTTTTTTCCAGGATTTATTTATTTTACTCATGAGACATCCCTAAAATCTCCAAACCGTGTCCTTTTGCTATGGCCATTCTGTCACTCACTGTGCCTGCATTTTAAAGCTTAATTCAGCTCCTGCTGATGTTAATAGGTATTTTTTGGTGAGAGCAGGGTATAGCCCTTAGGGTCTAATGCTTTCATCGTGCAGTAGCCTTGGAAGGTGGTGGCATTTTGCAAGATGTGCTTGACACATGGTCACCTGTGGAGACTGCTGATTTGGTAGCAGTTAATACAGCACTTGCATTCATTTTTCTTGGTTGTATGTGGCAGCTCAAAGAGCAAAGGAATGAAAACCCAGGCGATTAGTGGTATTTTTGCTGACTGTCTTCCTCTAAATCAAAGCAGGTATTCCCCTCTCCTTCCTCGATTAGTGTTCCTACCTCTGTGTGCAGCACCTCCTATATTCTAATTCACAGCATATGAAAATGAGGTCTCAAGTGCATATGCATGCATTTCATTTTAACTACCCAGTGAAAAGTTTTAATTAGATGTTTCATGTGGAAACATGAAACAGGGTTTGAAATTAGCAATCACCTTGCGGCCTTCCTCGAATATATTTTCTGATACCATGTGGCAGGCAGTTCCTGGCTTTTTTTGTCACTGGCTGGAACGTGCACATCTGAGCGGGGAAGGCTGTGACGTGTGGGAGCTGCAGCAGTTGCTGGTTACAGGAAAAAGTACTTTAGCCTCATTTAGTGACTTGGAAAATAATGGAATGACCTAACTCAGGAAGAGCATGAATAGCAACTGGTATTTCCTTTAACAGCTTGCTGGAGATCAAACCTTAGATGGATTTCCAAGCTCTGAACTTGGGTAAGCCCTGAACAGGGGGTGATGCTGAACTACACAGCCCTTTTTGATCAAGGGAAAGGCATACAGGTCACAACCCTTTGTTGGCCATGCTGTGCATCAGCTCTGTCCCCTGCCAGGCTGATGCTGCTGTCTCACCTGGAGTGGCTGGACTGAAAGCACCATCCCTTAATTCATCTCCATTTTCTCTGGGTGGTGAGGGGAGTAGGCCTGTGCGTGCTCTATCAGGAGCAGCGTTTCTGCTTAGCCCAGTGCTGGGAGGAGCAAAGGATAACCTGCTCTTTTGCTGGATACAAGTACAGAATGAGAATATGCATCACCTTTTCGGTTTGGTTGCAATATCACAGTGTCTCTTCCCTTTTTAGAGGCACTAATATTTATCAAATTAATACAATATCAGTTTAGGCCTTTTTGCTAAGTATTTTTGATATTGCAAGTAGGGCATTATTCACCACAGGAACCTTTAAAACATATATGTGGATACAACTACAGCAGTTACATCGATTTAGTATTTGCAAAATATGCTGTTTGGCCATATTTAGCAGGTTAATAGAGAGTATTGATGTGGTCAGGGTCAGGGAAGAAGACACTAATCAGAGCTGGCTGGAGTGAAGAGGGCAGAATTTCAGTTCTTACATGCAAAGCCTGGTTGTTCAGGTTTCAAGCTAAAAACCAGACACGTTCAGGCTTGGATTGCCTTGTGTGGACGGTACATGGCTGGAAAGCGTACTGACGCTCTGGCTTTGTCTCCTCATGTGTGAAACCTGAATCTTTTCAGTGGAATCAACACATTGATTCAGTTTGTCTAAATAATCTGTCAGTCTGTACACAGTACCTATAGCGAGCTAATCATTGGGCTACATTGATTCCTTTTTGGTTTCCTCGATTTGATGAACTTGTGTAAAAGAAGCATGTGCCTTCTAAACAAAATGCCCTTTGCAGTGAGTTCTTTACTCCTATTCCCCACAGAGGCAGAAGAAGTAAATTAAGCCTGGGTGGAGAATTGTCCTACCTGCTTTATCATTGGCATCTGTCGTGGTTTAAGCCCAGCCAGCAACTAAGCACCATGCAGCCGCTCACTCACTCCCCCCTGCCCCCCCGGTGGGATGGGGAGGAGAATCGAAAACAAGTAAAACTCATGGGTTGAGATAAGAACAGTTTAATAATTGAAATAAAAATTAAAATATAATAATAATAATAATAAGTAATGAAAAGGAAGATAACAAAAAGAGAGTGAAATATAACCCAAGACAGACAAGTGATGCACAAGGCAATTGCTCACCACCTGCTGACCGATGCTCAGCCAGTCCTCGAGCAGCAATCCACCCCTCCCAGCCAACTCCCCCCAGTTTATATACTGGACACGACAACATATGGTATGGAATATGCCTTTGGCCAGTTTGGGTCATCTGTTGTGGCTGTGTCCCCTCCCAACTTCGTGTGCCCCTCCAGCCTTCCTGATGGCTGGGCATGAGAAGCTGAAAAATCCTTGACTTAGTATAAAGACTACTTAGCAACAACTAAAAATATCAGTGTGTTATCAACATTATTCTCATACTAAATCCAAACCACAACATTATTCCAGCTACTAGGAAGAAAATTAACTCTATCCCAGCCAGAACCAGGACAGCATCACAAGATTTTCCAGAGGAGTTTGAACAGTGCCCAATGCCCCACTGGGAACCCATCAAATCCTGCACATTGCAGGTGATGACATCCTGCATCTGGGGCCCTTCTCAGGATTTCACCAAGGCTATGGCAGAATCCTCCTCCACCAAGGAACTTGTGGTGATCGTGGTCCCCCAGTTCCTCTTCTGTAGAGATACAAGCCTATGTGTGCATGTGCTGTATGTATTTATTCATTAAACAGACTGCAAACCTTGCTAAAAGCAAAACTAATTGCTTACAAGGACTACTTATGGAACTCTTTTTCACATTGTAGAAATAACCAGTCATTTACACACAGTCTTAGTTGGTAACATAAAGAAGCTGCTTTCTCCTGGTGACCCATCTGTTCTGACACTCCTCTACTCCTCCTCTCTTCAGATTGCATCATGTTTTCATCTAGCAGTTTCTGAACAGTTTCTGTCTCTTTTTCAGTTCTTCAGATCAAAACCTGAATCTCAGGCATCACATTTGAGACCCATACAGACTTCTGTGTCCCTGCCTTGGGGACGTCAGGGCTGTGAACGTCACCTTTCCCTGCTCTCCATCCAGTGACGCTGGTGGAAAAAGTGATAGATGCAGGCTGTCTCTTCACTGGGTTATCTTGCAGATAACTCACTGTAGGTACACGTTACCATAGCTGCCTCCCTGAAGGGGAAGGGTGGGTGGTGGAGTTGGGGTGTCAGACAGGGACTCGGGAGCTCCCCAACCTGCACAGGCTTCCTCCGAGACCTTGGGCTAATGACCGAACATCTCTGTGTCTCAGATCCACATGGAACTGCTGCTTCCCTGCTTTCAGGAGCATTGTGAACGCAGGCTCTCAGGATGCGCTCCCACACTGATGTGGTGTTTGAGTAGTTAGGGTGTACTGGATGGCTGAAGGATGCTATAGGTAGGTTGAAGCAGCTTCCCTTTTAAAGTCTGAACAGATTGCTTCAGGTGACAGATTTTTAATGTGGGACCCCAAATCAAGTACTTTCTTAAAGGTGGCCCTTATTTTTTTTTTTTTTTTTTCAGAGGAGCAGCTATAGCCTTCATTTCAGGAGACCCATAAAAATCTGCCTCTCTTATTTCGTTTTAGACATTTCCTTTTAGGAACCTATGCAGGAACTGAAGGAACATGCTCCAATTTTACAACAGAGCTGTGGGTATCTGTGCTGATTTGTGTGGGATCCGTAGCCATCCGTAGAACAAAGTTGCTCTGTTCTTGCACTGGGTGGCCGTATGCTCCCTGTAATTCACCTGTTCTCACTCTCCCACCCTTAGCTGTTACACAGGCAACATATGTATGCGTACAGCTATGAGTATCTCTTCCCTGGTACAAAACTTAGTTTTGTACTATGTAGAGATAAAGGCTACAATTCCACTACACCATTTGCCTTTCAGGCTGCTGTAGCAATGCACTTAAATTCTGTCTAGTATTTACTGGTTAATCAATTGACACATACTGTTTTCATTGCAGTGACATGTAAATAGTAAATATTTGTATTAGACAAAGACTATACAGTAAATCATGCATATAACTGTTGTTTTGAAATGCTATTAGTTTTTAATTTGCGTGCTGTTCAATATGTATTAAGGATACCCTAAGAATAGAAACAGTAAAAAAAAATAGCAATTTACTCATTTAATTACGGCAGAAATTCATGTCTTACCTGCTGTAAGAAGAAATAAAGGTTTAGGATCCCAGCAGAAATATCAGCAAGCTGTAAAAATTGCTTGACCATTATAATGTAAAAATTAACTGTAAAATCATAAGTATTTGCATTTTTCCTTGTCATTTGTTTACGCTGCGTTTTCCCATATTCCAGTGCTCTCGTGCATGGAGAAGATCTGCATCAAATGGTTGGGTGCCCAGCCTGCTTGAAAAAAATCCTATTCATTAAGATCTAATAATACTTCCCATTCTGGGGATTCTTCATTTGGGCAATTTTGCTAATGCAGCACAACATGTAATATCAATGTGCCTGTATCACTTTTGCTTTTATAACAAATAATTTGTTCCAATCCTTTTTACTTTTTTTTTACTTCTGATTTGCCATGCACACTTTAAGTGCTTGCTACAGCAAAACTTCTTCACTTTCCTACCTTAAACAATATATTTAATGAACTTTATCTGTATTGCATTGTTAAGGGCAAGGAGCTAGGAGCTAGCTCTAAATAAACTATGGCTTTTACGAAAATGAAAGCCCCGAAGAGTTGCTTCATCATGGGAAATCACCGCCAAATGTCGTGTGAGCTCTTGCTTTCCTGGCACACACCATGTAGAGAAACATTTTCATTTTTAGCATCTTGACATTCAGCTTTTTGACTTCTATTGGTTTACCACTTTTTAGTAGATGAATATTTTCCATTAAAATGTATTGTTATGAATTTGCTTATATTGAAATAACAATTGAGATAATACAGAGATATAGATAATCAGAGGCTTAGATCATGTTGTACAGAAACATCTTAATCAGATCAAATAAACTGCAGTTTATTTTTATCATAGTCTAATTTTTAATAAGCTAAAGCTTAAAATCTGATTAATTGGCAATGATTTTTTGATTTGATATTCAGAAAGAATGTGTCCTGAATACCAAATGAATGAAAGTTACTGTGGACTATCACTGCTGCGTTTTTTATTTTGACCTTGAAAACTGGTTTAGTTTAGTATTTTCCACATTGCTAACCTTGAAACACATTAAACGGAAAAACAGTGCTGAAGGTTAGAAATGCTTTTACTTCAGTTATTATGGGGGAACATTTTGAAGTTTATGGGGGTGGAGGGGAAGTGTCTTCAAGATCTTCAAATAGCCTGAAAATTCTGGTGATGACAGCACTTTAAATCATCATTATCCTAAAAATGTCCTTCTGTGCCAGTGAAGCCTCCCATAGCTAAAAGGAAAGGTGACTGGGGAACAGAGTTTAAGGAATGTCAGGAGGATGGGGATGCCTGAGAAGCTACTAATCAAACCCTTTTGTTGCTGTGCAAACATAACCTCCTGCATTGTGGATGTCTGTCCTCACAAAATATCCTTTGGCACATTTGGTAGGTCAGGTGAGTAGCTACATGTAAATGTTATACCTGTTACGGCAAATAAATGCTCATAAGCCTAAGGTCTCGTCTCCCCTTTGCTGGTTATTAACAGGCAGCCACTGCACCAGTACAAACTAAGGGTAGATGAAGACACACTCTTTGCGCAGGGAGAGTTTGCTCTGGAATAGATAGAGGTATAAGATATTTGCCTTTACTGGGTGGGTAGTTACACTGTTAACTGTACATTTATTTCTGACACTGGAAAAAAAATCCTAACAGAGATCTTCAGGAACATTAGATTGTGATGACTTGCATTTTAAGGGAGCAGAGGAAAATGTAAGCAACTTCTGCTTAGGATCACCTGAAAATATAATTCATTTTATTAAAAATCTAACAGAAACGTAATGTTTTGGATACCTAGGATTTTAAAGACTCTGTCTTCCCCCCGCCCCAGTCAGATCATTGTGGTCTCTGCGTTTCTGATTGCAATCTCCTAATCCTCCAGTATCTGTGTTAAAATTCAAGGCATCCACAAGTCCTCCTGACCTAGTGCTGTAGTTATGATGATGCATAAAATAAATCATTGCAATTACTGAGGCAGTCTCAAGCACTTAGTAACTCAGGCGATTGCTTCTTGAAACATGACTGAACTGAAGAAAGGATCATTAGTTATTTCCCTGGAGTACTTGGATATTGTAACCCTCTCCACAGGGTTCTGTTAGGGAGTTAAGACCCGGCCATTTGTTCACACATCTCATGTTATCTTTCTGTTACTCAAATGCTCCATGACAGCTGATGAATACCAGAGCGCGTCTCTTCTTCAGCCACGGCATCTCCTTACCTGTCAAAGTTCAGGTCAAATAGCAAATGACCAACCAGGTGGGAAGGAAGAGCCCAGCAATGACAAAGTAAACAGGTCTAAGAAGTCATTACTGGAAGGACTTATGAGATAGGGTGACTTTCTGAGACATATGACATAAAAAGAATTTCCTGAGTACAAAGGAAGAAGTTGGTTAGATGAGATCTCCAGCTTCTACACAAAAAGAGTGTAAACCTGTATAAAGCTATATAATTTGTATAAAGCTATGAATGTCTGGAAGGAATTGAAGCCAGAAATGGGGGGAGGCAGGTCAGGATCAGAGATACACAAGAGTTTTGGTTTTTCTTGGGTGGCATCATAGGTGTTGGCAGGGTCAGGGTGGTCTGTGCTATGCTGTCTGACGGTGACAGGATGTGGTGAGATGAAGGGAATGGGATCAGGAGAAGATATGTGTCAGCGGACAGTTGCATCCCCAAGTGGAGCCCTTGCTGGCTGAAGAAACCACTGCATACAGTGTGATATTGGGAGCTGGCAAGTGGCATCGCAGTGTTGCACTCTTTCTCTTCCTATAGGTAACATCACTTCAGGTTGCTCAGGAGGTCAAGAAGGAGGAGGTATTTTGAGAGGAGGAAGGGGGTGATCCAAAGGAGATTACTTACTCGGGAATCTGGTGTTGATGCTGCTCCTTGTGGTGAATGAAAAGGATGGGGAAGGGAGCCTTGTGTGGCCACAATAGTAGCTGGAGAAAAAAAGCTAGGGAACGGCAGCAGGGAAGTACATTCAAAGCCCAGCGACTGATGGATATTTGACACTTTGTGGATGGGACTGGCTGTTGAGCGATACGGTTTTGTTGTTGTTCTGGGCAGAGTTGTCTTCGTTAAGAGTGGGGAGGAGGGGAGGCCCTCTCAGGGAGAGGTTGTATGTTAGCTGCTGATAATATCTGAGCCCAGCAAGACATGCAGCAGCGTGGTTCAGGGCTGATTCAAGGGTAGATCAGATGTCCTTGTTTTGGGGGTGGCAACATCCATCAGAAGGGTGGGGCAGATGGCCGGAGGCAGTAACAGCTCTAGCTGCCCCACTGCGATGTGCTGCTGCACGTCTAGCAGCTCTTCAGGCTGTCAGGAAGACTTTTTTTCTAGTGCTGTTGTGAATGGTCTTCTGATGCCAAGGTACAAAGTGAGTTTGGGAGGTTCACTCTGCCATTTGTAAGGTTTCATGGTCTTGATTGAGGGAAATCCTAGCAAAACTTTCCATGTTTAATCTTTTTTTTCAATATTTGTTCCAATTCTGATGATAGATCTGGTTAAATTACCCCATGCAAAAATAACATTTTGTGTTACTTCTATCAACTTTTGTAGAAGAGAGTGGAATTGTGCATGTTCCTCCACAAAGGAACCATTCTGTGCGGAGGAGGACACACAAGCGCACGGATGAGTGTTTACTCAAGATGCCGTGCATCTCATTGCAGATACCATGTGATTTACCAGTTGCCATGGTAACGATGCATTTTTTCATTCCATAACTTGAATAAATGTTGAGATTGCCCTTGATATAACTAACTTACCTCCCTCCTAAAGTTGGGCATGATTGTATTATCTAAAGAAAGCAGAGAGGAAACTCCCAATGTTTATACTGAAATAAATTTTTAGAGCATGTAGCTACTTAAGAAGCAGGTACATGATTCCACCTGGAACAAAATAAAAGTAACTTAACATGATTATTTAAAATCATGAAATGGGAGAAATATAAAATGTTACTTCATAATGTGGTGACTGGCATTGTATATTTTTCTGTAATTTTTATTGCTTGTGATGCTTTAGTTTTGTTCAATACATGAAAATTTAATTACATTTATCATTTTATAGTATTATTCTTTACATAGGCATGCAAGAAAGCACTTTTCTTCTTTTCCTTATTGTAATCTTGCAATAAAATTTCATTTTTTTTCTTTTTTCTATAATCTCCACTTTTGAATTAATTATTGCTGACAACAGCTGGTTAATTGTTAACCCGCTCTTTCCCACCTCCCTTATTCTTTTATTTTTTACTCTTGCTAAATGTGGACAACAAACCTGGTATGAAAGTAAAAAAAAAATGGAGCCTTTAATTTGCTCCTATGCATGTAACGTTAGAAAAAAGCATCATATATAGAAGCAGCCCGATTTTTCTCATTTCTATAGTAGACTATTTGTTGACATCAGTGAGCATTTTATCCTACATAATAAATGCAGAATCAAATCTCCTGCTATTAAGTGGAAGGAGTGAGCTTTATTTTTCCTTCTAACTCCTTTTTCCTTTCTTTTTGGCAGCCTTATTACATCCTCTATGCATTGCTGTCTACTTAGGATACGCTATCAAGTCTGTGAGTGATTAGTGGCTTATCTATTTTTGAATGATTTAGATGCATGAATTAATTAGCAAGAAAAGAACCATTAGAAAGCATTAGTAAAAAGGCTGGTCATTTCAGGCTATTTTGGAGAGAGTTAAAACCATCATCCAAACCCAAGAAAATTATATTCACAGTGATTCATGCTTTTCTCAAAAGAAACCACCGCATTATATCTAACTTAGTTGAAAACAACCACCAAAACACAGGATATAAACTCTACTTTGTGATGTCTACTGTTGGGCTAGAAGTTAAATAAATTGGTTTTATTTTTAACATTAGCTTTGGATTTTTTTTACTCCCTTACTCAGTGCTTTTTCACACTTGCTGTAAGAAGCCCGTGTTAAATGTCAGTGCATTTGAGAGAGTTTGGTTCTGTAGTTCCTGAGAATGAGCTTGAGCTTTATATAGTAATCTCAGTTTTAGAGTTTATCTTTAGCATTTTGCGGGGCCCGAACCAGCTCCTGGCCTTTGCTGAGTATTCTCTCGTGAAAAATCAGCTGTGTCCTTCTGTGAGCATAATGCTTCAACAAAAAGATATATGCTTTATGGTCATAAATGTAATGAGCAGCACCTCAGTTTAATAGACAAGTTTTAGTCTTCCAAGTTTGGAATTGGCGCTTATAATGTGGATAGTGTGTATATATATATATACTTTTTTTTTTTTTTTTAATTAGAGTAATGGCATTGTCAGCATTGAGAGGTGCTATGGACATAAGGCAAGTGTCAAAGGTTTCTCTGGCAGACAGTAAGTGGATAAGTCATTTTTTTAAAATAATATTTTACTTCACACCAAGTATGAATAGGAGTGAAAGGCAAAGAAAGGGATCAGCAATCTTGTTCGTTTGACTTGGAAGTTTTATGTGTCCAACACTGGTAATTAGAGCAATATAAGGCTGACAGTGTCATATATTTCCTGCCATCTCTCTTCTATTCCTTCAGGAGACCTTATTTATTGCTATGTCCATTGTAAAGGTTGTAAGGCCTTTGTACACATGTCCTTACCAAGGTGAATATTAGTCTACGTTAATAAATTAAATCAACTAATGTTAGTGAGCTATCTTCTGCAGTTTTCATTCTTGTGTGAAAGCTGTATGGGGGCTGCTGTAGAAGCCAAATTCAAGCCCTGTTGGATGTTAATCAAGTTGTTATCTAGTTCCCCTCATATCCCAGTGATTTCTTGAATTTCACCCTTCTGATGTTAAGATTATTCTCAAGCATAATTTCTGTATATCTAGTCAATTGTCTTCCATTCTTCTTTCCCTGAGGCATATGGCAATAGTAGTATGTGTTATCAGTCCTGTGGTATCTGGGTTAAGTCTGCAGTCCTTGAATCCTCAGCAGTCCTTCCTGCTCCCTGGCCAAGACATAAATCCTGCAGTTTTTCCATCATTTCCCTCATGCTTGTCACCACAGCTAAGGTTTGATCCACTGCCAGTGATGTCACTGGAAAACACTCTTCGATAGCTGGGGGATTGAACTGTTGCGTCATCTACATAGGCAAGGAAGATGTGTCTGGTGCTTGAATTTTGTCCTATAAAAAACCTTACATTCTTGGGGGGGAAAAAGTTTCTATTCTGATTCTGGTGAAAATAATACAGTTGCAAAACTCTCTTAGGGCAGAAGTATAGATATCATTTTCCTGTCACTTACTGTGGAAACCTTGGGACCTGGACCTCCAGGCTGTAGCTCCAGGCCCGATGAGCTCTGGGAGGGCAGGGGGATGCAGAAGCCCTGCCAGCCTGGGGCGGGCAGTGTGTGCAGGCGGTGGGGGGAACCCAGCAGGCTGCTTTCCATTCAAATCAACATGTTCTGGCACTGTTTCAGTTATAGTGAATCCACATTTTTTCAGTAGAAAAAAAGGTTTTACTGGAATATTTCCAACCAGCTCCACACCCCACCACACAGACTGCAGGCCTACTGGAAGGGGTGGTTGGCACCTGCCCCTTCTGTTCTACAGTCACATTAATTTGCCCTGGTGTGGTGCAGGTTTTTCTACAAATAAGCTTGCAATTCTTCCATATCCCAGTATTTTTGAAGTAAGTGCTGCCCTGCCAGCTGTGAGAGAATTATAACAATATTAATACTGTCCTCATGTCTTTTGTCTTTCTCTCCCCACTCCCTCCTCCTTTCTTTTTCCCCTCCGCTTTTGTACAGTTACAGAGAGAAGGTCTCCTAAGTTGTCCTTGCCAAGGTAGTAGCTCTCTGTCAGGCTGTCAAACTTATCTACTAATAGCTATGAGGAGCATGTGCTCCAAGAGGGGGAAAACTGAAAAACACAGCCTCCAGTTTTCTTAAAAAGACATTTTTCATTATCCAACAAAGCGTTGTGGAGTGTTAAGGTTATATCATTACTTTGGTAGTTGCGACACCAGTAACAGGTTATTTCATGTTATTTTAGAAAGTCTGCCCTTCTCCCTATGTTAGATGTATTGCTTCCTTTCATTAAAGCCTGATCCATAAAAGTGCTCTCTGCTGGTTTTGGCTGGGGCAGAGATAATTTTCTTCACAGTAGCTGGTATGGGGTTATGTTTTGGATTTGTGCTGGAAACAGTGTTGATAACACAGGGATGTTTTAGTTACTGCTGAGCAGTGCTTACACACAGCTTCTCACCCCACCTCACTGCGAGGAGGCTGGTGGGGGACAAGAAGTTGGGAGGGGACACAGCTGGGACAGCTGACCCCAACTGACCACAGGGATATCCCAGACCATACGGCGTCATGCTCAGCACATAAAGCTGGGGGAAGAAGGAGGGAAGGGGGGGACATTTGGAGTTACGGCATTTTGTCTCCCCAAGTAATCGTTATGTGTGATGGAGCTCTGCTTTCCTGGAGATGGCTGAACACCTGCCTGACAATGGGATGCAGTGAATGAATTCCTTGTTTTGCTTTGCTTGCGTGCGTGGCTTTTGCTTTACCTATTACACTGTCTTTATCTCAACCCACGAGTTTTCTCACTTTTACTCTTCCAATTCTCTCTACCATCCCACTGTGGGCGAAGTGAGCAAGCAGCTGCGTGGTGCTTAGTTGCCAGCTGGGGTTAAACCATGACATGCTCCCACCTTAAATGATGATATTTGGAGGTAAGTGGGGGCCAGGCAGGGGTATGGACAATTTGGTCTCGATTTAGGGCATTTCTTGCTACTAACCAGCTATGAAATGCCGCATGAGGCTCCTCTTCTCTTGCTCTTTTTGTCTTTCTTGAACTACACAGATTTTTTTCATGTTTTTTAAGTGGCCTGCACAATGAAACCCCAACCTCACTTGCGGTGAGACCACTGCTTGGAAACATCACGCTACTGAGCTTTTTTTTTTGCCCTAGGACCTAACTGCAGCCTTTCTGCTCACATAAGGACTTGCGTTTACCAGTGCCCTATTCCCATGAGCTGTTTCTTTCTTCTTATAGTAATAGGGAAAGCAGAAATAATCCTACTCTCAGCAGTTTTGGGATTACAGGCAAAAATTGAGTTCCTTGATGTATGACTGTGTAGGGATATTAATCTTTTCCCTGATGCCTGTTGTCTGTCATCTCTGTCTTACCAGCACTGTCCTTTTGACCCCTCTACAAGGGTAACTTGTTATTAATGTTGCCTTTGCCTCAGATACTCGGTATGCAGATGACGGCACCAACAGTTTTTCTGAAAGTGCTTGTTCTGTGCGTTATCGGATGCAATATTCAAAATTGGATTCAGCAACAAAGGATTTTGATTTTTTTTCTGTGATGTGGCTCGTGCTCAGTTTACCACCATTTGTGAAGTTGATAAATTCAGAGGAGGTTGTGTTGAGCCGAATGTCGGCTCTTTGTTGTGCACCTCTGAGGCAGATACCTCAGTGTGAGACCACTGGGAGGTTTGGGTACGATCCTTGGGTGCCCTTTGCTGGGAGAGGTGGTGGTTGAATCATTTAAAGTGTTTTATAGTTCTATAGACTGGTCAGAAGTTGCCGAGAGCCAAAACAAAATCACTGTGTAAGGCATTTTAATGTCATTAGTGGATTTCTGTTTCTCTCAGTATACTGTGAATTAGTGCACGTTTATGAAAGTGGATTTAACAACTACAGAGGGAAACAAAAATATTAGAGTACAAAGAAGAACCGGAGAAAAGGTCATGAGATGAGAAAACCAATAAAATGTAATATGAATATGCTATGAGCTGTATTTTAGAGTGAAATAAAGTAACACAGCCTTATGTAAGATGTGTTTTGCTTCTTAAGAATTGACATATGAAAAGCTGTTGCTGATGTTCCTGCAGTCCTAAAAGGTAATTTTGCTCTTGAAATTTGGAAAAAGTGGGGATCATGCAACTGGCTACAAAACAGGCAGTCCTGTTGACGATGTTTTGTGCTGTGATATTTTAGGTAGGGATAGAATAGTAGCTATTTTTCATTTTCATCTTTCTAGAATAAAGAGAGGGTAACCACAGTAGAAGAAATACCAGTCTCCTCATATAGCATGGATAAGCTGTGCTGATGACTTTGAAATGCTTTTCTCCTGCTGTAGTTGAACGTGAATCAAGCCTGTTAATGCAGATTTTGGTCTGTCTCGAAACTGAAATACAGCAACATATTCTGAGATGGATTATCCACAGAGATCAGAGATATTGTCGTCCATCTCCACTTTAATTGTGATGTGTTCATTTCCATTTTCTTGTCAAATAAAGAGGAATAGCCTGTAAAGAATAGGGTCATTTTTGTACATCTATTTGTACTTTGGTGACTTTAAATCTAATTCTGCAGTCTCCACAATAACTGATTCCAGGAAAAAACATAGTGAAGTGTAAGCAGGCAATCATCTTTAGTCTTTGATAGATGCTGTCTCAAAGAGTGTCTCTTACAGGAGAAGGTGTTAATAGAATGGTTTAAGATTTTTTTTTTTTAACCTTCTTTCATGTTTGTAATACAAACATGTTTGTATTTTATAGTTAGGACTTATCTCATTGTCCATTACTAGCATTGGCAAATGCCTCACATTTCAAGACTTCATTTTCAATTGCTTTGAGAGTTGTTGCATCTTATCTACTTATTCTGAAAGGTATCTGTCTCAGCCTATTTAATTTTTTAATGAAAAATGCAGCCAATGTGGTTCAGAAGCTGCTACGGGTAAGGTTAGGGGTGAATACTGTTTTAATATGTTAAAAGAAATTCTAGCAGTAGTTGTCTGAAAAGCTCTTATGCCCTTTTACTTCTGAAGTGGGATCTGAAATCGCTTTGGGGATGAGTCTTTGGTTTTTTTGCCATCTTCATGAATATCCACCCAAATCTGGCCCAAGTTAGAGGCCAAAAAAATGCAGTTTGTACATGCTCTGTAAAGAGTTTTTAGAGCTTTGCAGGTTAATATTTGAAGGCTCGTAAGCTGTGAGCATGCTTCAGCCTGAGCTGCAAAGGGTTTTCTTTCCAGCTGTAGCTCTTGGCTGTTAGAGCCAGGATCTGCTTGTAGGATGTAATAAGCTGGACGGAGCTCTGAGCTACAGCAAATGTAACTCTGTAACTTTCGCTGTGTCCAAGGTAGTTCTCAGTGGGCAGGTTTCGGGACCTCTGTGTCACACTGCGGAGGCAGGCGCTTCCAGCCTTTGCAGTGGGTAAAGCAGAGTGCCAACAGACAAGGACGTTTTGTCTCAGCTTTGACCCAGTCCCACAGCAAGTCCTCAATATATGCTGCACAAGGCAAAGCCGTAGCGAAGGAGCAGGACATAGTAATAAAAAAAAGAGTCTTATTCAAAGATGCTAAATTAAAGAATACCAGTCAGTGTTTCCCAGTTTTCAGACCTGACCTTTCTGTCTTTATCATGTTCTTGTAATTCTTCTTTTGCATAGGTAATATGTGCCAGAGTTTGATGATAACATCCAAGCAAAAAGATACCTGCCCAGGAAAACAATCAGTCTTCTGAAATGAGGATCTTGTTATTTTGTGGCTTTTGTCCTGCTCTGTCACCTATTTGAGCACCTTCCCCACACTGCAGTGGAAGCCTGTTTACACCCATGCTTCTGAGCCCCTTTCCAGCCTCCCCTTTTGTATTTCACACCTCTTACCTGGAAATATTCCCATGTGTGTGCAGGGAAGCTCCATGGATTCATTATGGGAGGACAGTCTCCTCTTCAGAACATGAACAGCCCCGGGAATTCTTTGTGTATGCCTTTTCCTGTACCTCTCAAGGGCATGCCCTGGCACCAGCATCAAAAGACGTAGAGGCAGAAGCGATCAGCATTATCTGATTGTGTTGAGTCAGTTTTACCAAATTATGCTATGGAAACAAAATGTTCCTGCCCTCTGTAACTCCTAGAGGCGGCAATTTGTTATTTAATGTGATTTTGAAGCAGATAGCCTATGTAAAGTTTGCTTTCTTGCGTGTTGCCCAAAGAAGATTCACTTTGCCTTTGCTCAGTTGTTTGGCAGCAGGAAAATCTGTCTGCAGACTGGATTTTCCATGCTCCATTAAGTTTAGTCAGGTTATCTCTTAATTGCTGTGTCACTTCTTTACCCATTGGAACCAACAATGTGGGAGTCTCTCTGGATCTGGGGTTTGCTGGGGTAGCTCTGGGTCTGGTCCCTTTTTTAAAAAAGCAGATGGAGAGGTGTTGAAGAAAAATTCTGTCATTGGGAAGTGCCTATTTTGCATTGCTAGTTAGGGATGTTTCAACCCAATAGGCACTTCAGTAATGGGTAGGGTGAAGAAATAAATCTTTGCACAGGTGTCCTGTCCCATGGAGGAATGACGTGAAAATGCAATTTCTTTTCAGTGAAGGAGGCTTCTGAATATAGGCTCTACAGTGTCTGCTGTAGAGCGTACTGGTTTTTTTCTGTTAGAAAGGTGTTAGAAAGTAGAACAGCTTTTCAACGTTATTTCTAGCAATGGTTGTTACTTGTAGGAAGAGGGGAGGCAGCACATTCTGGGTGTTGGTTCCTCTTTTAATTAATTAAAAGGCCAAACTCAGGAATTCAAGGGACACGGAAATATCCCTGACTGATACCAAAGTTATCGGTTGCTTTGGCCAGAAATCGAGTTCTTCCTGGCCAATTGTAAGTATCCCAGAAACCTAATGTCTTCCATAAGGAAGCCGGCACGCCGTGGCTGTTTTCAACACTACTGTACGTACCTCTGCTTTCTTCTGCCCCAGTGGTAATTCAGAGGGTCATATTCCTACTTATGCAAAGCATAACCTGCACAAGTTAAGGCCCGCTAAGCAAGGACTTTCAGCTGTTTCATTTCTATAAGCATATAAATATTTATACCACCCCAGGGTTCCTTTCATGCTGAAAATGAAGGTAGCACTTGTCTGCTGTTAAAATATATTACCTGGGAGATAAATGGCTTATCTCAGTATTAGGAAGATGGATGAGAGGAGTGGAAAATTGACCACAATATTGGTCGGAAGATCCACTGTGTCCAGAGGGCCTTACTATTTACTTGAAACTCCTGCTGGGAAGTGGCATAGAGGTTGATAGTGCTGTGTTTAGCAATCAAGAGACGATTAATTAAAAGCTGTAATAAATGTGAAATACAATGGTTGGCACACACAGAACTTCATGGACAGTAGCTAAATTGCCTAGTGATGGGTAATGTGCACCAGGGATTGATTATAACATCTGAGCAGGATGCGAATGGTGCTTTTGAAGGGACAGCTGAGACAGGGATAGTCTGCGCAAGTGACTTGCTGAAGGCCACGTGCAAAGTGAGACAGCGATTCACCTCTGCAGCATCTCTGGTGCTCTACCCCCTCCTGTCCCACCTCTGCAAAAGCACGAGTCCAAACATATTTTGACCCAGGCTGCTGGGAGTCATTTCCCACCCTCTGCACTGGAAGGAAGTAAGCAGCGTGGGGGGCTCAGAGCCGAGGTGCCGGTGTAGTGTCACCCGAGTGAACTGCGATTCTGCTCTTGATCTGCAGCACGACCCTGTGGTAGCCTCTCTGCCCCAGTTCATCTGCCCGGCCATAAAATGAGAGAGATGGTAACCCTGAGCCGCTGGGCTCCTGCGTGGCGGGTGCAAGTTGCTTAAGCGAGGTCTGTGCAAAGGTTTGAAAAAGTGCCGGGAGGCTTCGTTGTTCCTTGGCGGTATGATGAGAATGTCTCTTGAGTCAGTCTGCTGACTTTTAGAGGCTCAGTTACCGTGCTGCCTTGCTCTTTAGTACACACTGCTGTCACTTGGGGGCCCCTTCCATCCTCCTCCTCGTCTGCCATTGGATTTAGATGGAGCATGCTGAGAGCAGCCCGGTTTTCTTCCAGTGAGAATTAATTATTTCACGGACCATTCAGGATTCCGATAAATGAAGTGTGCCTTGATGTCATTTTAGAGTAATATCTGTAGTGAAATCGGAACTTGTAACAATTGGGAAAATACATAGGACTTGTCTTCGTGTTTTGCTTTGTTCAGGTTAATTGTTGTTACTTGTGGTATGATTAAAGGGTCTGACTGAACACAAAAATACATCATGCGTAAGTGGGATTTTAATGAAATAATAATTCTTCCCTTGAAGTGAAATTATTTTTAACAGAAGATAGCAAAATGAAGAAGTTCTCTATCCCTCTCCTTTTTTTGGAAATAATTATTGTAGGTAATGAAAATCCAAACTGAACCTGATTGGCCTTGGTTTTTGCAAAATTTTTGTCTTTCCTGATAAAATACATAGATTTTTCTCTTCCTTGAAATTGATAAAAGAGGTAGGGACAAGAGGAAGAGCCTTAAGAAAATCTCACCATTGGGGCACTTTATGCAGTTACTTTGCGTACAATTACCCAAAAGGTTTTTTGAAAATGTTTCTGCTTGGTGAGATGCTGAAGGGGGAAGACCGTCTTCCAGGACAACCATTGTTAATGTTCTTTCAGTATGAGAGAGCTTTCGCCCTCCCAGTGCTCCCTGTTGACTTGCTGCCAGCTGCTCATGTATGTAATGTATATGAGTATGCTTAAAATCCATTCCCATGTATGTGGAAATAGATTATTTGTACAAATACAGCACCATACCTCACATATATGCCCCATATGTGCTTCAGTTTGGAATGTCAGTGAGCACAGGGAAATGAGGATTGGGGCTATTTTAGAGGATGCCAGAGAAAAGACAGAGAAATGGAGAGATTTATTTGTTTGGATAAACATCCCTGTTACTGCATTGCTTTAATGCTGCACCTGTTTCTTGTTCTTCCTCTCTTTCTCTTTTGCTGCTTCTTTCATTGCAGCTTTTCAAATATGTAGGCAACAAAACCCCACGGCCGATGAAATGGAAGATTACAATTATGCATCAGTATTCCTGTAACACGGCTGCTCAGTAATGTCCCCTGGGAGTGTTACAATGAATATCTGACATTAATTGGCTCAGTACCTGTATGTCTGACCTTGCAGAAATTTAATAGATCAATTCTACATGTTGTTTACCGATAAAGAAAACTTCTTCAGGGCAGGGGCTGCGTCTTTGGACATGCCTGCACCACAGGGACAACCAGAAGCAGCAATCAGACTCACTGGGTCTTGGAATAAGAAATAAAATAAGAGAGAGCATAAAGTGGTTTCTCTCCCTTATTTTGCCAAGATCTGTTCCTCAGCAATTTTTACCCAAAGACTTGAAGTCTTTGTCACTGCCGGATACTGTACACTTGATGCACAAATGCCGTTTTTTCCTCCTTAGAGTAGTACCTGTTTTGCCTTCGTACGTGTGTTTGACTTACTGAACGATACAACTAAACCAGGTCAGAATTAGAGGAACAGCAACTACTGGATGTGCTCGCGTTGAAACGGCTGCCTCTTTTGTGTCGCTCACCCTCCAGTGACGGAATCTGCCAGGAGGATCGCGCCGTGTTTCCATGCGCCCTGCTCAGTCAGCAGCAAGCCCTCATCTCCTGCGCTGCTCAGTCAGCTGGCTTTAGCTGCTCGGGGGGTGCGGGCTGCGTCTGCACAAATGGATGATTGTTCAGCTCCCTTCCGTTTCGGGGAACCGAGAGGGAGAAAGTCAGCGCCCAAACCGCAGCTCATCCGGGATCCACGCGCGGGGCGGTCACTGGGCTTAACTTGCTGTGGGGGTGTTTGTTTCCCAAGTTAAAAAGTTGTTGGAAAGGAGGGAGGTTCGTACAGGGAGTGTTGTAAGAGATGCTCAGAGGCACAGACTGCGTGCCCGTCCCACTGGTTTTATTGCCTTTGTGGAAGTGGAGGAGAGAAGCTTTACAGGAGGTGTATTCCCGGAGTGCTCGGGAGCGCTTTCTGACTATTGTTACCTGTCCCCTGCTTTATTTGACGGGCTGGGAATTAAACAAGCCGTCACCTCGGGGCCGGGGAAACCCGCATCCCCCCCGCCCCCGCCCCGCTCCGCTCCTGCGAATTACCATCCAACAGACGGTGCCGAGTGCCGCTGACAAAGGGGAGCCCGCTCCCCCTCTCTGCCCCGCGGTGCAACGAGCCCCCTCTTCCCGATTTAGACCCCCCTCTTCCCGATTTAGACCCCCGGCAGCGAGACCGGCCCGGGCAGAGCCGGCGGCGGGGCAGCAGCCCCCGGCCGGCGGCGGGCACTGACCGCGCTCTCTCTCTCTCTCTCTCTCCCCCCCTCTCCTCTCCTCCCCTCCCCGCGCACGGAAGGCGGACGATGGAGGCGGTGAGCGGGCGCGGGAGGAGGCCGGCGCAGCGCTGGTGCTGCGGAAGGTGTGGTCACGCAGCCCGGCCCCCGAGCGGCGCGGGAGGTAAGGCTTCCGCGGCTCCGGGAGCGCGGGGCTGGGCCGGCCGGGCCGGGCTCCGCGGCGGCAGCGGGCGGGCGGGGCGGCGGCGGCGGCCGGCGGCCCCCGGCAGGGCGATGGCCCCCGGGGGGCGCGCCTAAGGGGGGGCGGCGGTGGGGGGGCGCGGCGGGAGCGGGGCGCCATGGGGAGCGGCAGGGTGCGGGTGCCCGAGGCGCTGGCGGGCCGCGGCGGGGAGCGGCCGCTGCCCACCTTCGACGTGCCTTACTTCAAGTACATCGACGAGGAGGACGAGGAGGACGAGTGGAGCAGCCGCTCGCAGTCCTCCACCGAGGATGACTCCGGGGACTCTCTGCTTTCCGACAGATACGTGGTGGTGTCGGGGACGCCGGAGAAGATTTTGGAGCATCTCCTCAGCGACCTGCACCTGGAAGCCGCCCAGGACAAAGAGACGGGTAAGGAGCGAGCCCGGCGGGGAGGCGGCGGCCGGGGAAGCGCCTGTGCCCGGTCCTGGCGGGAATGGGGGGGAGGTGCCGGTCCCGGTGCCGGTCCCGGTGCCTGCGGAGAGGGGCGGCGCGGCGCGGGGGTCGCTCCCGGGCACCCCCGGCCGACAGCCGGCTGCCAGCCCGGTGGTGTTCAACCCGGGGGCAATGCGGGGAGGAAACCGTCAGCGTGCGGCAGCCGGGAGGCGGCAAAGCGGGGCGCCCGGCCGCGGGGCAGGAACGCCAGCCATTAGCGAAGCCGCTCTGGAGCCGCATGCTTAGCGGCAACTTCAGCCTTTTTTTTTTTTTTTTTTATATTCGGCTTTCGCTGCTGTCTGGGCAGCGCAGGCTGCGGCGTGCGTCGTACGGCACCCGTGCCTCTTCAGGCAGAGGCTGCCATTCCCCGTAGCCTGCAGCTATTATTATATTGATCAGAATACTTGCTGTGCACTTCAGCCTCCCGGCTAACTACTCGTTTTGCCACCCCCCCAGTACTTTGGCACATCCTCTGTTTCATAAGCACGGCTTATAAATTTCCTCATAACCCGTGGCACAGCGTATAGCCTGATGCTGTACTTGTGTGTCTTCAACCAGACATTGTAGTTTGGTCCAGCTTAGAGCAATTATTACATTGATCGGGCTACTTGACGTGCGGTTTAATTTTCAGCTGGATCTCTTGGCTATATGCACAGCTTGCTGTCACCAAGAGCTCCTGGGGTAGTTTACCAGAAGTGCCTGCAACCTGCAATTCACAGATAGTTTTAATGAAAGCGGCCAGGCTGGTGAGACTTTGGGAAGTCCCGAATACTGAAGAGCTGAGGAAGGCAGCTGGCTGCAAATGGAGCTGTGCATTTATTTGATCGTTCCCGATAGGGTTAAAACGCATACTCCTGCTGCCTGTATATATCTCTCTTCACAAATGAGATTACTGAGAATAAACACACTTTAATCCTTTTAAGTGACTGAAAATATAAATAACATCTGCGATTCCCAGAGGAACGTCAGCATTGGGTTCTCGGAACAAGTCATTAGTTTAATGTGGGACAATAGGCGTATTCCTAGTGCTAATGTGTGAATGCCCCGAAGAAACATATAGAGTGTCTGCTGGTGATATTGTTACAGTATTCCTAGTGCTGCTTTTGTCTGCCTAGACATTAATATTTAGTGCAGAGAGAGGCTGTGATTGTTTTCCTTCCACAGATCAGACCAGTTCTGGGTGTAATTTACTTGAGCCAGCTCTTAGGCAGCGTAGTGAGGGTCCTTCCTTGGTCCTTTAAGGTCAAATGTTGGATCCAGAATAAGTTTCCCCATTAATGTTTATTGTATGCGGATTGAGGGACGTTAGCTGCCTGTCTTTATAGTCTGCTTCATCCTTTTTTTATATGCTCACAATCTTGCTGGAAAAACAATGAGATTTTCGCTAGTGATATGCATTATATTTTAGTGCTTGTAAATAGAAAGCACTCCTTACATAAAGCATTAGATGCTGTATACATCCTCACGTGTACTACCTTTTCTTTCTTTTCTCTTTGCTCTCTCTCCCTCCCATCTAGGGGAGGCTGTTCATAAGCCTGTTCTTATTGTTATAGAGAGGGGCTGTTAAACTGCTCTCAAAACAAATGCTAAACCACTACTTGTCTGGTCGTTAGCAGATGGTAATGTATTTAAAGGTTGATTGGCTTCCCCTCACCTCTTCTGCCTTATCCTAACTCCTTTTAGAAAGAAACAATTAGCTGTGTCCTGTAGCCAGGCTTAACTGGATCCCAGGGACAAAACAAAGTAGCTGTGGCTTCAGTTTTTTGCCATCACAAAGAAGTGTGCTAAACCTTGCCCAGCAGCCCTCCGCTTCCTCAAGGGTGTTCGTCATACACTGTTTTCTTCTAACTTTATTGATCTGGTAATACAGATCTTCATCAAAATAAAAGACTTTCGGGAGTTATGTTTCCCAATGTTTTATGTGGCGGGTGCCCCTGTAATGGATTTACTGGTCTGTTTTGCAGACTCAGTGGCATATGGCATGAGAAAGTGTGGGACCTTGACTGTACATATGTACATCTTTGTGTGTGCACCTGAAGACATTCTTCTGCTGTTTGTGTGCTTGTATTTGCTGTTCTTTGTATTTTTTGTAGTTCCAGTCTGGCCCATCTCAGAGGACGGTCGAGTTGCAGAGTCCCGCAGGCTTGTGTTTTAGCAGGCTTAGCTTTGCAGAACATAAAAGGACGATGTTGTTGTACCCAGCTGCTGCTCCTGCTGTTGGTTTGCCAGTTCCAGGATGAATTCCTTGGCCTCCTGCTTTCCCTGCAGCCCCCAACCTGGTTTGCTTATTTGTGTCTGTAAAGAACATGAGAAAGAGCTGTTCTTACATACACTGGTGCACAGGGGGCTGTTGTTCTGTTTGACCCTTTGCACTGCTTCCCAAGGAGGGATGCTCTGCATGGTTTTGTTCCCACCCTTTGTATAACAACTCAGAACTGCAACCCTTTATGGTCATTAAAAAAAACTCACCACTGTCTCCTGGGGCTAGCGTGGTCATGGAGCACCGCTTTTTATAAACACTGACATGGCTGAATGATGCGCCATGTATTGCTCCCAGCCATCCTCCATCTTCTAACCCAAGTCAGCAGGTACCGCTTGCAGCTGGGAGAGTAAAGGGAAGCTTTGGGGCTGGTCTGGAGTAAATTTAACTGGGGTCCAGCCCAGGCCTTAAGGCTCAGCTGCCTCTAAACCTGTAGCAAGATACCTTAAGCACTCTGCTGTGGCATCCTCTGCTATAATAAACAGGTGGGGACCTGACCTGAAGGGTCGTCCCATAGTCTGTGATGTGGCTGAACACTGTTATAGCAACTGAGGGCACTGAAGAGGACACTGCAATGTGCACAGCTAGACTAGTCTATTGCTCAGATGACTTCTGTAGGCAAGGATGTCTCGAAAGCCTGAGGTCTGCAAGACTCTTTAAGCTTAATGTACTTAATAACTGTTTAATGACTGAGGGTTTTTTCGTGATGACTATGTCAGGGAGTATATGCAAGTTCTTGTGGCGTCATCTTAAATTTGGGCTTGCCAGTAACAAAGGCTTGCCAGCCTTCCATCTCAAAGGGAGAAAGATTTCATCTCACTGAGTTGTTATAACCTGTAATGTACCAACTCCCAAGTACCAACTCCCAAGAAGACTGTTCTTGTTTCCTACCATGAGATGGATGGAAATTTTCAATTTCTGTAATGAACAACTTTTCTGACTCATCTCTAAGGTTGCTGGAATCACTGGGGTGTGTTCAGCTGAGTGTGTACTTTAGAGGGCAGTTTGAAGTTTTAAGGATTGAACAGAGTGAGACACTTCAAATATGTCAATATCCAGGCAGAAGATGCAAGGCATACCTCCTGGTCTAATCCTCATCGAGGATGGGAGTTTGAACGAGTAATCTCCAAGAGACCAAATCTTAGCATCTCAGGATCTCTAATCCCTTCCCATTGCCTACAACATTTCTTTCAGAATTGTTGTCCTTTTCTGCAAAAGCTTTTATTTCTCGGGCATTAGCCACATTTCCTTCTCTGGATATTTATCTGATCTAGTCTTTGGAGTATCCTCTGACTGGTCTCTATTCAAACATACCATCTTGCCTCACGGTGGTTGCATTCAACGTTTGGCAGCCTCTGGAAGGACACAGTGATCAGCACATCCACTGTTACTTCTCCAGGCCTGCCTGGATCCCTTAGACCATTTCCTTCAGGCCACTGGGCCACCTGTCTTGAGCAGCTGAAGCAGAACATTGCCAAAGCAGAACATAAACTCCCTCATCACATCTGATGACACTACCCATCTTTTAAATCCCCACTGTGGGATTCATTTTAGGGAAAGAGTAGGGAGAAGAAGAGATTGATTTGTGAAGGTCTTTCAGAGCAAGAAGCAGTGGGAAATGGAGATCTGGAGAAAGGATGTAAATGGAGAACAGTACGACTGGAGCAACGTGATGGTGTCAGTCTTAACTGATGTATCTTTTTAGTGGAGTGGGTGAAAGGGATTGTGGCAAGGGGGGAGGCATGATACTTTTGTTAGACAGGCTATCATGGAAGTTAGGATGGCAAATGATGAAAGGCCTGGAGAAGGGTTAATGGGACAGAAAGAGGATGAATCCTCATGATATAGCTAAAACAGATGCAGAAAGGTGTAAGTATGGTCTGGATTTCTTAGGAATAGGAAAAGAAAGGAGTAATGACCTTTGTACCATGCTGTGTCACCTTATCTGGGACTGTGTGTGATCCTTGGATTAGTGGGAACTCTCCCCTGTCACACAGAAGCAGTTTTAGCTTTTAGGATCATAACATAACATCTAGGAGGGGCCTTGAGACCATGTCTATTTGTCCTACAAGTGCTGTGTAGTAAGGGTTACTTTTGTTTAACCCATTCTGTTTCTATGCTTGCACCAATGACACTGCTTTGATGTTGGGTAATGGCACCCTCTGCGGAACTGTCTTGCATAAGCTGGTGATAGTCAGCTGCTAAATGGTGTTGTAAAAAAGGGTTACAGCTCTGCCTTTTCTAGGTGTTGTCTTTTGTTTAATAATCCAAGAAAAAAAAAATCTGATTGCTTTTTGATATTTTTTGTTTGTTTGTATCTTAGCTATAAAGGATGTTCTTAGGACTTCTGCTCATTGTGCTTTATTACTGATTAGTAAAAGGTGTTAAAAAACATACTCCTGTGACTGCCACACAAACAACATAAGTGTATCTGATGCATGTGGACTGATGTCAAGGAGAATAAGTATTTGCCCAACACTTTGTGATCCTATCTTCCAGCTTTTAGGATGGAGAGAATAAATGCCTGCCAGCCCTTCCTCTTAGCAGTCCTTTATAATGAAATGTAGTCTGTCATAATTTTGAGGGATTTTGTAAACTTTTCCCCAAAGTCTTAGGAAAACTTGGTGAACTGAGTGGGCTAAATACATATTACTGCCATGCCCATAGGAGAGGAATAAGAGTTTAGCAGAGTGCATGGAGCAACATCAGTATAAGAATAATAGAAAAGCTAAAATAATCATTTATTTCAGTGTGAGAGAACCTGGGGAGGTTCTTGCACAGGACCATTGCTTCATGCAGCATGAGTTTAAGCTGTCTCTCATTGGAGTGTCGGTGGAAGTAGGTTTAGAATAAATCAATAAAATGAATAGTAACAAATCACCAGGATCAGATGTTACTCCCAAAAGACTTCTAAAGGAACTCAGATATGAAATTGCTGAACTCCTAACAGTGGTGTGTAATCTATCATATAAATCAGCTTCAGTGGCAGAGGAAGGTGGAAAATGTGATGCCAATTAAAAGAAATGGTTCTATTTGGGGAACATCTAAGCAATAAGGCTGTCATTTTACCAATACATTATTCCAGCATAAACTGGCGCTGTAGTCAACAGAAGCAGCTCAGCCTTCCCCAACCACTCATTTCTGCCACTGCACTGGTCCCTCTGTGCCTCTACAGCCTGTCATGTGATTCTGTAGCAGACCCAAGTACCAAGCTGGTCCTAGCTGATGCTAACCTAGGAAATACTAAAATTATTAGTTTTAAGACAGATCAGTCTCCTGATCCACTTGATCTGTCAGTGGCACAAAATTTGCCCCTGACACAGGGAGGGGGTGGCAGGGAGTGGGAGATGTGCAGGTGACAGCAGGAGAGAAGGACTGGTGCCTTTAGCAGCTGGACTTGCTTTCAGGAGTTTGATTAGATCCCAAACTGCAGCATAAAGTTATGACTTTGTGCTGGGAAATTGAGTGGCAGTACAATAAAAGTAGAAGGAAGAAATGCATGCAGAAATATTGTACTGAGGGAATGGAAGCATATTTTTTCCAGAGGTAAGTCAGATCTTATGTATCCTGTAGAGCTGCTAAAGATTTGAAGGAGTATGAGGGTATATATGGTCCAGTCTGCCTATATCTTAGATTTGTGTTTCCAGAATGCTTTTGATAAAGTCCTTTGCCAAAAGTCCTTAAAGAAATTGAAAGATCCTTTTCATAAGGAAGAAGATGCTTTTCAGGGCTGATGATGACTTAAAAGGAGAAAATGAAAGGTAAAAGTAAATTGTCAGTGTTTAAAATGCAGAGAAGTCACCATTGAAGACTGGCTGCTGCTAAGTATGAGATGAAAACTAAGGTAACAGCATGTGCTGATAATATTAAATGGTTGAGGGTCTCATGATAAATGAAGCCATGGTTTCATTTTTGGTGGCCATGCAAGGTTATGTTCTCGTACACCCTATTATCCCAACCTCTGACTGCCTGTTTGAGCTGTCTTGTTGTCCTGTCATCATGCTGACAAATTTTGCTTAGGTGTCTCTGCGAGGTAAGTTAGATCAGAAAGCTGATCCAACTCTAAAATAGCCTCATAAAAGTAGTAAGAATGGGACAGTGTAGGACTGGGAAAATAAGTTGGGAGTGGGCCCCCTCAAACCAGCCCTGTGGCTGAAGGAAGATGAAAGGAATAAAAATCTGTGTGACTGCATGATAAAATCGCAGATGAGATCCAAGTTTGAAAAATGTGAAGCAATGCATTTTCTAACATGGAGAAAAGGAAATCTTTATTATATATATTCAGCAGAGGTGCTGAATTGGCTAATATCATGCAGAAAATAGGTCTTTGGAGATAGTGTGGGTAGTTCTTGGAAATTTTTGATCAGCATTGATCAAAAAGGCAAACTGTATTTGGGACAATTAGGAAAGAAGACAAGCAAGAACCATAGTTATACCATTGTATAACTGTGTAATATGGTATGTATAATATGGTTCCTTCTTCTCCCCCAGCTCAGAAAGCTTGTAAATGAACTAAAAAAAAGCTTGAAAAGGTCAGCAAAGGTGATTAGTAGTATAGATTAAATACATCTAAGAATAAATAGTCTAGGTCTGGTCATCATAGAAAAGGAATTTCTGTAAAGGAGGCATACGGTGATCTATGAGACTGAATTGTGTCTGGAAGGTGAGTATGGAAAGATTATTCATTGTTTCTCATAATGTGGGAAGTGTTTTATAACAGCAAAATTATGGGGTTTATAACTAATAAAGATAAGTTCTTTCCTGATAATGATGCACAGTTAAACTGTGAAACTCATCGTTGTGAGGATTTTGTGCAACCCAAAGTTTGGAAGGGTTTAAAAACAAATCGGGCAAAATCCTGGCAAAAACTCTATCGCTGCAGTGATGTTGATACAATTTCCAGTTTGGAAAGTCTACACTGCTGGTTGCTGGAAGCTAGGAGGGTGTAACAAAGAAAGATAACTCTGTATTTGTCTTTTTCTTAGTTTTTTTTCTTCCCCAGGGCATCCTCTGTCGGCCCCTGTCAAAGACCTGGTTCTATTTTATGGGTGTCTTTGATATGACCCAGTGTATCACATGCAGCACATTGCAGTTTGGAAGCAACTAATCAGAATCTAAGGTTATAATATGATACATGTTCCTTCAGGTAGGACAACTGAGCAAATTACCAGTTCAGTTGGCAGCAGAGAATGAACAGTTTTCTGCTGAATGGCTTTGCAAATGGCGTGGTGGGGCCTGGAGTTGGGACAAGAGAAGCAGGAGCCCTGGAGATAGCATGAGATTGGGACCAAGGCTGCCAGCAGTGACACTGGCTTCTGCTCAAATGGGAAGATCCAATGTCCTCCAGTTGTCCTCCTGTTCATTGCCATGTAGCCCCTTCTCCTCTGCTATACTTGGTTTGACCTTCTGCCAAGTAGCTCTGAGTATCTTAGCAGGAAACTATTTTTTTTTTTTCCTTTAGTAGGATTATTTTCTGTCACATTAGTGAGCTGAATCAGCTTGCAGAAGGAGCACCAAGTCTGGGATTCACTACAGACAGCGTGTCACACGCTGCGGTGCTTAAGCTAATAGGAAATGCCAGCAAGGGGAATATGTCTAAGATGCTGTCTCCTGGCAGGAGCTCAGGCAGTTATTTCTGGGAAATGAGGACTTGGAGCCTGAAAAAGGTTTCTTTTGCACTTGGGCACGAAAGCTTGTTTAGGGCAAACTTTTGGAAAGGCAGAGCTGGGAATGCTGCTCCTGGATTGTCTCACCATTACATCCAATGACTGGGAAACTAGAGGCAGCATGGGGAATGATGAACATCCTTAGTGATCAGGACTCTTGTCTTTATGATCAGGACTTTCACTGTAGATACTGATGGTATTTTTTCAGTTTATCACAACAAATACTTTTCATGGTGTAAATATGCCTCCCAAAGTAGACCCTTTCAAGGAGGAAAAGGAACTGAGGTAGCCATCAGACAAACACATGGTTTCAGTGTGCCCAGGAGCACCTAGGCACCTTTGGGCACCTTGGGCACCTAAATAAATTTTTTTGTATGCTGTGCAAGAATAGCTTGGGGCAATGGTAGGGCCCCAAGTGTTTAATGTGTTTTGTGTTTGAGTCAAATTTGCAGAAGAAAAAGCTACCCATTATATATGATAGTCAATTAGATCATAGTATTCTTAGTTCCTCAGTCTCTTCTCTGTAATTCTGTGTTCATTATAGCTAGTTGTCACTTTTTGCTATGTGAGAAAGTGATAAGGAGCTGTCATGAAAGCCTAGGGTGAAACCATTTATTATGAAGATGTGCATTGTAGACAATATGAGGGGTTTTGATGATCTTAATGGTTTAAGCAGAAAGGAATCGGGAAGTGTAGGTCTAGCAGGAGAACTTTTTTAGGGGTGAAGATAAATAATTTTCTTTAGACAGTGAAAAAGGCTTTTCATTTTTTTTTTTAAAGTCATAAAAAGCAGAATGTGTTAATTTGTTATACTGCAAAATAGACTTGGGTGATATAAACATTTTGATGAGGTACCTGGAAGACAAGTTGTTTTGACACTGGGAATTTGGTAAGGCTTCTGGAAAGCTAATGTGATCCTAAAGAGTTTTAATCAGTTACTTGTAAAACCACTTTTGCCCTAATGACATTGGAAGTCTAGGTGATACAAATTATCAAACCAATGGAGTAAGTATTTCAAATATATGAAAGGATATATGGTAATATATATCTCTAAATTAACAGATGCATTAAGTAGCTGAGATTATAGAGACATGTTTGTGTATTTGAGAACTAACTCTGTAGAACTCTTTTCAGAATGGTGCTTTTGATAATTCCTAATTGTGTGGTGGTGTTAAGCCAAGAAGTGAGTATGGAAGGGATAAAAAATACTTGGAAGGTTTTTTATTTTATAAAAATGCTTGTATTTTAGTGTTAAAAAGAGTAGCAGAGGTTGCCTCTTAGTTTCCACTTTAGTCTGAATCCTTTTCTAATTGCTTGAGTGTGGCTGGTTAGCATCAAATCTAGCAGAAATAACTAGTGTTCCCAGGTCAGAAGGCTGGCACTGAGGGCCATAAAAGCAAAAAAGAAAACTGAGTCACTGCACAGCGGTGATGCCAAGGAGATCTCTCTCGGCAAGGGACATGTCATCTTAGAAGTACGCCAACCACTTGGGTTGATGCCCTGTCTGGCTTAAACACTACACTGGAGGTTGGGTCAGTTCCACGGCTGCAGGTCTGGAGATGAAGCAGGCCAGCTCCCTTCTGTTGCAACTGATGTCATACTGGTTCTAGTGAGCTGTAAGAATGTCAAAGGCTTAGCAAAAAGTTACAGCCAAATTCTGAAATGAGTCTAAACTGTGGTAACTCTTACTGACTTCTGTCCACTGGAGACCCATTCCCCTGCAGCAGTGAGATCAAACCACCAAGTGTGAAATGTATGAAGGGAGAGGACAACCCCTACTGTGAAGATGACACAACTTTCTAGATCCTCTCAGCCCCCAGACACAGCCCTGTCTTCATCTTTTCCTATAATGTGGCTCATTGAAACTGACTAATTATAAAACATATACAGTTGTCTCAAAGCTGCTGTTTCTAGTAGAGGAAAAGTGAGACCTGATTTGTGAGTGAGTAGTGTGAGAGGAATAGCAACAGATGGTGTGTGGGTTGGCAGGTCCGTTAACGGTGAGAATAGGAACTGGAAATGCAAAACTGAAATACCAGCATTGCTGCTTCTTATGAAGTGTCCGCACGTCCTATTCCTTCAGCAGGAGCCACAGACCATCCAGTCCTTCAGGAACCCCAACCATGGGGCCCTTCACCACAGATCTCCCATCTTCCCTGGGTATTTACTCATTCTCACCACTTAGCGTTGCTCTCCTTTCCTTCCTTCTTAAGGCTTTTTGCTATCAAACCCTGACCTGCAGACTGTAGAAAAACTGGACACTGTCTTCAATGCTCTCTTTTTGTGTTCCTCTTCCACAACACAGAGCTTCACCACCTGCTGGCATAAGTAGGGGTGTTTGTCCATTAATGACTCCTGTGTTGCTATTAGCACTTAGTGCGATGGCTGATAAGTCAGAAGCTTGTGCTCAGAATACAGCAAAGCACTCCTTCCCAAGAGCAGACTCTCTGTAATGTTATAAAACTCGGAGACGGTGCTCTGAAATTCAGATGTGTTTGGAAGTAAGCTTTCACGGAGTGGGGGAGTTTTTATGTAAGAATGCTGAAAACATAAAACTGTATCCTGACATACTTGCTGCATCTTTGAGTCCAAGAATACAGTTCATGCACTGTCTTCAGGGTTTGAATTCCAGTGTTTCCAGTGCTCAAAGTTGCTATAATACAATGATTTTCTTGTGAGATTAACATTTTCTGAGGAATATAAAGAGCGTGTTCATTCCCCGCCCACAGGGTGGAAGGATGGATTCGCTGAAGACCTGTGCTTTGAGGTTGTGTATTAAGAATCTTAAAGAAATCTGTTCTTCAAAGCTGCTTTTTTCCCCTTGTGAACTAAATTTACTCTCATGCTGTTAATTCCTCCTTCCCCCGCAATCCTTCTTAACATGCCCTGAGTTCAAACAGTTTCACGGTATTATGGAAGTAGCAGTCTCGGTCTTTTTGTGAGCAAGAGCGGGACTGGTTTTGGCTATAGCCAAACTACAATTATCATTACTTTACTAAACTCCCTGTCATGCTGCCTTTTAATACCGTTAGGTGATACTTTGTTGTGTAGTGTGCTGATGCAGTCGTTTTCTTTCCTACCTTACCATTTTCTGTAAATCCCTGTGCTCAGAGGACACCCAGGGAAATTAAGAACAAAAAGCCACAACCCAAGACCTATTTGTGAACCATTAATTGGAATAGATTTCTGCCTATTTCCTGATGCGTAGTGCCTGATGAGGCTTTCTGTGGGCTCTTAAGACCTCCCTTAATAGCTGCGAACCCTGAGCTGCATTACAGCACTGAATGCCTCTGCTTGCTGTTTAGTTGAATAAACGCAACTGCTTGAGAATGCCAATGCCACAGACAGGCTAACTGCTGCCAACACACCCCGGATTATCAAGTGCAGCGGAGCTTGGCTCTGCCTTGCCCCAGTGCTGGCTGCTGCCTTCTCTATCATGTCCAAGGAAAAAAGAGGGGAAAGAGCAGCTGTGGCAGCAGCTACTGAAGGCCAGATTTGCTGTGTGCTGGATGAGGTTGGCGGGGGATTCTGCTGTGGTTTGTGTTACGTTGCTAGGTTTTGATTTTAGTGGGCAAGTCAGAAGATCAGTTGTTGGATGTAGGAATAGATGGTTGTAGTAAGAATACTTTTGTGAGAGTAGAGGGGCCTGTCTAAAAAGGAGATGATGGAGCAGAATGTGCTTGGCATAAATTCAGAAGCTTCTCGCATTAACTGCAGTTGGTAAGCTCATAATGCAGGCTTTAAATTGGTGTTGCTTTTTTAGAAGGAAAGGCTTGATCCGGTATGATATCAGTTGGGGTACATAACACCTTTTAGGAGAGTCTATGTGGTTGGCACTGGAGACAAACCGGCTTGTTTTTTTAAAGTCAATTTTGATCCTTTCAGAGATTGAAATAGGAGTAGAATTACAGCACTTTGACAGCCAAACGTTTCTCGTGAGATGTCAGTTACCCTCCTGGAGTATAGCTTGTTCTGGCAGAAAGAGCTTTTCGCAATGGCATCAGTTACTGCAATAACGTAAATTGCTTGTCCCATCTTTTAGACAAGGTGAAAAATACCGATGTGAGTTGTAGCTGTGGGATGTGCAGCTCACATCACCATCTCCTGAGCCAGGCTGAGATCATGAGATGACCTTGTCTCAGTTCAGAAACGCTTGTGAGATCCTTCCGAAACCAAATCAGTACTGTGTCTCTGAAGTGAAAATGTGATGGCTTGTTTTCAAGGACACTGAGCGCAGAAACATTCTGGGGTGGGAGGACGAGGAAAATAGATCAATGTAAATAAAGTGACAGCATTGATGGATCTAATTTTGATGGAAGCTAATAATAAAAAACTTAGGCTTTCTTGTGACAGCATTTGGGATGAATTGTGATTTTATTCCTTTGCTTGAACTTGGGTTTTGATGGAGATATAAATTGCCAGAATCAGGGATGTAATCATGGAGAAATCATGCTGTCTGACCTGGGACTGCTAGAGGCTTTTATACCTCACTTTCTATTGCTTTTCAATTTCTTCCCTTTTTTTTCTGCACCCTGCATCCCCCTCCTGCCATTATCCCTCCTCTTCCTCCTGCCCACAAGGCTCTACTGACTTCCCAAGCAGCCTTTCTTTAACACTCCCCACCCCCATTTCTTAGGATTTAGGGCTGGTTGACCTCTCTCTAGGAACCACTGCAGCTAAAACCAGAAAGCCAGATAGGGGTTTTGTTCTTTCCCAGTCATGAATTCAGAGCCCCGGCATCAATAAAATAATGAAACCCTTGTTGGTTTTCATTCCCTGCCATGATAGGAGCCTTGTCCATGGGATTTTGTTTGTTGTTACTGTTAGTACATCATGGGGGATGCACAGCCACAAGCTGGAAGCAAACAAACAACAGCAAAAAACAACCACAAACAAATAGCATTTGTCAGATCCCTGTTGTCAAGGGATTTTCATTCAAAGTCTTAAAGCAGCAGTGAGCCTGCAGCGTTGCCCCAAAACATGGAAACCGCCAACCACAGGCAAATGCAAACATTTTGCCTATTAAGAAGACTACAGCTTCTCCTCTTACTGTTGCGTTGCTGCCTGTAGAGACAACTCTGTAACGGGCAGGTGGAAAATTTCCATCCTGGTATGTGCCAGCAAGCAGTTTCAGGGAGGCAACAACTGGGTGATTTAGAAATTCAGCACACGCACACGCACCCCACTTCCCGGCAGGTGAAACGCCTCCTCACCTCCACCTTCAGCCGCACGGGCACGAACAAGGAGGCTGCATAGGGGCAGCTGAGTAGTTCTTAGGACGGGCGAACAGACGCAGACCTCTGGCCTGCTTGAGCCCAGCCTGACTGCAAGGAAGCAGCCCTGGCCGTGCTGCGGGCTCCTCGCTGTCCTCTCCTTGTGACAGCAGCGTAGGGCTCTTGGGCCACACACAGCTTGCAAACCCTTTGAAGATGGCATCTGTGCTGGGGCTGCGTGCTCTGCCCAGTGGGGCTGCTGGGTGGGAGGGAGCCCTTCCCCAGGGCGGTGAGAGAGCTTGGGGAGCCATTGCCATCGTGGGGCCCCCTGGACCCCTGAGGTTTGCTGTGGGCAGAAGCCCCAAAGCACACACGTGGAGATTTTGGGATGTGGTCCGTTGGGAAACCTGGGCGTGTTGGGCAAGCTAAGTCTAAACCTGCAGGCGGGGGAGGGTGTCTGCCAGCTGAAGCTGGGCTTCTCCCATGTGTTCCCCAGATGTTCAGTACTCTCCTGAATATTTCTCTTCCATTGCAAAGCAGCAAGAAAGCATTTTCCTGAGGTCTATCCTGGTGCGGTATGTTGTGGTTTAACCCCAGCCAGCAACTAAGCACCATGCAGCCGCTTGCTCACTTTCCCCCCACCCAGTGGGATGGGGGAGAGGATCGGGAAGAGAAGTAAAACTTGTGGGTTGAGATAAGAACAGTTTAATGGAACAGAAAGGAAGAAACTAATAATGATAATTATAACAATATTAAAATTACAATAGTAATAATAAAAGGATAGGAATATACAAGTGATGCACAATGCAATTGCTCACCACCTGCTGACCTATGCCCAGTTAGTTCCCGAGCAGCGATCCCCCCCCAGCCCCACTCCCCCCCCCAGTTTATGTACTGGACATGACATCACATGGTATGGAATATGCCTTTGGCCAGTTTGGGTCAGCTGCCCTGGCTGTGTCCCCTCCCAACTTCTTGTGCCCCTCCAGCATTTCTGCTGGCTGGGCATGAGAAGCTGAAAAATCCTTGACTTAGTCTAAACACTACTTAGCAACAACTGAAAACATCAGTGTGTTATCAACATTCTTCTCATACAGAACCCCAAACATAGCATTATACCAGCTACTAAGAAGACAATTAACTCTATCCCAGCTGAAACCAGGGTTGAGGCAAATTTTGTTACAGGCTCCAGTGTGATGGCCCTTCTCTCTAGGCAAAAGTTTTGGCACATCTTACGGGTTGCTTGTGCCACTTATGTAAATATTTTGAACAGTTTTTTTTCTTTGATGTGTGTATATAGGTTGTGTTAGTATAAACGAGAATCTGATGCGAATGTGATCTCCCTACTCAGATGAGGGTTATGACATGCAGATGGGCCATAGGGTATTTGATTTAACATCTCAGTTTAAAGGATTGGAAATTGTTCAGGGAATCAAGGCTAGCGAGATGCAATTTGGGAAGTTACAACTATGTTCTTGATTACAAAGAATGATAAATCTTTAATAACAGTTTGCTAAAAGTGTCTGAAAAACAAGAAAATGCCATCAGCTTTGCAAGAAACTGATGTATTGGGTTTTCTTGACAAATGGAGAGCATTCAGATCCTCCTAGAGGGTATGGTCATGTAGGTCTGGGATGAGGGAGTTTACAGCAAAGGGCAGGAGCAGTTGCCCAAAGTGCTGCTATTTGTAGTGTTAGCAAGAAGGCCAGCTCCTCTTCTGAACCCCTGTGACTTAGGGGAGTCCTGGGTATGAATTGAGGCAGAGAGACTAGGAAAGTCTGTCATTAGACCATACACGAGCTCCACTGAGGTCACTGTTTGTCAGGATTTTGTGTTCCCTGCTGCAGAGGATGGCAGCTCTGTATGATCAAGCTCCAAACTGAACAAAAAAAAGGCAGCCTTTGTATTTATTTTAAAATAATTAGATGTTCATAGTTTTTGGATACTCTCATTTCAAATGGGAAGTGAATGCACCACTTCCCCTGCTAATCTGTGAATCCAGAGATTCACAACATTTGGCTTGACTATTCATGATTTATTCACTTTTTAAAATTCAGACATAGGCATGTGTGTGATGATTTATTCCTCCTTGTAATTGGATACAGTGATTAAATGAGCTTGCATATTATACTTCATTGTCCTTCTGGGATGTGGGCTGCTGTGTCTATAAAACAGCCGCTCCTAATGGAATTGATTCCAGCTCCTATATATTTACTGTAATCGGTGATGTGTTTCTAAAAACTGATTTGGAAAATTGCTTTTAAATATATGTTCTTATATAGGAAGTATTTAGCTAGCTGAAGAGTGGTACATAATCCTCAGAGTCTTTCTTTGAGATGCTTTGCTACCTCCTCTGACAGGCACTCTTTAGTAAAAATAAATACATGCTCACTATTTTGTAACCTGCAAGAAGCTATAGGTAGTGTTACATCTAGCAGAAGTGTCTACCGGACTGCAGCCATGGACAAGTGATTGCAGTCTGAGACTGTCATCATGTTAATTGAAGATTTTCCATAGACTAGCCAGGGATGATATAGAAAGGATACTGCTTCTTAGTAAGAAAAAATTTAAAAATGAGTTTTTATAATTGGCCTTAATGACTAACTGAATAAGCAAAGCTGTTTAATAAAAAAACCCCCACGTTATTTGCAGAAACAAATACAGAAAGATAATGAGTTACCATTTTGCATATATACAGGCATTCAGAAGCCACAATATCTGTGACTGGTGCTATGCAAACACAAAGTAAGACACAGTGGTCTGCCCTGGCAATTTATAGGGTTCACCAAGAGAAGACCCAGCAACCTGCTGCAGCAGAGAGATGGGAACAGCAGTGATAGGAAGCCTTGTTAGAGAAACTGGGTATGGACACAGTTTGCAGAATTTTAAATACGGAGGGTATCTCAGTGATGCTAGTAGTCCCAGTGTTTGAGATTGTATCTTTTAATCAAAAAAAAAGAAACCAGTCCTACCAGCGGCAGCTTGAGATGCTATCACTACATCTCCTTTAGCTGAGTTATTTTATGTCTACAGACATAGCTGTGCTTAATGGCAGCCTTTACTTCAGCGAGACAATGATTTGTCTCTCTCCTACAGATGCTCTTACTCCCATTACTTATAGGAACATAGTGTCTTTGAGAATTTGCTGCCCTGTCTCAAATTTCATTGAAATTTGTCGACAGATTCAAAGGTTACAGGGATAAGGGAGAGTAACACTGACAGACAGTTCAGTTGCAAAAGCTGTTTTCCTTTGGGGAGCAAGAAAGAAAGAAAGAAAAAGAAGGAATGCTGAAGGGAAGTAGAAAGTATGCAGTTGTCAGCCTATTTAATTTGAAGAGGCTTTGGAAATTTGATAGGGAAAGGTGATTTGCAGTGGGATAACCATCTGAATCTCACATTTGGTGGTGTTGGCCTCACTGGCAGGAGGCCAAGTGCACTGGCAGTGTCTGTCTACGTTGCGGACGGATGAGCAGAACGGGAGCGAGGACACTGGGTTTGTACTCTCAGCCTTGGCAGGTACCTCCCGCCTCTGCTGAGCCTGTGTCTGCCTCCCTTTCTCTGTACAAGGGAAAAATAAAGCTCGTTTTATAAAAACTGTGCTGGCACTTATGGCCAAAAAAAGCTATAGAAATGAAAGATGGCAGCAAGCGCTAGTCATGGCCAGATGTTGTTATGCGTAGTAGTGCAACATGGTCATGGAGCAGATGAGCCAAGAGGCCCAGTTTATTGCAGTATCCTATCTGTTACTGCAGTTTGTGATTTTTACCTTTATCCTAAACACTGCATCGGATTCATGTACGCTTGTGCAGAAAGGTAGGGTTTATGTCTCAGCCAAGGAGATTCCTCTGTGCCCTGTTGAAGTCCAAGGAACAGCTGGCAGTGTTGATGAAGGGGTAAAACCTGAACAAAAAATTTCTACAATATACAGAATGCATCTCCTGCATTAGGTGCTTTCCAATGTGTGCATGAAACATACAGTATCTCATAGGACTTGGAAAAAAAGATACAAAAGAAGAAAGCTGGACTATACAAGTCCCAAGTTATGCCTATCTGAGAGTCGTATTCTGCATATATTTTTTGTGACTAAATCAGTAAATAGTGCTAAAAATCTGAAATAATGGCAAAAATGAATATAGACCTTTAGAAAATTACCCCACTGGGCTTTTATGCAGTAATTGCTTAATAGCTCCACTTTATGTAACTGAAATAAGTGAGGCCATCAGATAGATAAAATCCCTGAGTAATTATGGTGCAGCTGAACCAAGGATGTAACGCTGAGCTTCCTGATGAGTGAAAATAGGTTGAAAATTGTCAAAATAAAGGTGTTCTTTCACAAAAGTGTAACATTGAACTACTGTGTATTGCAAGCACCAGAAGGTGCTTGCATAAGAACACAGGTCTGCTGCCACAGCGAAATATGCCCATGCAGGTATTTTAATACTCACAAGCAGCTGAACTCCGGATAATGTCTGTTCTCCTGTATGATCTTTAAACTGTGCAAGCAAGAGCCTTTGTTATGCCTTTCATTCTGCTGTCAGTACAGGGTTGTACTGACAAACCTGATAGTTTGAAGTTGTTAGATGTTCTTAATACATACATGGACTATGTACAAGGCATTTTTTATTGCTGTCTTCCATTAAGTTGTAATAATGAGGAGAAAAGCTGTCTTTAATTACATGTTAACCAGTCATTGGAATGATCTGGTGTCTCAGCATAGCAAGTACAATTGCAGGTTCATAATTTAAGGACATATATAATGTAAATAAGTCTACAATTAATGTAACATTGTGTTTTAACACCACCATCATGAAACTCATCAGGTTTTTTTGGAACCCATTCACCACATGGGGAAAGCAAAATGCAGCTGCCTTACAAGTGCTCTGACACTTGTTGTTCTGGTTTTATGCTGTGAAGCCATGCTTCCCTTCTCCAGGGAGCAGGGAGGAAGGCAGGTGTGGAAATGCAAGATGCAAGTATGGCCCTGTTTGGTTTTGGGGTTCTTTTCGGTGTCGTGTCCCTCCTGCTATCCCCCTCCCAGTATAAGGAGGTCTCTGCTGTGCGTTGTAGGTATTTAGATATCGCATAAGTTATTTCAGAGGTATCTGTCTGAGGTGTCCATCAGCCTGAAGTATTGTACACCCCGGGGCAAAATGCTGGAAGTGGCATCCTTCAGTGCTGCAGTGACATTGCAGCATGCTAATGCCTGTCTGGGTCTCCTATGGGGTTTGCAAGACGTGTTCCCTCCTCCTCCTTGCCCCCTGCCCAGCAGAGCCTGTAACACATCACAGCCATGCAGCACCTTTGCTGGGCCTTTTGCCTCCATTTGTCAGGTGTTGGCAAGTGAGTTGCTGCTTTTGAGGTTGCATGACAGCGGGCCAGAGCTGCATGTGCAAGACCCTAACCTAATCTGTGCAACCCATTACACCAAAAATGTCCCACTACTTGACCCAATGCATTGCTCTTTCATGTGCTGGAAGAAGCGCATGGTCTGTACATTAGTCTAGTGCATGTTATTGCCATCTTATGCAGAAATTTGGACCAAATCCAACAGTACTTGCTCGGATGAAAATGCCATCATTCCCTTTGTAGGCAGTTCTGCCAAATCTACAGAAGCCAGGAGCGTTTTGCCAGTGGGGGCTTTGTGGTGCTAGGCTTCCCTGAAGAGACACTGTGATGTTTACTGCACATGCTCCAGTGCCACATGTTGGGGAGCTTGCACTGCTTAGCATATTTATGGTAATTTGGTTCCCAGGGGCAAACAAGATTCTTCTTATATCTCCTTCCCCAGGCCGAAGCACAAAGACATTTCTCCTTGCTGCTTTGTAGGAGGAAAATAATAGATCAAAGCTTCTTGCTAAACACTTCTAAAAATACACAGTGCGGATCTGTACATTTCTGTTCCCCTAAGGGACCTATCCCTCTGGTTGGTATGGAAAGCAGTTAGCAGCAGATGATGGTGGTAACACTACACACTGAAGTCTAGGCGTTGCACCTGACCTGCAGAGCTTTAGATGTGGCATTGCCATTGTAGTTTGACCTGTCCTTTATCCATATTATGTACCAGTATGGAAAGTATTCTGGTCACTGTACTGTAGTCATCGTAATCTGCTGGACTATATATTGTCCAAATACAGTGGATTTTGGAGCCTGTCATTAGGTACTGAAGTTAAAACTTTTTGGGCTAATAGTCTTAACTTACTTGAAAATAATTCCAATCAAGATTTTATATATATATATATTTATATTTATATTTTTTATATTTTTATATATATATTTATATTTATATTTTTTATATTTTATATATATATGTTATTTTTGGGTTGTACACAGAA